>NC_086320.1:361507654-362177654 GCF_036172605.1 Pelobates fuscus | reverse complement strand
CCCATTGTGATTTATGGCCCCCACCCACCGCGCAGGGGTGGTGGCCGGGGGGAGGACAGTAGGCCCCCCCCCCCTTATCCTTATTTACTGAATATTCCCCTGTATAACAATGTTTGGCATTTAGTGAATATTCCCTATTCTGCTCTGTGTCAGTGTGTATCAGGGTCTCTGAGGACAGGTGTCAATACATATCTGCCAAGTGACCCTATGTAGGGGGAACAGTCCCTATTCTGCTCTGTGTCAGTGTGTATCAGGGTCCCTGAGGACAGGTGTCAATCCATACCTGCCAAGTGACCCTATGTAGGGGGCACAGTCCCTATTCTGCTCTGTGTCAGTGTGTATCAGGGTCTCCGAGGACAGGTGTCAATACATATCTGCCAAGTGAACCTATGTAGGGGGGAACAGTCCCTATTCTGCTCTGTGTCAGTGTGTATCAGGGTCCCTGAGGACAGGTGTCAATAAATATCTGCCAAGTGACCCTATGTAGGGGGAACAGTCCCTATTCTGCTCTGTGTCAGTGTGTATCAGGGTCTCTGAGGACAGGTGTCAATACATATCTGCCAAGTGACCCTATGTAGGGGGAACAATCCCTATTCTGCTCTGTGTCAGTGTGTATCAGGGTCCCTGAGGACAGGTGTTAATCCATATCTGCCAAGTGACCCTATGTAGGGGGAACAGTCCCTATTCTGCTCTGTGTCAGTGTGTATCAGGGTCCCTGAGGACAGGTGTTAATCCATATCTGCCAAGTGACCCTATGTAGGGGGAACAGTCCCTATTCTGCTCTGTGTCAGTGTGTATCAGGGTCTCTGAGGACAGGTGTCAATCCATATCTGCCAAGTGACCCTATGTAGGAGGAACAGTCCCTATTCTGCTCTGTGTCAGTGTGTATCAGGGTCTCTGAGGTCTGGTGTCAATCCATCTGCCAAAGTGACCCTATTTAGGGGGAACAGTCCCTATTCTGCTCTGTGTCAGTGTGTATCAGGGTCCCTGAGGACAGGTCTCAATCCATATCTGCCAAGTGACCCTATGTAGGGGGAACAGTCCGTATTCTGCTCTGTGTCAGTGTGTATCAGGGTCCCTGAGGACAGGTGTCAATCCATATCTGCCAAGTGACCCTATGTAGGAGGAACAGTCCCTATTCTGCTCTGTGTCAGTGTGTATCAGGGTCTCTGAGGACAGGTGTCAATCCATATGTCAAGGTGTCAATATGTCATATGTCAGGTGTCAATCCATATCCATTGTGATTTAGGAATGTTAGGTGATTTATGCCCTTTATGGATTAAAACCAGACTCTGCATCAACTGTGTAATATTCCATGGGAGTTTTTCCATGGATCCCCCTCTAGCATGCCACAGACCAGGTGTTAGTCCCCTTGAAACAACTTTTCCATCACTATTGTGGCCAGAAAGAGTCCCTGTGGGTTTTAAAATTCGCCTGCCCATTGAAGTCTATGGCGGTTTGCCCGGTTCGGCGGTTCGCGAACATTTGCAGAATTCCCGTTCGCCGTTCGCGAACCGAAAATTTTATGTTCGCGACATCACTTATCACAGAGTAGTGCGGGACTCGCAGGTCTGCTTTAATTAGAAATGAAACTGTGTAACGTGCAGGTTCCATGAACATTCAAGTAACATGCGAGACATGCAAGTCTCAATTTTTCTTTTTCATTTTTTTACATGTCCTTATAATTTTCATGCAGGGACTTGATCTTAACTTGCGGGCAGTGTCCCCAACGGCACATATTGGGACAAGAGAAAGCATAACATAGATAATCATACAGTAGGTCAGCGTTGTGGGTACACTGTGCTTTTTAAGGGTTTGTTTGAATAGTGAACTTAGCATGAAACAAGACATTTTTATTTAATTACATTCAAGTGAAGAAGGTATGTGTAGCCAATAGTGTCATGAGTTATTATGTTGGTTGTAGGTGTCAAAGCTAGTGTTTCCATCGTGAGGTGAGGTGGGTTTAGTTTGAAAGTAAAGCTATTTGATGCGGAGCTAGCGAAGGGAGCATGTTCGCGTACTTGGCTCAAGTCTTACTGATTGTCCCTTCGACATTGCAAAGTGCTGTGAGAAACGGTCATATGGTGTGTTGACTAAGCGAGGTGAGTTAGTCTGTGTGTCAATTGACATAAAGGTGGGTAGAAGGCTAGGTCTCACGGCTTTTACTATTCTATAGGCTGTCGAGCGTTATTGGAGTTTTACTTCTACAACATCTTGCGTTCTATTTTGTGGGCGCCTCTGCCCTATGCTGACTATTGCTTCAGAGCTTAGAACAAAGACCGAGAGAGAGACAAAATGCAGGAGCTCAGTTTCAGGGTAGAGCAGTGATGATTTCTACATTTACCTTCACAAAGACATACTTGCTAAATAGGAGGGGGTAGCTTAACAATGTGAAAAATCTTAATAATTGATGGTTCCCCTTCTGTTGATCTGTTGTAAAAAAAATGCAATAAAGATTTCTGTCTAATCTTGTGTCTAGTAAAAACATTTTTAGGATTAAGTGGTGGTGGTTGTGGGAGCAGATCTAGGTCATTATGCTGGCTGAACAACACAGCCCTGAGCAGAGTTTTGAATGACACAAGACATGGTCCTCTCTCGATGACATGAGTAGTCAACCTGGTCCCTACCGCTCACCATTGGGCGGTTTAGGATTTCCGATGGGCGATGGGGGATTCTGCAGAAAAATGCATGGTGGGTCTCAATTGCCACGGACCAAAGCCAGCAGGGGAGATCATTTCATCTCCTCTGCCGGCCCTTGCAGAGGCAGCCTTGCTGTAAGCCCTCTCGGGTGAGTGAGGAAATCAAAGATACCATGGCAATGCTCCGAAACAGGGCTGTGCTCGCAGGAGGACAGGAGAGTCAGACTGCAGCCGGAGGAGTGAACATGCCACCACTGGACTACCAGGGCTTGCAGCACTATGCCCCCCCTCCCTGGTAAAAGGTAAGAAGAAGGCAAGAGGAGACATTAAAATAGATTTTCACATCTCACCCACCTACACACAGCATAGACCCTATACCACTTACACACACACACTGCCCCCTCACACATTCGCACACAGTCTGCCCCATCATACACACTGCACCCCTCACACAGACTGCCCCTTACACACACAGACTGCCCCCTCACACAGACTGCCCCCTCACACAGACTGCCCCCTCACACACACTGCACCCCTCACTCACACTGCACCTATCACACACACTTCTCCTTCACACACAAACACAGCACTTTTCACACATTCATCACCTCTACCACACACTGCACCACACACACACACAGTGCACCCCTCACACACACTGCCCGCTCATACACACAGAACCCCTCACACACTGCTCATTCACACACACACACACTCCCCCCCACACAGACACATGGCACCTCAGACACACACACACTGCCCTCCTCACACACACACAGCACCCTTCACACACACACACTGCCCCCTCACACACATACTGCCACCCTTCACACACGCACACACTACCCACACCACTCACACACACAGCATCCTTCACACACAAACTCACACAAAGCACCAGTCACACACACACACATAGTAAAAAAGTTAAATAGAAAAAAGAAAAAAGAAATAGATAAATTTAAGTACATATTTTAAAAAAAATTGAAGGGGGCGTGGCCCGAGCAGCATGGTGACTGGAAGTGTTTTCTTTGAGCTTCAGCTTCAAGTCTTATCCCGGTCCACATTGGCTGGCCTGCTACACATTTTGGGCCACCCTGGAGGCAAGACAGGTCACTGCTGTATCACCTCAGCCTGAACAGGAAACCAGGAGCGGTGTAAGGAGTAGGGGTGGCAGGACACCTCCGGGCACTTCCCTGTCCCAGACACAAGAAACCCCTGTTTTAAGCCCACCTAGGCCAAACACTACTAAGGGCAAGATCCTGGTGCATCGACCACATTCGATCCAGCGGAGACACATCACCAGGGCCTTCTGTCTCTTCAATATGGGGCAGGACTTGGACTCTCTGAGCCCCCAAGCCTGCATACCGGTTGGGGGCAGAAGGGCTGTCCCCCAGCACACTCCCTCTGCCGACTTCTTGGACTTTCCCAGCACCTATGTCTTGTGCAAACCAACAGCCGGCAGAGGTTGAGAAAGTTTCTCCAATGTGGCACCAAACCAGTCCACATTATGGGACTATCTCGTAACCAATTGAAGGCATAGCGTTCTCTATAGCTTACCCTGTCTGTCTAAGCCTCCTCTAATATACCCCTCCTGTTATAGCTACATGTCCTTTGTTATACATTGCAGTGTTGGGCTTTACATGTTAAAGTAGAAATAACTAAAGTGAATAAGAGCTTCAGGGCCACTAACAGTTTTTAATATGGTAACTTTTCACCTGTTTTTTCATTCTCCCTTTCACTATACTTTAGGCACCCTGAAATGGGGGAATAGCAGAGAATTGCACGACTTGTCACCTGTCAAAGACAGCACTCGTGTCACACTAGAGCACTATGCGAAGGCGTTTCCCAATGCTGCTCTATATGTTTAAATAGCCATATATGTCTTACTCAGCACCAGCCAGTGGCACAAATATCTCTGTTCTAGCGTTTTTGTGCTATAGTTTCCCCAGTACACTCTACTTTGATTGCTCATTAGTAATTATTTTGCTGACACTTTAGTGTAATCTCTACTTTACGACTAGCGATGGAAGCATAGCTTGCATATGTTGTTATTATATTAAGAAATGTGCATGTTTTCTCGAGTTCTCCAACTGTTATGCATGATGATATGCTTGAGGATTGTTGTTGGGGCAACCCGAGCTTGTAAGTATTGATACTATGCACCACAAAAACACACACAAAAAAAAGTGAAAAAATAAATAAAATAAAAAAATCGCACTTGCGTTATAAAATTAGTTACTGTAGCACTGGTGGGCGGTAAGGAAATTTTACCATCAACAAAGATACAGAAGTGGGCGGAAGTTATTAAAAGATTGACTACCCCTGCTCTATGATATTGTTTTCAGTCTACATTGAAAGTCATGTTTCAGTGTTTGCAGATGAAAAGTAATACAATGTGAGCAGGATATTGCTTTGCTGCAGAGGGATTTAGATAGATTGGGGGACTGGACACTCAAATGGCAGACTGAATTGAATGTAGATGAATGTAAAGTTATGCACTTTGGGATAAAGAATGTACAAGCAACTTACACCCTAAACGGTAGTGACTTAGGGATAACAACACACGAGAAGGATTTGGGAATTGTTATAGACAACAAGCTAGGCAACAATGTGCAATGTCAATCATCAGTGGTTAAGGCCAGTAAGTTATTGTCATGTCTAGAAAGGGGCATTAATTCTCGGGATGAGAATATAATATTGCCTCTTTATAAAATCACTGGTAAGACCACACCTTAAATATGTTGTGCAAGTTGGGGCACCTGTTCTAAGGAGGGCTATTATGACACTAGAAAAAGTGCAGTGGAGAGCTAAAAAATTAATACGATGAATGGAATATTTAAGTTATGAAGAAAGGTTGACAAATTTAGATCTATTTAGTTCAGAAAAACTGGGCCACAGAGCGCATATCAGAGCATTATACAAATATATTCAGAGCCAATACAAATAATTGTCTGGAATTCTATTCATAAACAGGACTAAATATATATGACACATTTATGTCACACATTTAGATTGGAAGAAAGGAGATTTAGTCTAAAATAAAGTTTTTTTTAACTGTAAGAACAATAAGGATGTGGAATTCCCTGCCTGAAGAGGTGGTTTTATCAGAGTCTGCACATTTGTAATGCTCTGATATTAGGAGGGAGAACTACCTCTTCTCCCTCCTGTAGGTGGCTGTGGATATTCCCCCTCCTCCCTTGAATGTCGGCCCAGTGCACCGGATCTGTAGCTCGGCCACGCTACAGAAAGTGACTGGCAGAAGTGAAGCACTCGCCTGTTTGGCACCACTAGATTGTTCTTAACGCAAATAAGACAGTTGAATAAAAACAAGAGCTTCCTCATAAAGGATTACCGCAACTGATAAGAAGACAAAGAAGGGACAAATTAAGCAAAGTGAGAGCTGATTGTCAGGATTGGTCAGAGGACAGAAGACCCTCAGCAAGATGAGAGGCAGCATCCTAACAAGGTAAAGAATGAAATACATAATTGGTGTATTACTGGACCTTAGAGTGGCTGGACTCATAAAGCAGGAACCAGGGAATAAAAGGACTAAGCAAGAGAACAGCAAATGTAGTCAAACAGGCCAAAGTCAGGATTACGAACTGGAACAGGTCGATTCTGGAACACAGACAAACCAGGTCAGATACCCAAATACAGGAGATCAGGAATAGTCAAAGAACAAGTCAGGTTAACAACAGGAACTTAATACATGATATTGATAAACACACAACTAAAGGGCTCAGATCAGCCTGGAAGCAAAGTCCTGCACATGACTGTCTCTGCTTCCTAGGAATAACCAGCAAGACGGGCAGCACCTGTGTTACACACAGATCCCCTCCAAAATAAACAAATGGACTCAGGCAGGTGAGAAACAACCAGACAATCATCTGAAATTCTCCCAGGAGAGCAGGTTCCACAGCAGCACAGCATGCAGAGGCAGAACGTGTGAAACAAGGACCAAGTCCCACAAGAGCCAATCAGAGTGACAAATCCAAAACTATTTGACTTCTTCTTCCTGACACTGACATAGAGTACAACCGCAACAACTGCTTGGAGAATTAGTATGTAAGCTAGTAAAATTATTATGAAGGTGTAACAAATGTAACCATATAAAAATAGTGGAATATGCATCACGTGTTAATGGGTAATTACATGGCTAAAATGGGAAAATGTACATAGTTTCCAAACTTGACATTTCAAAGATTAACCATTCGTTGATACTGTGCGGAATCCTCTTACTCTAGTCATTATAATTTTCAATATTTTCTTTAAATATAATTTTTTTTAAAAAAGCAAAAAATTCTAATTAAAAAATAAATATAAATAATAATAGAATAATAATTAAATAATCATAATTGTCTTCTTTATTTTTTTTAGACTCACAATAATGTTGCTGAAATCCAATTTTGTTTTTTGGCCCCTAGATGGCGACCAAGACTGCCAAAAGCTAACTGTACCTAGTATCTTATTCTACTGCATTGTGTTCATTCTACACAAAGCCACAACTACTGTATGAGACTCCCTCATGTATATTTGCCATATAAACAACAGATATAAACAACAAACATAAGAGTTCTTGTGACTATGCTAATAACAGTTAAAACCCCTGTTTTCTACAATATAAATACGTGTTACTATATTTACTTATTTGGGCTGACAAGACAAGAATGTATACTACTTTAACCTTGTCATTAGGGTCACTATTTTGGCAGGAGAAGGGACAGGATTCTTTGAAGCTTTTGGATGCTTCACATACAGAGTTTTACATACTGACAGTCACTTGAACTTTTATAAGAACAAACGAACAATTGACTTGGCAGAGCTGTGTGCTTTTTAGACTTGGCAAGCAAATGCCTTGTAACTTTTTGTTTTGGCGACCCCTGAGTGTATTTTAGAGCAATGGCCAAAATAAGAAACCACTCATGTTGGTGTGCTTGGCACCTACCCTGCTGAGATGCCAGCCACTGGAATGTGTTCTCTTTTTGAATTGACCACTATTTTTGCCTGTGGTTAGACGTTTGGGTTACCATTGGAATAATCCCAACTATAATCGTCCAGATTTTCCTGTTTATTGTGGATCTGACACATCATGACAAAACTGTTGTAGGAATGTGATGACTAGACATTCTACCGATCTGCACAGCTTTTTCGTACTAAAAGGTTAAGATGTTCAGCTATCCCAACGTTGTTCATTTGCAATACTTCAATTGTCATTTGAGCATTGGACGCACACTTCCAAACAACATATGCATTTTTTGTAGTTTTACTCTTGGTCTTTGCACTATTAATTTCAGAGAGGAAAGATAACTAATGATGTGTAAATTACTACACAAGCAAAGAAACATTGTAAAAAAGATGAAATGTTCTTCCTCCTTCGATGTTCATGGTATTCACCACTGAGTAGATGTTAGACTTGGAGATTACTTTTGTTGAGAACTGCAGTTTGTCCAAGTTTGGGCTGATTCGGAGACTGTTCAAATTTCAAACTCTTTGAAATGTTGAAATGTAGTCGAATCATGAAACAAACTAAATAGCATGTTAATTTTTATTATTCATTCTGGAGGAAGAGATGATTGGTGGGAAAATCAAGGCTAAGTAAGAATTGAGTGATAGAGGGGAAAAATGAAGAGCAGTAAAAATAAATATCTGCATTTATATATTACATATTAAATCAACATATAATATAGAAATATAAATGACTGCTTCTCCTCTATTGGTTACTTTTACTCACTTCAATTTAATGTTTTTCAATAAGCTTCCCAAATGATTTAATATTTTTGGGTAAACATTTATAATGACTTAATAGTTTGCAAAATATTGGAATAGACAGTGTTTATATTATTGTCCTCTAGTGGCTGTCACTAGGCAGACAACAAAACGACTTCCTGGCTTAGGTCCTGCAATCATTGCAGGACCTACATTCAGCATCTCCATGCTCTGCATGAAGGTGCTGAATGCTCCCCATAGAGAGGCATTGATTTAAGGCACCTCTATGAGGATATGCTGATTGGTACAGTGTGGCATTTTCCCAGGCATGCACAATGGCCTCCCATTGCTTTCCTATGGGAAAGTATTGGACTGGCTGAGAGGCAGGGCCAGCCGCAGCGAGACCAGTGCGGTGATGGAGAAAATGTAAGTAAAATACCTTTTATCTCCTTGCTGGGGGGCTGGTCACCTAAATAGGTAGTCAAGCACTATAGTGTTAGGAACTTGTTTTTGTATTCCTAACACTATAGTGATTCATTAATGCTTAATGGTCAGACCATACCCCTGTCTATATGACTCTCAAGGACAAATATGATTTTGAATATCGGAGTCCTTGAAAACTTAATTAGTTCCTCCTTAATCAGCCTTACTTTGCATCCACACTAATAACTTGAGGTCTAATTCAAAACCAATGACTCCCCAGATGTGGGAGTATCTGCTGTCTGGCAGTCGTGTAAGCCCATCGTAAGCCACAAGTATGGGTATGGGTATATCTACTGGGGGGATTTAGGAACTACCTTAGTAGTAAATTTAGCCCTTACAGCCCTGTAGCTGTATCTCCAGAGCTGTCCTATTCAGAACCATATGGAGAGCTCCACCCGGCATAAATTACAAGACATGAGCACCCATACAAACCTACAGACATATACACATTCACAGACTTGGACATACATGGTTATGCTCTCTCAGATACACTTTTGAAACTTCATCTGCTCACTCTCATAGCAACATACACAAAGACACGCATTTACGTACACACACAATTGCAAACCATTAGACACGTACAAAGATTGCTCACTGTTATGCACTGCTACACACACATTCTCAGACATACCCTTAAACACATGTACACACTTAGATAAATATTGTGCACACACACAATTAGATATAAGCATCCTGATTTGTGTAGCAGTAGGAGCTACCCTAGGGCCCAGTAGGAGCAGGTCTTTGAGGTCACTCTCGGTGTGCTCTGGGAGTAAGTGATATGAAATTCCTTCTTCACCGCACTGCAGTGTGTTCAGACATTCATCTTAGCCAGTCTGTTCAGAGACCCAGACCGATGCGGCTACTAAATGCATTCCCATGAGGAGATATTTCTGTCTGCCCAAGCAATAAGCATAAGGTGTTATGGCGCACTGTATTGGTGCAACTTCCTGCACGGCTAAAAGATTTGATTTGTAACATTTTTTTTTTTATGTTCTGTTGTGCATGGTATGAATACTGTTTCCTTGAGGACTTGGAAAACCCACTTTATTGGTATGGCAGAACTTATACAAACCCTGTTCAACTCTTTGAGAAATATTTTGTTTATTTTTTATTATTATTATTGGTTTATTGAGAAAATTATTTTATTCTGTTGTGCAGGATGCAAAACTCCCTGCCCTTGGTGACTTTGAAATACACTGTATTGGCTTGGCCACACTCTTTCACGCCCTGAAGAGTTTAAAGGATGTATTTCTCCCTTTTTTAAATTGGAGAACACGGAAACATGGAGACACAGGTGTGCATATACCTCTATATAGAGGCAACGGCAAGCCCATATCTTTATAAAGAGGCGAGGCATACCTAAACATTTCTACAGAAAGAGTCATAAGAGAGAAGTGAGGGTATTTGTACAGAGGCCATAAGCTTGCTTTGTCTTCGTATAAAGGCTTGAGGCTTACCTATATCTATATAGAGAAGCATGGCAAGCCTCTGTTTTTATACAGAGGCACAGGGAACCTTTGCCCTTATACATAGGGATTGGCAGATGAAACAGACTGAGATGAACCCTTCTGCTGTCAGAGTTGTAACTCTACCTCCAGACAGTGCAATCGGGATGTCATTAGCCAGCCTGGAAAAAGAGATCTGGACTGGCCAAAGTAGATTCTGTGCATATTTCTATGTACAATGGATAGGGTGGTGTGACACTCTGGGTAGTGGCTGGTCTCTGATTCCTAGCACCATTCTAGAAGCACAGGGAAATCAATATATATAGTCAATATATAATCCATGGGGTGCTCAGTATAGGTGCCATATAGTTAGTTTTTTGGTGCATACAGGATACAAACAAATAATAAATGCATAATGCACAATGCACATTAGAAACAAACAGTATTAATGTCTGAAAATTGGCACCAAAATTACTATAAGCCCTGTCCCCTCAACAGGTAGCTACTCCCATTACCATGGAAACGACTATAACAAACATAGGTCCAAGTTATACTAGTTAAACATTGGATATAAAGCTGTAATATCCCGAAGGAGCCACTAGATGGCAGTTGAGAGTAAAGGGAAAATATCGAAGGAACTATTCGTTCAGTTTACTCCTTAACGGACATTCTACAGGGTGGGCCAAACTTCAGAGTAGGATTTGTAAATAACTCATTTGTTAGTTAAATGTTTTTGTTGCGTTGCAGGTACATATTGTAACAGATTCTTGAGAGATTCATCAGGGGTATTTTAACCCCTTAACCCCTTAAGGACCGGACTGTTTTTGCGATGTTGTACATTTGCGACCAGGCATCTTTTTACACTTTTGTGGTGTTTGTGTTTAGCTGTAATTTTCCGCTCTCTCATTTACTGTTCCCATACAAATTATATATTGTTTTTTTCAGGACAAAAGGGGCTTTCTTTACATACCATTATTTATATAATCTCATGTAATTTAATTTAAAAAAAATGAAAAAATATGATGAAAAATTGAAAAAAATACATGTTTTTTGACTTTTATGTAAAAAATCTTTTACTCATCTACAAAAGCGAATGAAAAAAACTGCTAGATAGATTAAAAATTTTGTCCTGAGTTTAAAAATACCTAGTGTTTATATGCTTTTTGCTATTTTTTTGCATGTTATAGGGCTAGAGGTACAAGTAGGATATTGCGGTTTCAAAACCTATATTTTTAAAATGTATCAATAGTGACATTGTAACACTATTATCTGTCATAAATCGCTAAATAACACCCCACATGTACATATTTTTTATAAAGTAGACAACCCAGGGTATTCAATATGGGGTATGTCCAGACTTTTTTAGTAGCCACTTAGTCGCAAACACTGGGCAAAGTTAGCGTTCATATTTGTTTGTGTGTGAAAAAAGTAAAAGACTAAATTGAATGCTAATTTTATAACATGACAGGAGGCTTCCTATTTTGCATTAACTCTCTTTACTAAACTCCACAGCAGTAAAGAAAAACGTAAAGAGTAACAAGTAAATCACTGAGCAGCATAGTATATAAGGGTCATGCTGCCTGCACAACTTCCTCTTTCTTTACTGCTCCATCGCAGACAGGTCAGACTTTTTGCTCCCCTGGAGCTTTATTTACTTATTGTACATTAATCTTGATTATATTCTACTATTATCATTATTTGCTTTTACTATTATTATTATTGCTTTCTTTTTACCTGTATTCTTGTTCTGGGCTGTGGGACTAGGGGCTCTCTGTGGGTTTCCACCCTTCTTTCCTGCCCCTCTAGTCTTTCTGGGACCCCCCTTGGCTTCCCCTCGGTTTCCCCAGGTCCCCCACTGCCCTCCTAGCCTGGAGTGCCCTCCTGGGCTTCCTCCTTCGGCCGAAACCATTCGCGGCCGTTTTCGCGCCGGCCCGCTTCCAAACGCGGCCGGCCTCCAAAATTTAGTCCCCGGCTTGCGGCCTACACTCGCGGCCGCCATTTTGGATCGCGGACATCGCGAGATTGTCTCACCTTGTGCATCTCATTGGGGGCTCAGTGTGACTGTACTAACTTGCTGTTACCCCTACATTGCTGGTTTTTCACCTCCTTTGTGTCTGGCACCCCTGTGCCTGTCTAGGATTACCTGCACAGCATTCCATCTGCTTCTAACAGACTGCTATTCAGTGTGACTGTCCAGGATTACCTGCTCAGCATTCCATCTACTTCAAACAGACTGCTACTCCTATCAAGCTCTATCCTGTGGCTGGGTCAGTCAGGTCAGTGCTGCTGCCTGTTTATTATTGTGACCTGCACTTAAGGGTCCCAACCCTGTGCAACCGGGGTGAGCCCCCACTATAAATACGCTGCTTATTGGGAGACTAGCTGTTGCAGTTCTCTCTAACTGGGTGAGCCCCAGTTTTAAAAGGTCACTACTATACCCTGCTGGGGTTTATACTGGGCTCTGTTCCCATACTATTAAAACTGACCCTACGCCTGCTCTCAAGACCTGGGTGCCCGTTTATTACTGTGCCTTTCAGTGACATACCAGCCTACCCTTATCATGGAAGATTCCCAGAACGTCCCTGTGGACTTCCAGGCCATGATTAACGCAGCTGTCGCTGCCTCTGTGGAAAAGGCACTCTCCAAGGCCCGAGCTTCGGCTCCTGATGTACCTAAAACCCGCAGACGTCCACGTCACGAGTCGGACTCCGAACTGTCCGACTATCAGACGAGGGATGAATCCCGCCCTACAAAACGCCATGACAAAGGCGAGGACTATGCACCCAAACCACCCAAGGGTAAGGCACCTGCCAAGCGTAAATCTGCCAAACTACACACCCCGGCCCCGCGTCAGGAGTACTCTTCAGATGAAGAGCAGGGCCCTGCCCAGTCTATGTCAGTGCTGGATGAGTGGCAAGCTGACGCTTCTGAGTCGGATTACGACGCATGGGGCTCGGATGAGAAGTCTGTCTCCGCTTTCATGCGGGAGACCCTCCTGGGTGCGGCCCAGACAGGAGGTATTGAGGACACTGCGGATGCAGAACCTCCTCTTGATTCAGACACCATTGTGGACCCCTCAGGTCAAGCGATGTTCGACCCCCGCAACATACGGCACCCCAGATCGGGTGACTGGTCGCCTCCAGAACACCTTTCCAGGTTCATGCACCTGTGGTTCCGCAAACCTCTGGAGAAAGAGGTCCGCAGCCGACTCAGGTCTGAATGCCCACGCCCTTCCCTGCCGGATAAGGTCGCTCAGACCCCAGAATTTGACAAGGTTATGACGACCTTTATGATGCGCAGTGGCAGAGACCCTCGACGAGGGGTAGAGAAAGGCCTATGGGGCGCCCAAGATAACCTACTGGATTCCGTAGGCCCCCTGGCTCGCATTATGTATCTGGCAGATGACGCCTTCGCCAAAGCCGATTCTTTCTCCACCGAAGACATCAGGGAATGGGCACATGATATTCGTGAGTGGGCACAACGGTGTTTTTGTTTCATCGGAAACACCAATGTTACGCTCTCTTCGGAGAGACGAAAAGCAGCGTTATACCGTATTAACGGTAAATTGGCAGACCTTGGCACAAAGGAGATTGGGCCCCAGGCACAAGGGAAACTTTTCGGTGAACCGTTCCTCAAGGAACTAAACAAACATGTCAAAGTGTTCACCTCCCTTAATAAGGCGCAATCCTCAATGCGCAGAGTTTTCAAGAGCAACCCTACCAGAGGGGTTTTTGGAAGGGCTGGCCGGCAACGGGGCCGTGCCGCCAGCCGATTTTGGCCTTCAGGCCCCCGTACTCAACCAACTCCATTCTATCCAACAAGTGTCTACCAGCAACGACCCTTTTCCAGAGGCTCGGATAGAGGCCGTGGACCCCGCGGACGCGGACGTTCCCGCTTTGCTGCAGGTGAGGACCCATATTCCTCCGTTGTTACCATGCACCCGCACTGCGGGCCGTATTTCCCTTTCTTTCCACAATTGGGCCGCCCTATGCTCAGACACATGGATTCTACAAACAGTGCAGGGATATATCATAGACCTAGTGGGGACCCCCTTTCAGGTTCAGCCCCCTCGCCCCATCCACTTGTCGTCTTCCGACCACAACCTCGTCAACGCGGAGCTACGCAAGCTTCGAGACAAAGGGGCTATCCAGCCGGTCCACGACGAGGGAGGTTACTTCAGCAACATTTTCCTGGTTCGGAAAAAGTCAGGAGAATACCGCCCCGTCATCAATCTACGCGCCCTCAATGCGTACGTGGTCTACCGCCACTTCAAGATGGAGGGCATCCACCTCCTGCGGGACCTTCTTCGGAGCAACGACTGGTTCACCAGGCTCGATCTAAAAGATGCATACCTGTCGGTCCCGGTGCACCCGGACTGTCGAGCACTCCTACGTTTCCTCTCCAGGATTGTAGGACTCCTCTCTGCTTCCATTCAGGCCATATTTCCGGGTCCCCTCCACTACAGGGCCATGCAACGTCTCAAGGCGAAGTACCTATGCCACAGGCCTACTTACGACCAACCCGTCCCGGTAACGATGGAGGTTCGCGAAGAGCTGTCATGGTGGCTGGACAGCATGCAAGCCTGGAACGGCAAGACCATATTCGGAGACACCCCAGATTTCATATTGGAATCAGACGCCAGCCTGTGGGGATGGGGTGCCACCAACGGAACCATCTCCACGGGAGGAACATGGACGGCGCAGGAGCTCTCCATGCACATCAATTGCCTCGAACTCCTAGCGGGATCCTTTGCGATCCGCAGCTTGGCCCGGGAAAGATCCAACTGCTGCATCCTCCTACACATGGACAATGTGTCCGCAGTCCAGTACATCAACCGTCTGGGAGGCGCTCGCTCACGCCTGCTGTCAGATATCACGAGGGACATCTTCGACTATTGCCTCCCTCGCAACATTACGCTACAGGCAGAATACTTACCGGGAGAGATCAATCTCACAGCCGACTGGTTCTCTCGCCACTGGAGAGACGTCAGCGACTGGAAGCTAAACACGAGAATCTTCAGGGCCCTGGCAGCCCGGAGGGGTCCCTTTCACCTGGATCTGTTCGCTTCTCGCAACAATCATCAGACTCCGGAGTTCTTCAGCTGGCTCCCGGACCCGGAGAGCAAGGCGACGGATGCATTTCTCCAACGATGGCCGACGACAGGAGCCTACGCCTTTCCCCCATTCTCAATGATTGCGAGAACATTACACCAGATGCGTACGCAACAGATCAAACTGGTTGTCATAACACCCTTGTGGCAGAGCCAACCATGGTTCCCGGACCTCCTGGCCTCCTCCTACAGGGACCCTCTCCTCCTACCCTCCTTCCCGGACCTGCTCACGGATCCCAAAGGGTATCTCCACCCACTCCTCCTGGAAGACCGGCTACCCCTGGTGGCCTGGTCTCTTTCCGGGGTTCCTGGCGAGTCAGCGGACTATCGCAGGCTGCTAGGGACCTCTTATGGGACTCATGGGCCCCGGGAACTAGACGCTGTTACCTTTCAGCTTGGGCCTCCTGGTCTACTTGGTGCATGGAACGGGACTCCGATCCCTTTACAGCACCTATTCCCAAGATTCTTAATTTTCTCTCCTCCTTGTTCTCCTCTGGCCGCTCTTATCGTTCGGTCAACGTCGTTCGCTCCGCGATTTCGGCGGCTCACACCCCCGTCGGGGATCTCCCGGTCGGCAAAGACCCTCTGGTCTGCCGCCTACTCCGCGGTATGCGGCTCCGCCGCCCCCCGGACCCCAGATACCCTCACCTATGGGACGTGGGACTGGTTCTCCGCTTTTTCAGGGATTGGCTTCCGAATGACCGCCTCTCCCTACGCCAACTATCCGCTAAGTGCGCTTTCCTCCTTTGTCTAGTATCTTTCCGACGGGTTTCGGACGTTCGGGCTTTCGACGTGGACGCTTTCGAGGTGGCCCCTGAAGGGGTCACGTTCCACATTTCCCGTCGCACTAAGTCGGGCTCGACTTCGGTCTTTTACCCCTTCTTTCCCGACGACCCGCAGCTCTGTGTCGTGTCCACCCTTCGCAGATATGTTTCGGTTACCTCCTCACTCCGGTCCTCTACGTCGGGCCAACTCCTAGTCTCCTACGTACGCCCTCACGCCCCAGTCTCGGTCACCACACTGGCCCGATGGATCCGATGGATCTTTTCCCTCGCAGGTATAGACCCCGCGTTCGGCGCCCACTCCGTTCGCGGAGCGGCGGCGTCTTCAGCCTTCCTGGCAGGGACGTCCCTTTCGGATATTCTCCGAACGGCGGACTGGTCTAGGGAATCCACTTTCCGTACATTTTATTTTCGCACTCCCCCTTCTGCTGGGATGTCTCTTCTTCAGCGTTAAAATTGCAAAATAGGAAGCCTCCTGTCATGTTATAAAATTGAAGATTATGCTAGCTTTAGTGTACTAATAATCTTAATTTTAATAAGGACAGGAGGCGAGTATTTTCCCTCCCTTCTGTTCCCTACCCTGACTCCTCGGGGGAGTGGATCTTAAGGTGATGGATATTGGGATTTATTTTATAGTCACTCTACCTTCTGGACATATTCGGAATCTCTTCCATCTCTATCCCCAGTATTGCCACCTAACAGACAGTTTTAGTTGTTCAACATACTTACACCTGACACATATTTAGCCTCTGGCCAGTTTACTATCTGTCTGTACTGATTTAATTTACACCATTTTGTTAAAACACACAGGCGTGAACTGTTACGGTTCATTACCTAACCGATTTTATACTCTCCTTTCAGTGTAACCCTCTTCAGGACCTCCACTGGTCGCTGGTTTGTTAACCTCACGACTCCGTAAGATGGGATGACGGCTTCGTTTGGTCTTACCTCTATCTCGTTACCAGGAGTCTCCTCAAGTTCCGCTCGCCAGAGACCACAGTTACAGTTTCGTTGAGTTTCTGGATGTTCGAGCATCTATCTGGACTTGGATGTCGCTTCAAGAAAGAGGAAGTTGTGCAGGCAGCATGACCCTTATATACTATGCTGCTCAGTGATTTACTTGTTACTCTTTACGTTTTTCTTTACTGCTGTGGAGTTTAGTAAAGAGAGTTAATGCAAAATACTCGCCTCCTGTCCTTATTAAAATTAAGATTATTAGTACACTAAAGCTAGCATAATCTTCAATTTTGGCCAGTGTTTGTGACTAAGTGGTTACTAAAAAAGACTGGACATACCCCATTTGCAATACCTTGGGTTGTCTTCTTTTGCAAATGGTATGCCATCATGGGGGTAATTCTCATTCCTGGGCTACCATACGCTCTCAAAGGCAGCGTAACCAACCCGGCCATTTTCAATGTAAAAATATTTTAACCATATATTTGACCCTGTAACTTTCAAAAACGCTATAAAACCTGTACATGGGGAGTACTGTTATACTCAGGAGACTTTGCTGAACACAAATATTAGTGTTTCAAAACTGGAAAATGTATCACAACAATTATATCATCAGTAAAAGTGCTGTTTGTGTGTGAAAAATGCAAAAAAAGTCAATTTCACTGACGATATCATCGCTGTGATATGTTTTACTGTTTTGAATCACTAATATTTGTGTTCAGCGAAGTCTCCCGAGTAAAACAGTACCCCCCATGTACAGGTTTTAGGGTGTCGTAGAACGTTACAGGGTAAAATACAGTGATAGCAAATTAAATTCTCTGGACTTTCGGCCTGGGTTGGCAGGCAGGTCCCTTAAATTGCAATCAATAAAATAACTTAATTATGTAAAAATATTACATAAATACGCACGTAGAATTTAAATATATATGTATATTTATATATTTGAAGTCTACGTGTATATTTATATAATTATTTATGTAATTTTGTATATGGACATATGAATAGTTCGTATTCTTTTTATTTATTTATATATACATAGATATATATCCAATTTCATTCTAAGTGTATTTTGATATAAATATATATATATTAATATCAAAATACAGTTAGAATAAAATTTCGTATAGATATATAATTTTTTTTTACATTTTTATTATTTTTAATTTTTTTTATTTAATTTAAATTACTTATTATTTGTAGTTTATAATAATATATATATACAATATATATAGTTATTATATATATTATATATATACGTGTGTAATTTATTTATAAGTGTATTTTTATATTAATATATGTACATATTAATATAAAAATACCCTTAGTATGACATTATATATATGATATATAGACATATACAGGGAGTGCAGAATTATTAGGCAAGTTGTATTTTTGAGGATTAATTTTATTATTGAACAACAACCATGTTCTCAATGAACCCAAAAAACTCATTAATATCAAAGCTGAATATTTTTGGAAGTAGTTTTTAGTTATAGCTATTTTAGGGGGATATCTGTGTGTGCAGGTGACTATTACTGTGCATAATTATTAGGCAACTTAACAAAAAACAAATATATACCCATTTCAATTATTTATTTTTACCAGTGAAACCAATATAACATCTCAACATTCACAAATATACATTTCTGACATTCAAAAATATAACAAAAACAAATCAGTGACCAATATAGCCACCTTTCTTTGCAAGGACATTCAAAAGCCTGCCATCCATGGATTCTGTCAGTGTTTTGATCTGTTCACCATCAACATTGCGTGCAGCAGCAACCACAGCCTCCCAGACACTGTTCAGAGAGGTTTACTGTTTTCCCTCCTTGTAAATCTCACATTTGATGATGGACCACAGGTTCTCAATGGGGTTCAGATCAGGTGAACAAGGAGGCCATGTCATTAGATTTTCTTCTTTTATATCCTTTCTTGCCAGCCACGCTGTGGAGTACTTGGACGCGTGTGATGGAGCATTGTCCTGCATGAAAATCATGTTTTTCTTGAAGGATGCAGACTTCTTCCTGTACCACTGCTTGAAGAAGGTGTCTTCCAGAAACTGGCAGTAGGACTGGGAGTTGAGCTTGACTCCATCCTCAACCCGAAAAGGCCCCACAAGCTCATCTTTGATGATACCAGCCCAAACCAGTACTCCACCTCCACCTTGCTGGCGTCTGAGTCGGACTGGAGCTCTCTGCCCTTTACCAATCCATCCATCTGGCCCATCAAGACTCACTCTCATTTCATTAGTCCATAAAACCTTAGAAAAATCAGTCTTGAGATATTTCTTGGCCCAGTCTTGACGTTTCAGCTTGTGTGTCTTGTTCAGTGGTGGTCGTCTTTCAGCCTTTCTTACCTTGGCCATGTCTTTTGGGCACTCCAGTGATGTTGCAGCTCTGAAATATGGCCAAACTGGTGGCAAGTGGCATCTTGGCAGCTGCACGCTTGACTTTTCTCAGTTCATGGGCAGTTATTTTGCACCTTGGTTTCTCCACACGCTTCTTGCGACCCTGTTGACTATTTTGAATGAAACGCTTGATTGTTCGATGATCACGCTTCAGAAGCTTTGCAATTTTAAGAGTGCTGCATCCCTCTGCAAGATATCTCACTATTTTTGACTTTTCTGAGCCTGTCAAGTCCTTCTTTTGACCCATTTTGCCAAAGGAAAGGAAGTTGCCTAATAATTATGCACACCTGATATAGGGTGTTGATGTCATTAGACCACACCCCTTCTCATTACAGAGATGCACATCACCTAATATGCTTAATTGGTAGTAGGCTTTCGAGCCTATACAGCTTGGAGTAAGACAACATGCATAAAGAGGATGATGTGGTCAAAATACTCATTTGCCTAATAATTCTGCACTCCCTGTATTATATAGGTATAATATATGTCTATATATCATATATATATATAAACATATATAATAATATTTTTTTTTTTATTAACTATAACTTTAATTTTTTTTTTATTTTACACTGGCAGGGAGACTGCCTGTCAGCACAGGCAGTCCCCCTGCAGGCAGACACATGGACACCTATTGTGACCATGTGGTCGCCCTGTTGGGCGATCACATGGCCACAGGGGTCCTAATTCGCCATGGGGAGACTGTCTGGGCTGCAGGCAGTCTCCCCACAATGGGAGCACCGCCGATCGCCGCCGGGGGAACGACGGCGATCGGGTAAGTACATTTTAAATTTAGGACGGTTCAGGACCGTCGTCGGTCGGCAATGGAAAAATGCCAATGACGGTCCTGAACCGTCCTACGTCCTTAAGGGGTTAACAAGTGAAAATAAAGGAATTTTATTGGTGTAAGATAACAGGATACAGTTGAAATTTTTTCATATCCTGTACTGGAAAATAATCCTAAAATATGGTTTCAACAGGATGGGGCTAGTGCCCATACACCCGGGGCCACAATGGACCTCCTGAGACAATTGTATAGCAAACGGATAATTTCAACAAATTCCAAAGTTAATTGGTCGCCACATTCGCCTGACCTTACAGCTCCCTGTGGGGATCTGAAGGAGCCGGTGTACGTGACCAAACATCAGGGGCGGGCTGAGCTGGGGGGCAGAGAGGCAATTGCCCCCCAGGCCGCCCTAAATAATTTTAAAACCGGACGCTGCAGGGCCGATCCTAATGCTGCAGCAACCTGAGCGCTCTGTAGTGTGCACCTTCCTATCACTCAGGCCGGACACCGCGGACCGGAGAGGAGCTCGGCCACGCTACAGGGAAGGGGAGGTGGGGGGAGGGAGGGGAGTAAGAAGAAGAAGAAGAAGAAGAAGTGGGGGGTTAGAAGAAGAAGGGGGGAGTAAGAAGAATACAGAGGGGGGAGAGTAAGGGTGAGGAGAAGGGGAGATAAGGAGAAGGGTGGGACTGAGAAGAACACAGGGAGGGTGGGTGGTGAGGAGAACACAGGGAGGGGGGAGGTGAGAAGAACACAAGTAGAGGGGGGAGTGAGAAGAACACGTGAAAGGGGGGATGAGAAGAGCACAGGGAGGGTGGGTGAGTGTGAGAAGAGACCGCTAGGGAAGGGTGGGGGAGAGAAGAGACCACTAAGGGACAGGGGAGAGCTCTAAGGGACAGTTCTATAGGTCAGGGGGCAAGACAGGGAGCTCTTTCACACTACGCGCACACACACTCACAATGCATCCCTATACATACACAGAAACACACAATGCATCCCTACACACACAGAAACACAACATGCTTCCCTTACACACAGAGAAACACACAATGCATCCATTACACACACAATGCAACCCTTACACATAAAGACAATGCATCCTTTACACACATACACAGAAACACACAATGCAAACCCTTACACACACATGCAAACACACACACTGCTTTTCTTACATACACACAGAAACACAATGCATCTCTTACACACACTCAATGCACACACATACAGACACACACCTTACATCCCTTATGCATACAAACACAGATTCACACAATGCATCCCTTACACACAATACATACATTATACACAAATACACACTGCTTCCACTACAGACAAACACACTGCATCACCTACACAAACTGGTATCCCTATACACTACATACCATAAGCACACATATTAGATCCTCTACAATAACACATAACACATCCCCTACACACTCCACTCCCTGTGAGCGAACTCATGGGTGGGTGGAACATATAAGTGGACTTAAAGGTGGGCCTTATGGGCATACTCACTGTCAGGCCCTGGGGCCCAGACCTTGAGCTGTGTAAGAGGCCCCCAAAAAAATGGAGCTGCTTCCAATTCTCCCAGAACATTAAATTTTGTGACCACAGTTGCCAAGAGCCTCCAGAGATCCTGTTCTACACCAGACCAGTGGAGCCAAACTGCAGCCAGAGCACATCACCATCCTCATCTGGTTGTAAGTAGGCAATCTAGTATATTATTAGTGACACTAACCTCACATTAAAGGGACACTATAGTCCCCAGGACCACTGCAGCTTAATGAAGTGGTTCTGGTAACTATAGTCGGTGCCTGCGGGCTTTTTAATGTAAATACACACTGTGTGCAGCACTGGCGTTAGTTCATATGGCAGATCATATGGGTGGGGCATTGTGATGTCACATGGGGGCGGCAAATTTTTATTTTGCCTAGGGCGGCAAAAACCCTTGCACCGACTCTGATCCTGGGCAGGTGCACCAGTCTACTGGTGACCCACAGGAGGGGAGTGCACTGATTGCACTGCACTCTTCTCCTGCCCAGACCCGTCTTTACCACAGTGCAAGTGCCCTCTGCCCCTAATTTACAGTGGCTCACACTCACAACAAGCAGTGCCTGGAGCCCTTTGCAGAGAAGGGAACAAAGAGGTTCTGCGGCAGCTGGCCATCCTGCAAGCATTACATTAACCAGCTGTTCCCCATGCAGCCACAGGTGGCGCTGTGTTGGGAGAATGTGATTACTCTTTACTTTCTCCCAGCCTACAGAGTAGCGCATGGGAGAGAGAGAGGAGGAGGCATGATTTAATCTTACAACAAATCCACTAAGCAAATCTTTATAAATTTGGGGGGGATCAGCTCTCTTTCCACAGTTTATTGGTGTTTACTGATGTCTGTATTAATATTGAGCGATTTCTAAGTAGTAACATCAGTGTGTGTCAGCAGGGCCAGCCGTTGGGGTGTGCACGCTGTGCGGTCACGCAGGTGCCATGACAACAGAGGCGCCCGGCGGCCTACACAGCTCACAAGTTGAGGACACCAGCATATTCAATTTAAACGATTCGCTGGTGGTCCACTAATGCGCACCAGCAGTAGGTGCAGTCAGATCATATCCTCTCCCTCGTGGTTCCGGCGCTCAGTTAGTGAGTCAGAGCACAGGCTCAGAGATTCTCAGCCTGCGCTCTGGCAACATTAAAAGTCAGAGCCGTGAAGGAGCGGGTATGGCAAAGAGCTACTGATTAGCATAACATCAATATCCATTATAAAACCAGGAAAAGGTGGGCAGGGATGGTGAACTGATTTGGTGGTGCAATGGGCCACTTGACTGGTTTTGCCCCCCAGGCCTGAGGCTGCCAGCCCTCCCCTGCCAAACATCATCAATATCATTAAAATTGGTTCATTAATACAAATGTTATTGACTCCTCAAACCCTATTCTGAATGTTGGCCCACCTCGTATTTTTTATTAAAGATTCTGATGTTCCGAGTGCCTAGGCTTGTATCACATAGTGCTAAACTAACATAGATTTACATACAGTTCTGGAAGATAATATTTCTTACATATTTTGTATGCCTGATGCAATAAATCATACAATGTATACAAGCCACACTCTTTTGCAATAGCAATCTTTTATATTATTTTACGAATAGTTCCTCCTATCGTTTACCTTTCTATTTACTCTCTACTGACATCTAGTGGTTTTAGATATAATAGCTTAATATCCACTGTATAACTGCTATAACCGGGACCTTAGTTTGTTATACTCATTTCCATTATAATGGGGGGGTAGTGACCGGTTGAAGGGGTAGGACTTTTTGTAAGTTTTGGCATTCAGGCATTTATACTATTTGTTAATGTTTATTATGCATGACTAAGGTCAAAACATTGCATTTATTTTTTTGTTTGTATTCTGTGAGCACCTATAGAAACCTTACTATATAGCACCTATACTGTGCAGTCTGTGGATTATATATTGATTTACTTCTACGTACAAACTGTCATTCATTGCCTGAGAGCGGTTAGCTGAAGCTCTCGGTCAATGAATGATGATGGAATTGGCATCTGGCTTCTGCAGTTCTGTAGAAGTTAGGTGCACAACAGGAACCTTGGCACAAGGCAAAACTGTTTGCCCCATTTAGGAGGAACGGGGCCAGGGTGCACGTCACATTATAAGCACTCAGCGGGCTGTAGGATTATGATTCTTATTTGCCTAATATACACTCCACAGACAGTGGCATACCGGCTTTAAATACGTCAACTACACCTGGTACCATAATGACTACCGGAGGCTGTTGTGATTCAAATGCTTGGAGAGCTCATTTAATAGCTAATTATTTGCCTCCTATAGGCTAACCATTGTGTGCTTACTCTACATAACTATGAGTTGATTGCACCTCTGTAAAGCTTGTTGATAAATTGTTTTTTTAATTTTCTACCAGGCAGGCAGAGCGCAAAGAGCAGAAGGGCTCAGACAAGGAAAGACACTTGTTTGTTATTTTTGTTAAAAATCATATTTGTTAAACGCATTCCAGTTACCTTAATGTAAGGGGTTTTATTACTATTTTGAAGAAGTGTTATCTAGTTTTATCCTAATTGGCTTTGCCTTTCCCGTTTCTGCTACTGAGGATCAAGCATCTACCAACCCTATTGTGAACTTCAATATCACACAAAAGCTGAACTACCTGAGCCAGTTATTAAGGCAGGCTCAGAAAAATGTTAGTGCGAAATCTATAGGACAAATCTTATTTTATTACCATTGTATTATATTATTGTATTGCTCTATAAGAGTGTCTGTCTGTTTTATTTCTACAGTGACACCTACCACCAGATAATTATTGGGTATATCTACATTTATATATATGGTCACTTTTTACACACCTTTTTTTTTTATATGGTGTGGGTTATGGACAGATTAGAAAACTAATTTTGATATATTTGTATGCGCTGTTTGCTATTTTTTGTTTTTGTGGTTGATTGTATAGGTGGAATATATATATATATATATATATATATATATATATATTTACCTCAGGAAGAAAATGCTTCTTTTTTTTTATTTCTAAAATGAATGTAGTATGGTAAAATTAGGTGGTTTTCTATGTTTAAGAAACAGGGCATTTGTTAATTTCCACCAGCTTGACAGACATTTTGGAAAGCAGCCATGTGTGATTAATGTTTTACAATTTACAGCTACATTAGCAGAGCTGGTGGTCACTTCCAAAGAGACCCTTCATAAAATGCTGTCTCGAACGGTCTAGAGGAAGTCATTGAGTCACTACAGAGTTGACATATTTATTTTAATGGAAATTGTAAGCGCACAAGTGGGAGATGATGGTGTAGTAAAAGTACAATGTCACAAGTTTATTATTTGATACTATATGATTAACGTTGATATCCTTTATCATGAGCATAACCCAAACATGGGGCCTATGAAGATAGTAAGTCTTGTTTTCTCAATCCTATCTGCACGTTCTAATAAATTTCATGGGTTTACTAAGCAGCGGATAAAACATTAAATTGTAAGGCTGGCTAATAATCATGGAAAATGTTGGTCACAAATAACTGGAATGCCAAGATTAGCAAACACTGCAATAAGACATCAGAGGTTACCAACTGAGTAAGGTTAACCCCTTTAGTGACTTCTCATGTATGGGAGTCATCGTCACCGCTACGTGCCTTAGTGACCAGTGATATACCCCGTACCCTGAAGTCTTCCTGTGCTGTTGGTATCACCGATTGCAATATTTTCTATTTGATTGATTATTCATACAGTCATAGCAAATAAATTGATTTATTGCGAGGTCCGTTTTCTTAAGTTGCACCTTTTTAAAAGCAAAACTGCATGACAAGTATAAAAAGAAAATCCAGTTTTTAATAATTTATTCATATTTGTTCTTGTAGTTTTATGTATACCTATGGAGTCAGAGAAATACCTACATGTTTTTGACAATGCAATTTGTAATATGTATGGGTGCACTTAAAATGAAAGCTTGTAAAAAAATCCAGAACTAACACATGAAAAATACAAAAAATGGCCTCTGAATCTTAGAAAACCTCCGTAATTAATGGGTTAAAATGGCTACATGGATAGTTATTTCCACAAAAAAAAATGTTAAAATTCAATGGGTTCAATATTTGACTTTCAACACAGTGAGAATATTTTTTCTACAGTAGCTGAAAGTGTCAATACAATTATGACAAACGCTCCTTACCCTGGACGTTTGTCATGAACTCTAGCTCTAGCCTGCTAGCTAGCCTCCTGCCCAAGGACTATGGGCCACATACAAAGACCCTGTTCAAGAGTTAAATCTCCCCAGCCTCCATTAGCAGCTTTTCCTGGGTGCCCCTGGGTCTGCACTTTCCCTTCATTCGAATGGAACCGAACATTAGCTCCCTGGTGGCCGTTCGCATGAAGAAACCCACGAATTGTCCTCAGTGGTCATTTTGAAACTAAATTCGGCATGAGGTGACCGTGCGGCTCCTGGACAACTTGGTCCAGGTTTTTGAATGACTTTAAAATCCGCCAGGAGAGCGATTTTTGAAAGGAAGATGCCTAAGACTAAGGGGAACAAACATTACCTAAGAGCCAGGCGGAGCAACCCGAATTGCGGCCACAGGAACTCCCGAAAGCTGACCGGCGAAACTCGAAAGCACCAAACGACCTGAAACTGTTTTGGGCATAGGACCATGTGCGCGGTCGGTCAAATATTTGACTTCCATGGAAATAACCCCTGAACCGATCTGGTTGGCTTTTGGATATGTTGGTCACCCACATCGGGACTATCAGGGGATGTAACTTTTGTGGGGTTTTCATGTGTTTTGAAGGTACTTTTGGGGTGTTTGTAAATTGTATGTTTTTCTGTGCCTGAAGATAATTGAGTTTGTTCAGTTCCTGACTCAATTATCTCCCAGGCACAGGGGAGGGATTACCCTGTTTTGTGTGGGAGTGTCATGGGCGTGTTTTCTGTGTAATTGTACTGCATAAAAGCAAGCCATTAACCCTGGATTAAACAGATCATCTTACCCCTTTATGAAGTCTAGGCTCATGTTTGGGGGATTGGGAGCTATATTCATACCTATTATCACAAATGCGCTTGGGACTTGGGAGATTCTTTACAGATGTACTCAGCTGGAGTACTGGGATCCATTACAACAATGTTAAACAAAAATCTGCACACCAGTCAAGCCATAAGACTTGCTTTTCCCACAGAGTTCACACATTTGCAGTGATGTTACTGCAATTGAATGAGGCAAAAAATGTGATTCTTTGTCGAACTAATTTGCATATGCCCACCCAGAATCCTTTGTGATAGTAACATCACAGCAAATTTGTGATCTCTGTGGAAAAAGCAAGTCTTAGGGCTTGACCGGTGTGCAGATTTTTGTTTAACATTGTATTAACTATATATATATATATATATATATATATATATATATATATATATATATATATATATTCTTATGGACAACTATTAGTTATATATGGAGCTTGTGATAATATGCTATGTTTTCAAAGGAACACATATAATCAGTTAGTGATAGTATTTTTATTTCAACCCAGTTCCCCTCTTAAAGCACAAGTACATGCCAGTGGTTCTAGTGCTAGAAATCCATGGGTCCAAACCAGTCCAATCCTCAATATGTTTTAGAAAAATGAAAGAAATTCTCTGATCTTAAAATCCCTCCCTCTTATCATGTGATGTCATGATAAAGACATTTAACTTCCTCATTAGATACACAAGTGTTTGCACAAAGTGCGCGATTATTGCTTGCTCACACATAGCACAGAGGGTTGAAAGTTGCTATGTACAGTCGGATTTGGTCGTGTTGAGTCTCTTCAGCCCTTTCTGGGTGGGCCAAATCACTTCCACCAATTCTAAGCCCACGAATCAACAAAGGAAGCCTGCCAGCAGAGATAGGGACAGCCTTTATTTAGCGTAATTATTCTAAACCCCTTTATGAATGCATATAATGGAATCATTGATTTGTTCACATGTGCAATTGTTAACTATAATTGTGCATTATATATTTATTTTTGTCAATAGAGATGTCTATTCAATGTGTTGTTATCTAAATTCATTTTATCAGGATCTTCGTTACTTTTTTAAATCACCTGAATTTGTCACCATTATTTTTGTGTTATATCTACATGTTTATTAGCACTGCAGAATAGGTCGGCACTTAATAAATAATAATATTAGTAATTGTGTTGTTCACGTATTTTCTTTCTGTTTTCTTTTGATCAATAAACAACAGTAGTTAAGTTACATATTTTCTATAGCATTTATACGGCTCTCGTGAACCTATAATCTTTGCCCTTTGAGATGCCTGATTTTAGCAAGGGAACTAAATGTACTGCACATGGGCAACTGATCGTATAGAATATTTTGCCCTTATGTGGGCATTTCACTATATAATCTATGATTACACATGATTGTCAGTTTCAAAATATTAGTTATTGTAAAACTAATAAAACATATATTTTACATAGTGGAAGAATTCAAGAATGCTTCAGATTTTCCTATACATATGTTGAGCTTTACTCAATTATTTTGAATTTTTTTAGGATTCATCACATTCCGCTCTTGTTATGAACCATTGCAATCTCATGGGCACAATATTTTTCCAGCCATCCAGAGGAAAATGAAACGAAACCTTGGTTTGAAAATAATTTAAGAGCCGCGTGAATCCCCAAAAATTGGATTTTACGCCAGAACACCATCTGAGCTCTTTCCAATAATAATAATAATTTGGGGTATTTCAAAATTCTAATTGACGTTTTCCAGAACTCTTTACAAAAAAAAATACTTAAATTATATTATCAAATGTACTAATGAGTTTACAGTATGTCTGCATAATATCACAAGCTTCTCTGTGTGATTGCTAAAAGCATAGGATAATGTCATCGCATAAGGAGTTCACACTAAAAAATATAAAACTCTCAGAAATTATAGCTGAACAAGTAAATATGTTTCTATTTTAACTAGACATATTGTTAAAACACCATGTTCCTCATTTAGAGCTAGTTGGAAAAACATTGCCAGTCTCGATAACACTGCAGAAAATGTTTATGAATTTGAGAATTGTCCCTTTTTGTGAGTTTTCAAAACTCTGCCCAAGAATTGACTTAGGATTTTGTAGCAAGAAACATGTCACTCACAATTTTAGAAATAATTTCAACATAAACCTATTGTAGGTATTAATAATAAATTAATTCATATAATACCACGTTTTATAATGAATGTTTGTTAAATGTAAAAAAGGGGGGTGTACTAGCGCTAATTACTGGATGTGATAGAAGTGAATAAGCTGCTTCAAAACCAAATTCTTATCTTTAACAATAGTGAAACAGTGGATACAAGGTGAAGCGCTGTAAATTTTAACAATGTGAAATATAAAAAATAGGCTGATACCTTAATTTCATACACAAAAGTCCGTATGTGACATATAGTACCTTGAAATAAAACACAAATAAAGACAAAAATAGTGTATCCTGTGATATAAATAAATAAATATAGGGTGAAATAAATTTCCCACTCACACTTTTAAGAGCTAATGGATATAGCTCAATAAAATCGCTTGTAGGATCCGTAAAGGCGATCCTAATCCCTTCTTTTTGGTGGGAATTCTTCATCTTCCGTGGTCTCTAAAATCAGGAGAGGTATATGGTGCAGTACCTTAGATATAAAATCTATAAAATGATAAAGGAAAAGGGGTACTTACAAACCCAGAGCCATCCAAATCGGCTCTGATCAGGAGTGTATGTGGTTAAGGACCACAATCCTTCTTTGTGCAAATGAAAGTAGCAGGAACAATGCCAGTAGTGTTAAAAAATATATATAAATACTTTATTTACATAAAAAATATAACATTATAAAAACACTTTACTAGGCATTAAAAAAGTCCAATTTCATGAAGACAAATGATCTCCAAAATTCCCAGGACGCGTTTCGCTCTGTCAGCTTCTTCAACTGGATATTGTAAAAATGGAAAAAGTCTTCATTTTCCTCTTTGAACTTGTTCCTGCTTTTATACATCTTCTCAAATCAATAATGTTAGTCCTGCTTGTAATTTCGCGGGCGATCACTATGGAAACGGTGACGCCCTGCGTCTCAAGCCTCACTTTCAGTCCTTTTTCCTGGTTCCGCCGTCATTTCCGGTCACGTGGGGGTATGCCGATACGTCATGCGTTCCAATTATGCGGTTCATTGGGACCGCATTTCCGGTAAAACAGAATGTATAAGTAAAACCATAAAAGAAGAAATCGCACTATCAATTATTCGTGGATATATACGATTTAAAATGATTGAACCTCCAATTATTTCATTATATTGACATATAACTCTAAAACATGTATAGTATATAGAAGCAATGATGTAATTATATGTACATACAATCGAATATTAAAGGAATAGTGTAAACATATATTTCTTGTAAAAGAAGAGAATCATTTCATTATTCCAGCATATAACAATAGATAAAAAAAGAGGCATATTAAAGAGATAGTGTAAAAATCTCTATTTCTTGTAAAAAGAGAGCAAATAATAAAATCATAAAGTGCATAAATTTTAACCTGCTTTGGCAATTTATTTCAATATAATTAAAGGGACCTAATACTGTGCCATTTAATTATAAAAGGGGGGAATTTAAAAAGAATTAAAAAATAGATGAAAATCTATCTTTAAAATTCTACTTTAAAAAATGGCACATCTCAAAATCTGTGTTGAGACCATAGGGAATGAGTGTATTTAATTTAAAAAGCTTTTGCTTATTTTAGTGTCGAAATCCCCTCCTCTCCAATCTCTTTCTAGTTTTTTTATTCCTAAAAATTTTGTATCTTTCATCTCACAATTGTGATGCACTTTGTAGTGGGCAGATACACTGTGGTTTTCAAAACCTTTAGCTATATTTCTTCCATGTTCTTCAATTCGAATGTGTAATGCCCTTGTGGTTTTACCAATGTATTGTAAACCACAAGGGCATATTATTAAATAAATAAGATTGTTTGAGTGGCATGTCAGGAGTTCTTTGATTTGATATTCCGTTCCCTCTCTACTAGAAAATAGTTTTATATGCCTTTTTTTATTTGTGGTCCTCTTGTATGTACATATAATTACATCATTGCTTCTATATACTATACATGTTTTAGAGTTATATGTCAATATAATGAAATAATTGGAGGTTCAATCATTTTAAATCGTATATATCCACGAATAATTGATAGTGCGATTTCTTCTTTTATGGTTTTACTTATACATTCTGTTTTACCGGAAATGCGGTCCCAATGAATCGCATAATTGGAACGCATGACGTATCGGCATACCCCCACGTGACCGGAAATGACGGCGGAACCAGGAAAAAGGACTGAAAGTGAGGCTTGAGACGCAGGGCGTCACCGTTTCCATAGAGATCGCCCGCGAAATTACAAGCAGGACTAACATTATTGATTTGAGAAGATGTATAAAAGCAGGAACAAGTTCAAAGAGGAAAATGAAGACTTTTTCCATTTTTACAATATCCAGTTGAAGAAGCTGACAGAGCGAAACGCGTCCTGGGAATTTTGGAGATCATTTGTCTTCACGAAATTGGACTTTTTTAATGCCTAGTAAAGTGTTTTTATAATGTTATATTTTTTATGTAAATAAAGTATTTATATATATTTTTTAACACTACTGGCATTGTTCCTGCTACTTTCATTTGCACAAAGAAGGATTGTGGTCCTTAACCACATACACTCCTGATCAGAGCCGATTTGGATGGCTCTGGGTTTGTAAGTACCCCTTTTCCTTTATCATTTTATAGATTTTATATCTAAGGTACTGCACCATATACCTCTCCTGATTTTAGAGACCACGGAAGAGGAAGAATTCCCACCAAAAAGAAGGGATTAGGATCGCCTTTACGGATCCTACAAGCGATTTTATTGAGCTATATCCATTAGCTCTTAAAAGTGTGAGTGGGAAATTTATTTCACCCTATATTTATTTATTTATTTATATCACAGGATACACTATTTTTGTCTTTATTTGTGTTTTATTTCAAGGTACTATATGTCACATACGGACTTTTGTGTATGAAATTAAGGTATCAGCCTATTTTTTATATTTCACATTGTTAAAATTTACAGCGCTTCACCTTGTATCCACTGTTTCAATGTTTGTTAAATGTATATAAGTATCTGTTTTTTAAAGAAACTTAAACAATGCCCTTCGGTGGAACCATGTACACAGAAAAGATCCGAGAAGTGAAAAAAAAGGGGAAAAACACTTTACTGTGATTTTGTTGATCAATACCCCCCTATTTGAAATATCCCTTCCCATGCTCCTTTGCTTTGCTATAATCGCCATGTTCATACTTTCTCTAGTCAAGCCGTGGAAGGGAATATGGTAAATCCTTATTTCCACGTGGGATACCATTACAGAAATGTAGTTATTAATTTTGCGTGGATTCGTAGATATCACTTTAAATTTTTTTTGTGCTAACCTAAATAAAAATGTCAGCATGACTCTCACCGTGATAATGATGTCTCACAATCAAAATAAAGAATTAGGATTATTGTACGTTAAATAAATTAAAGCAGATAGCACATGTTACCACTAGTTATTTTGTAATATAAAGATGAATGGGTACAGTAAATTCTATGTACTAAGTCAGCACGCCTCTCTATATCTGTACATCAAACATGTTGTTGTGGGACGTGTCATCTCAGGATAAAATGATGGATTTGCAAAGGCAAAGTATATAAATAGAGATGTCCCGAATAGTTCGCTGGCGAATATTTCCTGGCGAACATAGCTTGTTCGCGTTCGCCACGGATGGCGAACATATGCGATGTTCGGTCCGCCCCCTATTCTTCATCATTAAGTAATCTTTGACCCTGTACCTCACAGTCAGCAGACACATTCCAGCCAATCAGCAGCAGACCCTCCCTCCCAGGCCCACCAACCTCCTGGAAAGCATCTATTTTAGATTCATTCGGAAGCTGCATTTTTTTTTTTTTTTTTTAGACAGAAGTGTGTTTTATTTGAGCATGCTAGGCTGAACGTGCGTATATCATGGCTAGTTGCACTGAGGGTATGAGTATATAGCAGTACATTGTTGTGAAAAATGGCTGTCATGTTTAGGGTGTAGCTTGCACGTTATCAACTGTGTATTTATATCAGCAGCTCCACCACTAGTTATAAATCAAGTGTTAGTCGCCCCATGATATGAGACTAGTGAATAACATAATACAGGAACGGTTAAGGTAAAGGCATGTAAGGAACTACGACAATAAACTCTTTAGGAGGTGAAATAATGACATGTTTAAACGCTTGCTACTTTACGATTAGTTAATGTGCAGAGAGCAGTTCATGTGATCAAAGGCATGGTGTGGAGGATCGGCTATAGTGGGACATGCTTGGCAGGCTGCTGTTTACTGCTTGTGCTCATCTGATCCCTTCTGGGCGCCAGGTGCAGACCCTGGGAGTCCCTGATGCCTGGAACAACAAAGGCAAGTCTCTGGCTGAGAGTTCGCGGCTTGAGGTGGTGGAAGCTTGTTTTGTCGGGTGGTCGGATCTGTCCCGGTGGTGCTTCACGTCCGGTGCGGGATTGTGGTGGCTTAAGGTGGAGGCGAGTGCTTGACGTGGGGCAGGCTCTGCATTTATGTTTGTGCCTCCGGTCCCGTCTTTGACGCCTTTTGCGTTGGTGGATTTTAATGGGGACTGCTTCGCTTAGCTGTGGTGGAGCTTGTTGGGGCTGTGGTGGAGCTTGTTGGGGCTTCCTGCTTGTTATTTGCTTCCAAAATTGATTAAAGAGTCCAGCTTAGACTCAATATCCTGCCATGCTTTGCTGGTACCAGGAGGACACATGGCTGCCGCCATATTGGGAGAGTCACAGATGAGTATGTCACCCTGGGCAGCTGTGCTCTGTGCGTCCATTAGCTCCAGACAGCCTCTCAGGGGTGGACCGGGATAACCCCCACCGGTCCGAGGGGGGGGGGGGTAACGGAGCTCCTGCCGGGAAGTAGCTGCTCCTGGGCATCCCAGGATCGGGAGATCGGCCGCCTCTCCCGCCCGGTGAGCCACACTTGCCACGCGAAGGTAAGTAAGACTCTGTTGAGTTGCTGACCGCTATTAAGCATGTCGGGTCGGTCAGGTAGGAGCAACTTTGCTGGGTCATCCCCTTCTGGGGTGAAATTCGCTTGTTGATAGCTGCTTAAAGTGAGATATTGAGGGAGCTCACACGAAGTGCGTCTTTCCTCCATGACAGCTAAGCCCCGCCCCCCGGAAGCTGCATTTTTAGTGAGAGGAGGGACAGTGTAGCTGCTGCTGATTTAATAGGGAAATCGATAACTAGGCTAGTGTATTCAGTGTCCACTACAGTCCTGAAGGACTCATCTGATCTCTGCTGTAAGGACAGCACCCCAAAAAGCCCTTTTTAGGGCTAGAACATCAGTCTGCTTTTTTTTTTTCCCTGTGTAATCTAATTGCAGTTGCCTGCCTGCCTGCCAGCGTGTGTGTCAGGCTCACAGCGTATACTGTGCCCACTTGCCCAGTGCCACCACTCATATCGGGTGTCACAATAGTTTAAAAAAAAAAAAAATTTGACTGTAATATAACAGAAGTAATTTTCCTTCACACGTGTGCGTTTCAGGGCCTGCCAGGGCACAGTGTCACACCAGTGCAACTCATATCTGGTGTAACAGTAGTGTACATTTAAAAAAAAAATTGACTGTAATAGATTGAATAGCAGTTAGTTGTGTGCAAGCGTGTGTGTCAGGCCTACAGTGTCTGCTCTGCCAACTTCTGCCAGTGCACAGTGCCACACATATCTGTTGTCACAGTAGCTTGCATGCATAGTACCACTAATCGAAAATAAAATGACAGGCAGGGGCAGGCCACCCCGCAGGGGCCGTCGTGGTCATCCTGCTGTGATTCCCTTTGGCCCTAGAATAATGCCCAGTGTTCAGAGGCCACGTACCCTGAACTCGAAAAGTTCTGAGGACATAGTTGACTGGCTAACACAGGACACCCAATCTTCTACAGCTTCCGCTCGGAACCTTGACGCACCAACCTCCCCCAGCTTAGCTTCGGGCACCTCTCAAGTTACCACTCACCCGCCTGCCGCCACCACCAACACTAGCACCACAGCCGCTTCACTTGATCTGTCAGAGGAGTTATTTACACATCAGTTGGAAGAAATGAGTGATGCGCAACCATTATTGCCGGAGGATGTAGATAACAGGGATATGTCTCAGTCAGGCAGCATTACACACATGGACGTACGGTGTGATGATGATGATGTTGTACCCACTGCTGCTTCCTTTGCTGAGTTGTCAGATACAAGTGAAGGGTTGATGATGATGATGATGCCTCCGTGGATGTCACGTTGGTGCCCGCTAGAAGAGAAGAAGAACAGGGGGAAAGTTCAGATGGGGAGACAGAGAGGAGGAGGAGACGAGTTGGAAGCAGGGGGAGGTCGTCACAAGGAGCTAGTGGCACAGTCAGACAGCATGCATCGGCACCCAGGGTCAGCCAGACAGCACGCCAATCAACGGATGCTGTTGCCACCACCAGAATGCCGTCATTGCAGAGCTCAGCAGTGTGGCATTTTGTTGGTGTGTCTGCCTCTGACAACAGTTTGCGGTGTTTGCAGTGTGTTAAACGGGGAGTTTGGTCTGTCACTGTGAAGTGGGCGTAACCCTTACACTACCTGATCGATACAACATCATACCTGATGTTTTAAAGCAGGTTATTCCAAACAATTTAGGAATGTTAGGTGATTTATGCCCTTTATGGATTATCCGCCTGCCCATTGAAGTCTATGGCGGTTCGCCCGGTTCGCGAACATTTGCGGAAATTCGCCTTCGCCGTTTGCGAACGGAAAATTTTATGTTCGCGACATCTCTATATATAAATCATATGTTGGGCGTCGTGTATTGGTCCCATTGGTTGTTTATTGGTCCCAGGGACAATTTAACAGGCTTTTAGAGGGTCCTATTACTTCAGTGTAAAAAGTGATGGTGTGGAGCTTCCAGAGGTGTTTGGATATGCAGGGAGAGCACTAGTGTGCAATATATCAAGTTTTTCATCCACACAAATGAGTCATGGCTGCAAAGTTTAGACTTTGTATAGAGATAAAATACACATTGTAAATCCATCAATACAGAGGATCAGCAATACAACCAAAGACAGTTATAAAATGCATACATAATTATTATTATATATAAAGCGCCAACAAATTCAGTAGCACTGTACAATAGGTGGACTAACAGACAAGTATTTGCAATAAGAACAGAGAGTGCTGAGTGCCCTGCTTAAATGAGCTTACATGTTAGACGGAGTGGGGTAAAGTGACACAAGATGTTGGGGTAGGATGTATTTCATGTACAGGAGAAGGTAGGTTACTGGAATAGTTTATAGCGATGGGTTAGTGTATTGGATGACAGAGTTGCAGGAAAGGAAGCGTGATGGGTTATCAAAGTACGGAGAGGGAAATCTATTAACAGTTTCATTGATATACTTTCCTAAAAGAAGTGGGTTTTAATGTTCTTTTGAAGGAACTGAGACAGGGTGAGTGTCTAACGGGGAAGAGAAGGTAGTTCCAAAGGAACGTCGCGGCCGTAGAGAAGTCTTGAAGGCAGGCGTCAGAGGTGGGAGTACGAACAGAGAATATGACCTTCATAAATAAATGTCATGCAACAATCTCAATTTTACCCAAGATCTAACGTATGTGTTTTTTATAATCAATTCCTGGATAAAATGATTAGTTCTTCACTTTGCAAAACACACAGTATTTTTGTTATTTTGTATTTAAGCAGAATTGCTCTTGTTGTGATATATGTTACTAACTGAACTAAGCAGTAATAGTAGCAGGACACAGGCCAATTCAATGTACATTGAAGGCAGAGATTGTAATATATAACTCCCTAAATATTGCTTTTTGCATGTATAGACAAACTCTTGTGACTAATAATGTGCTCATACATGCAATAAACAGACATGCCAGAGGAACTGCCTTCTCAATGACAGATGAGTCTTGCAGTTCCCAGCCAATATGTGGGAGGGAATTTAATAGGAAAGGAAAAACTGCTCAGGAAACATAATTAGGAAAGAGGTCTTGCAGGGGGAGCTAAAAATCCAGAGAAAGTATCGTCTCACTCGATGCATGTCTGTTTGTCAATATGCTGTCTGTCTAACCTTTACCAAGGTCAATGCAAATTGTTCTGATAGCCCCCAGGAGTTTTCATGGAACTCAACTAAGTTGGTTGTGAAAAGTCTCCCCTGAAATGTCAAGTCCACATTGTAGTCATTGTGATACCTGTCAAAAGTAATAACGTGAAGTTTTCTGTCTCTTTGTGTCTCTTCTCACTCCATCTCTTTCTCTGACTCTCTTTTTCGTTCAGGGTCATGATTAACAAGAGGATGAGGGGCTAGAGCACCAGATCTTGGGCTCTTTTCCCCCTGTTCTTCCCCCCCCCTCTCTGCAGAGCTAGTGGTGGTACCTTAAAATGAGCCCTGCTGTCCATTCAGAGGGGTGCCTCAAAGATCTCCCTCGCGGGCTTGTTGCTCAGATTGTAGGGTAATGAGGGAGCCCACAGAGCCTCTTCCTGCATCCTCTACCAGGTGCAGATATTGTGTATGGCCCCTGTGAGATCCAGGCAGTTTAGAGTGTTGGCGTGGGTTACCACAGCAACACTGAAACTAAGTGTCCAGCACTCACAAGAGACACTACACAAGGTCTGTTCCTGGCAGAGGATCTACACACACTGGATCACCAGGGATCATCATAATGTCCCCACTCTCCTCCAAGGTAACCAGAGCGAGGGAAAACTAAAAAGTCATAATATTATTTATTTTTTTAACTTTCTTTATACATACAAGGTTATAAATATATTTTAGTAGACATATATTTAAAGAGTAAAGGACATAGGTGTAGCTTAAAATGTCATGGGAGAACACTGCACATTTTTAGAATAGTAGAACAAGGTGGTATAACACGCCAAGCTAATGCAAGAACAAAAACATTTCAGACAATTGCCACTGAGTTGTCGTACAGTGCTAACTCACTGCACTGGATGACATAACAATAGGAGAGGAAACCAAACAGAAAAAAAATAATGAGAGAATTCCATGTGTCGTTTATCTAAGGATGTTAACTAAGCGACATTTGCCAAAATAAGACCTTGATGTTGCTCAGGAGGTAGGCTCAGATTTAAATTCTCCTATCCAGAGGAGGACATTGTATGGCACATCTGCAAGAGATCTTGTAAGTATCCACAGAGCAGCGCCAGAATGGGGTTCCCCTCCAGGCCCAAGCCCAAGGGAGAGCGAGCACCCTCAAACCCCAAACTTGGAGTAACATGAGTGCCACGTTTATTTCCTGCCAGAGCCCAGAGATGGTCATGAGATCCAGATGGCAAGTGCCGTTGATGGTGGTTGATCTACTACCTGCATGGTTGATACACAAAGGCATAGCCTCGTGAGGCTCATACAGTAAGGGAGGTAGATGCTTTGAGTGGTACATCTCGTCTCTGGTGCACTGGGTTTGTGACAGCCATCACTAATGCAGACAGGTGTTCAGATAGCTAACGCCAGAAGCTCTGGAAGATGGCATTCAAGCATTTCAAGATTCCATTGATCAGCTGAAATGTTTCTAGTTCAGTGGGGACCGGGATATCCCCGTTCTGTCCAGAGGGGTGGTAAGTATGCAGGTCTGTATTAGTCGAGCAGAGAGATTTACTGTCTCCCCAGCTCAGCCCCCAGGAGGCTGTGGCAAAGGTGTATGGGTTCCCAGAAACACAGAGACTTGTGTGAAGGCTTAATGTGTAGGGAAACCCTCACACCCATAGGACACGAGAACGCTAATCTCAGCTGATGGGCTGGGGATAGCCCCCCTGAACCTGCCAAATTATCAGGATCTTGTGTGCCACGCCTCTAAACTAGTGGAAGGTCAGGCTCTGCCCAATAAAGAATTTTTTATTGAACTCTTATGTCTTCGGTAGCCCAGTCAGAATGATGATATTAGGCTGCAGGAGCTGTTATACAAGGTGCATCACTCAGAGCTTTCCCCTGCTCCTCCACCATATTATTTAATTACAGATATATACTAAACAAATGAAAGCACCATTTCACCACCCTTCACACACAACAGCCAATAATCCCCCTATACACACGTAACACATCCCTAGAATCTCCTACACACACACTGCATCTTCGACACACACACTGCATTTCCTACACACACTGCATCTCCTACACACACACTGCATCTCCTACACACTGCATCTCCTACAAACACACTGCATCTCCGACACACGCACTGCATCTCCTACACACACACTGCATCTCCTAGCCACACTGCATCTTCGACACACACACTGCATCTCCTACACACTGCATCTCCTGCACACTGCATCTCCTACACACATTGCATCTCCTACACACACTGCACCTACACACACTGCATCTCTGACACACACTGCATCTTCTACACAAACAGCATCTCCTACACACACACTGCATCTCCTACACACACACTGCATCTCTAAAACACACACTGCAACTCCGACACACATTGCAACTCCGACACACACACTCTATCTATTTGTTTCTTCCCGACTGTATAACTCTGACATAGCAATGTTATTTGTTTCTGAATATATCTATTTGTCTAAATCAATCTAAACATATCTATTTACGTGTCTACTTCCCTAGCATTCTATTCTACACTAATAAGTACTTTGTTCAGAACAATTCAAACCTTTTAGAACCCAAGAGTAACTCAATTATTATGGAACTACTAGAGAGAAGCTGACATACTTAACTCTCCCCGTGCTGTAGGAACATAAATCTATGAATTTAGTGAGCAAAACAAACAAAAAAAGTATTAGCCTATATTCAAGCTGCATTGCATATTTAAAGAACCTTTAATAAGTCTTTGAATGCCAATCTGCTTATATATGTTATTATTACTCTTATTGATATCCTAATAAAAGAGCAGATGATGCAAGAAAATATCATGTATTCTCCACTAGATGGCAGCAGTAAATAAATTGGTTGTGAGTGTTGGGAACATATTAAAAATATGATTATAGAAGCACACCACAGAAAGAATCCAATGCTTCAAAATTGGATGGTGTGTCCCATTGACATTGGACAAAAATTCTAAATATTATAACTCGCCATAGCCCTCCATGATTATCCAAAATATCTTGATTTGTACAAAATGCACATAAATACTCAAAACAATATGTTGAAATGAATGGTATACACTGTACACAATAGAGAGTATTTACAGTAGGTATACTTAAACATTATCTAAATATTAATACATAAATACAGTTGCAAGTACAGGTAGTCCTCACTTTGCAACTTACCTGTTTTACGACTGCTCGGACTTAAGACCAGCTCTCCAGCATGGGGATTTGAGAGATTCCTTGCGCTAGTGAACTTGTCTTTTTTTCTGGGAATTTTCCCGAAACACAGATTCAAGAAATTCCCTGCTCTGCTGTGCAAATCTATGTTTGGGGCATTTTCCCCAAAAATAGATTTGCGAGATTCCCTGCGATAGTATGCTGCTCTATATTCTGAGAAATTCCCCCAACACAGACCCGCTATCAAGCACATCCTCATTTACCAACCAATTTGTTTTCCGACTGAGTTGTAAGAGTGGAACCCGGTCGGTAAGTGAAGACGGTCTGTATACCCATATACATCCTAAGTGTTACCTACAAAAGAGCAAACAGAGTGGAGACCACAACCCAATGGTTAGGCACTCAGACATATTCAAGGTGATCTCAAGAGATTTTTTTTCCTTTCAAGGGGATCTCAAGAGGTTTTTTTCTTAAAATTATTTTATTTATTTCTATATGAAAAACCCATAAATACATAAAGACAGATGGCATACAACACCAACAAATCGTAAGCTTACCTATGTATGAATATAAACATTCAACAGTCTCTTATATCACCTTAGTCTCTTAAATGATAATATACCTACTGCAAAACAGTGAGAAAATAAATAAGGGGGCTTGTATTTTATAAATATAATCAATAAAAACATATATAAAAATAGATCAGCTGTGGCACTCTGTGAACACTCCTTAAATTCCACAATTCAAAAGTTAAAATTCTAAAAAAAGTTACTTCAGTGTTTAGGTGATCCATTCTACCTCCCAAAACACAAAATATACAAGTGCAGCATGAAACCAGTAAATCAATAAAGTAAGCACTATTTGATTTATTGGTTTAGCACTGCACTTGCACTTTTAGTGTTTTGGGAAGTGGGACGGATCACCTAAATATTGAAGTAACTTTTTTTTAGGATTATATACCTACATTTAAAACGTATAAAAGCCCCTGAGGTTTTATTTTAATCACATAGTAGTATTGAGTACTGTATCGTGTAAAATCCCATGTCCACCCAAATAGTGCCCAGCATAGAAAGCAAGGCGGATGCTGACTGCAGTGTAGTAATGCTGGAAGTATGGTAGCTTACACACAGGAAAGTACTTGCAGTGTTTATAGAGTCTGCTAATAACCCCTAGAGATGGGCAATGTGTTTTTGTAGTGGTGCCACGAGTCTCTAATTGGCAGACTGTGCCATCGCTACAAGTACGAGTGTACTTTTAAATACAGCTTTTTAGACGTACATGGGAATATACATGAGAGTAGATTGATGGATTTAGTTTAAAACAAACATTAATTGATATTATGTCTCTGATTTGCTGCCACCACCCAGGTAACAAAACAATAAATACATGTTCTATAAGCTCACAGTCATAGATCGCGCAGTAAATAATTCCGAGGTGGAAAATCAACTCCGCAGTTCACAGCATTTAAAAAAAAAAAAAAATTTTTTAAAGCAAATCTTTTACTTTTTTTGTTGAAATAAATATTTGAAACTACAGGTATGTCGTTGTCTAGTGTAATTAAAATGATTTCTCTGAAAATTCCTTCCAGGTCTTAATACTGTCATAAGTGGGAACTGTTATTATGCTTTCAACTACACAGAGTAAAATTATACCATGTTGTAATACAGAAACCACCTTCAGGTTTATTTTTCTAAGCTATTGTTATGAATAGTTCTATTGAGAGTGAAAGTATTAGGTCATAAGTTTGGTGTTATTTTTAGGGCGTGGGGGGCAACGGGGATAAACCACTTATGATTAGTTTGGTATTCTTTGGAAGAGTTCCATAATTCACGCATTATAGAACTGCCACACAAACAAAACGAACAATATAATGTGCAATAAAAGCACAGTTATCATTAATAGATAATAAATCACTACGTGTTTTTTCATGATTTTAGGGGAGGAAAAAGCAACAAGGAGATGGCTTTTGATTAAAGTTGCTCTGGTTTGACTCACACGTGCTTATTTAATAATAATAATGTGCATTCTCAGTCTAACTTCGAACCAGGGTGATAATGTCCAAATGACTCGCTGCATGTTTAATTTGTTTTAGAGGTGTATGTGTACATAATAAAAAATCCAAATAAAATAGAAATTTTATGTTAAAATATTGAATTTTTTCATTGAGTAGAAACGATCAAAAAAAAATATGTCATAAAAATTGAATGGCAAAGAGGCAAAATAGAGAGGGTATACAAAACAGCCTTCAATAAAGGGGAAAAATTACAAAATACTTAAAAAAATAAATGAAAAACAAATATCAGCTGAAAATGAGAGAATATGAATAATGAGAATATCCAGATCTCCTCATTTGTATAAATCTGTCTGTCTGTCTGTCTGTCTCTGTCTGTCTGTCTGTCTATCTATCCATCTGTTTGTCTAGCTATCTGCCTGTCTGTCTGTACACCGTCTCTGTCTGTCGGTCCATCCGTCTGTCCGCCCATCTGTCTATTTATCTCTCTATCTGTCTGTCTATCTGTCCGTCTGTCTGCCTTTCTATTTATTAAGTGCATAAAGAAAGCTGTTGCTCTGCAATATACTCAAGTATCAGCTAAAACTTTATTTCTAGATCTCTTAAGGAAACTGTTAGGCTGTCAAGGGTTAGAGCCATCCCATATAGGTTCTAAGAAGAATGAGTGTATCTGGATCTTTTAAAAGCTACGTGTGGACATTAAATAAATTGCACTGTTGAGTGTTATGTTTTATATTTCTGATGTATATGTACTAAGAAATTACAAAGAGGTGTAAAAGCATGGTTGACAAGTAGTCTGCCTGTTCCATTTGGTGCCACCTGTAGGTCCTGAAGATATTTATTTTTCTGGTGGTACAGTGTATCATAGGATGTCTCCATTAATGACCTATTGCAATCAGTGTCAGTAGACCTGAATATGGGCTTGCGGAGATTTCTGGAAGTGCCACAGACAGTTTTGTGATCTTTTGGCATTTTATTGGTGTGTTTTTAATGCTCACTTTATTAAAACTGTCATGTTTTTTCATCTGTTGTTTCTTTTACAGCTTAGCCATTAAATTTTAAATGTATGGATGTAACCACCATCCCATCATTAAATAATTCTGTTTCACTTATGCCCTTCTTTTCTTCTTCTTTTATCTTTTCCATAGTGCAAATTCATTTAAACATTTTAAAGTTTCTTATCTTATAAATGAGACTTCACTAAGCAGAAAATGTGTAAAAAAATAAAAAATAAAATAAAAAAAAGTGATGCAAATCAGAGTCTGAACTGGTGAGGCGTCTGTCCTTACGAAGCAGTGTTCTAAAAACATGGCCTTAGATGGACCTTATTTTGGGCAAGTCTTGCTTGTTGTCCACCCAATCCATATCCAATGTTATTAAGCAAACAAAATATTTGCCTGCCATGCTCTAGCATGAAGATTATTTTCATGAAAATCAGAATGTAGCAGTCTAAGGATAGCTCTCTCGGTTACACATATGACGCACTATTTATCGAGACATTCGTTGTATGGGTCAAGTATTTAATTTCATGTCTTCATTACACACCGGTAATGATGTCTGCTGGTGCCAAGAGCACAAGTTGCTATTCATGATTTTAAAGCTCTGAATTGAAACGCAACTTTTTTTCAAGATAAAAAAAAAAATAGAGGCATCTTGGAAAATCTGGGAAGACACGTAGAGGTGCAGTAATGTCAAGTTAGTGGTAAAGGCACGATTCAAATCAGTAACAAAAAACAAGTGTGCATTTTTAGGCAAACAGCAATCATGCTAAAGATTTTCATTTAGGGGAAGAAGTGACTTCTTATCCAGCAAGGAAATACAGGACGAAACAGCATAATTTCTCACTGGAACATTTAAATATGTCAAATTGCCAATATGTAAAATGAGAGCTTATGTGATAAAATTTACATGAGACTTGTCCACCCTTTTGTACACATTAAAATGTACTCGTACACAGGCTGGTCCGACATTCAGACAGGAACAGTGTGGTGCCTACCCTGCTTTGGGAATACTGCATGTGATCAGCTTTACGCTGGCGTCTTGAGGTGCCAGGTAAAGAGTTAACCATTTGCTGCGTAGCACCATGAGACTTCAAGATGGGCCTTGCAGTAGTTTAATTTACAGAGTTACTCTGTAACTCTTGCCGCAAATTAACACAAATAGCGCACACATAAAAATACTGTTTCACATTTTACAAGGTTTAATATCACCTATGGCCCAGCATGCCTCCCCTTCCCCTCGCCCCCCCTCCCCCCTCCCCAGCTTCGGATATCCCTTTAACCTTTTAGGGACCAGACTGTTTTGAAATGTTCTTACCGTTTGGGAAAATGGCTGTTTTTACATTTCTGCAGTGTTTGTGTTTAGCTGTAATTTTCCTCTTACTCATTTACTGTACCCACGCATATTATATGCAGTTTTTCTCGCCATTAAATGGTCTTTCTAAATATACCATTATCACATAATTTACTATAAAAAAATAATAATTTACTATAAAAAAATGATAAAATATGATGACAAAATTTAACTTTGACCCCCAAAATCTGTTGCGCATCTACAACCGCCAAATAACACCCATGCTACAGAGTTTCTAAATTTTGTCCTGATTTTAGAAATACCCAATATTAACATGTTCTTAGCTTTTTTTTGCAAGTTATCGGGCAATAAGTACAAGTTGCACTTTGCTATTTTCAAACCATTTTTTCTCAAAATTAACGCAAGTTATATTTTAACACTGATATCTGTCAGGAATCCCTGAATAACCCTTCACATGTATATATATTTTAAAAAGAAGACAACCTAACGTATTAAACTTGGTGTGTTTTGACTCTTTCCATGCAACCATTTTACCACCAATCTATGCCAAATAAAAAAAATAATAATAATAATTGGTGATTTTTTTGGCACACATAGCAATTTAAGAATACATGTACTGAGAACTTTAAGGGTTACTGCCAAAGAACACCCCAATATGTGTTCAGCAACATCTCCTGAGTACAGTGATACCCCCCATGTACAGGTGTGACGGGTCCTCTGGGGGCTAAAAGACCTTATATGGAGGGTGCGTATTCCAGTTTTCAAACTTGGCATTTTCACAGCTGGTCATCATGAACCCATGTCCTATTTGGGACATTTTTGAAGACAGCCAATGTAATTTACCCCCATCAAACCAAATATATTTATTTAAAAAGTAGACACCCTAGGGTATTTCAAATGGTGGTATTTTAACACCTTCCATGCACTAATTCTACCACCAGTCTTTGTCAAACTTCTGGGTAGTAATTTTTTTGTGTTTTTTTTCACACACATTCTACTTTACGCATGGATTCTCAGCTCCTGTTAGGTACTACTACCAATAAACACCCCAATATGTGTTCAGCAACCATTCCTGAGTACAGTGATACCAGCCATGCACAGGTGTGTCGGGTTCTTTGGTGGCTAAAAGACCTTATTTGGAGGGTGCGCATTCCAGTTTTCCAACTTGGAATTTTTACAGCTGGTCATCATGCACCCATGTCCCATTTGGGAATTTACCACACCTTCCCCTCCATCCATATATTTTTTTAAAAGTAGCCACCCTAGGGTATTTCAAATGGTTGTATTTTATAGACATGTGCAAATCGTTTCGTTCCTAATGTTAATTCGGACGAATTTCAGGCAATTCGGACATTCGGAGACTTCCGAATGTCCGAATTGCTGAATTGCCGAACGTCCGAATTGCCAAAGTTCAAAAATTGTTGAATTTCCGAAGTGTCGAAGTGCCAAAGTTGCCGAAATTCCAAAAAAAGTGCTGAAGTTCCGAAGCACAGTATTGACGAAGTACTAATATACCTACCCTGTAGAAAAGTTTAAATAAAAAGTATACAAACATAGCCAGGATTCAGCTGTAAGCATTTGCAACACTTACAACAATCAAGTAACACACATTCATATAAAATGTAAGTTACTTAGCCAGTCAATGGAATGACAGGAATTAAAAAGTAGATAACTCCCTAATTCCCACGGTATTAGGGAGCTATCTGCCAAAAGGTTGAAATACCTAAATATCCACGCATATATTCCTTCCAGGTGTATAAGCCTCTGCAAACCTGGCAGCGAAGTCGGTAATCAGGGGGCAGATTTTATACATCCTGTCAAACTGGGGTTGCTCAATAGGGGGGGCACAGGCTGTTGTTCCTGAAGTGTATGAAATGCAGAATCATTTAATACCTCTTCCTCGACATACATTGGGAGTGAATGGGGGTAGAGCAGATAGGGCTACTGCTCCAGTAGGAGCGGATGGAGGGCTTTTTTATGATGCCCATCAACATAGTCAATGCCCAGATTCGTTTTTAATTCTGGCACATCTATGGGGGCCCATTGCTGCTTTGATAAAAGACTCAGGCTTAGAAGCACAAAACTGATGGGCATATAAATTAGTTTGGGTGACAATGGTCCCCAATACATAATCGCCAAGAAACACCTCCATAAACTGCTGAGAGCTAAATCATGCGACATCGACATTGATGCCAGGATTTGCAGTGAAGGGTGGGATATCTGGCCTCTGGCGATGAGGCACTACCCACTCCTCAGCAGTACTGCCAGCTGGAGCAGCACATCTCCTTCTGGCAGGGGGGGTCTAGCAGCCACAGATACATCATAACTAGATACATCACTAGCAGCAGACACTGTATCTAGTGATGATGTATCTGAGCACCTGGAAGGGTCAAAATCAAGGTCGGAGTCAGACATAGACGCGTCAGACTCTAACGCACTGATGGCATATGTCTCCTCAGCACCTCTGTGACATGATCACAATCACTTTACTAAGTGATCTGTCACAAAAAAAAACACTAAAAAAAATTAACCCCTTGATAAAAACACAGACAGCAAAATAAGGGCTGCTGTGCAAGAGCCGGTGATCTATACAGTGATAACTGGCAGGACAGGGGTTTATAGCCCTGAAAAGAGCTTTAGGGTCTCACAAAAAAATGAACCCCTAAAAAATGCACAGACAGCAAAACAGTGCTGCTGTGCAAGAGCCAGTGATTATAGTGATCACTGGCAAGATAGGGGTTAATGGCTCTGAAAAGAGCCTTTGGGTCTCACAATTTTACAAATCCCTACCTAAATCTCTTGACCTAAAACACAGCTCTCTCTCCCTCTCTCACTAAAACACAAGTTTAGAGAAGGAGGGAGATCCATACTGATCAGAGTCAATATTTACTAATATTGACCTGATCAGACAAATGGGGATCATAGTTAGAATAAAATTGTTAAAAGGGCTATGATGAGGCAGGCTCGGGACACCCCCAGAAGCCCCATGATAGAAAGGCAGTGCCATCTTGGGATCCACATGGCTGGGGGGGGTGGGGGGGGGGGGGGGGTGGATAAGGTTAATACATTCATTTTATTTTTAATTCTTAATTTTCTTTTAATTATTTACAGGCAGAGCATCAGAAGCCTGCTGCGGACGTATCAGGTACGTCCACGGTCGGAAAGGGGTTAAAGGAGACCATAGGAAACTATAAATTTGAGAAGGTTTTGGATAGTAATGCCACTTTAATTGTAATTTTCATAGAGCAGTTATATGATATGCATTGTGAGTTTATAAGCCCCAAGCAGCACGCAACCTGGCTCCTAATGACGATATGGCAATAGTGGAGTTCTCCTCTGTCTCATGCCATACCAGGGGTAGCGGGCATTGATAGACTGAAAGCGGCCACTATGCACTGTCAGACTGTCCCCTCCAGCAATCCCTGATATGAACTGATATGGCATAACATAGAGCAAAACTCTGCCTCCGCCATTTTGTCATTGGCAGCCATTCAACAAGCTGCTGGGGGGGACCGAGTAACTCTGCTAAATAGTGAGTAAATTGGTTAAACTGATGTGGGATACAGCACCCATGGACTCTAGACAACATAACCACATCAATCAGTTTAAATATTTATGGAGCTTACAATGTTCCTATAAATTAGACAATTATTGTATCATATATCGATTAACATGCAGCTCATTATTTTGATTATTTTTTTTACATGTGCTTGGTATATACCTGTCTTACGATGAACAGTGAGGCATATAAGTATTTGATCCCCTGATGATTTTAAACATCTGCCCACTGACAAAGAAATGATCAGTCTATAATTTTAATGGTAGGTGTAAAAAAAAAATCCAGAAAAACGCATGTCAATAAAGTTATAAATTGATTTGCATGTCAATGAGTGAAATAAGTATTTGATCCCCTATTAATCAGCAAGATTTCTGGCTCCCAGGTGTCTTTCATACAGGTAACGAGCTGAGAATAGGAGCACTCTATTAAAGGGAGTGGTCCTAATCTCAGCTCGTTACCTGTATAAAAAACACCTGTCCTCAAAAGCAATCAATCAGATTTCAGACTTTCCACCATGGCCAAGACCAAAGAGTTGTCCAAGGATGTCAGGGACAAGATTGTAGACCTATACAAGGCTGGAATGAGCTACAAGACCATCGCCAAGCAGATTGGTGAGAAGGTGACAACAGTTGGTGCGATTATTCACAAATGGAAGAAACACAAAATAACTGTCAGTCTCGGCGGAGCCTGAACGCCGAAGTGAACGGTCACAAGCTCGGGGAGCTCCGGGCTTCACACGGAGATAAAACGCCTGAAATAACCCCCCTCATGCCCCAAACGATGGGCACATACCCCAGGACCATATGGGGAGAAAGGGAAAAAAAACAATACCGAACAAGCCCACCTCGGGGCTCACGATCAGGGAGATGTGGAGGCAAGCACGAGGTGCCACTGAAACAAGCATGGCGGCAATGTATGGCGGGGCTCGGATTTCTCAGAGGATATGTCCGACGACGCGGAGGAGGAACACCTACAGACTCCTAACCCACCACAGAAGGCAAAACAATGCGGTGCAGGGGCAGACTCAGAGCCGATCACCACAGTGGTCTTAAAAGCATTATTGGTGGACCTGAAACGAAGCATCCACAAGGATGTTACAGTGCTCCGCGCAGACTTACAAGTCCTGGCGCCTATAATAAAGACCGTCAGCGTGAAATGCAGGAACGTCTCACCCCTGGGCATAGGTTAGATGACACTTCAGCTTAACCTGCAGATTAATAGTATCACTGCTGATAATGTGCCGACGGTCTCCTATGGCTACTGTTCTATCTAGCCTTGACCTCTCCTATCTTACCTGCAATGTTTTAGTGAAATGTACCCAGTGTTCCGTACCACTTGCAACACTCTCAGTGCCATGGTATTTTGTAGCATGAACTTTGCCTTCTTGTTTATAAGGTTAGACCTGTGTTACTGTAATTTCTTATAATAATCATCCTGTCTCTTCAAAAATCAAAAATCAGTGCAGTTCACTCCTGACATTTCACTCTGCTGCAACATGCATGTATTGTTCCAAGTCATCCTGTGAGATGTTACTACGTAATTGCTTGTCACCTATGCACTGCAAAAATAAAGAATTAAATAAATAAATAAATAACTGTCAGTCTCCCTCGGTCTGGTGCTCCATGCAAGATCTCAACTTGTGGAGTTTCAATGATCATGAGGTGAAGAATCACGGGAGGATCTTGTTATTGATCTCAAGGCAGCTGGGACCATAGTCAACAAGAAAACAATTGGTAACACACTACGCCGTGAAGGACTGAAGTTGCAGCGCTCGCTAGGTCCCCCTGCTCAAGAAACCACATGTACAGGCCCATCTGAAGTTTGCCAATGAACATCTGAATGATTCAGAGGAGAACTGGGTGAAAGTGTTGTAGTCAGATGAGACCAAATTCAAGCTCTTTGGCATCAACTCAACTTGCCGTGTTTGCAGGAGGAGGAATGCTGCCTATGACCATGGCCAAGAACTCCATCCCAACCGTCAAACATGTAGGTGGAAACATTATGATTTGGGGGTGTTTTTCTTCTAAAGGGACAGGACAACTGCACCCCATCAAAGGGACACTGGACAGGGCCATGTACCATCAAATCTTGGGTGAAAACCTTTTTCCCTCAGCCAAGGCATTGAAAATGGGTCGTGGATGGGTATTCTAGCATGATGATGATCCAAAACACACAGCCAAGGCAACAAAGGAGTGGCTCGAGAAGAAGCACATTAAGGTTCTGGAGTGGCCTAGCCAGTCTCCAGACCTTAATCCCATAGAAAATCTGTGAAGGGAGCTGAAGGTTCAAGTTGCCAAATGTCAGCCTCAAAACCTTAATGACTTGGAGGGGATCTGCAAATAGGAGTGGGACAAAATCCCTCCTGAGCTGTGTGCAAACCTGGTGGCCAACTACAAGAAACATCTGACCTCTATGATTGCCAACAAGGGTTTTGCTACCAAGTACTAAGTCGAAGGGGTCAAATACTTATTTCACTCACTGACATGCAAATCAATTTATAACTTTTTTGACATGCGTTTTTCTGCATTTTTGGGGGGGGTTATTCTGTCTCTTAATGTCAAAATATACCTAACATTAAAATTATAGATTAATCATTTCTTTGTCAGTGGGCAAACATTGAAAATCAGCAAGGGGGTTAAATACTTTTTTCCCTCATCGTATGCATTGTCAAAGTGTACTCATAAGTCAGTTAGAAAGCTAAATATTAGCCATCTTCTTCAACTGGTTTCTATGTCTCTATACTCTTACATTTCTATTTCCTTTCTTGGCTTAGAGTCATGTTTTGTCTCAGATCTCTTCCGAGTTTATAGAGTATTGGATGTGAAAGCAACACACAGTATGAGATTAAAAGATTTATGACGTTATTTTCTCAATTTTGCCTTTATATCATGAAAGAGGCACTGTCACATGATAATATCTTTCCTTGAATATTTTTAAAATATTCATGCAAATAAATTAATGTCATTCTTATCTAACCAATTACAGTATGTTTAGCTAGAATCACCATTTGAATATCTGTCTCTGTGTCAGTATGGAGGCGGCCATTTTCATCAAGACGGCCATCTTGTTTATCATTTTACTACTTAGCATAGTAATAAGGGATCTTATTACTTTTCGGTAGAAAATCAATGGGTTTAAACTTGTTTTCTTGTCCTATTCCTACCACTGTTAAACATTAAATTAAAGTTTTCTACGCGAAAAATAATAAATGTATTAAAAATAATGAACTTTAATGACTTTTATCTACTACCATGCAGGTAAGGGGAAAGAAAAAACCTTCCAGATCAAAGACACAGTAATAATATATTTTTATTCTGGTTTCTGTGGCTGTCAAGGCTGTAATAGGATTATGTCACCCGTTTTTAAAATTTTCCAAGTATGGAACTAATTATAAAATGTTCTAAAACTTGCCAGCTCTTTTAAAATATATATGTTTACATTGGCTATATTAAACATTTCTCCAGAAACATATTCACTGCTGTGGTATATTCAATACTTTATCTGGCTATTTTAACAAAATGACACTTATTTGACTATGTTACTCAGCAAGAAATTGTTTTATATTTAAATCTCTCTGGAGGAAAGTGCTTTAGCTGTGAATTATTGCTTGTTGTTATAGTACAAAATGGTTATATTAGAACACGTTAGTGATTCATGGTATATAAATGGGCTAGAATTGAAAAATAGCACTGTATAGAATAAGTGAAAACCTTTTCTGATATAGTTATTTTTTCTACACATATTTATGGAACTGAATAATGTATTCCTAAAGCTAGAATGTTATTATGGCTTTTAAGATAATCCTCCCCCCCCCCCCCCCCCCCTTTAATAAAAGCAAAAAGGTTTTACTTATATCTACATATCTCTCAGAAAACCAGTCTCATCATGGCCTAGATCATCTTCTGGCCTAGATCATCAGAATAAGAAGGGAAGTCCACAAATGCTACTCTGCGCCAATCAGTATCCCCTCATAGCAACGCATTGACTTTGAACCTTGTATTATAGACATCATGCCAATCAGACCACAGGTTGAGCAGTTTAAAAATGTCTCCAGAGCCAATTAAAATCCAAATTTAGTCGGCAAGCAGACGTGTCTCCCTTGAGCTCCGTAAGGGCCTGGGAGAATAACCGAAAAAGAGCCAGAAAAAAAAGCGTTCACGTCGATAAAACCGACACCCCCAACACACAGAGACAATGGGGCGCAAACATAAGAAAACTTACCAACAAGAAGCTCCCTGGCAGCAAGATATTCGGCTTTCCTTTGAGAGGCCGACGGCACAGCGCCAGACCAAAATGGCGCCGCAGGAGCAGGGGACGCCGGAGCCACCAGAGGCCTCTCATGAGGGGGAAGACCCGCCGAGCTCTCCATGCTCCAGAGCAGAGTCTGGCCTATTTGAGTCCGAGGAGGCTACTGACCGACCTCAGGAAGGTCTGGAAGGAAGACCTCCAGGCAGCCCAGGCAGAAATAGGGGTGATCAGTCACAGGGTGCAGGAAATGGAAGACAGAGAGGCCTCCAGAACCAAACACATACAAACCACAGACAACAGACTGGAAAGCCTCTCCTCCCAGGTACAACAACTGACCCAAGCAGTGACTACACTAGAAACACGCCACAGACAAAAAAATCTGCGCTTCAGAGGCGTCTCAGAACAAGTACCTGATGAGATGATACTCACCTTCGTAAGGGACCTAACAGACACCATGGGCATCAAGGACACCCCTGCCCAACATACGATAAGCTCAGCATTCAGAGTGAGGAAGTCAGCTGCGGCTCCAAGCAACGCGCCTAGGGGTATAATAGCCATAACCCGTGATATCTCAGTGAAAGCAGCGATTATGAAACACTCCAGGGAATGGGGACCGGTACAATACAAGGGCCAAGTGGTCTCAATATACGCGGACATACCATTCTCTGCCCTAACAGAAAGGAGGAAGCTGGCCTCAACCGCCAGAAAACTCAGAGAACACTCTATAGGGTACCGCTGGGGACTAGGGGGGTCCCTAGTAGTGACCAGTGGAGACGCGACAGCAACACTGACGTCAGCAGAAGATCCAGAGCCACTGCTGCAGAAACTCGGGCTCTCACCTCACACACGAGATACCACTGCAGAGACACAAGTAGAGACACCCAAGAACGACCGAGAGCCCACAACCAGCAGCACCCTTGAGTCCCAGCAGAGGTTTAAATCACCAACCAAGCAGGTGTACCCCCACAGAAGAGAGGAGTTAGACCTCTACCTTCACAAGGTGGTGGATCTAGGCATCAAGTACGGGGGCTCTTCTTTCTACGACTACCATAAGTCAGTATCAGCGAAGGCGGCAACCCATCTGAAACAGTTCAACGTTAGAATTAACTGGTGTCAGATGGATACAGAATTATTCTGTCGCCACTTCGCTGGTCTCAGGCCCCCGTCTTGTGCCATATGTAATTCCACTTCCCACATGGCGGACTTATGTCCTTCTGAAGCAGATCCCACCACCTCCACTCCCACCCCTCATCCCTCTTTCACCCCTCACAACAAACCAGCGTGTGGTCTACGTGACAAGCTGGATAGGCCCATTTCCTTTTTAGGCAAGGCGCAGGTGTGCAATAATTTCAACGCAGGCTCCTGCAGTTTCAGCGCATGTAGATTATTGCACATCTGCTCCATTTGCTTCAGGGCACATACCAAGACCATGTGTCCGGCCAGGTTGTCCCCTAACAAATGACTTACCGACATTAATGTCGACAACCTGTTTTTTTACTTAAGGTCACACCCTAGCAGGCACCTGGTGGAATATCTGACCACAGGGTTCACACAGGGGTTTCTCACGGTGTCTAGATCCAGTCTCCACAGACACTCTCCTTTCCTCAGAAATTACCAATGGTTTCATGATCGGGCCTTTCACCTCCTCACCTTTTTCCTCCTGGCGCACTAACCCAATCGGTGTCGCAGTTCACAAATATTCTAATAAAAAACGTCTAATTATCGATTTATCCTCTTTTGCTCCCAGCATAAACGCACTCATTCCAGCAGACGAATTCTCACTCCAGTACGTAACTATTGACGACACTATACAGGCCATCATCTCTTCTGGTAATCGCCCCTGGCTCAGCAAAACAGACATCACAAACGCGTTTAAGTTACTACCCATGCACCCCTCACTCTGGCACTTGCACGGTGTTAAATGGCGAGGAAAGTACTACTTCTCCACACGACTCACTTTCGATTCTCGAAGCAGCCCCAAACTTTTCGATATCTTTGCTGAGACACTATGCTGGCTGCTTCTGAATGTCCTCAGGTGTCACTCAGTTATTCACTACCTAGACGACTTCCTACTGATAGAGCCAGGGGCACAAACACCCACCACTATCAGCCGCACTACAGCACTTTTTTCCACACTTGGAGTACCTTTGTCCCCAGCTAAAACAATTGGCCCCACAACGAAATTAACCTTTTTGGGGATAGAGCTAAATTCCGTTACCCTCAGAGCTAGCCTTCCCCATGACAAACTGACCCGCTTGAGAGGGGAGATAGACATGTTCCTGCGGATGTTTGCACCAGGAAGGAACTCCAGTCCCTTCTGGGATCCCTGAACTTCGCCATGCGCATCATCCCGCAGGGAAGGTCTTTTATATCCAGCTTCCTTTGCCTGCTTCACGGGGTACCGGACTCTTGCCCAGTTTCATTGGACCCCCACGCCAAGGCTGACTTAGCTATGTGGGGGAAGTTTTTGGCAGATTGGAACGGTATCTCCATGTTTATCCCCCCTCTCTCCACTTCTTCACCCATCATTCACACAGACGATGCAGCCAACACTGGTTTCGCAGCCATCTTTGGCAGCCACTGGTTTAGGGGTCACTGGCCCGCTGAGACGGATGCCTTGCCAGGATTCAGGGAGACCTCAGCCCTATTTGAAATATATCCCATTGTGGCGACCGCACACACCTGGGGTCATCTCTGGTCCGGCAAGGCAGTAAAATAATACTCTGACAACTCGGCAGCTTGCGAAATCATTAACAAGAGGCGCTCATCATCCCTGACCATCATGCGGCTGATTCGCAAGCTGACCTGGCTAGCAGCAACCAGTCAGTTTCACTTAGTTTGTTGTCACATCCCGGGTATCCACAACACTGCAGCTGACGCTCTTTCCCGCTCTCAATTCCAGGTATTCTCTCAGGCACTCCCTACGGCTCACCACCAGCCATCCAGGACACCACGGTTTCACAAACTAATCCTGCATTGAGCACACTAATGCATCACGCTAGGACTCTCACCCACCAAGCACTATCACCTAACACAGCTATCTCTTATAATAAAATAGTGCACTTACCATATTTAACAAATTGAGCACACTAATGCATCACGCTAGGACTCTCACCCACCAAGCACTATCACCTAACACAGCTATCTCTTATAATAAAAAAGTGCACTTACCATATTTAACAAATTCGGTTTACAAGGCGACCTTTCTATACAAACCATGGTGGCTTTTGCCTCTTTTTGCCACTTACATCTTAAACTTTCCCACAACACCATAAAACATTATCTCACTGGGGTGGAGCACCATAGCCCCACAAATTTCCCTAACAACACCCCCTTCTTGTCATCATATCCCATTAAAAAGGTATTGAAAGGTATATTAAAGGTTTCAGCTCCTCTCACTATCACAAGACTACCTATAGATGGGCCTATCTTCAGATCACTTAGCAATCTCCTTGACGAATCCCCGTTTAATCCCGACACTAACCTGGTGATCAAAGCAGCTGTCTATCTTGCTTTCTACGGTTTTCTCAGACCTAGAGTTCACTGTTGTTCGTCAAGGGGATATCACGCACAGCCTAAAAACATCGCACCTTACAAAGGTGGAGGATCACTATCTACTTTCGATCCCATCAACTAAAACCAACCATTCACTACACCCCACTGTAATTCCTCTCTTCCCTGCTGATAATGCCTGGTGTCCGGTCAAGGCGCTAGACAACCTACGGTCAACCCTTCACGCACACTTACCAGACTCTCTGCTCTTATCAATACAAGGGCACCCGCTTACCACTGCTAAATTCACGGCTCACGTCAGAACGCTATTATCTAAACTGGGTTTCAATCCGACTTCATTCTCCAGGCACTCCTTTCGCATAGGAGCCGCCTCTTCAGCCTCCAGCACTAATACACCGGTTCACATCATCAAGAGACTGGGGCGATGGAAATCCTCCATATACCATACTTATATTCCACGACCAGAAAAAGAGCTTCGTCAAGCTTTCAGGAACTTGGTTATGTAAAAAGGCAATACAGTGTGTATTTTCATGAACTTCTCTTTTGCCCTCTTTTATTTACAGGCCCACTCGTCCGTTGGTTTCGGCACACCACAACCAACTTTGCCCTTACAGATACTATCCATTACGTATTAAATTCCGAGCACAAGTAGAAAGGCCATTAGGCCTGAATTTGTGGGAGGAGTAAGTCCCCTACTTAAACTCCCAGCCCCTACTCACCTCTGCCGTTCAGCTGATTGTCCCCACCCACCTACACCCTGTTATAATTACATTCTCCTTGGTGGGCCCTCTTTTATTTACAGGCCCACTCGTACGTTGGTTTTGGCACACCACAACCAACTTTGCCCTTACAGATACTATCCATTACGTATTAAATTTCGAGCACAAATATATATATATATATGTATATATATATATATATATATATATATATATATATATATAAAAAATAATATATAAAAATAGAGATGCACTCTGCGGTCTTTATAAAAAAAAGTATAGTATTTAATTCATCCAATAATTAACATCCAATCGATAGACGTTTCGACCCATTCTTTCTCAAGATCAAAAAGGTATTTTTGCAGCTGTGCCGTTTCAGCGGGAGTCGGCTCCCAGCGTGCTCAGGCAGCCTGTGAGGCCTTGCAGGTCTCCGCGGATCTGGGCCATATCAGCTTGGATGGTGAGCTGAAGCCCCGCTAGGAGTTCCTTCATCACCGCTGTGGTCACCGGAGAGTTATCTGCATGTGGGTGAGCTGTCATGACGGGTGAGTGGTGTGTGTCAACCCCGCTTGTAAAGTCATCCGATAGATCGGTGCAGTCGTCGGTGTAGGCGGCCATGTTTGTGCTCCTGTTGAAGTGAGCTTGCCTCCATAAGTCCCCGATATTGCCACTCAGCCGAGGTTTATCGGGCTTGGCCTTCTTGGTTTTCCAGCCCATTGCGGGAGTTGCAGCTGGTGGATACATATGGTTTTTGCAGAGCTTTGATTACATGCGACCATTCAGGTCAGTAGCTTGGCTCCACCCTTCAAAAACACTAATACTTGTGTTCAGCGAAGTCTCCCGAGTATAACAATACCCCCGATGTACATGTTTTATAGTGTTTTTGAAAGTTACAGGGTCAAATTTAGATTTTCCGTTATTTCACATTGAAATTTGTCAGATTGGTTATGTTGCCTTTCAGAGCATATGGTAACTAGGGATGTGCATGGGCAAAAAATTTGGTTCGGTTCAGCATTACGAAATTTGGCACTTCAGCAATTCGGGACTTCAGCAATTCGGCACTTCTGCAATTCAGTTCGATTCAGCACTTCTGAAATTTGGGACTTTGGCAATTCGAGACTCCGCCAATTGGGCACTTCGGCACTTTGGTTCGGTTTGGGAATTTGGCACTTGGGGAATTTGGCACTTCGGGTAAGTGTAGGATAAGGGGTAGGGTTAGGGGTAGAGTTAGGAGGAGGGTTAGGGTTGGGTTAGGAGTAGGAGTAGGGTTAGGGTATGGTTAGGGTTAGGAGGAGGGTTAGGGTTGGGTTAGATGTAGGGTTAGGGTTAGGGTTGGGTTAGGAGTAGTGTACTCCAATGAGCCCTATAACAGAATTATTTTGTCATGGGTCCTTACGTGAAGCACGTCTAATACAGAATAATTCTGCCTCTTGTTGTTAAGAGGTTAAAAATACTTTGATATGTTAAAAATCCATGTCTTAACTGGTAACTGGTTAAACAAGTTATTAGTTATTACTAGTCTGTTTAAGGTAATGCATTGCAAAGCAGAAGAAATGAAAGAAAGAAATGCCTTCATCGGTCGGTAAATGTTAACAAATATTTATATATTAGAAAGAGTTTTAGAGAACAATGCCCTTTGAAGATGTGTGCTACGCTAAGAAATTATAAATGTGCCTGTCTAAACATCAGTGTGCTTTCTCATTACAGAGGAAGGTAATGTGTCTCTCTCACAGAGAATTTCCATAACCTAATAAACCCTATGCTTTCACAGCACTGCAGAACATCAGGGTCTACTGCTCACTTTGTTTATTTCTCTGTTAAAAGTAGCGGTCTATCCCAGGACAAAGGTAAGCTCAGGACATGGGCGTATTTAACAGCTGACACACTGAAAGCTGTTGTAGGCTGCGTTGAAATTAGTTTACTTTTTTATTTTATTTTTTATTTTTTTTAGATGTAAACAAAACATTGAACAAACTTTGCAATATTTATCCATCTAGATGTAGTGCAGGGGAAAGCTGGGAAGCTTCAGCCAAAGAGGAAACTGTTACTGCGCATATGAATGCTGTGAATTACACCTTTAAAGTAAACAAATGACCCCCAAGGTAATGCAAATAGTCTGCAAGACAACAATGATTGCCTAACTGTACAGGAACAACATAGAAAGATCCCAGAAAGGATCGAGATGTCTAAGCATGGCCCTGGTCACCTAATGTGTAATCCGGCTCTGAGTATAATAGTAAACTGGCAATAAATATAACTACAGGACTCTGACTGCCAATGCACACAGTGAATTAAATACGTCTTACACATATGGGGCTCCTACGCATGTTTTTGCTATATTTTTTATTTATATTGTAAGAACGCTTGTGGGTAGCAGAAAGGATAATTTAAAGATAACACCTGCTCAACCTTTTCATATTATACCAGGAAACGCGTTCGTTGCTAACAAGAAAAGCATTCCCCTTGATCTAAGTTATACGTATATTGTGAAGTCCAAGTCTCGCTTGCTGTAAAAAGAAAAATATCCACTCAAAAGCAGCCTACAGAACGCCAGCATTGTGTGTATTACAGGAACCTGAAATGTAACAAAGGTAATATATTCAATTTTCCATTCTCGCTAAACAGTGAGCTGTCAAAAATTCACAAAAGATTTGCAAATTTTACACCAAAATATTTCAATTTGAAAAAGTCTCCACTATTCATGATTTGGTAAATCCATATGGAAATCATAGATTTAAAGTGACCCCTTCATCTTAAATAGTTTTTAATAAGTGTAAAATATTGTTGAACCTATGGCGTTACATTAAAATGAAATAAAATATTTTTAACTTACTTTAGTTTCCTATTATTTCTAACTGGTAAAATCCATTGACACTATTAACACGGCATTTCCTCACCTATCTGTGGTAACACGATAGGATCTAATTAGCTTAGTTCAAGAATACCTATTTTATTATTGGCTGCTAATCGCCATTCTGACAGCATTCTGTATCCTTTTTTTTCTATTTGTAAACAGTATAGTCCTAAAATACCTGTTTGGGTAGTCAACCCACCATGCCTACAGTAAAAAGGGGGACCAACCAGAGCCGCGCGGATCCAGTTGTGGCAGGCTCCACCCCCGGCTTAGATCATCAAACTTGATAATCTCAGCCTATCCTATGCTTTCCCACAGTGCACCAATCAGCATCACCTCATAGAGGAGAGACACTAAACGTCAGTGCTGCACACTGTTCAGCACTGACCCAGGAAGCACCTCTAGTGTCCGTCTGAGTGGCTGTAACTAGAGGTGTCCCTAGGCAGTAATGTAAACACTCAAAAACCTGCAGGGACAGGCTGTAGACACCATAACAACTGCACTAAGTTCTAGTTGTTCTGGTGACTATGGTGTCCCTTTAAATAGAATTATGCATTGCAAGTAAAAATAATTCATTATTGATCACATATAGTTTGGCATCAGACATGTACAAGTCAGATAAGATTGGCCAGTTAGTTTTGGAACATGTGTTATAAATGTGCTCACTGTGATACAGAGAACATTATTGTACAGAAGAATCATATCAGTTGTGTAATATTTGTGCAGGGTGCGTTGCCCGTGTCTTGACTTGAGAAATAATGCTTGCTATAAATTATGTGATGTTGGCAGGTTCAATTGACATGAACACACACAAAAAAAGGAAAATGTGATTAGATTTTTTTTTCTTGCATAATCATATACAGAGTTATAATGATTCCAAAAACATACAGATATACATCTATATATATAATATATATATATATATATATATATATATATATATATATATATATATATATATATTATATACACAGTTTGACCATTTTGCCGAACAAATTTTCATGCAAGATTTCTACTGTGTCGGGGAAAAAGTACCTTAGTTTATCTACATGAGATTAATGTCTACAGGGCATTTCTTTTGCTTAAGAAAAAGTCATTCATTTGAAAATTCAAAGTTGCATTCTGATTTCTTGCTTGGTCTGTTCATCCAATCAGAATGCATCTAGCATTCATATCATGCTTATAGTTTAAAAAAGATTCATATACTGTATGTATTAAATGTTAAGGCACAGAAAGGCATTGTATTTAAGATAGTGGCACTCAGGGCACAATTTTTTAAAATCATGTAAGTTGTTTTTTACAACTTTTTTCCTCTACAGATATTTACCTAGGGTTATTCACTAAAAAGAGATTTCAAAGTGAATTTCAAATTTAAGGTTAGAGTAGCTGAGCTGAAACTATAGCTGAACTTAAATTTGAAATTCCCTTTGAATTCAATTGTATTCACGTTTTTGTTTTTTTTAATTTGTATTTCATTAGCGTTATTCATTCAATAAAACACTTTTACATTATATGAGTTATGGTAATATGGTAATAGTATGACATCAATCATGGGCTTGGGACAGTATGCATAACATTAGAAACACAATAAACTGATAAATTATAAACTTTAGGTAAGCATTATGATGTATATCAGGTATGTTTGGTACGAAAGACCTGCGGCAGTTCCAATTAGTCCTGCATTAACGAGGAGTAGTAGGCGTGCAAGCTATGAAGCCGGTGTGAAGGTTAGCCCCTACTAATAAACCTTTGGGAGCGTATGTATATATACATCAGGTGGGAACCTGGCGTCTCATCTCCGTTCTCTGGTTAGGTGTAGGGACCCCTGCTGCGGGCGAGGTTTCAGGTTGCTGACTTTGAGGGTATACTGATCCCTGGTTCCAGCCGTCTCAGCTACCCCCGGGCATGGTGATGTCAGGTTCAGTTTCTGGAGGAAAACTTCTGTGTCTCCAGAGGAGAATAAAGTTATTGTTGTGTCATCTTGTGCAACCTCCAGCATTCCGTCTATGCCCCAGCGGTATTTGACATCTAATTCTCGCGTCTCTTTGCGATCGGGGCCAGTTGCCCCTTCTCCATTAGTACCGCGAACGGTAGGTTATATAGCCACTGTGCCACTGTGCTGCCTTCAAACCTAAAATTTCCGATGTCTCTGGATCGGGACAAGATAACTGATCTTTCTGCCATATCTGCGGTCACCGCTGTGATGTGTCTGGGCGCTTCAATAGGTGATAGATCCTGAATTCAGACACCAACACCAAGTCACCCTCTCCTCTGTTTAGACCCATAGAGGTTATCATGCGTTGCAGAAAGGGGAGCAGATCATTACCTCCAATTCGCTCAGGAACACCTCTGATGCGAATGTTTCAGCACCTGTGCCTGGAATCTAGAACCATCACTTTTCGGGTAAGTTTCTGTACTTGGGTGGCCAGTGTGTCCATTTAGTCTTGGGTGGTCTGCATCTGGGTGTCGCGTGCAGCTTCCCTGGACTCAACGTTGCTGACTCTTTGTCTGAGAATTCCCAGTTCTGCTTGTGCCTCTTGAAGGTCTGCCTTCCATACCTTCCTGAAGTCTTTTTTCCGAGTCAGATTCTTTCTGTACACTGCACACTTACGGTGAAACAATCCCCTCTTCCTCTTCTCGGGATTCCTGCGAGTCCTCTCCGTCTCTCTGTGTCTCCGGTGCCATCTTAGGGAGTGCCTGCGGTGTAGGTCTCTCAAATGAAAGCCGGATATTGGGCAATCTCGGGGACTCTGGATACCGGATTTTTTTTATGTTTTCGACCCATGGTGTTCTCTGAATTGGGAGACGTGGGATGTCAGTTTGGTGGAGCTTATAAGTGCGGTTTGTCGGTTCTTTTTACAGCGCATGAGCGGAGTGCCTCGGTTAGACGTCTGTGCAGTTGCTCCGTCAGCCACGACCCTCCTGTATTCACATTTTAATGACAGGTTTAATGACTACACAGCCCTGTGTAGTGTTTACTGGGTGTGACGAGAGCAATCTCGCCACATTGCATTGGAGAAACCTGGTTTCCCGCCTGCTGCCTTTGGACTACAGACCAGACTTTAAAAGACTTTATTTTCCCTGCAAAAAGGCTTATTCGTGCCTTTCTGCCGGGGTGTTTGGTAGATTTCATCAAGGAGCGACCACCTGGGAGCTGCAGTGTGCCGCCAATTTACCTCCCTGAAGCTGCGGTTAACCGCAGCTTAATTGACGAATGCAGGGTGGTCTTTGTTCGTTTACCGAACATGTGGCGGCGGCCATTTTAAAAGTCCCGAGCGGCCAGCGGTGTTCAGCGCTTACACCATGGATCTAAAAACTGACACTTATTTGCACGAACACCGCTGAGCCATCCGCCTCCTGGTTCTTATTCGTACCTATTGAACCGAGCACAGGTTCATCCGGTACTTTTGTTATGTGAATGTGTTAACCCAGATAGCTATGCTATGGAGCCTATTCGTGTAATTAAAGACTTTGGCTCCATGGCAATTGAACTGTGTGAATAGGATCTGAGCGCTATTCGGTAGTTTTGTGCACTCAGATCCCAGCTATCTGGGGATGTGTGACATGTCTGTGTTTTATGTATAAAATATGACTTTGTGTATATTTTTAATGTTTTTGTGCTCACCATGTGCATAATGGCGATTTGCCTTTGTCCTGGGAGATAATTTAATTACTTCTCAATTATCTCCAGGGCAGAAGGGAGGAAGCCAGGATGCATTGTGGGAAAGTATTGTGACTGTATGTCCTAAATTGATACCTGTCTGTCTTTTGTTACAGTCTCCCATTTGGTCCCCTAGGGGAGTGTCCACCAAGTGGGGGACCTGCATAAATACTGGGCAGGTAGCCCATAATAAACCAGACCACTGCTTGACCCTCAACACGGAGCTCTGTCTCGTTCTTGGGGGATTCACTGTATGCTGTTAGAGACTGATTGCCAGGAGTGTAAGCCGCTTGGAAGCTTTTCCTGTTCGTCTGCTAGCAGCTATTCATGAGGTTCCGGTTCGGGAGTTTGGAGTGCTACCTTATTCCCTTGTATGCAGTTCGGGAGTTTGGAGTGCTACCTTATTCCCTTGTATGCAGTTCGGGAGTTTGGTGCATTCCCTTGTATCCAATTCGGGAGTTTGGTGTTTTACTGAAGCTGCCTTTATATCTGAAAGGGGAATATCACCTAAACGGATTTTAACCCCTTGTCTGCTGAAACGGTCCGTTACACTGGGTGCATAAAAAAGAAATTCTCATAATTTTCTTTTTTAAATTGTGTATCATTTTTAGGCATGTGCATGGGGAAAATATTCGGTTTGGCATTCCGAAATTCGGGACTTCTGCAATTCAGGACTTCTGTAATTTGGGACTTCTCCAATTTGGCACTTCGACACTTCGGAACTTCGGCACTTCAGCACTTCGGAACTTCGGGACTTCGATAATTCAGCAATTCGGCAATACATCTATTCGGACATTCGGAAGTACCCGAATGTCCGAATAGCCCGAAATTCGTCCAAATGCACATTCGGACCAAAACGAATTGCACATGTCTAATAATTTTAAGATGCATAAAAAAATAAAGTGTTACTAACAAAACAGTTCCTCTTTAACATGTTTTTTGATGATGTGGTTGAAATTCTTAATCATTCTATTTATACATGTTACAGGTGTTAGTAGAGTCTGTGTGATATGAGACTTTCCATTTATCATTCTATCTTTGAGTTTACAAATGCAAGTTATGCATATTAACCCATTCAGTACCATAGGGTGAGAGTTGTGCCTTCCCCTCTTTGCTCAGATTATACTCAGACCCGGATGAAGGGTGCCCAAATTGCGGCCCCCTCCTAGAGCCCTGGGCTTTGTTTCTGCGTGGTTTGTGGGAGAGTGTTGTAGTGGATGAGTGATGTGTGTGTGGAGGAGGCTGAGTTTTTTTGTGTGTGTGTGTGTGTATGTGTGTGTGGAGTCTAAGTGTGGCTAGTTGTTGTGGCTAATTGTTGTGTGTATTGCCCCCCCTCGCCCCCCCATTTGCTTCCCTTCCCTAGTGATCCAGTGGAGGGTGAGCAGGATCCCTGGTGAAGGAATTCCAGGTCTGTATTAGTATCAGGTACAGACCACTTTAACAGTGCCCTTGTAGTTCTGATGTTCAGGCAATGACTCAGAGCACTGGCTGTGTTACTCTGGGGACCTCTAGGGCACTCTTATAGTGGTCAGTACCCTGCCGACTCAAGGAGGGCCCACTCAGAGCTGGAGTCCCAAGCCCTGACAGGGGCACACAGGGCCCTTTCTGAGCAAGGGTCCTGGTCACCTAATGAGTAATCCAGGAGTATATAATGAAACTGGTAATAACTCTACTACAGGACTCTGACTGCCAGTGCACACATTGCGTTAAATAAGACTTATATATGTGTATATGTATACATATGATGCTCCTATCCACATGTTTGCTTTATTTTTATTTTAGTTTGCAAGAACGCTTGTGGGTAGCAAAATGTATCTTTATGACTACAAGAAATGGAATGTAAAATAAAATATGATTAAAACCAAAAATATTATTGTTGGTTTATTTGGCTACATATTTAGAATACCTACAGACAAAGAAATTAAAGATCATTCCTGTGGAATTCGGTGCCAATTTGTGGTGAAAGTAGCGTTATATAATTGGCCTCTTGTTGATTTTCCAGAAACAACTAACTTCACAGTGTGAATACATTTCCTTCAAAGCTCAACAAAATGATGCCAACTGTCTCACCACAACCACGACTAACAGACATGTACAATACAGTGTAACATTTTTAATTATTTGTTCATTTTGGAAAACTCTTTGGGAACATCTTCACAACAACAAATTGCAAATTGCATATTTGTAAAGTAACATTTATTCCTCTTCCTTTTACAGCTGCTCAACTACATGGCACTGAGACCGTGTTCTATCATGTGTGAAGGTAGTTGGGATAGAGTAGGAAGAAACCCCTTTTACTTATGACAACTTACCCAGAATAACTTGACGCAAGACGTAAATAGTGACAAACAGGCCACAGCTTTATTTAAAACAATACCATTATTAACATAACACATTAACATGACATTCATTAACCGCAACTTCCATTACCAGATCCTTGCCAATCATTTTACGTAACCTGGGCACTTGCCTCCCTCCTCGTCCACACACCACAATTGGCCTTCTAACTGGCCTTCCAATACCATCCATGCTGACAACTGGCTTTTGCTCAGTGGGCATGTCCATCATCATAACTTAAACCTGAGGCTATGGGAGGGTTTAGCCCTGAACTATTTCCACTGGACCGCTGGTCCAACCCTGACTGGCAAAGACCTTCATCCGCCACAAGCCCTTGCTGTTTTACCCCTAAAATCAGCGGGGCCGCCCCACCAACACCGCCATAGCCCCCTCCAAAGAGTCTTGCAGCGCCAGATTGAAAACATCCAGTCCCACGTCCGTAAAGTGGACCCCATTACTGCGAAAATACATGGCCGCATTTTGTTCGAAAATCTGATGCCGCACTGTATAACGCCCAATACCACGCATAAACTTCAAAACCCTTTTATTTAACTTCACCCTAGTGCGCTCCATTGCCCGCTGGTCCCTCGCACACCTCCAGTAGTTCCATGAATCAACCTCCGACCAGATCAAGTAGACGTCCGGGAGCAAAGTCAGAAGTTGCTAGCGCCCACCAACCCAGAAGAGTTTAAGCACTCACCAGACGGCGCCTGCGCGGGCTGGCCCAGCAGAGCCGAACTAAGGGGAGCCAGCTGGGCTGAAACTGCAGCATCCAGATTGCTGTTTCCAAGAGCAGGAGCCATGGATGCCTGAACTGAGGCCTGGTCTGGAGTGGCCTGCAGAGACAATACAGGTCAGAGAGCATCCCTTCGACCCAGCCCAGCATCCACAGGCCCACTCAAGGGGGTGAGTAGGGGCTGAGAATGCCCAGGGGAGACCGGGGGTGAGGGAAGGGGGCTCTCTGAGGCACTGGAGGCCAGAATGTATGTTCTAGGCTGGTTAATGATGTCCTAATGACACTGTCAGAGGTGGAGCTACACCTCGGGCTGCAAAGGGGTTAATCTCTGTATGCGCTTCCGATCATAGCAAAATGTTGTACATATAGACTGTAGGCAACATGACCTCCTCAGATCACTGAGGTGGTCATGTTGCTGGGAGTAACCATTTAAGAACATTTTTAGTTGTATAATTTGTGATTACTAAGTCAATTTCTCAGAACAGAATTTTTCCTGGCCACAATCTCACTCACACCCCTAAATATTAAATGTCCCTCTTTGACTATTTGAAATGTTTTGAGGTATGCAGACAGGCGCCAGGAAACCCAGCCATTCGAAAACGATTTAACCCTGCACGTTAAGAGGGGTGACCGGGACCTCTAGGTCCTATAACAATTTATTTGAGATTAAGTTGTTTTGGAGCAGGAGTGTCCCTTTAACCCCTTAAGGACACACGACGTGTGTGACATGTCATGATTCCCTTTTATTCCAGAAGTTTGGTCCTTAAGGGGTTAAATTAAATGCATTTCTGCTAGCACAAAGTGTAGATGAACCATATAGATATTTTCCATAAATATTAGCCCATGTGAGGAACCTGTTATATTTGTATTAATAAGGAGAATACTTGATTATACAGAAATAAAGTGACTGTTTTGTACAAAAGATATAACGCCAGAAACATCAACGCATTTACTAAACATCACAGTACGCAAACTCATACACTCAAACACACACACACATACACAGCCCAACAGTCCATACATCACAATTGTTTCTATAGATACAGTGCTTTGCAAAAGTATTCACCCCCCTTGACCGTTTAACCTATTTTGTTACATTACAGCCTTAAGTTCAATGTTTTATTAACCTGAATTTTATGTGATGGATCGGAACACAATAGTCTAAGTTGGTGAAGTGAAATTGGAAAAATATATACATAAAACTATTTTTTAGAAATAGAAAACAGAAAATTGGCATATGCGTATGTATTCAGCCCCTTTGTTATGAAGCCCATAAAAAGCTCTGGTGCAACCAATTACCTTCAGAAGTCACATAATTAGTGAAATGATGTCCACCTGTCACATGATCTGTCATTACATATACACACCTTTTTTGAAAGGCCCCAGAGGCTGCAACAACTAAGCAAGAGGCACCACTAACCAAACACTGCCACGAAGACCAAGGAACTCTCCAATCAAGTAAGGGACAATGTTGTTGAGAAGTGCAAGTCAGGGTTAGGCTATAAAAAAAATATCTAAATCTTTGCTGATCCCCAGGAGCACCATCAAATCATCATCATAACCAGTGCCGGCCTTAGGGCTTTAGGGGCCCTGTGCGAAAAATCTTCACCGCGCCCCTTCCTGGTCATAAAAAGTTTTTAGAATAGTGCAAATTTGCAACTTTCCCAGGGAAAGCACTGGATTGGCTAAAGTTGGCAAAGAGGTGGGGCCAAACGCAGTTTTGGCCAATCTGTACCTCCTCATAGAGATGCATTGACTCAATGCATCTCTATTAGAAAATGTCAGCGTCTCCATGCAAAGCATGGAGACACTAAACGGCAGTGCTGCCTACTGTGCAGCACTGCCCCAGGAAGCACCTCCAGTGGCCACTTGGAGGTGTCCCTAGGGGGCAATGTAAATGGCAGTGTTTGCATGAAAATGCCTGAAGTAAATGATTATACTAACCAGAACAACTACATTAAAGCTGTAGTTGTTCTGCTGACTATAGTGTCCCATTAAAGGAACTGGCCGTTTATTGTTTCTAACAATTTAGTAGACGTACCCCCAAAGAAAAATATGTGCATGCAATTCGTTGTGCATGTTTTCTTTGTGGATGTGTGAAATCTGTTTGCAATAGCTGCAGATCTAGATTGATTTACCCTGCTTTGGGACAGTTCCCAAAGCAGGGCAATGTAGGTGCTGGTGCTAGTTTGTAAGTTCTTGTTCAAAACACCTTAGACTTGCAATATGTAGTTCTTTTGTAAAAGCAGACATGTGCATTGAGCATCTGCCCATTAAAAAAAAAAATTAAAAAAATACACACACACTACATTAACCTGGACATTCACTGACAGTATACACATTGACTTGAGTCCTTCACATACAAGAATATTGCACAAACTACCCCATATTAGGCTTCTCCCTCTTCCATAAACTTCACCTCTCTCCCTCTACCAAACCTCTTTTTTTTCTCTCCCACACTCCTAGAAAGGTTTATCCTTCTAACCCCACTTGTCCATTTTTCTATCTTACTCCACCTCATGTCCCTTTGGTCTTACCATGCTGTGCCTGCTGTCTGTCCCTGCCTTCACAGCAGACTTATCCCTGCTTCCCACACTGCTTGTTCTGTGTGAGGAGGGGGCGGGGCTAAGGTGTCACACTGAGTACAGGGAGTGGAAGTGCTGCTCGGTCAGCATTGAATGAGTGAGTGTGGGTCCCTGCTGCCTGCCTGCTTACCATGCAGTAAGTACTGCTTAGTTAAATTCTGTGGGCTGGCTGGGGAGATCTGATCTCCCCAGCCAGCCCATGAAAGCTGCAGACATTGAATTGTGTCGGCTGCACAGCTCGCACACCCCTAAGGCCGGCCCTGTTCATAACCAAATGGAAAGAACATGGCACAACAGCAAAACTCACGGACCAGGCAAGGAGGGCATTAATCAGAGAGGCAGCACAGAGACCTAAGGTAACCCTGGAGGAGCTGCAGAGTTCCACAGCAGAGACTGGAGTATCTATAAGCAGGACGACAATAAGCCGTACGCTCCATAGAGTTAAGCTTTATGGCAGAGTGGCCAGAAGAAAGCCATTACTTTCAGCAAAAAAACTAAATGGCACGTTTTGAGTTTGCGAAAAGGCGTGTGGGAGACTCCCAAAATGTAAGGAGGAATGTGCTCTGGTCTGATGAGACTAAAATTTTACTTTTCGGCCATCAAAGAAAACACTATGTCTGGCGTAAACCCAACACATCACATCACGCAAGGAACACCATCCCCACAGTGAAACATGGTGGTGGCAGCATCATGCTGTGGGGATGTTTTTCAGCAGCCGGGACTAGGAAACTGGTCAGAGTTGAGGGAAAGATGGATGGTGCTAAATATAGGGATATTCTTGAACAAAAAATTGTACCAATCTGTGCGTGATTTGAGGCTAGGACAGAGGTTCACCTTCCAGCAGGACAATGACCCCAAACACACTGCTAAAGCAACACTTGAGTGGTTTAAGGTGAAACATGTAAATGTGTTGGAATGGCCTAGTCAAAGCCCAGACCTCAATCCAATAGAAAATCTGTGGTCAGACTTAAAGATCGCTGTTCACAAGTGCAAACCATCCAACTTGAAGGAGCTTGAGCAGTTTTGCAAGGAGGAATGGGCAAAAATACCAATGTAAGATGTGCAAGCTCATAGAGACTTATCCAAAGTGACTTGGAGCTGTGATTGGCGCAAAAGGTGGCTCTACAAAGTATTGACTTTAGGTGGGTGAATAGTTATGCACATTGACCTTTTCTGTTATTTTGTCCTATTTGTTGTTTGCTTCCCAATAAAAACATTTAGAAAAATCTTCAAAGTTGTGGGCATGTTCTGTAAATTAAATTATGCAAATCTTCAAACAATCCATGTTAATTCCAGGTTGTGAGGCAACAAAACACGAAAAATGCCAAGGGGGTGAATACTTTTGCAAGGCACTTTATGTACATATTCATAAATACAGAAATTTCAAGGTATAAACTATTATAAAGTATTTATATATAATATATATACCGCCTGAACCATTGACACAAAGCAGAATTGATCCATCTCTATTGTCTACACCAGATTCTGATCCTACCACCTGCAGGTCACAGCAGAAATTGAGATTTGGCAGAAAGTGACAACATTTTTTCAATCTTCTATTCCTCAGGTTTGGTTCCACAGTACCCACTATAGCCTCTGTTCGTGTTCTTAACTAAAAGGCTGTCAAGGCTAGCCTAAAACCCAAATACACAAAAACAGGCAGAGATAGGACTGAAGCACGTACTGGTCCTTAGTGTGGTAATAGATAGACAGAATGCCTAGCATACTCAGAGTAATTAAAAGCAGGCCATGGTCAAGGAGCACAGAAAAGTACAATATCAAGGAGCATGCCGAGTTCAGGATTACAAAAGTTTATTGGTCCACGTCACATCTGCGCCACCATAACGTGCGGGAACAAGGACACCAGTTTGATGCAGAATCTCTCGGAGTCACAAAAAATGTGCCAGCCTCTGGCAATATAAGAGGTCTTGGACTCTGGAGAGCAATGTGCATCTTAAATGAGGCCAGGAAGATGTATGGCTTCACCATAGGCACAGGAAGAATTATATGTGTAGCTATTGTTGTTGATTCAATGACGTGTAAAAATTGATGCAAGAGTGGTGCACAACATTCATGGCTGAACAATGCACTGGTGACCCAGGTACCGTGAAACAGAAATGGACCACACATTGTGGTCTTATGCTGATTTAGCCTATTCACTTCAAGGTTAAATGCGTTGTACACTCTAAGATGCTCTTCTACATATCACTGGTGTTAATTCAGTTACTATTGTAGTCCTGTTTGCAGGAAACCAATTTGTCCTTTCTTATTTGACATCTCTCATTAACTCCACATTTTCTCGCAGAACTGTTAGGTACTAGATGTTTTTGTTTTTTGCTCCGTTTTCTCTAAGCATTAGAGAACATTTCTGAAATACGCAGACCAACACTTCTGGCACCAAAAATAATTTCATGGACAAACTCACATAAAATCAAATTCTTCCTCCTTTGTTTGTTTTGAGCCATTGATTGTCTGTAGGTCCCATCCCACAGCATAGATGAGAAAGGAGCATGAGTCGTGAGGATAAAAGTTTGATGTTATTAACCCCTAACCAGGGCCGGTGCAAGGATTTTTGCCGCCCTAGGCAAAAGTAAAGTTTGCCACCCCCCCCCATATAACATCTCAATGCCCCACCCATATGATCTGCCATGTTAACTAACGCAAGTGCTGCAGTGCCGCCGTGTTTACATTAAAAGGCCTGCAGGGACAGGCTATAGACACCAGAACCACTAAATTAAGCTGAAGTGGTTCTGGGGACCAGGTCCGTCTATAATATGAATAGGACCCTGGGCAAAGCATTTTCTTGGGCCCCCTAGGCCCTGCCCCTTCCCCCCCCACTTACGCCCAACCCCCAATCACACTGACAGACCTTCTGACACATACACACACAGACAGATATATTAAAACATTCGCAGATACACACACAGACATACGGACACACACACACACAAACATACTGACATACACACACACAAACATACTGACACACACAGACATACTACTGACACACACACACACACATTTAGCCACCCTCCAGGTTCTTACCTTTTCCTGGAGGGTGGTTTCCCTGGGGTCCAGTGGCAGGCTGAGGCAGATGGGAGTTCCCCTCTGGAACTCCCCTCCTCCTGCCTTTCTCCTCCCGCGCAGCTATTATCTCCGGTCGGAGGAAGTGACCCGGGGCACTCACTTCCTCCCAGCCGGTACAGGAAGAGGCCCGGTAGCGCTGTTTAAGCGTCACAGCGCCCGACCGGGCCCCTGCTCACACATGCTTACCGGGTGGCCCTTAGTGCATGGGCCACCCGGAGGGCCTCCTTAGTTGGCGGGCCGATGCGGCTCTGTGCAGCCACACCACCGGGTACATGGGGGCTGCTCAAATTGTGGGGCCCACGGGGCAGCTGCTCTGGGGCCCCCCAGGAGCAACTGGGCCCTGGGCTGCTGCCCCGTTTGCCCCGTTTGCCGTTTGACTATAGTCTTTCTTTAATGTGAGGTAAATTAGAGAATAGTGCCAATAATAATAATAATATACTAGATTGCCTACTTACAACCAGATGAGGATGATGATGGGCTCCAGCTGCAGTCTGGCTCCACTGGTCTGGTGTAGAACAGGCTCTCTGGAGGCTGTTTGTAACTGTGGTCACAAAAATCAATGTTCTGGGAGAACGGGAAGCAGCTCCATTTTTTTAACGCCCTTTACACAGCTCAAGGTCTGGGTCCCAGGGTCCACCTTCATGTTCCACCAATGAGTTTGTTCACAGGATGTGTGTACAAGAGTGGTGCACAACATTCATGGCTGAACAATGCACTGGTGACCCAGGTACCGTGAAACAGAAATGGACCACACATTGCATTGTGTGTTTCTGTGTATGTACGGGATGCAGTGTGTGCATCTGTAAGGGGTGCTTTGATTGTGTGTAAGGGTTGCATTGCTTGTGTGTGTGTGTCTGTGTGTGTAAGGCATTGTGTTTTTCTGTGTGCAAGGGGTGCATTGTCTTTGTGTGTAAGGGGTGCATTGTGTGTGTGTGATGGATGTCAATCTCTCCCCCCTCCCTTGTCACTCTCTTCTCCCCCTCTACCTCCCTTGTCACTCTCTTCTCCCCCCCTTGCCCCTCTCTTCTCCCCCTCCCTTGTCCTTCTATTCTCCCCCCTCCCTTGTCACTCTCTTCTCTCCTGCTTGTCCCTCTCTTCTCCCCCCTCCCTTGTCACTCTCGTCTCCCCCGTTGTCACTCTCTTCTCCCCTCCCAACCCCGTCAATTCCCCTCCCTGTCAATTTCTTTCCCCCCCACCCTGTCAATTTCTCTCCCCTCCCTTTCAATTTATTCCCTCCCTTTCAATTTATTCCCCCCCTTTCAATTTATTCCCCTTACCCTCCCTGTCAATTTATTCCCCCCACCCTCCCTGTCAATTTATCCCCCCTGTCCATTTATTCCCCCCCTCCCTGTCAATTTATTACCCCCCCTCCCTGTCCATTTATTATCCCCCCTGTCCATTTATTACCCCTTCCCTGTCCATTTATTACCCCCCTGTACACCCTGTCCATTTATTCCCCCTCCCTCCCTGTCAATGTATTACTTCCCCCTCCCTCCCTGTCAATTTATTCCCCCCATCCTCCTTGTCAATTTATCCCCCCACCCTGCATGTCAATTTATCCCCCCTGTCCATTTATTACACCCCCCTGTCAATTTATTACTTCCCCCTCTCTCCCTGTCAATTTATTCCCCCCTCCCTTTCCATTTATTCCCCCCCCCTCCCTTTCCATTTATTCCACCCCCCCACCTCTATTGTAGCGTGGCCGAGCCCTGTATGGTCCGCAGGTACAGGAAGCTTTTGCTTCCTGTACCCGGCCGGAGTGGTAGGAAGGTGCACACTCAGTGTGCACTTCCTCTTAGTCCGGCCGGGTACAGGAGACAGATGCTCCCTGTACCCGCGGACCATACAGAGCTCAGCCATGCTACAGTGAGGGAGTGACAGGAGAGAGCGCTGAGCGCTTCCCTCCTCTCAGCCCCTCTCCTCATGCTGCGCCCGGGCGGTGCGCCCTCATGGACGGACCAGCCCGGGCAAAGCTGCAGCCGCCTGAGGCTCTCTGCAGAGTTGCAGCACCCATAAATAACACAAGCATAATACAGCAACATACACACCTCAATTTAAAAAACTTGGAACAGCACAACTAGGAACTTCAAAAATCTTGTTTTGGCACAGTACTACTGAAAGGTTGCCTACCCCTGCACTAAACTGTTACTTGCTGGCAATTCAACGGGTAAATAATAATTTTAGTTTATATAATTTTATTTTTACCACTTGGCTACTTCTGTCTAAATATTTGCATTCCTTGGTCATTTTGGTGAATAATTCTATTGGGTTCTATTGAGAACGAGGCTCTCCTGCATTTATCTGACTTATTGAATTGTAATTCTCCCACTGATTAAACTATCTTAAGTCAGGTTGGAAGTGACACGTAAAATATGGAGATTAATGGAGGGCGCAACAAAACAGGAAACCTGAACCAAATATTTGTTGTAACTTGATAAATCTAGGGAAATGTAATGCTCAATTATGTGCTTCTGAATTACAGTGCCTCAATAAAGAAATATTGTACATGTCAGAGCATGGGTAAGAAACACAATACACGTGTTTTGTCTTGTATTTATCTTTATTTTATTTGATTAAATGCATTTTTCTGATTTAATTTTAGAGCCAAGAATTTCAGATAAAAAAAAAAAATCTTGGTAGGGGATTCTGGTTCAGTGAGTTTTTATTATTATCAATGTTATAATAGTTATAACAGATAGAAACCAAGAAATTGCCACTTGCTACTGATACCGGAATATGGAATACATTTTTTAAAATATATATCTAATCGAAAGACTAGAAAATACAGCATACCGTAAGTGAAAACACAGGTTGAATATCCATGCATGGGATTTTAGATTAGGAGGACCATTGCACCTACTCAGTAATAGGTGGCATCAAGTGAACTATTAAAAATATCTCATATCCCATTGCACTACATTACCTGCACCCTGCAGAACATACTATTAATGGGATTAATTATTGGGGTCCCCTTGGACCTGTAAATTAATTAAATTATTCTCCAATTAACAACCATGGATGGAGAATAAATAGGTGGAAACTTTGGGTTTATAACTTGGAATAATTTACCATCAATAGTTAAAGAATAATGGGACAGCTCGCCAGGCCTTCCCTTAGCATTTTTGTAATTTTTTTACGTTTTTTTTTTTTTATTTTTCTTCAGACTTGCCATGTGTGCAGCCAGTAGTCCTATTTATTTATTTAGTTAGCTGTCTGCATGGTTAGGGATGTATATGTACTTTTGATTCAAGGTTGTTTGAGATGCATTGAGACTTCCAGCAAATAGCAATAACTCGCTCCGTTTCGGACAGTCAAGGTTTGTCATTTTCCCTGTTTCCTGCTGTCTAGAAATATAAGATGAAAAGAGGCAGATGAATTGACAGTTTTTGTGTAGTTTCAGAAGCAATTAGGAAAGAACGTGCATGAATTCCATCACGTTAGTAAAATCAATGACATCACAAATCATAGGTGACTGTACATTACAAAATTAAAAACATTCTATTTAATTATTTATTTTATATTTTAGGACACACTTTATGCGACTTGAGCTAAACCACTCCGGTCCACCATAAGGACAGAATCTAAAACACTTTGAGACTTTGTAACCAGTCCCTGTTGGTTATGGAAATGTGCTTTAATGTCAGTGGTGGGTAGTGCATAGCAACATATGATGTACTATCATTTACACTGACATTGACAAATACACTTACAATGGCAGTAAACACACGGAAACACATCTACACTGACTGTCATGTGTGGTGATATAGGTTGCAGAAAAAAACTAGCAGGGGCACTTTGGACCCTCTAAAAACCTGGAGGTCCCAGCACGTGGTCCCCCCTTACTTCTATATCTTTTTTAAAGTCATAAGAGCACCCTTACTCCACTCCTTCCTTCATTCTCCCAACCCATGGATTATAGGATGACGAATATGATATATAAAAAGAAAAAAAAATACATATAGAAATAGTCTGCATGGGACATTGTCAGTATAAAGAAATAAGTTCAGCGAACTGACATTAATTGATTACACTTCAGGTAATGGAAGACACGAGCCATCCCCAAATAATCACCACATGTATTAAGGAGAACAGGGTTGGGGTTGTTTCAATTAACGTAGATTACTTATGCCTGAGCTTGAAGTCACCCTCCGTACATTCTATATAAAGACAGTAGAGCTGTCAATATTAGGTGCAGTGTAATGCAATAGGTGGGCATCTCCCTGGCACCCACATTAAAAGGGAGGATCGCTTTAAACTGTAAATTTTTACTAATTGACAATCAACCAGCTTTAACAGAATTTAATAGTCAGTTTCCAGCTTCCACAATTCACAAGTGCCCACTATAATACTGACATTGTATAATCTCTATAATCTCATCTGAATTTATTACAAATATATATACATATGTCCTAGGTATTAAATAGATTCTCCTTGAATGGTGTAGACAAATCTACAGCCGCTATTGCAAAGTCCATATTGCTTCATACAGATATATATAAACCAATGTATCCCTGGAGTTATGCTTCACCGGTCACTGTTACTCAAAAATAGCTTGAAATAAGTAGACAATCTGATTATTCCTTAGTCACTTCTATAGAACGACTTATAACACAAACACATTTTTCGTAAATCCTCAATCAAGATTATAGTGATTATATGTCAGGAACACTTTCATGTCTTCCTACATTTACAATCCTCTTCCAGCCTTTGTACTCAGTTACAATCTTTACATGTACATTTAATTTAGCGCCCACACATATTACTCAGCCCTACAGCAGGTAATTCACAGGGAAATGGAATCGGACCCACCCAAAACATATTTTGTTATCCTCTTTCCCATAATCCAGTGTTGATTCCCACATTCACAATCTTGTTCAGTAAACCAAGTAGTTACATTTAAAAGCTTCACATTTCACTTTCTTTATCATTCACAGACTGGGTTAACAATATTAGTCCATTCTGTTTTTAAATTCCAAAATACTTTCCTTTAATTGGAGCCTAGTCATTTTCAATAAACCATTTAACAAGCTTTGACTGTATTTTTAATAAAAATCCCAAAGCGAGATTTACTTTTATTATATGGTTATAGTTATCAGTTATTTATGTGTATATATGTTGTTCTCTACCTCTACAGCCTGCTGTTTTAGTTATGATGTGAGCAGTACTGTGGCACCATCCCCCAGTAATGGGGCAAACATTTTTTTTTGCATTGGTTTGCCCTCTCATCTGGAACCTTGCCTGACAGTTGACATGGATAGGCTTCGTTAGAGCTGCAGAGCGCCATCGCTCTGTGCATAGAATTATGTACATAATTGACATTAGACTGCCTGGAATTACTTTTCTGTAATTTTCTGGGCTAGTTAATGCTCCCCCAATGACTCTATAGCATAAAAAAATGGATTGCCAATCTCTGTGATCACTGCCCAAATGTAATCTGTGTCAGGGTTAGCCTATCCTAACACGCAAACTTAAGTGACACAAAACAGAAGCACATACCGGTCCTTCGGGTGGTCGAGCTAATGCCTAAGATAAATGAAATGTCTACAAGTTGGTCATGGATGCTCTGCAACCTGTGGTTTTTCCCCTGGTAAGAGAACAGAAGCAACCTGGGAACACCCCAGCGGCAGGCAACTACTTTTGCTCATAGGACTTGCAGCAGCGTTCTTAGCAACAGAGGCGGCTCTCTAATTAGGGGATTTAGGCGGCCGCCTAAGGCCTCGCGCTTGCTGGGGCCTCGCGGCCGCCTAAATCGCCTCAGGGCAGACTGAACTGTCGTGTCCTCGGTCCATGACCGAGGATCCGACAGTGAGAGGGGGCCCGGCGGCTTGCCCAGTATGCCGCCGGGTGGCCCCTCCACATGGTCTGCCCACAGGGAGAGCCAGCCTCTGATCTGCAGCTCCGCCGAGTGCAGAGCTGCAGATCACATAATGTGGTTCCCGCGGGCTTACAGAGCGTTGCCGCGGGTTACCACGGCAACGCTCTGACAGGCTCTCGCGAGAACAAGGTCTGCAGCTCTCGCAGAGCTGCAGACAGAACAGTCATCCCACCGGACCACCAGGGACTGCTGCCACTGGACCACCAGGGAATTTCAACCACTGGACCACCAGGTAATTATATAATAAAAAAAGGTATTTTAGTGTGTGGAGGCTTGTCACAGCCTCCACACACACTGTGCCTAAAAATGCCCACCCACTCTCACTGCCCCAAAACTACCCACCCACCCTCACTGCCCACCCTCACTGCCCCAAAACTACCCACCCACCCTCACTGCCCCAAAACTACCCACCCACCCTCACTGCCCCAAACCTACCCACCCTCACTGTCCACCCTCACTGCCCCAAAACTACCCACCCACCCTCACTGCCCCAAAACTACCCACCCACCCTCACTGCCCCAAAACTACCCACCCACCCTCACTGCCCCAAACCTACCCACCCTCACTGTCCACCCTCACTGCCCCAAAACTACCCACCCACCCTCACTGCCCCAAAACTACCCACCCACCCTCACTGCCCCAAAACTACCCACCCACCCTCACTGCCCCAAAACTACCCACCCTCACTGCCCCAAAACTACCCACCCACCCTCACTGCCCACCCTCACTGCCCCAAAACTACCCACCCACCCTCACTGCCCACCCTCACTGCCCCAAAACTACCCTGTGTCCCATACACCTTGCCCTTCCAATCTGTAACACACCCTGTCCCCCCACACTGTCACACACTGCCCCCACACTGTCATCTTCCTCCTCACTGTCACCCACTCACACCCTGCCCCCAAAAGTGTCACATTCCTCCACACTGCTCTCTCAGCCTGTTACCCTTTCACACACTTGCAACCCATATTGTCAGCCCCCAACACTATGTCATCAATACATACAGTCCCACACACTGCCCCTGCACACACTGTCACCCTTTCCAACACTGCCTCCCACACTCTCACCTACCCACCGTCACAATTCCACACACACATACAGCCACCCCACACACTTCACCCCCCACATGCTGTCATGCCCCCTTCACCTCGCTCACATTAACCTCTCCTAATCTTGTTGCTCTCACCCCCTCCATCCATACCACAATTACTGGCCCTCGCTCTTCTACACTCACCCTATCACACTCATCTTCTCTCATACTGTCACACTCACCCCCAACCCTGTCACACTCATCCTTTTTCACATTAACCCTTTCACGTGGGCCCAACCATGCCACACTCACCCTGTCACGTAATCATGTCCGGCTCACTTTCCCTTTGCCTTGTCACACTCCCTACTCCAGCCGTTCAACACATAACCCATAACCCTGTCAAACTCACCCCCTCTTTACCCTATCACATTAACTTATCCTATCCTGCCACTCATCCTGCCTAGACATGCCACACTCACCCTGTCACATAACCCTCCCTCATCCTGTCACTCTCACCTCCCCTCGCCCTGACACTTTCTCCTTTAACCGTGCCACACTCACCCCAACAGTGAATACAGAGACTAGCACTCTGTATCCAGCACTGCAAACCTGTCATACATTATAACTACAGCTCATTATACACAAGATGCAACCCCTATATGTTTTTTATTATGAGTGTTAGTTGGGGGCCTCTTGTTTGAGTTTCGCCTAAGGCCTCATAAAGTCTAGAGCCGCCACTGCTTAGCAATATCCTCCTAACCAAAGTATTTTATATGAGATCTGTAAAGATGAGACGGGATGAGCATAAAACTGCATGGGGGTTTTCCCCCGCACTGCAATGAAAAGCAGGACTTTGTCCTGGGAGGATTGGAAGCGAACAATATGATCAGCTGTAGTCAAAGCCTGGGCATTTGGCGATTTTGGTAAACAGAACATGCCACCAGTTTTCATTGCTTTCACTTGCTTGGGTGGCATTAGAGAGTCAAAGAGCCGTTTAATGTAGAGTGACAGTTCCTCCATGCTGACATTATCTGGGATGCCTCTAAATGTCAAATTGTAGCGTCTCCTGATGTATTCCAGTGTCTCGACTCGAGCTTCTGTGTTCCACTGAGCTCTCTGCAACTCCTCCAGTCTCTGCTCCACGGTAGCCAATCTGGAGTCTTAAATGCTAGTAGTAGCTTCCAGGAGGGTTATTTTCATGGTGGCATTTTCCACAGAGACCTTAAAGTGAGCAGTGTCAGCCACTATGTTTGCATGCAGCATGCTTAACATGGTCTTCAGGAAACCAAAGATGGTTCTCGGACCTCAGCTACAGGGGTAGACTTAGGCATTGGTGCTAGGAAGTACCAGCTCCTGGATCTGAGGTGAAATCTTCTGAGGAATATGATGATCCGTCGTACTACAGTGTCATATTAGGCAATGCAACCTGTTGTGTAAGCCTGAGGAGGTCTCCGATATCCCCGCTAGTGGGCACCTTATCAGCTCTAGATTTCTTAATTTTGTGTCCCATGAGTAAAGGTCAGGAAGCGATTTCCCACCACGTCCAGGTGAGTATTTCAGCACAAATATGCAATTTTCAGCAATAAGATAGCGGAGCTCTGAAATCGGGCGTCCGCACCGGTCCATTGCTAGTTCCTCACCCTTTTCCCATTTTTAAGATTTAGGTTATTTATAAGATTAGGTATACATATAAGGTATTTAAGAAAGCCCTTTCTGTCCTATATAGAATATGTATGGGGGCACTGAAAGAGAAACCCTTAAATTACGGTGAAACAAACATAAAGCACAAATTCTAGGTTTTGTTTTAGTTCAGTACTTGGATAACTGCCTCCATCCTTAAGAGGTTGTTGTAATGGGATATTACAGTTGAGGCGTAAAATAATAGTTGAAGATTTTTCATGGTATTCTAGCCCAACATTTCCTATTTCCAGTTGCTAAAATTCATTGTCCAGTGAATAAAACATTTAGTGTGGGTTGGCTGCTTTTTCAGTTGAAGTTGCAGAAATAGGAAAATATAACCCTGGTCAGCATATGGATCCCTCCTTCTAGCCATTTCAACCAATACAACTTTTATTGGCCCTAGGACTGGAGCAATCAATCTTTTATTTTCATTGTACCAACTGATCTTCTTTCATAGCTCCACCATCTTGTTTACAAAACAGCGGTAGACTGAAATCCAAGCCTCTGCCCTTCTATTGGGAATGGTCATATTTATTTTTCAGAAGTGTTCTTTAAGGCTGTTTGTTTCAGAAAATGCCCATTTTCAAGAGGAGGACATGAGAACATTTAGGGTATTGACTGATAATGCTGGATTGGGTAAGTGATGAGAATTTTTGTTAACAGCAGGGGTAGCCAAAATCTTGACTTCTAGCTACAGGAGAACTGCAATTTCCTGCTGCTTAAGCCTGGAAAAGCCTGAATCTCTCTTTCGGCTTGCAACACTGCAACAAATTGAGAAATCTCAATGTAGAAATCTCAATGTATCTTTCCTGGTAAAATATTTTATAAATAATAACCCCCATATTAATAATTTAACCATTCACCTCATGTATATGGGTGAGGGAAAGAGGCAAAGAAGGTCCTTTGGACTCTGATATTTAAACATGTGTTAAACTCTCATCCAACAGCCTAGTGAATGGACGTGGAAGATGGTGGACAGCATTGTGCTGTAGTAACACCTTGGCTCCCTCCAAGCTCCTTTTTGTTAGATTTATATTTTTTAACTACACATTGTGTATTTCTGCATTTTTGAATAGAGATATCTGAATGTGGCATCAGATTTGTCTTTTTAGAGGTCATCTGGTAAATTATCGGTGTTTTATAAAAATAAAAATAAAATTATTTATTTTTGACGGTATTCTGACTATTTCTCTGCTAATGTTTTAGCCCAATTTGTTCTGGACCAGATTCGCACTTTCCAAGCAATATACCAAATACAAAACGGATTTCCTTTCAGTAAATATCCAAATTCCAATTACTTGAGAATGTTGCCATTTTCACAGCATTTTGCCGAAATGGATCTGTGCATAGCTTAGTGCATACCTTGGCTATAAATACTCTCCAAAATATGACCTCCGAGATTTGTGATTAACCCCTGAGCTTTTACGTGAAGATTACGAGAGAGATACGTTTTAATTTATTCCAGAATCTGCCGATTTTTCACGGAAGTCTCTGCCAGTTTCGATACACTCTCTTCTCTGCAGAGCTTGCAATCTATCAGTTATGCTGGGACCTCCAATAAATGTTTCCTCTGAATCCAGTTGCATTAAAAACAGCCACATAGAGCCCTAGGGAGTAAGAGAGGAAATGTATACTATTATGAAATGCAATCTGCCGCAAAGAGTTTGAAAGTGATATAAATTTTATATGCGACCCTTGCCAGATGTTACACAAGACTAACTGCAGTTGCATATTTTCTGTTTCACCACCTGCAGGACTAAATCGTGTGGAAATACCTTTCTTTTCCGCTGTCTGTTTAAGATCATAAATATATCAAACAATTCTAATAGCCGCAGTAAACCAAAACTGCTCATATTTCACCTTCACCTTTGAGACGGAATAAAGGCGAATGCAAATAAGTTAGTTTAGCGTTATAATCAGAGACAACTACGCTGGCAAACTAATAGGGGTTATTCACCAAATTCTGGATCGTGGAGAATTAGAAATAAAATTGCACATTTTAGGACGAAATAGCCAAACAGAAAAAATATCTCAAGTATTTTGGCATAAAATTTGTAATTCCTTTGTCAATTCTCCGCAAATTTCAGTTTAGTGAATAAAACGCCAAATGCGTTTGTAATGTAATAGATCTCTCCTTTAACCAAGGAATTGTGGGAAATGAAAAGTATCTCCCACTTCATATTTAAAGGACCACTATAGGCACCCAGACCACTTCAGCTTAATGAAGTGGTCTGGGTGCCAGGTCCAGCTAGGATTAACCCTAGGATTAACTGCTATGTTTATAATAGGGTTAATCCTGTCTCATTGAAAGCCGCTAGAGGCGCTTCCGCGCTTCTCACTGTGATTTTCAAAGTGAGAAGATGACAGCGTCCATAGGAAAGCATTAAGAATGCTTTACTATGGACTGGCTGAATGCGCATTCAGCTGATGACGGCGGTATGGAGGAGGAGAGTTCCCCACCCGGCGCTAGAGAAAGAGGTAACTGTAACCCCTTTCACCCCGTAGAGCCCGGCGGGAGGGGGGTCCTGAGGGTGAGGTCACCTTCAGGGCACTATAGTGCCAGGAAAACAAGTATGTTTTCCTGGCACTATAGTGGTCCTTTAAACATTTCTTGTTGGTTTGTTGTTGCTAAACCAACTGAGAGGTCTATCCATGCATCTATCCATCTTTCTGTTTATCTATTTATATGTGTGGACCTCTTTAACCCTTACAAGAGTTATTCACTGAAGTCCAGATAGCCCCATACCGAAGGGGGCAAAACTATCAAGCTGCATAGTAAATCATTCGGAACAATGTACAGAATTAGCAAAATCTGTACTTTGTTGTTGGAATTCATAAATGTCCAGATTTTGTAAATCAGGCCCTAAATTTGGTCTGGATTTTACCTGTACCAAATGCTGCGCTGAATTAAGGACTGTATGCTGCAAATCCATGTCTGTAGTATTCAACTTTTCAACTGTTTGCCAGCTGGTAGCAATAGCAATCAGCGGGCAAATAGTAAAAAACCCTCCGCACCACAAGGGTTCATTATATGGCAGCTGGACATATAAATAACACCCCCATTTACTGTAATGGAGTTGGGGGCATATATACTATACATTAAAAAACTGGGAAGCCAATGTCTCTAGAAAAGCCCCCATTCTGTGGGCATCGGGTGGGGGCTACTTTAAATAGTGTCCCCCCACAGTACCCACCCTTGGGCAACTGGTGGGGTCTTAACACTATTAATTAAGGGGGAAAATAGCATCCCTCAAGTTAATGGGTCGGGGCCCTAATGTGCCCTAATAATAATAAAGAGGGGAATCTTTTGTTCCTTCTACAGCTACCTCACCCAGAGCCAGCGGCCAATAAATGTAAAACCTGTAAATATATATATATATATATATATATATATATATATACTTACCATCTTTCTTCTCCTTTTTTTCAGTCCCAAAAAAGACTAAATAAACATCCAGAATAGCCAAAGCAACTATTTAAAATTACAAAAAGCCTTATCCCAATAAAATAATGCAACAAAAATCAAAACTCTCCTCTTAATTATTGTTAGTGCCCCTCTTAATTATTGTTAGTGCCACCACTCATCGATTATGGGTTTGGGCATTAGGGCCCCTACCCATTAACTGGTGGAATTGCAATAAAAACAATCCATTCTCACCAGGGCCGGACTGGGGATACAAAAAATCCCCGGACTGGGGAAAAAAAATCTATGCCAGTCCCATAAGTCATTGCGCCATATATTGTCGCATGTAATATTTAAGGCTATGTTTGCCACCCCAGATAATTAAGTTATATGTATATATATATATATATATATATATATATATATATATTATTGATTAATATAGAAACACTGTCACGACTAACTATGTGGTCCAGCACGCAGAAACTATGTAAATATATACATAAGTAAGAAAAGGAAAATAACAGGATAGAGCGTAAACCGGACCTTAGAATGGCCGGACTAATACGCTAGAGACAGAGAATGGTCAAAGGGAAAGCCGAGGTCAAGGAAGCCAGAAAATACTCAATACCGAATAAAACAAGCCAAGTCAGGGAAACCAGAGATCAGAATAATCAGGGAAACGCCAAGGATCAGGATACCAGGAAATCTGAAACACGGAAATAGCACTCTCGGGAAACCAGGAAACTGAAACCACGAGAGGGCAAAGTTCTGGGAAAAGCTAGGGGTTTAAATACCCCTCTCTAGGCTATGATTGGTCAGAGGGCGACCTCTGACCCCAAAACGTGCGTGTGCGTTGACGTCGTGACGTCACGCACACGTTGGTATAACTCTCGGGGGCGGGGCTATCCATAGACGCGACCACGTGGTCGGCGCCATATTGGATTCGGGCGTGATGCCCGGAAGAAGTGAGTGCGCGGTTCCCGGCTCGCCGATGAGCAGGTAAGCTCGTGTAGTCGGTACGGTCGTGCCGGTCGGGCACGGCCGTGAGGCTCGGCGGGCCGGTGACCGCAACAGTACCCCCCACTCGAAGACCGCGCACCGGGCGGGAAGGACCCAGCTTAAGAGGAAAGCGGTTGTGAAATGACCGAATAAGACGGGGCGCATGGACCCGGTCAGCAGGAACCCAACAACGTTCCTCGGGGCCATAACCCTTCCAGTCAACGAGGTAGGACAAGACACCTCTGGATAACTTGGAGTCCATGATAGAACGGACTTCATATTCTTCTTGATTACCTACTACCAAGGGCGGAGGAGGAGTGGATAACTTGGTGTAGCGATTGCAAGTAAGGGGCTTGAGCAGAGACACATGGAAAGTATTTGCAATTCTCATATGAGCCGGTAGTGCCAAAGAATAGGTCACTGGATTAATACGTTGGGTAACTCGAAAGGGACCTATGTATCGAGGGGCAAATTTCATGGACGGGACCTTGAGCTTGATATGTTTTGTGGAGAGCCACACCCTGTCACCTGGAAGATAGACAGGATTAGCGCCCCGTTTTTTGTCAGCTTGGATCTTTGCTCGTAATGAGGCTTTTTGCAGAGCTGAATGGACGGAATCCCAGGTATCATGAATAGATTCTAAACGGGTGTTCAAAGCAGGAATTTCCGTGTCTGAGAATTCAGAAGGAAAAACAGCGGGGTGAAAACCCTGATTTACGAAGAATGGACTATGATTAGAAGATTCATGAGTGGCGTTGTTCCTGGCGAACTCAGCCATGGGTAAGAGTTCATACCAGTTAGACTGATTGGCATTTATAAAGCAATGTAAATAGGCTTCTAAAGACTGATTCGCCCTCTCTGCTGCTCCATTTGTTTGAGGGTGATACGCTGATGAAAAGGAGAGTTCGATGCCCAATTGTTTACAGAAGGAACGCCAGAACCTAGAGACAAACTGGGTGCCTCTGTCAGATACTATGTTTTTGGGTACACCGTGCAACCGAAAGATTTCTCTCAAGAATATTTGAACTAGATCTTGAGCAGATGGTAATTTTTTAAGTGGGACAAAATGTGCCATCTTCGTGAATCTATCAATAACCATAAGGACTGTATTAAACCCGTTTGAACTGGGTAGATCCACAATGAAATCCATGGCCAAGTGGGTCCATGGAGCACTAGGTATGGGCAGTGGTTGTAACAGTCCAGGAGGTGACCTAGGAGGAACTTTAGAAACGGCACATATTTGACATGCCCCAACATAATCTTTGATATCGTTTCTAAGAGCAGGCCACCAAAACCTCCTGGAGATGGCAGAGAGAGTTTTATGGACTCCAGGATGGCCCGCTGTGAGGTTGTCATGGAACATATCTAATACCTTTTTTCAAAACTGAGGTGACACATACAGTTTGTCCGGAGGTTTTCCCACAGGTGCCTGAGTTTGATCTGCTATTATGGCACAGAAGAGTGGAGAAGACACTTCGGAAACTGTAGTGGCAATGAGGCATTCAGGAGGTATAATAGGATATATCACCTGTTCCGGAACTTCATCTGTCTCAAACTGCCTAGAAAGTGCATCTGCCTTGGTGTTTTTAGTACCAGGCCTGTACGTAATTACGAAATTGAATCGGGAGAGGAACAATGACCACCTAGCCTGACGAGAGGACAATCTCTTAGCGTCCCCAATATAAGCCAAATTCTTATGATCAGTAAAGATCAAAAGTGGCTCTTTGGAACCTTCCAAGAGATGCCTCCAGGGCCGGCGCTACCTGTAAGGCGGACTAGGCAGCCGCCTAGGGCGCCCCTTGGGAAGGGGCGCCGCCAGGAGCGCCGGCCCCCCTAATGCTGCAGCCGCCTGAGCGCTCTGTAGAGAGCCTCAGGCGGCTGCAGCTTTGCCCAGGCTGGTGCGTCCATGAGGGCGCACCGCCCGGGCACAACATGAGGAGAGGGAGGGGGCTGACAGGAGGGAAGCGCTCAGCGCTCCCTCCTGTCACTCCCTCTCTGTAGCGTGACCGAGCGCAGTATAGTCCGCCGGTACAGGGAGCATCTGTCTCCTGTACTCGGACGGACTAACAGGAAGTGAACACTGGTGTTCACTTCCTGTTAGTCCGCCGGGTACAGGAAACAAAAGCTCCCTGTACCCGCGGACCATGATACAGAGCTCGGCCACGCTACTATAGAGGTAGGGGAGGGTGGGGGGAATAAATAGAGAGGGGGGGGAGATAAATAAATGGAGAGGGAGGGGAGGAGGAGAAATCAATGAAGAGGGAGGGGGGGAGAAATAAATGGAGAGGGGGGGAGGAGAAATAAATGGAGAGGGAGGGGAGGAGGAGAAATCAATGAAGAGGGAGGGGGGGAGAAATAAATGGACAGGGAAGGGGGAGAAATAAATGGACAGGGAGGGGGAGAAATAAATGGACAGGGAGGGGAGGAGGAGAAATCAATGAAGAGGGAGGGGGGGAGAAATAAATGGACAGGGAGGGGGGGAGAAATAAATGGACAGGGAGGGGGGAGAAATAAATGGACAGGGAGGGGGGAGAAATAAATGGACAGGGGGGGGGGAATAAATGGACAGGGGGGGGAATAAATGGACAGGGAGGGGGAATAAATGGACAGGGGGGGGAATAAATGGACAGGGAGGGGGGAGGACAGGGAGGGGGATAAATGGACAGGCAGGGTGGGGGGAATAAATGGACAGACAGGGAGGGGGGAATAAATGGACAGACAGGGAGGGGGGAATAAATGGACAGACAGGGAAGGGGGAATAAATGGACAGGGAGGGGGGGGATAAATGGACAGGGGGGGGGAATAAATGGACAGGGAGGGGGGGAAATAAATGGACAGGGAGGGGGTAAATAAATGGACAGGGAGGGGGTAAATAAATGGACAGGGAGGGGGAGGGAATAAATGGACGGGGGGGATAAATGGACGGGGGGGATAAATGGACGGGGGGGATAAATGGACAGGTAGGGGGGGGAATGGACAGGCAGGGTGGGGGAATAAATGGACAGGCAGGGTGGGGGGAATAAATTGAAAGGGGGGGATAAATTGACAGGGAGGGGAATTGACGGGATTAGGAGGGGGAATGAGAGTGGGGAGGGGAGAAGAGAGTGACAACGGGGGAGACGAGAGTGACAAGGGAGGGGGAGAAGAGAGGGACACGCAGGGGAGAAGAGAGTGACAAGGGAGGAGGGGGGAGAAGAGAGGGACAAGAGGGGGGAGAAGAGAGGGACATGGGGGGAGAAGAGAGGGACAAGGGGGGTTGAGAAGAGAGTGACGAGGGAGGGAGAGGGGGAGAAGAGAGTGACAAGGGAGGGGGGAGAGATTGACATCCATCACACACATATAATGCACCCCTTGCACACAGAAAAACACACAATGCATTACACACACAGACGCACACACACAAGCAATTCAACCCTTACACACAATGCACCCCTTGCACACAGAAAAACACACAATGCATTACACACACAGACGCACACACACAAGCAATTCAACCCTTACACACAATGCATCCCTTACACACACAGAAACACCCAATGCATTCCTTACACACACTCAATGCACCCCTTACAGACGCACACACTGCATCCCGTAGATACACAGAAACACTCATTGCAGCCCTTACACATACAAACACAGATTCACACAATGCATTCCTTACACACATATCAGGACATCCCCTACTCCTGTGAACAAACTAATTGGTGGAACATGAAGGTGGACCCTGGGGCCCAGACCTTGAGCTGTGCAAAGGGCCTTAAAAAAAATGGAGCCTTCTTCCTGTTCTCCCAGAACACAAACAGCCTCCAGAGAGCCTGTTCTACACCAGACCAGTGGAGCCAGACTGCAGGTAGAGCCCATCACCATCCTCATCTGATTGTAAGTAGGCAATCTAGTATATTATTCGTGGCACTAATCTCTAATTTACCACACATTAAAGGGACACTTTAGTCCCCAGAACCACTGCAGCTTAATGTAGTGGTTCTGGTGTCTATAGCCTGTCCCTGCAGGCCTTTTAATGTAAACACGGTGGCACTGCAGCACTTGCGTTAGTTAACATGGGGCATTGTGATGTCATATCGGGGGGGGGGGGATGGGGGGCGGCAAACTTTACTTTTGCCTAGGGCGGCAAAAATCCTTGCACCGGCCCTGGATGCCTCCATTCCTTAAGGGCAAGTACAATGGCCAAAAGTTCCCTATTCCCTATGTCATAATTCTTCTCTGCAGGTGTGAGTTTGCGAGAGTAAAATCCACAGGGATGTAAAGGCGTATCAGGATTTTCTCTTTGAGACAGAATGGCTCCAACTCCTGTTTCTGACGCATCCACCTCTAGGATAAATGGTTTGGTTGGATCAGGATGGGTCAGGACAGGTGCTGAGGAAAATAAAGATTTTAACCGTTCAAATGCCTCTCTTGCTTCTTTGGGCCAAGATATACAATTTGCTCCTTTTTTGGTTAAATTTGTTATAGGGGCAATCACGGAGGAAAATCCCTTTATGAATTTGCGGTAGTAATTCGCAAAACCTATAAAGCGTTGAGTAGCTTTAAGGCCCTTGGGTAATGGCCACTGTAAGACTGCCTCCAGTTTGCGGGGATCCATCTGGAAACCAGACGGAGATATAACGTATCCAAGGAATTGTATCTCCGTTTGGTCAAACTGGCATTTCTCCAGTTTACAGTAAAGGCCGTTCTGTAACAGGGTTTTCAGTACAATTCTCACATGTTCGTGATGTGTCTCTAGGTCTGGGGAATAGATGAGAATGTCGTCCAAGTACACTAGAACGAACATGTGAAGGTACTCTCTTAGGACATCGTTAATAAAATCCTGGAATACCGCTGGAGCGTTACATAATCCAAACGGCATAACCAGGTATTCGTAATGTCCCATTCTGGTGTTAAATGCGGTCATCCATTCGTGACCGTCCTTAATTCTGACTAGATTGTAAGCACTTCAGAGATCGAGCTTGGTAAAGACTCGAGCTCCTTTCAATCTGTCAAACAGCTCTGATATATGGGGAATAGGGTAGGCATTTTTTATGGTAATCCTATTCAAACCCCTATAATCGATACAGGGGCGTAGGTCTCCTTCTTTTTTAGAGACAAAGAAGAACCCAGCCCCGGCTGGTGAGGAGGATCTACGGATATGACCCTTTTTGAGAGCATCCTTTATGTATTCTTCCAAACAAAGATTTTCTTGGGGGGACAAGGCATAAACTCCTCCCTTGGGAGGCATAGTCCCTGGTAATAAATTTATAGTACAGTCATAAGGTCTATGAGGAGGTAACCCTTCTGACTGGACCTTGTTAAATACCTCTTTTAAATCCATATACTGCGGTGGTATTTGTGTGGTCAAGGGAGGTGTAATAGGAACATTAATGGTGCCAATAGGTTGTGGGATTTGCTTCAAGCACACACCTTTGCATCTCTCACCCCAACTCACAATCTCTCCTTCAATCCAATCCAAACGTGGATTGTGTTTCAGGAGCCAAGGGAAACCGAGTATTATCGGACATGTAGGGGAAGATATGATTTGAAAGGTAATTTCTTCAGAGTGGAGAATACCCACTGAGACAGTGATTGGCAGAGTTTCGTGTGTGATGAAAGGCTGGGAAAGAGGCCTTCCATCAATGGCCTCGACTGCTATAGGTTTCTCTTTTTGTCTTAAGGGCAGGAGATGTTTAGCAGAGAACTCTTTGTCTAGGAAATTCTCCGCTGCCCCAGAGTTAATCATAGCCTCACACTGGATAGTAGTCTTTTTAAAAGACAAGGTAACTTTGACAAGGAAACGGTTCTTAGTCAATTTAGGGGACATATACATCACACCTAAGGTCGGTCCCCGTACGTGCCTTAGGGTTGCAAGTTTTCCGGCCGAACCGGGCATGACCATCTTTGATGTCCCTTCTTGCCACAATACATACATAGCCCCTCGTTACGTCTGTGTTGTCTCTCTGCCTCAGTGAGTTTAGCGCTACCCAATTGCATGGGTTCAGGTTCTGGAAGAGGTGCTTGGCTACTCACCACTGGGTTAGAGAAACGAGGAGCTATGGACAAATTAGAACGTCGGTTACGTTGCTTGTTTTTCTCTCTCTCTCTGAGCCGGTTATCAATGTCTATCATGTAGGCAATAAACTCATTAAGATTAACCGGAAGGTCTCTAGCTGCGGTCTCATCTTGTATACTCTCAGCTAGACCTTCAGAGAAAGCAGCCACCAGACCGCTATTGGTCCAATCAACCTCAGACGCCAATGTCCTGAACTCTATGGCATAATCGGCTACAGAACGACTGCCTTGCTTTATTCTCATAAGGGCTTTGGCAGCGTTCTTCTCCCTGCCTTTAGGTTCAAACGTAGCCTTAAAAGCTGTGAGAAAGGCACTGTAATCACGGGCTACTGAGTCACCACTTTCCCATAAGGGGTTAGCCCAGGTTAAGGCTTTTCCAGTTAATTGGTTCATCAGATAGCCTATTTTTGATCTATCTGTTGGGAATGAACCTGGGGATGCCTCAAAGTGGTATTCAATTTGGTTTAAAAAAACTCTGAATTCTTTAGAATCACCTCCATAACGAGGGGGAGGTGACAGGGTTATGGACGGTGGTTTATGTGGTACGGGAACCACCACAGGTGGCGGAACCACAGGTGGTACAGGAGGGACCTCTAAATAGGCAGTCCTCTGGAGCAAGGTCTGAAATGCCTGGGCAAATTGGTCTAACCTGTGGTCCATATCCTCCACCCTATTTTCACAGGCGATCATATGTTTGCATAGTTCTGCAGGATCCATGGCCCTGTCGTAATGTCACGACTAACTATGTGGTCCAGCACACAGAAACTATGTAAATATATACATAAGTAAGAAAAGGAAAATAACAGGATAGAGCGTAAACCGGACCTTAGAATGGCCGGACTAATACGCTAGAGACAGAGAATGGTCAAAGGGAAAGCCGAGGTCAAGGAAGCCAGAAAATACTCAATACCGAATAAAACAAGCCAAGTCAGGGAAACCAGAGATCAGAATAATCAGGGAAACGCCAAGGATCAGGATACCAGGAAATCTGAAACACGGAAATAGCACTCTCGGGAAACCAGGAAACTGAAACCACGACAGGGCAAAGTTCTGGGAAAAGCTAGGGGTTTATATACCCCTCTCTAGGCTATGATTGGTCAGAGGGCGACCTCTGACCCCAAAATGTGCGTGTGCGTTGACGTCGTGACGTCACGCACACGTTGGTATAACTCTCGGGGGCGGGGCTATCCATAGACGCGACCACGTTGTTCGGCGCCATATTGGATTCGGGCGTGATGCCCGGAAGAAGTGAGTGCGCGGTTCCCGGCTCGCCGACGAGCAGGTAAGCTCGTGTAGTCGGTACGGTCGTGCCGGTCGGGCACGGCCGTGAGGCTCGGCGGGCCGGTGACCGCAACAAACACTATATATATATGTGTTTATATATTACTTAATCATCTGGGGTGGCAAGACATAGCCTTACATATTATTGGTTAATATATATATATATATATATATATATATTTATTTAGCTAATACATAATATTGGTCCTTTCAGAGTAAAAGATTGAATTATACAATAAGCATATTCACATATAGACACAGACAATCTCATTGACACACTGTCTGGGTACCTTGTGTGTTGACTCAGGCTGTGCCACAAGCTGGCACCATCACGCAGGGGATTGGGGGCATATCCAACAGCTCTCCACTTGTTCCCAGTGATTCTCACGCTGGCCGTGATAGCCCTGCCTATTTTGATGACTCGGATAATGACGTCACGGCCTGCCAAAACGTTTGAATTCGACCATTTTGGTGGCGTGGCTACAAATCAAGGAACACAGTATTTAAGGGAAGCCCAGGGAAAGTCTCATTGCCCTGTTGTGGTACTTCATAGCCCCAATAGAACGTTTTCTTTGTATGGTTCTCTCAGATTTTGACTTTTTGGCATTGTTTGACTATTCTACCTTCTGTCTTCCTTTAAACCTTGGCTCTTGTAATCTCGCTGTTCCTGATTTCTGGCATCCCTGACCTCAGCTCATTTCTTATTACTCTCTGTCCTTGTGACGTTAGTCTGGCCATTCTAAGGTCCGGTATAAGTTACTATTCTTTTACACTCTGCATGTAGGATCCCCATATATTCCTGACACACATATAAATTAATTGATACACAGCCTCATAGACAAACAATCTCACTGATATACATAAGCTCATACAAACACAAGCTCATAGATGCACACAAAAAGGCTCAATGACAGACAATCTCACTGACACACACAGACAAGCTTATTGGTATACAAACACAAATGTAGTGCAGACAAACTCTGACACATACAAGCTTACTACAGACAAGCTCACTGTCCCACACACACATATGCTCACTGACACACACATGCTTACTACAGACACGCTCACGCACATGCTCACTACAGAACAGCTCACTGATACACACATGCTTCCTACAGACAAGCTCACGGACACACACACGCTCACTACATACAAGCTCACTGACACACAAATGCTCACTATAGAAAAGATCACTGACACACACATGCTCCCTAAAGAAAAGCTCATTGACACACACATGTTCCCTACAGAAAAGTTCACTGGCACACACATGCTCCCTACAGAAAAGCTTACTGACACTCACATGCTCACTACAGACAAGCTCACTGACACACACATGTTTACCACAGACAAGCTCACTGACACACACATGCTCCCTACAGAAAAGTTCACTGACACACACACATGCTTCCAACAGACTAGCTCACTGACACACACACACATGCTCACTACAGACAAGCTCACTGACACACACGCTTACTATAGACAAGCTCACTGACACACACATACAAGCTCACTCACTTGCAGCCACACACTCACAAGCTCACTCACTAGCAGGCACACACACACACACACAAGCTAACTCACTAGCAGGCACACACATACAATCACTGTCATGGCTGAAGCTTACCTGGCACTGGTAGGTGAAGTTGCCATTCTGTGGCCTCTTCCTTCCAGCGGGGTCAGAAATGTGTGGGGGAGGGGCTTCTAAGGGAGGCGGGGCTATGTTCTGGAAGCGGGGCTTACATGCGGGAGCGGGGCATGCGGCCGAAATTGATGTAAATTTTGAAGGGAGACTGACTGGTCTCCCTCCGAACGCCAGCAACCTACTTGCGACTGCACCAGTCCCCAGCTCCTACCTCTTTAATCCCCTCGGACTGGCACAGGCTGGCACAGTACAAGGGGAAAATACTTAAATTACATTAGCCTGTTGATAAGGGCTGTCTGCCCAGCCCCAGATGCCGCAGCCCACCAGGAAATGTCCCGGTATCCCGGTGGGCCAGTACAGCCCTGATTCTCAACCATGAAGCACTCGACACAAAATGAGCTCTGATAGCAGGGATAAGATACTTCTCTCGAGATTTGGTTTGTTTCCTGTAGGATGCTGTTTAGTAGATAGCTCCCCTAATTTGGTACCCTAATGTGAGATTATTCTATTCAGGATACCAAATTAGGGTGCTGTTTAGTTGATGGATCCTATAATTTGGTACCCTGAAGTAGGATTCTTGTAACTTGGAATCCTAAGGGGGAATCCAACATCAGGGTACCAAATTAGGTAGCTACCTACTAAACAACCGGAAGAGGAAAAATAAGAAAAGCCCTTTCTCTTAAATTAGCTATTTTGGTTACTTAGTATATAGGTCCCTAATTTAATACCTTAATTATGGCAATCCGACATAAAGATACCAAAATATTGATCTCTCTACTAATCAGCTGAAAGATTAAAAAAAAAAAAGAAATTAAAAAAAAAATTAAAAGCCCTCATCGTAATATTGCTGTTCTAGTTGCTTAAAAGATAAGTCCTTATCTTGCTATCCTTATGAAAATGAATGATCCAAAAATGTGCAGCTTAATTTGTTAAAAGGTTTTTTGTAATTTCGTAACTTGCCAAACTTGGAATTGGTAAGCTTCCGACTGCCCGCAATTCAGTTTGTCTGATAATAAATGCACACGTCTAATAAAAAGGTCACACCCACATTACGCTGTTCCTGTGCAGTTATAACACAAACACGTTGTTTATGAGGCAATGTTTCTCAGCTTGCCTGAGATCAATGGCATTCACACTTCCTATTGTAAGTCACTATTGATTTAGTCAATTTACCATTAATGACAGATAATGTGTCTCTCCCAGCATGTCAGGAAAGGTAGAGGAGTGCGACTCCCAATTTCAGTCAGGTTGGGACATATACATATGATATTACCAAATAAGATGCTGACTGAGTGTTATTATTATTATTATTATCGCCATTTATATAGCGCCAACAGATTCCGTAGCGCTTTACAATATTATGAGAGGGGGAATTTAACTATAAATAGGACAGTTACAAGAAAACTTACAGGAACGATAGGTTGAAGAGGACCCTGCTCAAAGAAGGTTACAGTCTATAGGTGTCTAAGCCTTAACAAAATCGTATAATCGGAATGTTACATGCGGCCGAGCTTCTTTTCAGAGTTCTAGAGATATTTAGGAACCACTCAGCCAGTCAGTGTGTAGGTATTCAAACCTCTAAACTAAACACAAATGGAGTTACAATTTCCATAGAGTTGCTGTACAGTGAATAACCCACTTACTTTTTTTCAATAAAGAAATGTAGAAAAAGAAATGTTGCGGAAGTAAAAGAAAACTTAGCAGATGGGTAATACATTCCCACGTTACAGATCCAATAGTCAATTTCAGTAAAGTAGCTTCCTGGGAATAAAACAAATACATGTAACCAAAGCAAAGAAAAAAAATCTTCATCCTTCATAGAAATCCAATAAAAGCTATGGGTTCAGCTGGAGGAAATAACATTCATTTTTAAAGCCTCCGAAGAACATTTACAAACAGATCTATGGTCGGAAATGCACTAGAGTGACCTCCAGCTACAGCAAATCTGTTCTAGACAGTCGCATTATCAGAAGGAGAACAAACATGTTGCCTAATGATTAGCCAGTTTTAGGAGAGATTAGTATGTCGATAAGGAGCAAACTCAATTATGGTGAACCTCTGAATCACATACTAAGAAAGGGTGCAGATGAGGGTGCTATTAGCAAGGCTGGCTATAAACAGGAAACACAAATACAAACAATGTATAAGAAAGCTTGGTCTCTGATGAGGTGCCAATTAGGCACCAAACGCGTTGGTTTTATCGTGGTAGTGTATATCCCCCTCTGTTGATCTCAGCCGGGATTTTATCTATGAAGCCATAAAGGTACTGGATGTTTTAATAAAATGTTATTACTGTTTGGGAATTTTTTTATTCTCACTTTATTTGGGGGGGAAGGGGAGAGACTGAATTATGCATACTTTCTTATCTATGTGCACAGAACCCGTAATAGAGCTGGTGCACTCATTCCCATTCGTGATTGTGCAGATAACTTCAACAACTTCTATGCTTTTTCTTTGTTAATGGGACTCTCGGGCAGAAGTGACCATCTCATTTATCGCAAGAAAGTGGCTAAATATTTTTGGCCAGTTGTGCTCCCCTATACAACCACAAGGATGCAGCACTGGGCAGTAGCTGACACCAGGGTCTGAAATATTAGCATAGAAACAAAAAATTTATTTTTGCCAAAAATAGATTAAAGTTTTCAAATCCTATAATTAATGTACTGTATACGATTTAATGGCCATATATAGTACAAGGTAACGTCAAGTATCAGTGCAATACAGGACATTGCCAATATAATAATATATACTATTATATCCTAAAAAGAATCTGTGTTGAGTACAGTGTGCTCTCTCTCTTTCAGTGGTTGTTATACAGAAGCCACTGTATTGTTGAACGTGGAGAAGCCAATTACCAAAGAATAGCCAATTACAGCTCCTTGGCAAAAGGTACAGAATAGAACCTTGCTTGAAAAATGTGTTGCTCTGCAGAGTGCATGTGATTGCGCATGCTTTGCTGGTATTTGGTGCTGAATTGACATAAAGCAGCATCACTATAACAGTATTTATGGCGCCTGCAAGTGAGGACTTATCAGAAGTCTTAGCAAGAGCATCATGGGTCTCACTGCTATCAGGGTTTCAGAGACTAGATGAGTGGTACCCAGTGGCGGAACTACCGCAGTCACAGGGGTCGCAGCTGCGACCGGGCCTGTCACTCCATGGGGCCCAGTCGCCCTGCGGACCCCTACAACCGCGGTGCCCGCCGGCTAAGTAACGTAGCCCCGGCTTGCGCGGTAGACCCGCCGGGGCCGTGCGTTTAGGGGCCCATCGGGTAGCCATGCTGTTAGGGCCACCCGATGCTATGTATTTCCAAGGGGCCCAGTCCGCGCTGCGGCACTTCAACAGCGCGACCAGGCCCCCTTTGATGAGGTCAGAGGCTGGGAGGAAGTGACTGCCCGGGTCACTCCTCACAGCTTACACCGGGGGCCGCGCGGGAGGAGGAAGGAGAGGAGGGAGTCAGAGTGGGAACTCTGACTCCCATCAGGCTGAGCCACTGGACCCCATGGAAAGTCACCCTCCTGTACCCAAAAGGTAGGAAACAGGAGGGTGACAAAAATAATTTGGATGTGTCTGTCTATGCGTGTGTTTGTATGTATGTGTGAGATTGTGTATGTGTGTCTGTATTAATGTTTCCCTGTATGTCTGTGTATGTCTGTCTGTGTGTCTGTATGTATGTATGTGTGTGTATGTGTCGGGGGGATATGTCTGTCTGTGTGTCTGTATGTATGTGTGTATGTCTGTCTATGTGTATGTGTGCCTGTATGTGTGTGTCTCTGTATATTTGTGTGTCTGTGTGTGTGTCTGCATGTGTATCTGATTGCATGTGTGTGTTGGGGAACGTATGGAAGGGGGATGGTAGCGTGATGGGGTTGGATGCATGGGGGGACCCCAGGGCAATTTTCGCACCGGGCCCCGTGGTTTCTAGTTACACCTCTAGTGGTACCATACGTGGACAGTGGATGGAAGATGGACATGGCATTCTTGTAGCTGCCATTGGATACCTAACATCTCCTTGTTTGAGGGAACACGTTGTTGGATCTCTGCCTTGGTTTGTCCTCGACCTATTTTACAGATTTCCACTCCTCATCTTAGAATGTTCTGATTTAAATCAGTTTTGTAACTTGGTGCAACCTCATTATAACCACATGAACTTCTGTCATTTTTAAATGTATAACATAAAACAGCTCATAAAAGCTCATTTTTCCATGGTATCTCCTATAAAACACAGTAGATCGTTGATATTGAATATATATTAACGATAAATAAAGAATTTCAGAATATTACATTTCATTTTAGTTTTAGGTTCGCAGCAATGCTTTGTCTGGCTTTCATCGAGTTAAATCAACAGAAACTGTGAACATAATCTTAATGGGTTTAAAAATGAAAATGAAATTATGTTATGATTTCTTAATGCATAGCATAGAAACCGTATCAGACAACCAGAGAGCTGTAAAGTTGATTTGATGTAATCATTAAATCGTCGGACAATAGGAGTGGGTGGAATCATTTGGCCTAGGGAGATGCATGTCACAGAGACTATGAAACAATTTTTATAAGAGGATTATACTCAATCCGATTAGCAATTGCAGAGCTTCAATTGGTGATGTGATTGATGACAAGTAAGTAATATTTTCTAAATGTGTCTTCAACTAGATAACGTTGTCTCGGATAGGCAAATATCTAGAAGAGGAAATGGTACTTTATATGTATTCCTGTTTTCTGGATAAGTTTGTTCCTGAATTGACAGGGGATTTGGTTGCAATATTGTTCAATATTCACAAAATTACAAAAAGTGGTGGTGTTGATTGTTTTGAGAGCATCTAATAATCCTCGGTGCTTTCATTCCTAATGTTATTATTCTTTATAGAAGGTGAAATAAGGGCAGAAGTTTCCAAAATAATAACAAAAATATAAAGAAATTGAAAGTCTTCCAACTGGATACAATCAGCAATCAGACACCTCAACACCTGGCGTGAATCGTGCCATTATACATCCAATGATAGATTGTAATAGAATCTACTGGTGCAAAAATACCAAACAAAATTGCCCCATAGCTTACGGTGAGGTTAAATTAGCCTATAAAGCCATACTTACCTTAAATAGTTACATAGCTACTTACCTGAAGAGAGACTTGCGTCCATCAAGTTCAGCCTTCTTCACATTTGTTTTTTGCTGTTGATCCAAAAGAAAGCAAAAAAAAAACAAGTTTGAAGCACTTCCAATTTTTCAACAAACTAGGAAAAAAATCTCTTCTTGACCCCAGAATGGCAGTCCGATTTATCCTTGGATCAAGAAGCTATTACCCTACATTAAAAAATTACATCCTTGAATATTCTGTTTTTTGCAAGTATGCATCTAGCTGCTGTTTGAACATCTGTATGGACTCTGATAAAACCACTTCTTCAGGCAGATAATTCCACATCCTTATTGTTTTTACAGTAAAAAAAAATATCTTTGCCTTAGACTAAATCTTCTTTCTGCCAATGTAAATGCATGACTTTGTGTCCTATGTAAAGTCCGGTTTGTGAATAGAACACCTTACACTTTGTTCCAAAATTAATTTTTACCCTGTAGAGAAATTTTTTTTTTTTTTGTTAGGATTTTACTCTGTCCCTCTACATTTGTGCAGAAGGACTGAAAATGCAGATTCTTCCCTTCATAAATTCAACAAAGCAAGTTTTGCAGTGCAAACTTTTTAATAAGATATTGTAACATCCAGGCTCAGGGTGGGATGGCTTTCAACACTTTAAATGCACTACAGAGATTATTTGCTGCCTTTTTAGTGAGCAACTACATTTATAGAACAAACAGTTGGTATAATTCAACCAAGTGTATTGGGGTTTTATCCCTACCACTACATAGTGAAAGTGTTTTTAAGTTCTGTGTCACTTTGTTTTGAAGATTTATGGTAAAACTGCCATCAGGCTCCATACTAACATGAGCAACACCCTCAAGTGGCAGTTATACATAAGGAAACTTACACTGCTACTCCTTTTCCTAATGTATAACTTAAAGCAAAACCCAAGAGTTTAAAAATGGAATTACATTTTAGAATTATCAAAATGCGATGTTCTAAAAAGTGATGCAAAAATGTAAGAACTCCACTTTCAGAACCTTAGAGCCTCCTTAGAATATATATAAGATATAAGATATTAATTAGACCCCAACTCTGCAGCCAGCAAGAGTAGGGCACAGCATGAATATGATATTTTTATTCTGATCTAAAAAATCTTCCTCTGCATTCCTTGAGAATGCCCTAACATGTTGGCATCGTTAAAAGATTGTTATAAGATTGTCCTAAGATTGACCTCTACACTTGTGGGAAATCTGGCTTAAAAAAACTTGGCAAACATAATGCAGTCTTGATTTGCCATTTATTTACCAGTGCATTTTTTTTTGCTATAAAACGCTCAAATGGCTCTCCATCTGTTGGAGATGTCTGTCTTGTTTCAATACTGAACAGCACATGGGAGAGCAGGTGGACAGTCAGCAGATATGCCCAGAAATGTGTATGTCCTTCACAGCAGCTAAACGAAACAAGTAAATCATAGAAAGGGGGTGGGCAGGGAATAACATGACTATTTTTAGGTGGGATAAGAAGAATAAATGGCCAGTGTTGAGGAGAGAAGGGGTTTTTAGTATCTTGGACCATTCGGCTGGGAATAGTCTAGTCCTATATTGGCTAGGGGTGTGTGAAGGTTATTTTTGTTTGTTTGTTTGTTTTTTTAAAAGAGGGATTGGTACCACCTTGCTTTATATATATTAAGAGCTAGGTGACTAAGCATTATCTGGTCAGCTATCACTGGGCTATAGACCTTTGAAGCCCATAGACTACTTTTATTATCACCCCCATACGCAATGAATCCTTCCTATTAACCCACTGTAAATGGAACTAAGAGATAGGCTAATCATCAGGTACTCATGATTAAACTTGCATTTGTCCCCATGTCCCCTACCTTTTTGTGTTTTTACTAGTCTTCTACCATTGTGTCTGCCCACATGACCCACTAACCTTTGTGCCTGTCCTAATATCTCCTTAACCTTTTTGGGATTTCTCATCTCCCTGAATTTATTTTTACTGCCCATCCTTGTGTCTTTCCCATGATACAATTTCCATAAAGCATATACAGTAGTGAAACATTGCAGCAACAGAGAGAGAGATAGATAGATAGATAGATAGATAGACAGACAGAGATAAACAGACAGATTGATAGAGCAAGAAAGACAGACAGACAGAGAGATAAACAGACAGACAGATGGATAGACAGATGATACAATATGGTTAACCATGTATTGATGTTTTCAAGTGCTTCTGAAGACAGGAAACGCCTGAAATTGCATTATTGTCTTATAATACATGTTTTATTGTTATGTATCTTTTATATTACATGATATTTTAGGTTAGCGTTAGTCTAAACGTTAAGGTAGTGTAGAGCCTAATGGCAAGTGTAAGTGTAGTATAGGAGGTAGTGTACAGTGTAGGCATAGGCGTGCGTATGGGCTGTGGCTGTGCTGGGTGTGTACCCAATAAGTAGACAAGACCTGCACCCCATTTTATATTTTAACATGGTGGATTAATGCAACCTCACAAGCAGCCTCCAAATGCATATAAATTCACAAGCAGACTCCCAATACATACACGCATACACAACAGCCTCTTCCAGTCCTGTCCTCTTTTGTCCTCTTTCATTCCACTTATGGGGAAATCAGAAACATGTCACCAGCAAACACAGTACAAGCATGTCGTTAAATTTGCTTGCCACACACCCCTCTCTGGCCCAACTCCCTTCCATATTGGGCTGCTCTGCTTTTAAATGCCCAGGCCCAATTTTTTTCCCAATCCAGCCCTGGCCGTACATATCACATTCAGACAGATATAACACTTACAGCCACCCCTCATCTACACAAAACAAAGTAACTTCTCACACTGCATTCTAAAAAATATTCCTGGCTATGCACACCTGTGAGTGTAGGTATTCATGTTTATTGAACCTCCCATCTGTGCTAGGTTAGGCAGGACAGTCATGATTTCAGGTTCCTGTCCCGCCATTCACAGTTTATTTACTGGTGTCCGACTTTAGGAACTGCACCCCATACCACATAGCGCAAACACACCATTAGGGCACTTAACCTGGGTTGTATTCACATCAAGCTGATATGGGTTGAGACGCCTCAGTTCTGGGTGGATTCAACCTTTGGGCAGTGCCAGTTACACCCTTTGAATAATTGGCCTGCCCGCTATACATTCGGCCACCCCAGTTCCAATTTCAAACTTCCCTATGTCGGAAGGTGAGGTTTAGTGTTCTAACATTTTTTTTAATATATATATATATAAAATGTTAGGAAAGAATGTTGCAACTGTTGGCTTTAAAATATAGAATGAAATGGAAACAATTAAAAAAAAACTTCTAAAAAGTTGGGGATTGGAAAAGCGATCATAGCAACCACTTTTTCTTAAAAAAACAAGACTCTTTCTTGGAGTCAGAAGTTTTATGTAAACTTTTTAGCATCTTGGACCAGCTGATCATTGTATAATAAATAGCAGGTCATTTGCCTTGATTCCTGGCATCGCTAGCTGAATACAAAAAAAGATTCTACAAGACAATAGCCGTTATTTTGGCATTTTTACATTCCAGGCACTTTAACACAGATTAGGATGGAATGATTTCCCTGTTTATAGAAATCTCCTTGGAGGTATATATTTTTCTTCTGGCCAGATTGTGGGTGAGCCCTTATTCGGCCTTTGTAGTCCAGGATTCCATCAGCTCACAGTGTTTACAGTACTGGTTATAGACAATGAATGGCGTGGCCAGTAAATGTCACAATTATCCACCTCAATTCCTGTTTTCATTCTTCTAATTATTTATTGTCTTTTAGACATATTCTGTGTTCCCGAAGCCTCTTCATCTGGACAAACTAAACAAAAAATGAAACAAATGCAGGACCATGAAAAAAAGTATTTGTCCCCTTCTTGGTGTGTTTTGTTTTGCTTTTCTGTCACACTGAATGGTTTCAAATGTTCAGACAAATTGGAACACAAGAAGAAAAAGAGATACTGAGTAAACACAAAATCAATTTTAAAGGTTTATTCCATCCACCATGGCCACTTCAGCGGTGTGCTTAAAACACTGCACACACTGAGTTATTTTTAATTGTGTGTTGAGGGCTAGTTGCACCCTCAGCACTCGTGACTTTGGTAACCCAGAACTCTTTTCTGAGTTGCCTAATGTCAATTCTGTGCATATTTTTCAACAGAAGTGTTAATAGATAGTTTTCCCCTCCCTGTGGGTGTACCCTGCCATCTCACTGCACTACTTGTATTGATTTTTTTTTTTGATTTTTTTTTTATTATTAAATTTCCCTTCGTGCCTCCACCTCCTCTTGCTGGTGGCATGAGTTAGAGCACTGAAACAGGGAAGACCGTATAGACTGTCAATTTTAAGACTAACTGTCTGACCCAAGGTGTATTTATATAGCTGAAGGATCCTGTCACATACTAGAGGTAGTGATTAGTTTTTATCTTTTTATTTTACATATACTTATACAATCTATCTACTTTCAACACATGATGAAAGGATAATTATATAAAAAAAATAGTTTTCAATTGACCGTTGTGCTTTTAAAATACAAAAGAGGGAACAAACAGAAAAGGGGCAAGGAAGGAAAAGAAAGACAAAAGACACGCAAGGTGGTAATGAGTTAAGAGGCATGCAAGGGGGGTTAAGAGACATAAAGAGGGTGAAGGTGTGAAGGGGTTGCGGAGCATGACACAAAAAAATTACATTTAGCCGGGGGGAGCACCAGTATACTGTACAGTTTTTCCCCCATGTGCAAAGTAACCAAGGGTCTTACCATGGGTGATTTTGCGCAGGCTGTGTACTAACCCACAGCTGATCAATCAGGTATTCACAGTATACAGCTCCATTCACAAACAAACAGCTCAAAAATAAATAACTAAAACATCAATATGTAAATATGGCCATTCAGGAAGTATATCCTGCAAAATAATGCCTTGTTAAAAGGACAGATGCATTTAACTTGTTCAGTTCCCCATAAACAAACAAGATCATCATCGAGTTATAACTGCAGTAGTTTGTTTACTGCCACGATGCTGCTTTGGTCTTAGACATTGGAAGAGGAAACTATACTTCCTCCCTGGCTGTTATAAATATTATTCTACAGCCTGCACATACGCAGCATGTGCATTCAATTCAAATACCTACCATCCCTGAAACGTTCTGTAAGAAAAACTCAGGTCATATCTCACCTGTGAGGACAAGTGATTGGACAACCACTCCATATGAAAGTAAGTGCGACCACTCGTAGCCCCCTTTCTGCTTACTATGAGAGGGTGCCAGGGCAATGTTGGCACCGTAGCTTTGTTCTTTTAAAAGGGGAATATCTGCTTTATTTTATTTTATTGCATATATAGCATTCTAGGCACCATAATCACTGAAGTCGGCGCTTTTGGTGCCTTTAGGCTGCAGATGCCTTTTCCCGATTCTTGGTAAACAGTAATATTCTGTTGTTTTGTTTTTTTAATTCAAAGTTTATTGAGCATATGCACAATATTTCTTACAGAAACAGAATCAACCCAAACATAGCAGCATAGGGGAGATAAGAGTAATATAGACAACAGACGTGTTAAGTCATGATATTGCCAGGCTAAGCGCTACATGGAAGGTCAAGAATCACAGAAGCGAAAAGATCTTGATAAAACTTTTTGAGAAGCTTGACTAAAACCGAGGATCCTTAAGGCATCCCTCACCAGAAATATTAATGCATAGAATTCTACATAAATATTGCAATACCACTTTCGTACATATTTTAATGCCATTCATTATCTGTGTGCTCCAACTGACTAACGAAAGCCAGCTAGTCTCTGGAATAAAGTTGAAGAATAGTATCCAGTGAAAAAGAAGACATATTAATTGTAATATACATTTAAAAACTGCAGTTTTTTTTCCCACTGTGTTTCTCTACACACGATGCTTCTGCCACCTTTATGTGCTAGAGGGTTATGGTGAAAGGGTTAACTGATGCTTACAGCATACACACTTGTGGAAATAGCGAGATAATCTACCAAACAAGGACACAGCTGCTACAGGTGATAGGCAGGTAGCCTGACTCTTATTTTTAGCCACATGTTTTCTAAGAATAGTATTCGGAAATAGAGCTCTCTGGAAAACATTATTTAACTGCCTACAGTTTTCTTAGAAGTGGTATCATTTTTGATCAAGGGTAGCCGACAGTTAGCTCTCCATCTGTTGCCAAACAGTTTCCATGATCAACATGAACCTGAAAGGATAGATAGATAGATAGATAGATAGATAGATAGATAGATAGGTAGACAGACAGACAGACATGCAACATGGATCAAATTAACATTAGCTTCAAAATGAAGTCTGAAACTGCTACAAAAAATACCTTAACTGACTTCAAACGCCTATTTAGAAAACTAGAATCTTTTTAATGAGTCAGAATAGTTATATATTTTTTTTATTTTCCTCTCAAACTGCACAAAAATGTCAGAATCCTCGCACAAAATGGGCAAAAAATGGTCTCTGTAGCAGCATTTAAATATTGATGCATGGTATTATAACATAAACCTTTGAGGAATCAGAAACAGTAATTCATTTAGTGAGAGTTTGAAACACTTGGAAACATTCCACTTAACAAGCTATTAACCATAATTTCTTAATTAGGCAGATATGTTTCCTATATTTGAAATTTTGTTTGACGATTGTTCAGTTCGGCAGAATTTATATATCCCGAATTTGATATTTTGTTAAATTGTTCTCATTAACGTGATGGTAAAGCTTGGCTGAGCAGCTTTCATGAAAAGGTATTCAGGGAAACATTCAGACAGATGGGATAATCAGTGTGCTGCAAAATATATACATATAATAAAGATATTATGTATATATTTGGCAGAACACTGATAGGCGTATTTCCGCACCACTTGGTTCACAGTGGGAAAAACTAGCCATTAGAGGGAAAAGAGGATGAGGTGTAAAACTATATATATATATATATATATATATAAAACAATATATAATATATATAAAAATGTATAATAGGGAGCACTCCAGGTCTGCAATCCATGTACAAATGGAGTTTATTTAATTTCAAACAATTAGCTGAGCAAAATGTAAAGCAATGTTTTATCAAGATCACAGTGTAAGGTGAAATGTGTGAATATATAGCAAAAAGATAAAGAACCCAGAGAACAGAGCGGTCGCATGCTGGATGCGCTCCATAAGAAAACAGCAAAATTTGCCTTTTATCGGGGATTCAGACCCCAAATCAACCGACCCAAAGCTCCCTGACCAAGATGGGTAGGAAAACAAAGAAGCAGAAGCCGGACCGACCCAATCCCGGGACCACTATAGGCGAGCTATTCCGCCGATCCCAGGGCGCGTGCGGTCCCAAAATGGCCGCTGAAAGTGATGGCTACTCAGACTCCTCGGAGGATTTTTACCCGGAGGAGAGAGCTGTCAGCCCACCACCTGGGAAACCTCCTCAGCCGCGAACAAACCCGGATGATGGGGGGCCGGTGACGGCGGCACTGCTAAAAAACATGCTGGGGGACTTACAGAAGACGCTGCAGGCAGACGTGGCTCAACTGAGAGCAGATCTCACGGGCCTGGTAGGCCGCATTGAAGCGACAGAAACATCTTCCTCACGACACACGCAGGAACTCACGGAGCTCAGACAAGAGATAAACACGCTCAAAATACATCAAGCCAAAATGGAGCACCGCTTCGCAGCAATAGAGGATTACCGACGCCGCAACAATATAAAGATCCGCGGTGTGGCGGAGGATGTCCCCACAGAGGAGATACCGCACTTCCTGAGAAGGCTTGTGGGTGCCTTACTACCAGCTAAACAGGCCAAACACAACAACATTGAAGCGGCCTTCCGGTCCCCTAAACCCCGGAGAGCGCCAGCCGAAGCCCCCAGAGACCTGGTGGTGCGATTCAAGACCTCAGCGGACAAAATGGCGATCCTCACAGCCCTAAAGGGGGAAGCCATATACAAATTCGAAAACATGGACTTATCCTTCTACATGGACCTATCAGGGGACACCCTACAATGGCGCAGGTCCCTACAGCCGCTCACCACACAGCTCAGGGCTCACCAAATTAAATACCGTTGGCGCCCTCAACATATATTGCAGGTACTACACAATGATACGGTCCACACCATATCAGATCTCCAAGGAGCGCCCGCCCTGCTCCGCACATTGGGCCTGCCACCAGGTTACCTACGGGCAGCTGACCTACCGGGGCAAACAGCAGCAACAAGGAGCTGGGATCCGGCGAAGATCATCCCCTTCATCCCTCGGGAGAGAGGCAGCGCAACCGGTACAGCTACAGCCACCTAAGACCCCAGACACTAGGCAACCAGAATCCGAAGATCAGAGCCTGCTGGAGGTGCCACCGGCAATGCAAATAGCCAGCCAGCTCCAGGGGACAATTTGCTCAATCTTTTGCGGTGAACTTAAACTGCACAGTTCTGAGACTGTTATATTATATTTTATTTTCATGTTTAGACTAGAAATTTTATTTTAATGGTTCAGCTTAACTCTTTGCTGCAAGTAATGTTGGCTACCCGCATATGGGGTCCCACTCACCTAGCTGGCACTAACTCATCTCTGCCCTGACTCCGCCGACAGCTAGGGTGCTGACTGTTCACTTACTATAGCGACCATGTATGCAAGTGCCATGTGAAGCAGACATAAAGCGAGAGACCACACAAAGCGGGACCTTAGTTGGCCCACACTTTTGCACAAAGTTTGCACTCCCGCGTGAGGACCACAACCTCACCCACACAGAGCACAAGCTCAGATCACCACGATTGCTAGACGCACCGTCATTATCACACTAGGCATTGCACACAGTTGCCAACCTTCTTAGAGACCGTTATTAAACAAGCTGATATACTCAGGTGTGGCACTCATAGAAACATGTTCATCATATACGCGAAAAACAACGTCACTGCAAACTCAGACGCGAAACTAAGACTATATAGCCACGGCCTGTACAGCAAGGACCTAGCATGACCGTTAGCCTAGACTATTGGGCGCAACTTACCAGTGACTCAAATAATGCTGTCACTCATATTCTTTCTAGGCGTACGATCGTACCTTCTAGGTATAACTGTTTTGTCTTTTGTTTTGTTCTTTTTGTTTTAAAAAAAAAAGTGCTATGTCTTTAATGCCATATGTTTCAGAGTGTTTGCGAAATCGATGGTACCAGCTATTGTGGCAGTACATAATCGCCTGTTAATCTTTTGCACAAACAAAAATAAAGAATAAAAAAAAAAAAAAAAAAAAAGATAAAGAACCTACCAATACAGTGTAAGGACAGCACGAAGATTGATTAAACTCGGAAGTGACGGTCACCCAAGTGGGTGAGCTGCGCGTGAAGTGCACTACGTGGTTGCTATGCGACCAAATGGCAAACACTAGCTGTGGTCACTAAGCAACGAGAAAAAAAAGCGATACTAAGTACCGGGAATCTAGCACAGAGAATAAAGCAATAAAGGGAATGTAAAAAAGGACACCTATGGGGAAAACGGAGGGAAGGGTAGAGAAATAGTGAATAGTGAGTGTGGACAAACTAATAAAAATGTGCAAAAGAGTGAAGGTCAATAACTAGTGGCTAATGTGACAGAGCAGGGCTTACGAGTGTAAGGGATAAACACACACCAACCATAAACCCCAAGGTGTCAGAACTTACATTATAATGGCATATTTCATGCCAACAAGGCTAACAAGTATACTGCATGCTGTCTTCTTAATATACAAATTAATACACAAAACATACTTGTACTAAAACAATCCACGTATCGTCAATTCTCAAACCATGCATTTTAACTGGCATGTGCTAATTCTACAACTAACTTAAAAATCAAATATAAAATATGTGATGAGCAGATCCGGACGTGATCCTGTCTCACATGGTGAGTATATGTGGTCATTTCAAATAAAGCAAGGGTACATTCCAACATATCTACTGAAAACTATCTAGGGATTACCAATGGCGAAAAAAAACAGGGAGTTACTACATCATATTACCCTATAACATCAGAGGGGGCAACGGACTAGCCAAAGAGGAAAGTGGCAAAAGACCAAAAACTAGAGGGTCTATAATCCTATTATATTAAATAATCCACATTAGAGCAACCAACTAGGTTGCCATACATTCCTTACTTATGTGGCCCAGCTGATAAAAGGGGTGCTGTTGTGATACAATCACAATAATGAAACTTATAAATGTGAAATCATACGACAATTGGAGGATGGGACTTCATATCGCCAACTAACGTTTGATCTTGTACAGAAATTTTAACAAAAAATTTAGATATTGATTGAAGAAGTTATTAACCTATGATATTTGGATGAAATGACTGCCAAACGTCTATACTATGGCCAGGATGTGCACATTGCCAAAAAAAACTAGTTCTCCATCTCAGGTAGAGTCCTTGACGATAATATTATTATTCATGGCTCAAAATTTCCTCTAGCCCATTAGCCATTGGCAGTAAAAAAATTAGCCCTGGTGAGTAGATTCCCCCCAGCCCCTTTTAGCCATGCAGAGGCACTTACTAAAGTGACAATTGTCTGGGATTCAAAAATAATTCAAAGAGAGTTTCAAATTTAAGGTAAAAAAAATCAAATTGGAAACATCTTATGCTTCCATGATAGTTACTTAAGCCCAGTCTCGCCACTGGGCACTGGAGAAGACTGATTGACAGCTTCCTGCCATGTGACTATGGCCCCTGGGATGTATTGCCTGCTCTCCTGTACTGCTGAGGTTTGCTACCAACTAGGTGGATTTGGCTATGGAGCTTGTCTAGTGTCCTCTGTTGGTAGCAACAGCAATATGCACTACCTGAATAGCAAGACTGGTTCATTTGCATATTCGGGTAGATTTGCATATTGCTAATTCCGCAGGCACTTGAGATATTTTCTGTTAATTATTGTCTCCCCCACCCCTTTAAAAATATGCCTTTGTGTTATAATAAGTCACTGTATGTTGCCTGCTATGATTTGACTGTTTGTAATTTTATTGAGTTTTCACAGCAATGTTAATGTAATGACCAAGAACCCTTCATATCTGACATCTAGAATTCTGGAATGGAACCAACAAAGATCAAATTATAAAAGCAACATGGAAGCAGGAATCAAGAATCCTGATCAACAAAGCTTGGCCATAGGGTAAGTCAAACTGAGCAAAAGGTTCAAACGTGCACAGTGTTCATAAACAGTGCTTACGCCCAGTGGCGTACTAAGGGGGGGGCAGAGGGGGCGGTCCGCCCCGGGTGCCACCGGGTGGGGGGTGTCATGACCCTGGTCTGGGTGCTGGAGGAGGCTGTGTGAGCTGTGGCCGCACAGAATCCCCCCCCCCCATGGTAGTCAGGGTGCCGGCAGCCAGAACAGCTCACACAAGCAAAGAGCTGCTGAACTGGCCGCACGGAGTAAAAGTGGGGGTGGAGCTTCACAAATCAGGGGCGGGGCAAAACCAGGGGCGGGGCTTAATATGGCCCTTACCGGTTACTGCTGCACATGGAGGTGCAGCAAGATGGAATGTCTGCTTCTCCACAGGCTTCAGGGAAGGACTTCAGGGAATCCACTCCTCCTCCAGCCCACTGTCTGTAAGTAAGAGTGTGTGTGTGTGTGTGTGTGTGTGTGTGTGTGTGTGTAAAACTGTCTGCCTGTAACTTTGTGTGCGTGTGTGTGTGTGTAACTGCCTGTAACTGTGTGTATTTGTGTGTGACTGCATGCCTGTAACTGTGTGTGTGTGTGTGACTGTAAGTGTGTGTGACTCTCTGCCTGTGACTGTGTGTGTGCGTGACTGTATATGTGACTGTCTGGCTATGACTGTGTGTGACTACCTGTAACTGAGGCGTGTGTAGCTGTCTGCCTATAACTGTGTGTGTGACTGCATGTGACTATGTATGTGTGACTGTCTGCCTGGGACTGTTTGATGTTGCCTTTAACCGTGTGTGTGTCTATCTGCATAGGCATGCGCACAGGGTGTGCCGGGTGTGCCTGGGCCTAATCCCTGCGGCACGCGCTATGTGCCTCCCTCCGTGGGCCGGTGAGGGAGATCAAAGATCTCCCTCACCGGCCCACAGCAGCATGGAGGGAGGCAGGAGAGGACCCAGGGAGCTCTAGCCAGCAGCTCCGCCAGGTTCCTCTAGCAAGATCTAAGCATTGCCATGGCAACGCACAGATCTCGCGAGAGTGAACTCTAGCCCCGCAAGCTGCAGGGCTAAAGTTCACTCACCACTGGACCACCAGGGATGGCAGCAGCATGGTCCCCCCTCCCTACATAAGGTAAGAAGGGAGGGGGATATTAACTAAATGGCCCACCCACCTCCACACAATACACACAAACAGCACCCACACACAGCACACACACACTAACAGCACCCACACACAGCACACACACACACTAATAGCACCCACACACATACACACACTAACAGCACCTTTACACACACAGCACCCTCACACACCCAGCACCCTTACACACAGCACCCTTACACACACAGCACCCTTACACACTGCCCTCACACACAGCACCCTTGCACACACACACAGTGCCTACACACACAATGTGCCTTCACACACAACGCCCACACACACAGTGCCTTCACACACACAGCGCCCACACACACACACACACACACACACAGTAGTGTGTGTGTGTATGTGTATGTATATATATATATTAAGCAGCGTGTGTTTGTGCTTCAGGGTGCACACCCTTATGCAATGGGCTGCGCATGCCTATGACTATCTGTCTGTGACTGTGTGCATGTGACTGTCTGCTGCTGCCTTTAACTGTGTGTGTGACTGTCTGCCTGTGACCTTGTGTGTGTGTGTGTCAATGTATATGTGACTGTCTGCCTGTAACTGTGTGCATGACTGTCTGTGACTGTATGTGTGACTGTCTGCCTGTAACTGTGTGTGACTGTATGCCTGTAACTGTGTGTGTGACTGCCTGCCTGTAAATGTGTGTGTGTGTGGGGCTTTAGGGATTTTGTAGAAGGGGCAGGGGTTTTGTATTGGGACAGGAGTGTTTATAAGTGGGGATAAGCAGGGGATTTGTATAAGGGCATTGCAGGGGTTTTGTAAACGGGGGGCAGTACAGGATTTGTAGAAGGGGCAGGACAGGGGTTTTGTAGGAGGGGCGGGGCAGGACAGGGGTTTTGTAGGAGGGGCTGACAGTTTACAAATTGTAAAAAAAAAATATGTACAGGTTCTTTTGGGGGGTGGGGGGGGTGCCAAGCAATGGATCCGCCCCGGGTGCCAAATGCTCTAGGTACGCCCCTGCTTACGCCAGACACTGATATATTGGTCATAAGAGAAAGTATGGTTGTGCTTACTAATTAGAGTCTCCTTATTAAATCTATCTGTGTTGAATATAGAATCATGCAATGCTAAATGTGCAAACAGGATGACTATCCCAGCACATTAATCAGGGACATTTTATACAGAGGCGTTCCATAGCTCATCAATGCTTTCCGTGCAATATTTCAAGACATATTTTATAGATGTAGCTAGTATAAAGTGGGATATTGCTACTATAGACATGCTGCATTTGTATATGTGCATTCCAGTCAAGACTAAATTTCCATTTGTGTTATTGTCCCACTGCTGGAATTCCACAATAACTTTGAAAAAATAACTGCATTATCTTGTCATACCTGCCTGCCATACTGAATGCCTTAATTTCTTCACCTATTCTATTAACGCACGAATGTATACAGAATAGGTCAGACTAGGTAATCTCTTACGGTCACAGACTAGTTGAGAACTATGAGAAATGAGACAAAAAAAACAATAAGTTTGTCCTTTGGTGTTGCTACATTTAAGTCTGTAGTTCACTTGTGCCACTAGAGTGGGAGTCTACATCACAAAAATACTTTAATTCTCATTTAAGGTATAGACACACTATAAATATACACATATATTATGCACTTTATATCACATTCTCATGGATGAATTTTACTTGGTTATTCTTACCTTGCACATTAATCTTTGTTATTATAATTAGTTGTTTATATAAATATAGTTACTATCACTACGGAAACTATCACTTGGTATGGGCTTGATACGCCCCTTACTTGATCATGTAATTAATTAAGATTGTATAAGTTGGGTATGGTTTGGGGAGGAGGTCATATTGCTTGATAAAGACACACAGTCAGAACGTTGCTGATTTGCCAATAAAGGGATATCATTTTTTGATAATTAGTAATGCTGGATATCTGTTTTGTTTATTTTCTGATAATTTTCTGGGAAAGGCGCAGCCGGAGTGATTACACCTTTAGGAAAACAAAAGTGAGTGCTCTCTCCAAACATCACTGTTTAAACAGACACAGGCGTGACATAAATCACTATCGAATCACCTGTGGACAGCTCATTCTACCTCCTGTGGTCCTTTAGCCCACTTCCTCCTAAATCGTAAGCTTGTTTGAACAGGGTCCTCTTCACCTTTTGAATCTGTTGACACTATATTTTGTTTGTCAATTTCTTTCTGTAATATACTGTTTAATAAAAAAAAAAGTGCTGCAGAATTTGTTAATGCTTCTTTTTGTCACTGCCGAACAGGATTTGCTTTTTACTTCTTCTTCTTCATTATTATTATTATTATTATTATTATTATTATTATTATTATTATTAAATCATGTTGCCTCTATCAATACAATGACCCAAGGCTAGCACGGGGAATTGACAGAAACAAGCATTCATAACGCATTTTGTTAGACAAATCAGAGCTCTTAATTTGTAAAAATGTATCGGAAAATCCTTGGGAAATTGGATATTTCGCACTTTACCTTAACTGATTACCTGCCCATGAGTGTTAAAAGATTAACTGTGGAATTAAAATGCTTCCCTCAGTCTGCGGAGACCCCATCACAAATTTCATTAACTTTTTTTCTGTTTAGAATGTTATAGATCCATTTGGCAGTCAACTGTATTTAGAATTATTTAAAAGTATATATTATGATGCAAGAATGGACTACCCACCATACCCCATGATATATCACTGCTGCACGACAATGTAGGTAAATACAACCTGATATAAAATGGTTATTACAAAACTACATCTAGTGAACAAAGACCGTCTAGTAGAGAAGACTATGAAGACGTGACCCCTAATGTGTCAAGCCACAGCAAATTAGATATTGTTGGTCTATAACCCCCAATACTCCTACAAGTAACAATGGTAGAAAATGATAAGATTCATCGTTTTAACATCAGCAAAAGATCATCACATAGAGTCTCAGAAATAAAATCTATATCATTATTAACCCCTTAAGGACACATGACGTGTGAGACACGTCATGATTCCCTTTTATTCCAGAAGTTTGGTCCTTAAGGGGTTAATCTTTTTACTAGTCATCAATGTGCACATTTTCTATCTGAATTAAGTACATAGGGAAAAAGTTCCAACCGTAGGAAAAAAAAAGTGTATTCTGTGAAACACTACGTGTAAGTAGAACTCTCGCCAGTAGGCGGAGCTGTTGCAAACTTCTCAAGCATGGTGCTTTGTTCCACAATGGACGTTCTCTCTCTTTAGCTGATAATGTAACTGTGATATTGTATACATTCCTTTGTTTTACTGTTTAGTGTGGGTAAAGATTAATGACCTGTTTTTAGTTTCCATGTAGACAGTTTCTTTCTAGGCTATTTTACTGTCCACTATCTTCTCACGCCCTGTGCATTGGTGGGAGGCTTAATAAAGTACCTTTTCCAGGGGTGAACAATTCACTTGTCTTCCCAAGACAGGGGTTCCCTCCTGATGGATATTCATACATTAATAATTATTAATATAATCTGGGAAGCTGCGGTGGTCCTGAATTAAAGTGCTGTGTCATTACAGAGCTGTTCATACATGTCTTTAGTATTTTAATATCAAATAATAGGGTAGGAAGATACTAAGTATGGTTAGATTAGGGAGTACTTAATGCTAGAAGATATTTAGAGTTAGGTAAGGGTTTATTAGAGTTTAGGGGTTATGGGTTAGGGGGTGCTCTGTATTAGGTATTACCCACATTAATTTAGGGAGTACCTGTACTACAGATGCTTTGGCCTTTAACTCCCAGCAAAATGGCAGGAGTTGCACTCCACAGTATCTCCAGGGTAGTAGGTAAAACATTATACCACTGTGCCTTGCTATGTAATGATGAATGACATTATAAAGACACAATGTGTATAATGAGTGATATTGCATTCTTGTAACTACGATATCCTTGTAACATCACTATTCTGGCACTTTCCAATTAAATCCAAGGTTTGTAAAATAAATCTTGCTAATAGAGTAATAGGATTCGGGAGGTCCACGGAACCTCTGCTAGTTAGATTCAACCTTTGAGTGAGGTGTCAAACTCTCTCCTAGTTAATATTGGGGTCTTCTGGACCACTGCAAACACATTTCACATACAGAGACATCTGAACACACTCTCGGCAGAAGCAGCTAAATAGAAATTCTAGGTTAAACACAGCAGCTGAGATAATCCCATCACTGAGTAAATGACATAAATTTGTGTTGTATGAAATAGAGAGAGTTTGGGAACTTATTTACCACAATTGTTGAATTTTCCGGATTTATTAACTGGCTTGGCTGTTTGGGTATTCTAGTCATTATTTGGGGCAAATTCAGACCATTGGGATTTATTAGCAATTAAAACAAGCCAATTTGAAGGTGGCTTTGTTCAGATCAAAGATGGTACATTTCTCTTCATTCTATTGTCTCAAATTGCCACAAATTATTCCAATTTGTATTTCTTGTTCGGCTTCAAAAAGTATAAATTCATTTTAAGTTAAAGTTAAGTTTGACGTTTATATAGTATGTCCATCAGGAATGAGTGGTGCGAGGGCAGTTACTAGTTCAGCACCTTGGCCAGCTCTCCCCTGGATTTGAATACAGGTCCCAAAGGTTACCAAATGGGAATAATGAACTTCAAAAGCATGTCTATATCCCTAACACACCATACCATATTCTCCTGGATCCATGGATATAAGTAGGATATAACTTAACAAATACCTTAACAGTTATTAATCCACATTTCTCTTTTTGAAACATGCCACTCCTGTCTAGTAGTAAGTTCTAATATCTTAATGTTTGATTCGTAAAACATCATTAGGAGTTATTTCAAACCGACTCTCCAATCACAAAAAAGATATTTGTTCTAGGATTCTATGTCTCCATCGAAGCCAGCCTTTGGTGCTGCTGCTTGATCACATTCAGTGTCTTTAGTGTGGAAATCAACTCACCATTTTTTTATTTGTAATTTCTAAGAAAAGCTTATACATGTAGGACAAGTTTTTCATTTTAGATATAATTTGCTTTCCCTCACTCGAAGTGCCACTGCTCTGCAAATATAATAAGATGGCATTTTGTAAGTAATAAATTGTTAGCAGTACATTGATCTAGCGAAATTTGGACATATGTTGATCCAACTTTATTGCAATGTCAGCTTAGTAGTTTGTAGTTCTATGTAGTCAGCGGGCAAAAGAATGGATCTTGCAATAAGCATAGATTAAAAAACACAACAGGAAAATGGAACAAAAACTAAATATTTTAAAAGATATGAAATAGTAACAAAAAATATATATTATTTTGGATTTCTACATACCCAAGATATTCTAAAAAAAAAAAAAAAAAAGAGCATTGCATGCATTTGTTTTTATATATAAATGATCAATTACTTTTTTGCAAGATGATTTTATTTGAAAATGGTCAGGAAAACTGACCTTAGCTCAAACGTGACTGTCGAAAATCTATTAGTGTAAATGTTTATGACATCATTTGATATATTAATGAAAATAAAACATACAGCTTGAATTGTGAATTTTTTCATCAACGTAATTGTTTGAAAGTATTATGTTCAAATTTAGAAATCTGTTCAGTAATGTGTGGATCAAAATATGGGCTAAAATACCTAAAATGAAAATATAGGTAACACAATAACCCTGGTTAAATGCAAAATGAAAACTTACTGTTTCGCTATCAGGGTAAGGCTGGCACTATGTGGCCTGGAGCAAGTACAAACGATTAGGGTCATTTTGCAGATGTGCCTCACAGATCCCAGATCCATGGAAATATTCAAGTGGGGCAGTCAAGGTTTGTAAAACTTCAAGATTGCAGGATATCAGCTCACAGTGTTAGGCTTGCAAAGGCCATGCAAAATTCTTACCTGCTGCCTCACTCCTGCAGAACGGGTATCCCAAATCCTTTCTAGTTGCTTCTAATCAGAAGACAAATAGAGTTTTAGGCCTGAGGGTTTGTCCCATTTCCACCCCTGCCAGCCCTCCTCTGTTTTGAATTGATTTTAATTTCCCAAACATCCGCTTTAGAGAATAACCCTGCCAGCCTGCATAAATCGAGCATCTCCCCCAGAGAAGGAAAACTGTTTAATTGTGGGGAATCTTATATACAAATTAACTGTCATGTAACTGAAATTGCTGAGCTCACAGACATGCAGATAATGTAGAGTTCTAATACCCATACAATGAATATTTACTTTTATAATCTATGGAAAAAATTACTTTGGGTCAAAAACAATTCTGACCTGGAAAAGTGATTAATCTATAGTCACCTAAATTTAGTAATAAAGATTAACTTTGCAATCTTCTTTCTTACCCATACCTCTTCCCAAATCCGAAATACTATGATCTTTACTTTTGTATCACATATCTTTGTATCTCTTTACCTTTCTTATCATCCATTACACATCTGCCTGTGCTGATCTCAAACCCTGGACTCTCTTACTTTTAACAATACATTTTTTCCAATATATATATATACATATTCTCTGCACCTTATTATATAACCAGTCCTAGACACCCAATGTTATGGCAACATAAGCCTCTTGTTACCAGGCAATGACTGCTGACTGTTTAAGTTTTGTCTTGGTAATTTTACAATGCCAAAAGATGATCACTGTGCATATCAAACGCAACATGACATTTAACATACTAACTCTCTCTATGAGTTCTCACGGTTAAACAGAGGTTCGTTTATGGTAACTAGTGACAACATGTGGTCAGCTGGTTCTCAAAGGGTCGTTAGCAATTATAATGGCAAACTGATTTAAAGCATTTTGTGAGTACTCAAAAAGATTAGGGCTTCTAAAGTAAACTACAGATGAAGTCATTTTAAAAAAATAAAAAGTTCCACAATTTGGATATCAATGCACTTATTTGACAATGTGGAAATGATTTATTGAAACGCTAGCTGAGATAGACATTCTGGAGAACACAACAAGGTAACATGTTAGGTCTTTTCTGACATCTGGAACTAATAAGTAATTTGGCAAGAAGGAGCCTGTTGGACTGGATGTAGTTTTTTGAGTGACCATCTGATTCTGATTACTACCGCCTGGTTCATTATGTCTTGCTTTCTCGCCTCTGTATAGCATTACTCACAAATGGTTGGACATTAAGGAACTGAAAAAATTAGGAAGACAAAAATTAACCGCATCCAATAATCCACAGCAATGTATAATTGATACAATTAATCATTTCTAGGCTTTGTCATTCATTGTAAATGGTCACATGTAATCATAACATGCTATCCAAATTAAAAGGTTAATAATTAATGGCAGAAGATGGAAATTATATAAAACAAAAGACTGAGTTAATGTTAAGTAGTTGTTCTTCAACACATTCCCACTGAGCAACATTTTGTGTGTTGGAAGTTTGTCTCTCAAAAAAGCATTGTGAGTGGGAGGCAAGGGTTCAACAAAAATCAGGTGGAGTATACTGTGGGAGATGATACACAAGAAAGTTGCAAGGGTTGAGAAGAAAGGAGATGGGATGATAGATAGTAGGGACAGAAAATTCAGATGCGTTAAGGAAAGGGTGGCTAAGGTTGAGATGGAGACTATCAAAGTAAGTTGTCTAAGAGGGAGAAGATTTGATATGGGTCAGGATAAAGGAGTATAATAAGAGAGCCGTAGGGATTTCTCTTTGGCCCAAGATATGTATAAAAGCATACTGAACTACAATAGAATGGAAGATATCAAGAATGCATAACGAGGGGCATGTATTTAGGAGCGGGTTGAGCAGTGTTGATTGGCTTTTTGTTGAAATGTACAAGAGAGATGAGTAATACTATGGTGTGAGTGAGGAATAAAACGAGGAACCATAGAAAAGAGGGTTAAGGAGTGTCACGTTTAACATTTGTTATGAAGGAACACAACTGCAGATTTCTTAGAGCTTGAATATTTATTAGAACAAATAAAAGATATTGTGACTTTAAGTCCAGAATTACAGGCACTGTAGCTTTAAATAATAAACGGTTGCTTAAGTCCAGAATTACAGGCACTGTAGCTTTAAATAATAAACGGTTGCTTAAGTCCAGAATCACAGGCACTGTAGCTTTAAATAATAAACGGTTGCTTAAGTCCAGAATTACAGGCACTGTAGCTTTAAATAATAAACGGTTGCAATTAGCAGGTTCTGAATCATTTAGAGCCTGTTTGTTGAGTTAACAAGTTAGGTGATAAGCAATTACAATAGTTTGTTCCATTAGTATCTGAAGCAAGACAGGTGCAGCTAACTTGAATAGTGGATAGGTTGAAGATAGCTGTAGCTGGGTTGGTTAATAATAAGACTTTGGTATCAGGCAATAAAGGCTTTAGATATGTAACTCTTATCACAAAGGTTTAACGTTACTTAGCTTCCAGTAAAGAGAAAACAGGTTCCCCAGTTCTCCTCAGAGGCGGTTATATCTAATGATATATGTGTAGAGAGTTCAGGCTTTAGTCGAGGATGAGGAGAGGTGAAGGGGACGTGAGTAGTCTTCCAGTCCGGTCCGGTAACAGATGGCTTTCACAGAGAAGTTTGTAGCCGGTTCGTGAGTGCGGTACGTAGTTCAATAATCCAGCGTCTATCAGCTGGTGCGGTCGCATTAAGTAAGGAGACCGTGTCATAAGGGGGTGTGGCTAAGCTCCGTGGAACCCGGAAGTAAGAGGATACCAGGATTAAGGCATGACAGTACCCTCTCCTTAATGAGCAACCTCTGGGTGCTATTGACATGGTTTAGAAGGGTAGCGTTTGTGGAAAGCGGAAATTAACTTGAATGACAGAGGAGTTTTCCCAAGTATCGTCATCAATTCCATATCCTTTCCATCTAATGAGGTATTGTAAAGAGCCACGATGAATCCTTGAATCCAGTATTCTTTGAATTTCGTATTCTTCTTCACCCTGGACCAATACAGGATCAGGAGAAGTAGAGACATCTCTATGGAAAGGGTCAGGATGATGAGGTTTAAGCAAGGACACATGGAAAACAGGATGGAGTTTCAAAGTAGGTGAAAGCTTCAATTTAACAACATTACGGTTGATAATCGATATTATTGGAAAAGGACCAAGAAAAAGGGAACTTAACTTCTTTGATGGACGGTTTGTGGAGATGTTTTTTGAGGAAAGCCAGACAAGATCACCAATTACATAAGAGGGAGGAGGTTGTCTTTTTGTATCAAAAAACTTATTTTGATTGGATGACGCCAATTCCAGATTTTCATGTAATTTCTTGAATAAAGAGGACATGTGAGAGATTTGATTCGAAACAGAGGGGTTAGATGAAGAAACTGTCTGAGCAGGAAATGAGGAGGGATGAAATCCATAATTGGAAAGAAATGGAGTCATTTTGCTACTGGTATGAAAAGAGTTGTTGTATGCAAATTCTGCCATGGGTAACCATGTTATCCAATCATCTTGTAAGTGAGAACAATAACATCGTAGATATTGCTCTAAGCATTGGTTGACTCTTTCAGTTTGTCCATCAGTTTGAGGATGATATGCGGATGACAGTTTACGTTGGATATGAAGAGAAGCACATAATGCGTTCCAAAATTTAGAGGTAAACTGAGTTCCTCGGTCTGAAATGATTTCGTCTGGCAGTCCATGAAGTTTCACTATATTGTCGAGGAATATTTTTGAGAGTTCAGAGGATGAAGGTAACTTCTTTAAAGGAATATAATGAGACTTTTTCGTGAAGCGGTCCACTACCACTAAAATGGTGGTATGATATTGAGAAGGGGGTAGTTCCACCAGGAAGTCCATAGAAATGGATTGCCAAGGCCTTTCAGGAATCGGTAGATTCAATAATTGACCGAATGGGTGATGATGTACATGTTTGGATCTTTGGCAGGTAGAACAAGATTTGACATAAGATTCAATAGTTTTGTCTTGGCGAGGCCACCAATAGTATCTCTTAGACAATTCAAGGGTCTTTTTTATACCTGGATGACCTGCCAGAGGAGAATCATGAATATTTTCGAGTATTTTTGTTCTGAAAGAGGGAGGTACGTAAATCCGGTCATTGAAATAGTAGAGACCGTCTTTCTTGGATAATTTAACTGATTTAGGAAGTTCAAGAGTATCTTCACTGAGGTCTTTAATGTCGTCAATAAGGGAAGATAAGATTCCAACAACTGTATGAGGAGGAGGTTCCAATTCAGTGTCTTTATGGATCCTTGAAAGGGCATCTGCCTTTTTGTTCCTAGACCCAGGTCTAAAGACGATTTGGAAATTGAACCGGGAAAAAAAGAGATTCCATCTTACTTGTCGAGCAGAAAGAGTCTTGTTGGAGTGAAGATATTCGAGGTTTTTATGGTCAGTATACACAATTAAAGGGGTTTGAGCACCCTCAAGAAGGTGTCTCCAAGTTTCTAAAGCCACTTTGATACTTAATAATTCTTTTTCCCCTATAGGATAATTCTTTTCGGCAGGAGATAATGAGCGTGAGAAGAAGGCGACTGGATGAAGAGGTTCTTGAGGAGTTTTATGTTGAGAGAGGACAGCTCCAATTGCAGTTTCCGAAGCATCCGTTTCAAGGACATAAAGATATGAAGGGTTTGGAAGTTGAAGAACAGGAGCTGTTGTAAACTTTCTCTTTAATTCATCGAAGGCAGTTTGAGTCTTCTCGTTCCAATTGAAGGGATGTTTTTTACTGTTAAGTTGATTGAGTGGGTGAGCTACCTCCGAGTAGTTTTTAATAAATTTTCTGTAGAAGTTGGCGAACCCTAGAAACCGCTGCAATTCTTTTACTGTAGAGGGAACAGGCCAATTGATTATACAATCGATTTTTGAATTATCCATGCTTATTGAATGAGGGGAAATAACGTAACCTAAAAAGGTTATTTCATTGACGTGAAAAATACATTTTTCGGGTTTAGCGAATAGTTTATGAGTTCTGAGTCTGGATAACACCCATCTGACATGTTTTTTGTGTTCGTCAGGAGTGTTGGAGTATATGAGAATGTCATCTAAATAAATGATAACACAGACGTCCAATAGATCTCTAAAGATGTCATTTATAAAATGTTGAAAAGTTGCAGGGGCATTGCAGAGGCCAAAAGGCATCACCAGATATTCGTAGAGGCCATATCTTGTTCGGAAAGCAGTTTTCCATTCATCGTTAGCCTTTATCCTGATGAGGTTATATGCCCCGCGAAGGTCAAGCTTAGTGTAGATGGTAGCAGTTTTTAATCATTCAACCAGTTCATTGATCAGGGGAAGAGGATAACGATTTTTAACTGTTATTTTGTTTAAAGCTCTGTAATCAATGATGGGACGTATAGTCTGGTCCTTATTTCTCACAAAAAACATACTTGAGGCAGCAGGTGAACTGGAGGGTCTAATAAACCCTTTCCGTAGGTTTTCATCCAGGTATTCTTTGAGAATTTGTAATTCAGACTCAGAGAGAGGGTAGATGTGCCCGAAAGGTACGGGGCACCAGGTATGAGGTCTATAGGACAATCGTAGGAACGATGAGGTGGGAGCGTTTCAGCTTCCTTTTTACTGAATACGTCTGAAAAGTCTGAATAACAAGAAGGTATAGTTGGTTCTTTTGAGATCTGAAAGATTGGAATTTGTTGTAAGCATGTTTCCTTACAATAATTGGAGTTAAAGGTGAGAGAGAATGGAGACCATGAAATTTGAGGGTTGTGGTTCCGTAACCAGTTGATCCCTATTATAACGGGATAGAGAGGTGATGGAATAACATCAAATATTAGATATTCAGTATGAATATGATTGGTGGTTACTTTTAGAGGGATGGTTTCATGAAGAATCGGTCCCGAGGAGATAAGGGAGCCGTCAATCACTCTAACAGGAACAGAAGTGTTTTTACGAACACAAGGAATTTTATTCTTTGTCACAAAGGTTGAATCGATGAACACACCATTTGCACCAGAATCGATGATGGCCTCAGTCATAATTCTTTCCTTATCCCACTGTAGTATGAGAATTATAGGAGTGAATTGAGAGGTTGGTGTAGATGGGAGTGCACTTAGGATAGCAGAGGCATAGGCTTGCCTACCGCCCTTTGTCCGTTTCAACAAAGGACAATCAGGGACTAAGTGAACTTGAGAGGCACAATACATGCAGAGGTTTAATAGACGTCTTCGGTTCTTCTCTTCAGGAGTAAGAGGACTTCTAATTACCCCTATTTCCATAGGTTCGCTTGGTAAGGATGTTTTATCAGGAGTCTTTGAAGGAGTGAAAGGTTTTCTTTCTTTTGAACTTGAGAGGGCTTTTTCGGCCTTTCTTTCTCTAAGTCTTCTGTCAATGCTGATTGATAGGTGAATCAGAGCGTTCAAAGTAGTAGGGAGTTCTGTTCTAGATAGTTCATCTTTTACAGCTTCAGATAAGCCGATTCGAAACTGGTTGCGCAATGCGATGTCATTCCATTGCGTTTCTACTGCCCATCTTTTAAATTCAGCAATATAATCCTCAACGGGCCTATGTTTTTGTAGCAAGGTTCTAATTGTTAATTCAGCAGTATTTTGTTTGTATGAATCTTCATAGAGAAGAGACATGGCTTTAAGGAATTCCTCCAGTGAATCTAAGATGGGGTCATCATTGTCCAAAAAGGAATGGGCCCAGGACATAGGTTCACCTCTCAGAAATGAGATAACTGAAAAAACCTTAGATCTTTCTGTGGGATAAGATCTAGGTTTTAAAGCAATCAATAATTTGCAGGAATAAAAAAACTCCTTATATTTGGAACGATCACCATAGAATTTTTCAGGGTTACATACAGCAGGATCGCTAAGTGAGTGCAGAACAGTATGAGGAGGATGTCTCTGTAAGTCTTTGACATAAGTGAGAATTCTTTCATTAGTAACTTGCAGGTCTTGCACACCTTGGGCTAGTGTATCGACTCGATGATTCAGCGTAGTTATCGTAGAATCGAAATCTGCTGGATCCATTACAAGGGCTGGATTATTCTGTCACGTTTAACATTTGTTATGAAGGAACACAACTGCAGATTTCTTAGAGCTTGAATATTTATTAGAACAAATAAAAGATATTGTGACTTTAAGTCCAGAATTACAGGCACTGTAGCTTTAAATAATAAACGGTTGCTTAAGTCCAGAATTACAGGCACTGTAGCTTTAAATAATAAACGGTTGCTTAAGTCCAGAATCACAGGCACTGTAGCTTTAAATAATAAACGGTTGCTTAAGTCCAGAATTACAGGCACTGTAGCTTTAAATAATAAACGGTTGCAATTAGCAGGTTCTGAATCATTTAGAGTCTGTTTGTTGAGTTAACAAGTTAGGTGATAAGCAATTACAATAGTTTGTTCCATTAGTATCTGAAGCAAGACAGGTGCAGCTAACTTGAATAGTGGATAGGTTGAAGATAGCTGTAGCTGGGTTGGTTAATAATAAGACTTTGGTATCAGGCAATAAAGGCTTTAGATATGTAACTCTTATCACAAAGGTTTAACGTTACTTAGCTTCCGGTAAAGAGAAAACAGGTTCCCCAGTTCTCCTCAGAGGCGGTTATATCTAATGATATATGTGTAGAGAGTTCAGGCTTTAGTCGAGGATGAGGAGAGGTGAAGGGGACGTGAGTAGTCTTCCAGTCCGGTCCGGTAACAGATGGCTTTCACAGAGAAGTTTGTAGCCGGTTCGTGAGTGCGGTACGTAGTTCAATAATCCAGCGTCTATCAGCTGGTGCGGTCGCATTAAGTAAGGAGACCGTGTCATAAGGGGGTGTGGCTAAGCTCCGTGGAACCCGGAAGTAAGAGGATACCAGGATTAAGGCATGACAAGGAGTTTGGTGATCTTAAGTTTCTAAGTATGACATCGGTGCATATTACGGCATGATATAGCTACATGATATAAGGGAACATCTGGAAGTAGGAATCAGGACATGAAGTTAACATTATCTGGAAGTCTTAAAAGTGTAAAGCATGGCAATTTGAAATCAGGATATTGGTGAAGCCACACATATGATTGTTTGGGTAGACTCTGTTAGAAAAGACACATTTTGGGGCAAAAAAGTGTATTTTACCAACAGCAGCAAAACACCTTGCAACAGTCCTGGTCATAAATGGCAAATGCAGTAAAGTCAAGTAGTAATTTCCTCCTCCCTACAAAATGAAAAGTTGAGTTCTAAAGCAGCCCAGTCGCTTCTTGGGGTAACCTGTCTGCGTACAAGGTGGTGCGTAGGAAGTTATGATGGAAGACAGATATACTCTTTTGATCATCTTGCTCCTTGGTGCTGCCATCTACTTCTTAATCCAGAGGCAGTGAATGCAATAAACCAAAAGCAGTGAATGCTATAAAAGAGGTCAACGAGTGCAATAAAACCAGAGGCAGTGAGCACAATAGAACCAGGGACAATGAGTACAATAAAGTTAAGGACAGTGAATTCAGTAAAACCAGAGACAGTGAGTGGGATGGCATTAACCTCTGAGATGTTGATAAACTATGTTTTTCACCAAAAAGAAGGAAAATTAACCCTTGTATAAAATTTCCCCACTCACACAGGGCTATGTCTATTGATTTTTTTCTCTGATGGTGGCAGCATATGTATCAGGCTCCATCAATAAACACCATTTGATATTCAACTCTACATCCAGGTTTCTCCTATAAGTGCAACATCTTTTGCATGGCAGCCTACCATGCAAATGTTTACTGGAATCTGACGAAAAAAAATGTGCCTTCTGAGCAAAAGGTATCAGTCTGTTGTCCTGGCATTTATAGGACATGTGGTCAATCTAGTTCATAAATGGATAAAGGGTCCTGTGAAATGACTGCTCCTGGCCATGGTGATAAAGAGCTCTCCATATATTTACTATTAAGCCCACTGGCAAAGTTATTATTAGTAGGTTAGAGTTAATTGGTGACTCTTCTCAACTCCAAATACTGGAGATAGATACAAACAAACGCCCATAATAAACACATTACAGCATTGTAACAGAGTTCTCAGAAGCTCCAGGTGGACCTGGAGCCAATGGACTTTGAGATTGATTCAGTAGAGTACAGAAGGATGAGGAACAACATTGATCAGAAGACTCATGGAAGGTGGACATAGCTGGATTAGCAACTGCTCTCACCTATACAAGCAAAAACTGTATGCTTCAACGGCTTGTTTCTCATTCCAAAACCAGTGGAAGGTCCAGCCGAGGTAAGTACGCTTATATGCTATGTATATGGAATGAGCATACATTTTTTAAAAATGGAATTATTATTATTATTATTGTCTTTATGCATGAATCTGTTTGTATAAGTATCTAAATGTATGTGTGTGTCTTTATATATCCATGAGTATGTCAAGAAGAGTTTCTTGTAGATGTTAAGGCAGGCTTCCCCAAACTCCGGCCCTCCAGATGTTGCTGAACTACAACTTCCATGCTTCTATGAATGATATAGATAGGCTGAGAATCATGGGAGTTGTAGTTCGGCAACATCTAGAGGGCCGGAGTTTGGGGAAGCCAGTGTTAAGGTGTGGAGGATGGTAAGGTTGAAGCTCTGGAGAGAGGTCACCATATTTTGTTTTGAGCTCAAGCCCTGAGTATTTTTGGACTCTAACAAAAGGCACAGTGCAGTGACTTGGGGTACATTGATGCACTAATTTGCACATTCATTTGAGCCCTGGGATGCACAGATACACTCTACGTTACTGTAAGTTGTACTGCTTGAGAGCTTAGTAATATACTCATTATGTTGCACATTTCTGTGAGTCTTTTTGCCAAGGAGCTTGGGTTTATTCCACAGCTCCAACCCATAACAAAAACATATCAAAACATTGTGCAGTGTTGGGAAAAGCTAGAGCCCAGAGCAAAAAAAAGTTTAAAAACAAAACAAAACCTCACCGTAGTGAGTATTTGCATTAGTATCAAGGAGCTCCAAAGCAATAGTCTTTGTATGTGTATGTATTGTATCTGTTTAAATGAAGTATCTGTGTCAGTGTCTGTGCATAAAGGGGATTTTCCAAAGTCCAACTTGAGATATGCAGGTGATGCACAGCAGTAATTGTACTATTTCAAGCGGTCTGAAATTATTGCTGGCCCCCTACGTTTGATTTTGGCACCCTGCAAGACCACCTTGTATATGTTTTCTGGAGATGTTGTTGTGCCTGAGTGCTTCAAAAAGCATTCCGCAAGCCGGACAATGAGAGGCATGTTGCATAATAAAGCTGAATTTAGTTAACGAGGGGGATTCCTAACTCCGAACTGAGGAATTTCCTTTCTGGAAGCAGTAAAAATGACTCAGTGTTATTACAGTGTCCAGGGGCTACGAATGTGTTGTCCTGGCTTTAACCCTGGCATTACTGAGAGACCGGACACATTACCTCTCTCATCAACTGGGTTAGGTTTCCATTTTGATACTGCTGATGTGATTAGGGTTTGTGTTTGGTTCCAGAAAAATATCTTTGGTAATGCATCTCACAAAATGCATATCCCAAAACACGGCCAAATTGTCGTCGTGTAACTGTATCCAGCAACATATTGTTTAGCTGACAGTTTATGATTGAGAAACACAAGGACAGCATTAAATGATCCTCCATAATGTGTTTATGCATGGTGGGGTTCACTTCCTCTCACAGATTAGGTGTGACCTCCTTCCGATCATTTTGGACTATTGTTTTTGTTACAAATTCCACTTAAGTTATATCACTCTTATAGGTTTTTTTTTCCACACTGTATACAATTTTAAAAAGATATAACCAGTTATCATACTCAATAGCTTTTAGCAGATAAATCAGAATAAAACCTACTATAGAGTGACCAGATTTTAAGTGTAAACATCCAGTAAATGTCATTTTTCCAATGCAAAGTAAAATACGCTGAGTTTGTAATTCAGTATTAACATGAGAATCAATCCGTGCCAATTGCATGGGAGCTTTCTAAATTCTAAATGGATTTAGATGCCCAGAGAATGTCAAGGGGTGTAGTTGTAGTTAGAGCTATACAGTGTTTCTTTCAGAACTGCTATATACTAAATACCAAGAAAACAAATATAGATGGATGGGTGGGTGGAGCATGCAGTGTCAAGTAAGTGCAGGTTAGCCTCTGTCCTGTGGTCACTACCAACCTCTTACAAACACAAAGCAAAATTGTCAATAGCATATCAATACAAAATAACAGGGCGCCACAGTTACTATATAATCACCAGCTTCATACGGAATGTTCTCAAAAACATAGAAAAGACAAACCGATTAGTAAAGAATGCATATATTCAGCACAAATACAAATGTTCAACAATAGCAAAGGAAGCCTAAATAGGCTTAGAACCCTATTGGATAGCAGCTAACACCATCTACAAATTTCTAAAGTGCAAGTGCAAAGTGCAGAGCAATTCAAAGTGAAGAGTAGAGAATTAAGGTGCTTCAATAGCCGCTTGTATACCAAATCCTAGGGTCTTCTTATCAAGGCTTTACACGTTTCGACGAGCCGACTTCCTCGGGAGCTTCTGCCTTTTTTCCGGTCTTCCGTCTTTTAAATCCACTGGTATGTGCGTCTTGTTAGATGACCATGCATGTGCTAGTTACGCCGGACGCGACGACATACATCATGACGCGCGGGTGGTCCTTCAACGCATGCGCGAACAACCAAGCTGGAACGCAAACTAACTTTATTGCCAATATACACAGCTACATATCTGAACAGAGTCTTTTGTAAGGTATTCACATTCATGCCTATATAAAGCAATTATAATAACAGAGGATACCTAATGATATGTGAATTGGACCATACACTGTGTGCAGAATTATTAGGCAAATGAGTATTTTGACCACATCATCCTCTTTATGCATGTTGTCTTACTCCAAGCTGTATAGGCTCAAAAGCCTACTACCAATTAAGCATATTAGGTGATGTGCATTTCTGGAATGAGAAGGGGTGTGGTCTAATGACATCAACACCCTATATCAGGTGTGCATAATTATTAGGCAACTTCCTTTCCTTTGGCAAAATGGGTCAAAAGAAGGACTTGACAGGCTCAGAAAAGTCAAAAATAGTGAGATATCTTGGAGAGGGATGCAGCACTCTTAAAATTGCAAAGCTTCTGAAGCGTGATCATCGAACAATCAAGCGTTTCATTCAAAATAGTCAACAGGGTCGCAAGAAGCGTGTGGAGAAACCAAGGCGCAAAATAACTGCCCATGAACTGAGAAAAGTCAAGCGTGCAGCTGCCAAGATGCCACTTGCCACCAGTTTGGCCATATTTCAGAGCTGCAACATCACTGGAGTGCCCGAAAGCACAAGGTGTGCAATACTCAGAGACATGGCCAAGGTAAGAAAGGCTGAAAGACGACCACCACTGAACAAGACACACAAGCTGAAACGTCAAGACTGGGCCAAGAAATATCTCAAGACTGATTTTTCTAAGGTTTTATGGACTGATGAAATGAGAGTGAGTCTTGATGGGCCAGATGGATGGATTGGTAAAGGGCAGAGAGCTCCAGTCCGACTCAGACGCCAGCAAGGTGGAGGTGGAGTACTGGTTTGGGCTGGTATCATCAAAGATAAGCTTGTGGGGCTTTTTCGGGTTGAGGATGGAGTCAAGCTCAACTCCCAGTTTCTGGAAGACACCTTCTTCAAGCAGTGGTACAGGAAGAAGTCTGCATCCTTCAAGAAAAACATGATTTTCATGCAGGACAATGCTCCATCACACGCGTCCAAGTACTCCACAGCGTGGCTGGCAAGAAAGGGTATAAAAGAAGAAAATCTAATGACATGGCCTCCTTGTTAACCTGATCTGAACCCCATTGAGAACCTGTGGTCCATCATCAAATGTGAGATTTACAAGGAGGGAAAACAGTACACCTCTCTGAACAGTGTCTGGGAGGCTGTGGTTGCTGCTGCACGCAATGTTGATGGTGAACAGATCAAAACACTGACAGAATCCATGGATGGCAGGCTTTTGAGTGTCCTTGCAAAGAAAGGTGGCTATATTGGTCACTGATTTGTTTTTGTTATGTTTTTGAATGTCAGAAATGTATATTTGTGAATGTTGAGATGTTATATTGGTTTCACTGGTAAAAATAAATAATTGAAATGGGTATATATTTGTTTTTTGTTAAGTTGCCTAATAATTATGCACAGTAATAGTCACCTGCACACACAGATATCCCCCTAAAATAGCTATAACTAAAAACAAACTAAAAACTACTTCCAAAAATATTCAGCTTTGATATTATTGAGTTTTTTGGGTTCATTGAGAACATGGTTTTTGTTCAATAATAAAATTAATACTCAAAAATACAACTTGCCTAATAATTCTCCACTCCCTGTATATTTATTATCAACCTTAATTGGAATAATCTCATGAATAGCAATGTGTGCGAGAAAACGGTCCATTCACATATTTGAAAAACAAAAGAACACTCAAATTCTTTTTCAAGATTATATTTATAAAATATCATATAAAAATCATGAAATGGGACCACAAAGATCCAGTAAAGATCATTAGTGTTTGGTGTGATTTTAATAAACAAAACAAAAAAAAAAACATACTGCTAAAACCAACGGAATCAACAGAAAAATCTACAGAATATATGAAAACATTGAGAATATTCAAGAACTGAATAGCTTGCTGTTTGGTTAGTCCTCACTCGCGTCTCCAAAACATTGTTGTGCCATTAAAGAGAAAACAACTACAGAGAGAAGAATATTGTTGGTAAAATATTTTTATCAGAACACAGACTATGGGCTAACTCAGGCAGCTTGTCTCAATACTAAAGGCAGGGCCGGCGCGTCCATAAGGCGGCTCAGGCGGCCGCCTTAGGGCGCACCGGCCCGGGGGGCGCAAAAGTCCGGGTGACCAGCAGGAGGTTGGGAAGCGCACAGCTCCCCTCTCCTGCCGGTCACTTCTTGTAGCGTGACCGAGCGCAAGCCGGCAGTGCCGCGGACTGTGTGGAGGGGGCGGGGATATGAACACGTCATATCCCTGCTCCCTCTGTAGCACACAGCGCGGCTGGCGCCCAGCAGGGGCAGAGCTACCGCTGGCCCCTCACTTCAGCATGGGAGGAAGTCCCCCCAAGAAGAGAGCAGAGAGGAGGCAGAGAGGAGGGGTGCTGGGCAGGACCAGCTCCTCCAACTCCCAACTACCTCAGGCAGCACTTTGGATCCCAGGTAAGCCACCCTCCTGAACCTGTCTGTCAGTGTGTGTATGTCTGTATGTCTGTCTGTCAGTGTGTGTGTATGTCTGTCTGTCAGTGTGTGTGTATATGTTTGTCTGTCTGTCTGTGTCTGTCTGTGTGTGTATGTCTGTCTGTCTGTCAGTGTGTGTGTATGTCTGTCAGTGTGTGTGTATGTCTGTCAGTGTGTGTGTATGTCTGTCAGTGTGTGTGTATGTCTGTCAGTGTGTGTCTGTCTGTCTGTCAGTGTGTGTCTGTCTGTCTGTCAGTGTGTGTGTATGTCTGTCAGTGTGTGTGTATGTCTGTCAGTGTGTATGTCTGTCAGTGTGTATGTCTGTCAGTGTGTGTGTCTGTCAGTGTGTGTGTCTGTCTGTGTGTCTGTCTGTCTGTGTCTGTCTGTGTCTGTCTGTCTGTGTGTATGTGTGTCTGTCTGTCTGTGTGTATGTGTGTCTGTCTGTCAGTGTGTATGTGTGTGTGTGTATATGTCTGTCAGTGTGTGTGTCTGTCTGTGTTTGTGTGTGTGTGTGTGTATGTCTGTCAGTGTTTGTGTGTATATGTCTGTCTGTCAGTGTGTGTGTGTGTATATGTCTGTCAGTGTGTGTGTATATCTGTGTCAGTGTGTGTGTGTGTGTATATGTCTCAGTGTGTGTGTGTATATGTCTGTCTGTCAGTGTGTGTGTGTGTATGTCTGTCTGTATCATTGTGTATGTATGTCTCTATATGCCTCTCTGTTTCTTTATGTCTGTGTCTGTATTTCTGTGTGTGCCTGTGTCTGTATGAATGTATGTCTGTGTTTGCACGACAATGTACCTGTATGTGTAGATTGTATGACTGTGTTTGTTTGATTGTGTGCCTTTTATGACTGTGTGTCTGTATATCTTTGTGACTGTGTGCCTGAATAATTATGTCTGTGTGCTTGTATGGTTGTGTGTCTGTATGTTTGTGTATTTGTGCATGTATGTATTTTTGCCTGTATCCATGTCTATGTGGGAAAAAAAAGAGAGATAGATAGGGGCTGAGGGGAAGAAAGAGACAGAAATGGGCTGGCGGGGAAGTAAGAAATACATAAGAGGGGTTGTAGGAGACACACTAAAGGGCACAAAGGGGCCAAAGGGGTAAGACATTGAAGAGGTTGGATATGCAACACTAATGGGGGCTAAGAAATCCAAAAGGGGGCTACAAGACACAGAGGTGAAGATGCATTGTTTATTTTTTGGGGAGAGGCGTGGGGTGGGGCATCAAAATGCATCTTCGCCTGTGTAGTCAAAAATCCTAGCACCGGCCCTGACTAAAGGCACCTACAAAGCACTCCGCGTGTTTACATGTGTTTAAAGAAGAGATTCACATCTCAATCCCAAAGGCAAAAACAGAATAAGAAATGCTTATTCTTGTACTGTTGGTGTATTTATGGAGGATAATAGCCCTGGGACAGAATGTGGGAATGGTAGAAACTGAGAAATATAGAAACATAGAATGTGACGGCAGATAAGAACCATTCGGCCCATCTAGTCTGCCCAATTTTCTAAATAATACAAAAATAAAAGATAGTGAGTAGGCGCTTCTTGAAATGCAGCAAAGATAAATGTAGAACAGGGTTTGATACAGCAGTGTTTCCCAGACACTAAATCAGAGTGAGTTTAAGTAAAAAGTGTGTATCAAAGACCACATAGGGAGTGAAAATCCCCAAAACAGGTGTAGTGGTAAACAAAAACCATAAGATACGACCTGAACACAGGCGAGTGGCAGAGTCTTCTCTATAAAATATAAATTAGAAACATAACATAGTGTATACTGTATACTAAAAATATATAAATAATATGAAGATGGACTACCACTCACATTTACCAGAGCCGTACCAGGCTCTGTATAGCAGGCTCAAAGGTGCCAATACAGGCTAACGAGACTCCAAAGCAGAAGTATGAAGAATTCCGTAGTAAAAAAAGGATTTATTTTTTAAATAAGATTAAAAAAATCAAACTCCCGGTTACAAGGGGGTGGAACCCAAACAACAAATGGTATAGAATGAAGGTATCCACTTACCCCAAACAAAGTAAACCGTAGGAGTGAATATAAGAACAAATATAAAATACAATCAATTGATATAGTCACAGCAAACGCGTTTCGGCTTGGTAGCCTTCTTCCAGTGCTGGTTTTCGGATCCTCGTGGCTTGCTTAAATGCGCCCGGCATTACAGATCACCTGTGCGTGTTTTTCTTCCGCATACGTCACTTCCGGTAATTACGAACGATGTCATTTCCGGTATCGTCAGTTGGAACGCACGGTGGAACGCATACAGCGTTCAGTCGTTTCCGGTCTCGGAAAAATTTGTATTTGAAAAAGAATTGATCATATAAAGAAAAAAATACATAAATAAAACATGATATATCAAATAGAGATCCACAAAAGTGGCCATCAAACTGTCATTATTGCTAACTCTCCATATCCATTAACCATTTAAATGAACAGAGCTCATAGTAGGGCAGACACATAAGTAGGGTGTAGGAGCCGGCCAAAAATAGGTCAAAAGGAAATATAAAAAAGAAATAGTAAAAAAAGGGAATGTGTAATAAAGAATAAATAAGATAAAAAATATATAATATATAAAAAAAATGATATCAAAAATGAGAAAACTCAAAATCTAAATTTAGACCCCTAGGGAATAAGCAATCCATATCAAAGATCCATTTGCTCTCTATCTTTGCCAGCTCCTTTACATTGTTTTCACCCCTCCAATTTTTTCCTTTCTTAAAGATTGCCATGAAGGATCACTTCTATGTTTTTTGGCAAAATGTGCTGAAACACTGTGTTTCATATATCCCCTCTGGATATTGCCCACGTGTTCTGCAATCCTAGTTTTTAAGGTTCTAGTGGTCATCCCTATGTATTGCAGACCACATGGGCACCAGAGGAGGTATATAACATTGGTAGAGTGGCATGTCAAAACCTGACGGATAGGAAAGGTATGATGATTAAAATGGGAAACAAAGGAGGTGATTTTTTGTTTTTTAAATAAAGTTTTCTTACAAGTAACACATGATTTGCAGGGATAAAAACCCGGCTCAATGTTAAAGAGGTTTTTATTATCTTTTTTCTCCTTAATAAAACTAGTCGTTAGATGTTGTTTTCTAAATGCTTTCATTAGTCTCTGGCCTTATCTTATAATTAGGATAGCCTTATGCCTATCCCATGCATGCTTAAACTCCTTTACTGTGTTAATCTCTACCACTTCAGCTGGAAGGCTATTCCATGCATCCACTACCCTCCCAGTAAAGTAATACTTCCTGGTATTATTTTTAAACCTTTGTCCCTCTAATTTAAGACTATGTCCTCTTGTTGTAGTAGTTTTTCTTCTTTTAAATATAGTCTCATCCTTTACTGTGTTGATTCCCTTTATGTATTTAAATGTTTCTATCATATTCCCCCTGTCTCGTCTTTCCTCCAAGCTATACATATTAAGATCCTTTAACCTTTCCTGGTAAGTTTTAATCCATGAACCAGTTTAGTAGCCCTTCTCTGAACTCTCTCTAAGGTAACAATATCCTTCTGAAGATACGGTCTCCAGTACTGCGTACAATACTCCAAGTGAGGTCTCACCAGTGTTCTGTACAATGGCATGAGCACTTCCCTCTTTCTACTGCTAATACCTCTCCCTATAAAACCAAGCATTCTGCTAGCATTTCCTGCTGCTCTATTACATTGTCTGCCTACCTTTAAGTCATCAGAAATAATCACCCCTAAATCCCTTTCCTCAGATGTTGAGGTTAGGACTCTATCAAATATTCTGTACTCTGCCCTTGGGTTTTTACGTCCAAGATGCATTATCTTGCACTTATCCACATTAAATGTCAGTTGCCACAACTCTGAATATTTTTCTAGTTTACCTAAATCATTTGCCATTTGGCTTATCCCTCCTGGAACATCAAGCCTGTTACATATCTTAGAATCGTCAGTAGATAAGTATCATGTTCTTTTTTTTTTTTTTTTTTTAATTTTTTTTTTTTGTTGTGCATAGTGATCAATACAGACAGGCTCTGGGTGCCCCAAAGGCAGTCCCTGAGTTTGGTTCAGGCTTAACAACAGGAGCATGAGGAAAAAACGGCACATTTTATGTGTTTTAGACATAATAGAGAACATGCTGGTAAGTAACGATATCAACAATTTGTCAGCAGAAAGAGGCTCAATAGTGAACTCGGCTGCTTGTTACGTATACTGAAAAAGCATAAAGTATACACAAGTAATTACTAGACTTCCCTTTTGACCACTAAGATTAAGATTAAGATTAACATAAATTTGATCAAGATAGGTGAAACCTGCTGGGTCAGCTAATGAAACTTAGAAAGCTTGTCTCCACTGGGTCCTATTGAGACAAGTTTGGCATAAAACGGGACATATGACATTTGAAAGGTTGGGTATGGCAAATGGCTTCACCTGCACTCAGATGGAGTACAGAGTGTGGGCCTACATACGGTGAGAAAGGCGCGATCAGCCTACTCCTCTAGCCGGCAGGCTCTGGGTGTTCACATAAAGTTCGCCAAAGTTGCTTAGCCCCTGCGCAGTCTTGATTGGCGGTCCAATCGGTGAATGGGTATGGATGTGCGGGCTCAAGACGACGGCTCCAGGCTTGGGTGAGGGCTTCTTACGATCCCAGGCTTGTATAGGGGCCTGCTTTGTAGGCCTGCAGATTCGGACGCTCCTGGGAGTCGAGATCTTCCTCCCTCCAGGGAAGGCATGGGCTCTGAGTGATGGGATCCGCCGTCGGTGCTTAAGCTTTCGCGTATGTGGGTGCTTTAACGGGGCAGCGCCGCGTGAAGTTTGCTGCTCACGGAGGTAGGGAGCCCTGGTGTAGGGTCCTTGTGAGTCTGGTGCGCCTTGGACGGGTCCCAGTTGCTTCGATTTTGGAGCCGGAGGAGTATTCTGCCGCGGTCGCATGCTGAGGCGATGCCAGAACTCCTGGCAGAGTGCCTCGAACCTGGCATCAAATGATTCCCTCCATTGCTGTACGTTAGGGCTCGGTCTGCTGTGCAGAGTTGTCACCGCTGCGGCCATCTTGGCTTTGCCACGCAGCGTTAAAGCTCCGTTAGTGCTCGTCAGATGTTAGATCTGTATTCCCAGTGGGGACCGGGATAACCCTCACCGGTCCAAAGGGGGGGGGGAAACGGGGCTCCTGAGGTGAGGCACTATGTGGCAGGCAACGCCCGAGGAGATCGGCCGCCTCTCGTCCCGGTCAGCGCCCGCTCAGGTAGGCCTCAGATTAGATTGCGGGTGTTGCTCATCCCGGTGTGCAGTCCAGTTCAGACAGCTTGCTCTTGGTTCAGTAGGTAGTCAGCTTGGGGCTTATAAGCCTTATTAGCAATAATTTTAGCTTGAATTTGCTTGTTTTTAGCTCAGTGTAGCAGGAGCTAGGGAGAAACACGTCCAGCAGGCTTGGACATCAGGCCCCGCCCCCGTATCATGTTCTTTGACCAGAACACGATGGCTTTTGCAGGTACCTCTCAAAGCACACTGCCTCACTGTTATACCACTGAACTGAAAAGGGGTTTCATTATACCCAACAAACTGTATAGACAGAGGTAGATGGAGAAGTGTTGGAATGGAAAATTTGGCAAACATTTTTAAAGAGATTTCCCAGGAAATATGCCTAACGTACCCAACATTGTGCCACCTTACAGCCCCTTGCCTCATGTTTGTGCAAAAGACAATCAATTAAAAAAAATGTTTTATTTAAATGAAATTTTAGAAAGAAAAAAAAACAAAGACAGAAAATGTATCGTTGTTGTCATGATGTGTGACATGTGAACACATTTTAAAATTGTTATGTATTTGTGATATTGCCATGTTGTTGTTAATGGGTCTTTAGTTTTTGCGAAAAGGGAATAGAATGTTGTACACTTTGAGCTACATCTCTGTTGTCCACTGTGTGATGTGAGATCACATTCCCCCACCACAATGTTTATGCTCAAAGCCTAAGGAACGTTTTATGTTGTAATATTTTGCAAATCAATAAAAGAACCTGGATAAGAGGACCCTCAGGAGACACATCATTAGGAGACATACATATAAAGAATACAAAAGGTGCATTTTCTAAACTAGAAACCATATTTTTCATTGTTATGATATCACACCAGCAGTGTAGGGATCAGCAGAGACCTTTTTATCAGCAACAATTTTCTAAATGTGCATTTGTAGAACTAATTCCACAATTCCATAATTGGGTTTAACTAGTTACATGTGAATTGCCAACCTGATCTGCAATAAGGAATATAGGTTTTATCCTCATCTTTACCCAAATCCAACACCACTGAGCATTTCATTTTCTCATCCTTCATCACAAGTACTCGAATTAACAACAAGTTGGATAATAATAACACACCTAAAAACTACCTTTAATAGTTTCTGCATAAATCTGTTTAAAACCACAATGGAAATATATGAATATTATATTCAGCTAAGCAAACAAAGTTTAGCTAGAATTAGCACATTAGAAATATGTCTACATTTAACCTTGCATTAACAATCACTGATAAAAATAATAAAGTTAAATTAACCCCTTAAGGACCATACTTCTGGAATAAAAGGGAATCATGACATGTCACACATCTCATGTGTCCTTAAGGGGTTAAAGGAACATTACAGGGTCAGGAACACAAACATGTATTCCTGACTTTATAGTGTTTAATCCTCATTTAGGTGGCTTGCCCATCCTTAGCCCCCTTAGAAGGGGTTAAAACCCACCTTATGTACAGGGCCACGCGGGTCCGCTGTCGCTGGCCCTGCCCCCGATCCGCCTTTTTGCTGACATCATTAAGATTTATTTAAGATTTTCCCTACAGGGAAAGCATTGGACTGGCTGTAATCGGCAAGGAGGCCGGATGGGTCGGGGCCAAACGCTGGCTTAGCCAATCAGCACCTCCTCATAGAGATGCATTGAATCAATGCATCTCTATAAACGAAATTCAGCGTCTCCATGCAGAGAGTGGAGAGACGCTGAATGGCAGTGCTGTCTACTGTGCAGCACTGCCCCAGGAAGCATCTACAGTGGCCATCTGAGGAGTGGCCACAGGAGGTGTTCCTAGGGGTCAATGTAAACACTGCCTTTTCTATTTGCATGAAAATCCCTGCAGGGAATGTTTATACTCACCAGAACAACTACATTAAGCTGTAGTTGTTGTGGTGACTATAGTGTCCCTTTAAAAGCTGCAGAGACCATGATGCTTTAGCATCCAATCGAAGTCTATGATTTGTGTAGAGACCTCCAGCTTTTGGGAACCTAAATTTTATTTGAGCTCTTATGGCGATTTCAGATCCTTTTTGAATTCTCCACAGTTTCTAGCTTAGTGAACGGCACTATGTATATGTAGATATTACAATAAAAAACACCTACTGAATTACAAATACATAGTTTAAAATATTTAAGATGATTTGTTGCAGGCGTGGAAAACGATAGAGGGATAAAATGTTGGTTTGGCAATTTACCGGTAGAGGTTGGTTTTGCAATCTGAAATGCTTGTTCTTTTTGGCAGAAATCGTCACACACTTCAATTAAAGAAAGAAGGTATGTCATATATTTACAGCCTCTAATTTGATTGTGGTCAGTTTATTGACAGGGATCTGACAGTTCTTGGTCAGGGATATATTTGGGTATCTGACACACTTTACTTAATAAAAATTGTTTTGAGAATTACTTTTGTTTAGCCACTTTTGAAAAAACAAACAAAAAAAACACGCCTCTAGCAATGTGTGATCATTTGTTTTATCCATTCACTAGAACTTTGGCCAATGTGTCTTTCCCAGACGCTTTTTCTTACTTAAGTTATTTAAATATAATAATTAAACTCAGCTTTTTCTTCTTTTTTTTCACATGATGTAAACCACATGTATATCTAAATGTGTATCCCTCAAAGAATTTCAAAGCTGCAGTTCCCATATTCTTTTACAATAGCCTTGCAGAGAATTATTAGAGTTTTAGTCTAACTAATCTAGGGGACCACTTTTCCACATCAAGGTCTACAAGGTATTCGATCAGCAACTAAATAGACGCATGCAGTTTCTAAAAGATAGGCTGTAATTTTGCATTGCAATGGATTCTCACTGGGATAGCTCCGTAAAGACATAGTTTTGCTCATGATTTACCGGAAGCAGATATTTTAGCTGTTTTAGACTTGCATCATCTAAGAGTAAGAGAGAAACATGCGTTTTGAGACACACTCACACATAGCTACACCACTGAACATAGTCCATGCCACATTTACAATATTTCATGTTCCCTGCAAAACGGCAATGTTTCCAATTGCAGGGTTAAACAGACACTATTGAGATGAAGGGGTCTTGGTGCCTCTGTTTAAGGCAGCACATGTCCTGCAGTATAGAAGTCTGAGAAAATAGCATTGTTATATATGTTGAGTTGAACTTGGATGCGGCCTGGTCTCGTCCATGCTTGCCCTGCTTGGTTGCTAGGTGACACAGAACATATTCTGATGTCTGCCTACTTTGACCTAAGCTATGTGAATCAATTTGGATGAACTGATTCTGTCGTGAACTCGGCCATGTTTGAACTCTGCCTTGAACGTGATCTGTACTTTAGACCTAGATTGGCTTCTTTTACAATTCAAGCTCATTGGTTCCATTCGGTATTGTATGCCCATACCACAGCACAATGAGGCCATTCATTGGTTTAAGATAAATTACTTGGCCAAAGAAAGCTATTCAAAAAGACGATGGACCCCTGTCCGTGTGGGTTTTTTTTTTTTTTTTGCTTCTACTTAAAGTGGAAAACAAGATATCTCCTTACTCAAGTTAACTATGGTCCAATAAAACAGAATTTAAAACAGAATTTAAGAAGACTATTACTGTTTTGATATTGTTTTAATCTTTTTATGCTGAGCCGGTATCACGGTTGAATTTTCAGTCCCTCGTGTGTAAATGTGAATACATTTGGATACATTGACAAGATCAGGGGCTGCATTAATACCTTTCACATGTAATTGTTAATGTTATTATGAGTAATTGTGGTGAATTACTAGCTAGGATGTATTGGCGCTTCATCAAATGCACCAGGTGAGCAGATATTGACAATGGAACAAATTAAGCATGAGCTTTGCATTTATCGTAATGTGTTTGAGACAGGAAAGTAAAGAAACAGGGTGATGAAACGAGGTGCTGATTGTTACGGAGGACTTTGCGATCTTCTCTCATCTGAAATCTTGTATCATTACAGAAAATAACTTGGATTGTAGAAGGAGAAATGAGTACTCATATGATTCACCAATTATATATTGATCTACTAAGGAAGATTAAAGTAGAATAAATAAATAAACAAATAAATAAATAAGTGAAAAAGAAACAAACAAACAAACAAACAGAAAGTGAATAGTAATATCAAAATAACTCAAAAGTACCCTCCACATTGCACAATTTTACTCTACCCAATACATGAAAGGTCGAAACATTGATGCTCTTTTTGTTCCATTAAAATCTGCCTGCGGCTTCAACACTCTGAGTGCCTGGAAATTCCGTGTTGGGATTGCTGGTCCTGTTCCAGTGCACCGGTGGCTGCTGGGATTGAGTGCGGTTCCTACAATCATCTTTATAACTCCTGCAATATAGAGTCCATTCTTCCTTCAATTCTCAAAAGATTTCCAGTTCCTGCTGATGATTTACTCTCCTACAGCATGATTCTACCATCACAGCTCTCTGTAGACGTGGCTAGATTTGCCATAAGGTCATCATGGCCATGGCCTCGGGGTGACAAGCAGGAGAGGAGTGGCACGGCCAGTAGGGAGATCAAAGATCTCACTTACCGGTCAGCCCATTCTGCTGTGAGAACAAACCACCATAAATCTGAGGCAGGCCAAGCACTTGAGCACAGAATCCCAATCAGTTTTCCCTCATTTTCCCGACAGCCCTAACACTTCTTTTGAATTAGAGAGCTGCTGCGGATTACCAAGGCAATGCTCTGATATATTCCCCAGGCGCTGACTGATAGGAGCTGTCTGCAGCCACCAAAGGTGCAGGCAAGCAGCAACTCTCACCAGACCACTAGGGATCATGATTGCCCCCTCCATGGCCAAATGTAAGCCTCAGAGAAGGAGGAACAAACTTTAGTTTACATTTTTTATTTGTTTAACATTTTTTAAGCAGCCTCTTAGTTAATATCCATCAAGTGTATTACATTCTCCCTAGGCCCCCACTATTATTATTATTATTATTTTGTTATTTATATAGCGCCAACAAATTCTGTAGCGCTGTACAATGGGTGGACTAACAGACACATAATTGAGATCAGACCACTGGACGTACAGGAACAGGGGGGGTTGAGGGCCCTGCTCAATGAGCTTACATGCTAGAGGGAGTGGGGTATAGTGACACAAAGGGTTAAAGTAGGGGAATTAAATAGTTTGTTAGAGAAGGGTTTATTGCGTGCTTGGTAGGTCATTTTTGACAGTTGCAGGAAAGGAGTCATGGGGTGGGGGATGAGAAGCCTGCTGACAGTTTAATTGATCCGCTTTAATGAAGAAGTGAGTTTTCAAAGATTTTTTGAAGGAGTGGAGGCTGGGTGAAAGTCTGATTGAGGAGGGAAGGGAGTTCCACAGAATAAGTGCAGCCCTAGAGAAGTCTTGAAGGCGAGCATCAGAGGTGGGGATCCGGGCAGAGGACAGGCGTAGGTCTTGGGATGAGCGCAGGGGTCTCGACAGGACATACTTGTGTATGAGGGAGGATAGGTATGTTGGAGCAGCATTATGTAGGGATTGTAAGCAAGCGCCAGAATTTTGAATTGGGCCCTATATCTAACTGGAAGCCAATGCAGGGACTGACAGAGCGTGAAGGCATGGGAGGTGCGACCGGACAGGAAAATAAGCCTCGCTGCCGCATTCATTATAGATTGCAGCGGTGCAAGCTGGGAACATGTAAGACCGGTGAGAAGGGGATTTCAGTAGTCGAGGCGAGAGAGAACAACAGCATGAACCAGTATCTTAGCCGCGTTTGGCGTTAGATATGGGCGGATGCGCGCTATGTTCTTGAGTTGGAAGCGACAGGATTTGACTATCGATTGGACATTGGGAGTAAAAGAGAGGTCAGAATCGAAAAGAACCCCTAGGCAGCGAGCCTGCGAGGTAGAGGTGATAGTAGCACCGTTGACTTGGATGGAGACAACAGGAGTAGCAGCACTTGAGGGTGGAAAAACTAGAAGTTCTGTTTTGGACAGGTTGAGTTTAAGGAAGTGAGCAGCCATCCAGTTGGAAATAGCAGAGAGGCAGTCAGAAACACGAGTCAAGGTGGGCCGAGAGAGATCAGGGGAGGACAGGTAGATTTGTGTGTCATCTGCATATAAATGATATTGGAAACCAAAGGAGCTGATGAGTTTACCAAGGGAGGCTGTATAGATAGAGAACAATAGGGGGCCGAGGACAGAACCTTGGGGGACGCCGACAGAGAGGGGTTGGGGAGAAGAGGCAGAACCAGAGAAAGAAACACTGAAAGAGCGCTGGGAGAGGTAGGAGGAGCACCAGGAGAGAGCAGTATCCCGTAGACCAAAGTTATGGAGAATGTGAAGAAGCTGTTGATGATCAACAGTGTCAAATGCAGCAGAAAGATCAAGGAGGATTAGGATAGAGTATTGGCCGTGAGATTATAGCCACTACCCCTCCACTGCAGCCACTATCTCCCCACCACCTATCCCTATCCCCCACCGTAGCATCTATTCTACACCGCAGCCCCTTTCCCCATCAATGCATCTATCTCCACACCACCACTCTATCCCCCCACTGCAGCCCTCATACCCCCCACACAAGTCATGATGCCCCTAATATAGCTCCTACCCCCGGACTACAGCCCCTTACTCCCCTAACACATACATAACAGCCTGTTTCCCCCCAACACTAACAACAGTCCCTATCATTCCCAAATGCGCACTACAGCCCCTATCCTCTGCACACATAAACTACAGCCCTTACCCCCTACACAATTCCACTTTAAAATAATTAGCAGGTTCTTTATCACTCCACAAAGAACCCTTCAAATAATTTTATGGTTTGACTATCCAGATAAATAATACCTTTCACCCAAGTGCCACAAACTTTTCCATTCTTTATCCTCCCACTTTTTTCTACATTTTTATTTTCTCTCTCTCTTCTATCTCATTTCTTACATTATCTCTATTTCATACACAAAAGTATCCCACAATATCTATACATAGACTGTTTTCAGTAAAATGTGAAAATGTGTAAAGGGCCTGGGTATTTTTGCAAGGCATTGTATCTCATGATATCCCATTTAATAGCAGTTCAAATGAACGTAAACCCACCAATAAGGCAGAAGATAATGTGGGTGACTAGTTACGTAATAGAAACAGATAGACTTCAGCATTCGGGCTCAAACAAACTTGAATTAGTCTGACTTTAAGCTGATCGGCAGGTCGTCTGAATTCCAAAACTCTGAAGCACAATATGGTCATATAACCCAATAAACAACCTTCACAATAAACAAGCATGTTCGTTTGATTTGTGATTCTAAGCTCCGTCCATGGGGCCAACAAAAAAAACGATGTCTGAAGGGAAAAAGATGATTGATGGCTAGGAGACAGCCACTAAATGTTGATTCTTTGTTTCGGACGAAGTGATTCGGCCAAACCACATTTTCTGCCATGCACAAGCCTACAAACAGAGTAACCCTTATACCCCATTTTACAGAGCTACGGAATTTTGCTAGCGTTATACAAATAATAAAATAATAATAATAATGTAAGCAACGTTCTGAGCTTGCATGTAGTGATACAAACTGCATATATAAACAGTATAGCTCAGCAGTACACATGCAGTATACAATGATACCATAGGATAGGGTATGGAGGTTAGACATCTACAGCATCTCCTTCAGACTGATGCACTTTTGAGGTATTACTAACATTGTTTCATCAAGTCTACAATGGTCATCTACAAAGAGCATTGGACTGGACATCACTTTAGGAGGCCATGACTCCTTGATAACGTTGCAAGAGGTGAAAGGTTTGAGCAGCGCTGAGGGAGCCTCTGTAGTAGAAAAGGTGAGTAATACTCTTTATTTGACTTTTGTTTCCACATACGGGAGGAGGGGGGCAAATAGGAACAAGAACACTAAAGTGTTAGGACTACAGGTTTTTATGCCTACTGCTTTAGTGTTCCGTTAAATAAAATGCATTATAAATCTGTCATCAAAATTTTACTTCTCATTTCTTAAACGTTTATTACATTTATTTCAAACGTAACTTTTTTTTCTCAATGATATATAATGGTTGTTAATTTTTTTGTTAGAAAATTTACCTTTATTTACTTTATACTCTACCACTAACTGACCATCTGCCGATCAGCCTAATAGTCCTGCTTCTGTGGTTTCAGACAGAGCAGTCGTAGCAGCAGGCGTTAGGTTGAGCAGCAGTTGGTCATATATCAGTAGAGTGTGACTCACCATGGTTGCACAAAGTGAAGTGATTGTAAAAGTGTGAAGTTTTCTAAGAAAAAAAAAAAAACTATATACACAAACATGCATACTTTATAAATGTATTGCTTCTGTTCTCAAGATATGTTCCTGTTCTGGATAAAAAAAAAAAAAAAAGACTTGTTACTTTGTATTTCTGCTTCTGTGTTAAAAAAAAAAAATGGTGATTGCTCTCCCATTATAGACTATACAGTGCTATATAAATAATAAAATAAAAATAATAGTAAATTTCGCTGGGGATTGCACCGGGGTGCTAATACTCTATCAATCCAGCGTGTGTGACTCTGGGTAAATGTATATACAATATGTTATAAAAACGGTCCTTTTTACAACAACGCCCTAACTGCATTCTATACTACGAAACAGATGTTAGCTAAAGACATACAGGTTTTTAATTATTATTTTTTTTCACAGGGAATGGGTTAAGAGCTCTCTGTAAAGCTTGCAAATGTTCTGTATGCCGACATCTAGAAATAATCTTACAATTTGCACTGTGCTAGTGTCATTGGCTGTGCACATTACTATAATAAACTAAAGATAAGGTTTCGGTTTATTGGTGGAATGTTTTGACCTGTGATCCGTTTAATTCCAGAGCACCTGCCCTGTTCATTGCGGCGACTTTGATGTTTGCAAGACTATCTGAAAAGACAGGCAGTCACATTTTTATATAATTTATCTTTTACCTTCAGCGCTAGTTGTTAAAGCTCTGCAAACGGGCAGGTGGCTTTGGAAGAAGAAAATAAATATAAAGGCCATAGGATCAATATAATGAGGAGAAAAAATATATAAAACAGATCATTTAAAAAAGTAATGTTTTTTTTTTCACGTTTAAAATACTCACCTGAGAAAAAGGCAGAACAGGTCACTCACTATATTATTTAATGAACTTATGGAACAGTTCTTATATTGTGTTCTTATATTCAGAGTGCTTTAAATGCTATATTTGTTAATTGATCATAGGTATTTTTGCAGACACAAGGATATATAATTAAATAAAGTGCTGTGCTCCATGGGCTTACAATCAAAACGAATAACGGACATCAAAACAAAGGTTTGAAGGAGTGAATATCCATTAACTGAGAACATGAAGGTCATAAGAAGGGAAGGTGGGCAGCCATTTGGGAGTATTATATTCTACAAGAGATTCATAACAAGATTTATCACCTTAATACTGTGTTCTGATGTCACAATCCAGCCTTAGTGTCTCACCTCATGTCCTTTATGTCTCTAACTACCCAATCACCCTTATTTTCTCTTATCTCTCCAATTACCTCCTGTATCTCTCCTTGTTTCCCCCACAATGTCTCTGCCATTGTCTCCTCACTCCCCATCCTGTTCTTGTGACTTTCTCCGTAATTCCTCTCGCTAATGTGCCTTCCGTAGCTGTCTCTCTTCATCACCGTTCTTCTATTTCCCCTTATATCTCTATGTCTGTGTCTTAATCACACTCCTACATCTCTCCCAAATGTCCCCCTTTTGTATTTATCCATTTGCTATATACTCGTGTCTCTCTATTTGATCCTCCTACGGTTAAAGGGACACTATAGTCACCGCAACCACTACAGCATAATGTAGTAGTTCTTGTGTCTATAGTCTGTCCTTGGAGACTGAGCACTGTAAACACTGACTTTTCAGAGAAAAGGCAGTGTTTACATTGCTGCCTAGTAACACCACTAGTGACAGTCACTAAGACAGACACTAGACGTGCTTCCTAGTTCAGTGCTGCATAATGTGCAGCACCAACGTGCAGCGTCTTTACGCTTTGCATAGAGACTCTAAAAGCTCCTCAATAGAGATGCATTGATTAAATGCATTTCTGTGAGGAGATGCTGATTGGCACAGCGTTTTGCCATGCATGCGCAATAGGCTACCAATGCTTTCCTATAGGAAAGCGTTAGATTGGCAGAGAACATTGATGTTGTTGATCTCAATCATGGAGGCAGGGCCAGTCATGGCGGGAATATAGCGGCAAGGCAGAAAAGGTACGTTTAATCACCTTTAAACTCCACAGAGAGGGGATTGATAATCTAAACATCTATTCTATCACTATAGTGTTAGGAATACCTGTTTGTACATGTTCGTATTCCTAACACTATAGTGTCCCTTTAATACCAAGCCATGCAGTAATCTGAATGTTTTCATGGTTGTTTTACGTCATTTGATAGCTCTTGTCACTAGCGTTCCATCTTCTGGGTGCTGTTATTTTACTGTGTCTTGGTTTTTTGCTTTTTATTTACTGTAATAAAATAATGAAAACAGAGTATATGCATTCTAGTCATGCTTTTTGTTGTATCTGTTGAAATGTAGCAGGGCTGTATTAGAACAGGAGCAGCATGTAGACACCAGAGCACTGCAGGACACATATATATTATTATTATTATTATTTTTATTATTTTATTATTTATATAGCGCCATCAGATTCCGTAGCACTGTACAATGGATTTATTTATTTATAAAAATGTACCTTCCTTAGAGAGTGGCTTGCTTAAACAGGAACAGGCTGATGTCATAAAACAAGGAACAAAACGTTGCTGCATCTAAAATGCCAAATGTCTGCATAGGAAGAGAGAGAGAGAGGGAGTGCGGAAGACATATTTCCTCTCCAGCACCATAGAGACTATAGAGGGCAGACAGTAAACTGTTACCAGCAGCTGTAAGTCCTTCAACACATTCAGACTAGGCACTAATGATTATTACTGACAGTAACCAATACTATAGCTGTAGCAGGGTATAACTCCCACTACTCTGGGGTGGCAGCAACGACCATAGTCCATATCAGCCCTGATACATGCAGGTAACTTTTTTCTTTGTTTTTGACTATAATTCAGTAATATTTAATTTCATAACCTTAGCTCATGCTGTAGCTGTAGCAAGGTATAATTCAGTGATATTTCATTTCAATATTAAGTAATATTTAATATTAGGAAGTCTCCACATGTTACATAAAACATTCTAATGCTGTACAGGTAAATTTAAATAATCAAAATGTGGTGGAATCTCGGTAAAAATAAATTTAGTAGGCCGAGATTACCACGTGGCATGTGTACGTGCATATGCTGACGTATCGATCAGTTGGTTGCACAAGGCAAGATACGATCAGTAGTGTACGGAGCATGTGCAAGAATACAGGATGTAGTATTCCCCTCCTCCATTGTGCTGGACAGGCCATGCGGTCAAGCAGGAAGTTAATTCTTATTTGTATTGATTGGTCAAGAGAATGTGCGGGTGGAGCTTAATATGGGAGGAGTTATGTGCCTATATAAGGAGCCTGCACTATTGTCCGGGGCTCAGAACTTGCTGTATTTTGGTGACATTAGTCCCTCTGAGTCCCGATCGGTGATCCAATAAAGAATCTCTTCCTTCCTGAAGAAACCTGTGTCCATCTCTCTGTGCTTTGCTTCCGTCAGTTTCTCCGGTATCATTTGGTGCATTGGCCGGGAAGCTCATCGTTCAACGGTAGCTGAGAGGCAGAGGCGTGAGACGGTCTATCTTTGCCCACGTTCTCTACGGCTGCACCCCTGAACTTCTGCGTGGACCTCCCTTCGTCTCGGCGCCACTGGCCTGTTGTCCAGGAGATCATCGGCCTCTACGTAAGAAGTGCTGGGGTGTCCCCGTCGATGAGTGTGAACTCAGGTTCAGGAACGAGGAGGTAAGACAACTGCTGTTTTAGACGGCAGACCCACTAGGGGTATACCGATTGTGCGGTAGGCCCATAAGGGGTTATTTGTGTATGGAATCTGCCCCCTCTGTCGGAGGGAAGGAGCGAAGGCGCACCGCTCAATCGAACGCTCTTTAGTCAGACCGTTTGATTTGGTTAGTCAGGCGGGGTTCTGGTGTAAATAGCCCTAGCCGGACACCGGTGTCTTGTCTAGACTAGCGTTCTAGGGTGTATATTTTGTTCGCTAGGTCGGAGGGACCGGGAGACTAAGCGGCGTCTGTGTAAATTCGGTTCGCTAGCTCTCAACCTATCTTGGCTAAGTGGGAAGGCGTGTAAATTTGGAACCCACTAGATTTTTGATAGTAATCGACTAAGAGGCGTCTGTGTAAATTCGGTCCTCTAGCTCGCTATATGTGGTGCTTGGGCAGTGTGGCTAACCAAAACGGGTGTACATAGTTTTAGGTAGTCCATTCAAGGTACTGGCCAATAGTTTAGTTGGGAATTGTAAATGTGTTAAAGATTGTTTAGTAAAGTGTATATCTTGTTAGATAGCGCAAGCTCAGCCGTCTAGCGAGAGTGTTAATAGTGTGTTGCTGTATCATAGTGCACGGTACCATAACCCTGTATATTTACTGACACTGTATATAAGTACTAATCATTGTCGTCTATTGCATGTTTAACACCATAACCACTAATAATTGTATTGTGACCTTAAATTGTGCTTTGACCTATGCTAACCGTACTGTAACCGCTATTTGTAAAAGACGATGTTACTGGGGTGTGTTATAGACGGGTAATTCATATATAGAGAATTATAGCGTGGGTGACTGTATAGTTTCGCCAAAGGGCATAATATTGATTATTTAGTGACTGGTGTAACAGCTGTGCGTGTACGGGAATTCCCTGAGTGTTTATTGTGTTATTGTGTACGTTTCACTTGGTAACCGTACCACGTGGTGCTGTTGCCAGAGGAAACGGGTGTGACTGTTGAATAGAACGCGTGCATAGTATTCGTTGTCAACGACGTTCCATTGATAAGTATGGGCGCGTCGGAGTCAACGATTCCGGATCCCTTAGGTTGTATGGTGAAGAATTTTAAAAAGGGATTCAAAACATGTGATTTTGGGGTTAAAATGTCTCCTGTACGTTTGGTCACTTTGTGTACTAGGGAGTGGCCTACTTTGGTTGCGGCATGGCCGCCACGTGGCAGTTTGGATCCAACTCTGGTACAGCGCGTACACGTGGCTGTATCGGGTAGGCCTGAACTTTACGGGCAGTTTCCTTATATTGATTGTTGGAGACAGGCCGTAAATGACTCGCCAAAATGGATTCAGACATGCCACGAGGAGCAATGTCGCCTCATGGTGGCTAGGACTTGTTTGTCCACTAGGACTGGTGTTAGGCCCATTTTGGACATGCCCCCTGAGTCCGAGATCCCTTTGCCGCCCCCTTACTTTCCTTTAAGAGGAAGTGACGCAAATGCAGGAAGTCCTGCACCCCTTCCCCCATTGCCCCCATCCACTTCCGCTTCCTCCTCCAGTACAGAATCCACCCCCTCTCGTACTAAATCTCCCCTTCCGGAACCAGAACCAACCCCCATTAGATCTGAATATCCTGATTTGGCGCCACTTCAGACTTCCGGTCAAGCTTCTTCTAGCTCGGCTCGAAGTGTTCTATTTACTAACTTTTCCCAAAACCAAGCTCCCACATCCTCATGCTTTATTACCCCCCGACCGGAACCTCTAACTGACGCCCCTCCACGTAGCCCCATACTAACCCGACAACTAACCGGTACCCAACAATTAAAACATTATCAGATGCCTCTTCGTCTGAATCCCGGGTCAGCCTATATCGATGCCGCAGGTCAAATGGCACATGCTGACCCAGTCTTCGTATATGTCCCGTTCACGACTACCGATCTCTTGAATTGGAAGACCCACAATTCCTCGTACACTGAGAAACCACAAGCTATGACCGATCTGTTCACCTCGATAGTTCAGACACATAACCCGACATGGGCTGATTGCCAGCAGTTATTAATGACATTGTTTAATAATGAGGAAAGGACAAGGATTAATCAAGCGGCCATTAAAGCGCTAGAGGATAGAGCCCGTGCTTTGAATCAAGCCAATACAGCAGCATGGGCCGCAACTCATTATCCTAACACCGATCCCGACTGGAATGTAAATGGTGCAGATATGGTTCAACTCAGAGCCTATAGAGATGCTATAATTGCTGGCATGAAAGCCGGAGGAAAGAAAGCTATTAACATGTCGAAGACAGTTGAGGTGATTCAGAAAAGTGATGAAGCGCCCAGTGTCTTTTATGACCGATTATTGGAGGCATACCGCTTGTATACCCCCTTTAATCCGGAAGACGCAGACAATTCCCGAATGGTGAACTCCGCCTTTGTCAGCCAAGCTTACGGAGATATTAAGCGCAAGCTACAGAAGTTAGAAGGGTTTGCAGGTATGTCTATCACCCAACTAATGGAGGTAGCAAATAAAGTATACATGAATAGGGAAACAGAGACAAAGAAAGAGGAAGAGCGCAAGATGCGTAGAAAGGCAGATATGCTAGCGGTAGCGATCGCAGGCGTAGATAGACGGGGCCCAGATAGAGGCGATAGTAAGTGGAATGAGGAACCTCTGAGTAGAAATCAGTGCGCATACTGTAGAGAAGAAGGGCATTGGAGAAATGAGTGTCCGCGAAGAGAACAGTATGAGAGAGACCGACCTAGGACAGGTTATGGAAACTTTAGGGGCAGAGCGAGAGGTAGAGGAGGCCCCGGAGGGAGTAATGGTAATAGAGGGAGCAATGGGAACAGAGGAAGTGTTAGGGAAGATAGGTATTTTCCAGCCGCGCAAAGGTCCCGCGATAGAGAAGGTAGGGACTTTGTAGGATTGGCTGACACGGTCATGGAGGACTATTGATACCGACCGGGCTCCATCCCCCTTGGTCGAGCGGAGCCTATGGTCGATGTATCAATAGGGGGAAAAAGGAGTGCGTTCATGATCGACACTGGTGCTGAACATTCGGTGGTGACTAATCTAGTTGCTCCTCCATCTGGAAGAACTATTACTGTAATAGGAGCAACTGGAAGAAGTGCTGAAAAACCGGTTCTTAAAAGTCGACTCTGTACATTGGGAGGCCACGTAGTAAAACATCAATTCCTTTATATGCCTGAATGTCCAGTCCAATTGCTGGGACGTGATATGCTATCTAAATTACAAGCGCAGATTACGTTCCTACCAAATGGAACAACATCCTTAAAGTTTAATGGACCTTCAGGTATTATGACATTATCCGTACCAAAGGAAGAAGAGTGGCGACTTTATACAGCGTTGACTAGCCAAAACCCTAGGAGTGATGAGTCCTTATTCAACATACCAGGAGTTTGGGCAGAGAACAACCCACCAGGACTGGCCCGCAATATTCCACCTATTAAAATCGAACTAAAACTTGGGGTTTATCCAGTGAGCCTAAGACAATATCACATCCCGCAGAAGGCTAAGAAGAACATCCAATCTTATCTGGATAAGTTCATACGGTATGGTATCCTAAAATTCTGTACTTCCCCCTGGAACACCCCATTGCTGCCTGTTCAAAAGCCCGGTACAGATGAGTATCGACCTGTGCAGGACTTGAGAGCAGTCAATGATGCGGTTGTTAGTATACATCCAGTTGTACCCAATCCATATAACCTGCTTGCTTTAATTCCGGGCGGGGCTACCTATTTTACAGTCTTAGACCTCAAAGATGCCTTCTTTTGCCTCCGAATTGCCGCAGAAAGTCAATGTATCTTCGCTTTCCAATGGGAAAACGCTGTAACGGGCTCAAAACGCCAAATGACCTGGACAAGACTGCCCCAAGGGTTTAAAAATTCACCTACCCTATTTGGTTCAGCTCTAAGTCAAGATCTACTGGATTTCGAGTCCATCCCAGGAGAGTGTGAATTGTTACAATATGTAGATGACTTGTTGATAGCAGCAGTTACAAAGGAAATATGTCAGCAAGCAACACACGATCTACTACACATTCTCTGGAAGGCAGGATACAAGGTGTCTAGAAAGAAGGCTCAGTTGTGTTTGCCAACTGTCAAATATCTGGGATTCCATATCTCTGAAGGTCAAAGAATTATGGGGCCAGAGAGAAAAGAAGCTGTGTGCCAAATACCGATACCCAAGAATAGAAGACAAGTGCGAGAATTCTTGGGGGCAGCAGGCTTCTGTAGGATATGGATTCCCAGCTACGCGATACTGGCAAAACCTCTGTATGCAGCTATCAAAGGTACAGAGCACGACCCCTTCTTATGGACTTAAGAACAGCAAACGGCATTTGAAGATGTGAAGAAGGCTTTGATGAGTGCCCCAGCATTAGGTCTACCTGATCACACACGACCATTCTGCCTGTATGTACATGAGCAAAGAAGAATGGCTGTGGGAGTATTGACACAGTACTTGGGATCATGGCAAAGACCTGTTGCCTATATGTCTAAGCAACTGGATGCAGTGGCCAGCGGACTTCCACCTTGTCTAAGAGCAGTAGCTGCAGCCGCCCTGCTAGTAGCTGAAGCCGATAAACTCACTCTGGGTCAAGAACTTTATGTACGAGTCCCACATGCAGTACAGACGTTGTTGGATTACAAAGGAAATCATTGGTTTAGTAACAGCCGTATGACCAAGTATCAAGCAATGTTGTGTGAAAACCCAAGAGTGCATTTAGAGACTGTAAACACCTTAAATCCAGCTACCCTTTTGCCACAACCTACTGAAAGTCAACATGATTGTTTGGAAGTAATGGATGAAGTATTCTCAAGTAGACCAGATCTTCGTGATTTTCCCATCCAGAACCCCGATGTTCAATATTACACCGACGGCAGTAGTTATGTGAAAGAAGGGATCCGCTATGCAGGATATGCAGTAACAACAATTGACAAGGTGATAGAAGCTCGGCCACTGGCGAAAGGAACATCAGCACAAAAGGCAGAATTGATAGCACTGACACGAGCGTTACAATTGGCTGAAGGTTTAAGAGTGAACATCTACACGGACTCCAAGTATGCGTTTTTAACCACTCATGCCCCCGGAGCTTTGTATAAAGAAAGAGGACTATTGAATTCAGAAGGCAAAGAAATCAAGTACGCAGCTGAAATCCTACAACTATTGGAAGCAGTGTGGGAGCCGAAAGAAGTCGGTATCATACATTGTCGAGCGCATCTGAGAGGAGATGGTGATGTAACCAAAGGAAATCGGATGGCAGACAGTACAGCTAAGCGTGCCGCTGAATCGGGAAGACAGGAGTATGTGGGGCATATAGCTGCTCTTATACCAACTCCACTGTCTCAATGGACTCCAGTTTAGACAGCTCAAGAAGAGGACTGGTTAAAGACTGAACCTGGAAAGTATTTGGAGAACAAATGGTATCAGTTAGAAGATGGAAGAATAGTCATTCCAGCATCACTAGCGGTAGAAATTGTCCAAAACTATCACAACGGGACAATTTCTGGGAGAGACAGCACAGAAGAATCTCTCAGAAAACATTTCTACATACCAAGATTGTCCAACTTGACTCAGGCCATTGTACGAAGATGTGTAACGTGTGCTAAAAATAATGCAAGGCAAGGACCAGTAAAGCCACCAGGAGTCCAGTTTATGGGGGGACTCCCCATGTCCGATTTACAAATTGACTATACAGTGATGCCTAAATCGGGTGGACATCGTTACCTGCTGGTAATTGTGTGCACCTATTCAGGCTGGGTAGAAGCATGTCCTACTCGTACAGAGAAAGCAGGAGAAGTTGTGAGATTCCTGCTACGAGAAATAATACCCCGATATGGACTACCCTGCTCTATAGGATCGGACAATGGTCCAGCTTTTGTTCATCAGTGCCTACAACAACTGACTCATATGCTTGGTATAAAGTGGAGGCTTCATACGGCATATAGACCCCAGAGTTCTGGTAAGGTAGAGAGAATGAATAGAACTATTAAGAATCAGTTGGCTAAAATGTGTCAGGAAACCCAACTTAAGTGGAACATTCTCTTGCCCATAGCTCTATTGCGAATCCGCAGTACACCTACCAGAAGGATGGGCCTCTCTCCTTTTGAAATCATGTATGGGCGACCACCTCCCGTACTTGGTAACTTAAGGGGGGATTTGAGTCAGCTGGGAGAAGGAATTACCCGGCAGCAGGTTGTAGAGTTGGGTAAGACTATGGAGGAGGTACAGAAATGGGTACAAGATAGATTACCTGTGAATATTTATCCCCCAGTTCATAGTTACCACCCAGGAGACCAAGTGTGGATTAAAGAGTGGAATAATGTACCGTTAGGGCCCAAGTGGAGAGGTCCTTATGTTGTTCTTTTGTCTACCCCTACAGCGATAAAAGTAGCCGAAGTGACTCCGTGGATACATCACTCCAGGGTTAAACCAGCAGCAGTCGATTCTTGGCAAGTTACAGCAGATCCAGAGAATCCCTGCAAGATCCGGTTAAAGCGCACGACTCAGTCGGAGTGACGAGGAACTTTGTGGATTACAAAATTTTATTGTTTCAGAGATTTGGTAAGTGAGTGAGAGGGCCATAATAAAGCCTGTCCGCTCACCGACGTATAGTATATAAGCCAGGAAAAGTCTCGAAGGGACTCCTGTGAAGACGAGCAGAACTCCATTCACTGCAGCCCTTACATCCTGGAAGCTGAGGTGCCTTCGCACGGACGAAGACTGAGGATGACGACGAAAGATGTGTTCTTAATAATGTTTTTATATGTGTATTTTTATATCCAGGAAGGTAGAGGTACCGACACTCCTAGCTGTGAGGTATGCATTAAGACTACAAGAACAGGTAACCATATTTCCCAAACCCTAATTTGGCATTCACAATACGAGTGTAAAGGAGATGTATCAAGATGTAGATACCTAAATATAGAATATAGTGTGTGCCATTTAGGAGTAGGAGAACCTAAGTGCTTCAGTCCGGAGTATCAACCTCGTACAATTTGGTTGACTCTCAGGAATGGAGATCCTCAGGGGACCCTAATTAATAAGACGGTGTTAGAATCCGTACATTCTTCGGGCGTTCTGCTATTTGATGCGTGTAAGGCGATATCAAGTGGTAGAAAGCCGTGGAATGTATGTGGGGATCTTAGATGGGAGAGGACGTATGGGTCTAACGATAAATATATTTGTCCCAGTAGTAAAAATAAATATGTGAGTCCTAGATGCCCAAATAGAGATTATAACTTTTGTCCATATTGGTCTTGTGTGGGGTGGGCAACGTGGGGACAGACAGTAGACAAGGACATGATTGTGACTAAGTTGCCTACCAGCCCATATTGTAAGTCTATGGAATGCAATCCAGTCCATATACTTATAAATAACCCCGACAAGTTTTTAGATAAATATGGTAATTTATTTGGGTTTCAAATATATGGGACGGGTTTAGATCCTGGGACAGTATTGTTTATAGGGATAGAGACTGATACGGTATCCTCCCAAACTCATCAAGTATACCATTCCTTTTATGAAGAGATGAGCATAGATAATAAGATCCCCCATAATGCTAAAAACCTGTTCATTGATTTAGCTGAGAGTATTGCCGGTAGTCTTAATGTTACCAACTGCTATGTGTGTGGAGGTACTAACATGGGAGACCAATGGCCTTGGGAAGCAAAGGAGGTAATGTCCGGTTCTGAGGCAATTGACCAATTAATATCTACACAAGCCGATTATCATATGAGTGTTAGAGGTAAATCTGAGTGGAGATTAAAGACCTCCATCATAGGTTATATTTGCATAGCGAGGAAAGGAATGATGTATAATACTTCTGTAGGAGAATTAACTTGTCTAGGGCAAAAAGCTTATGATGATGATGATACAAAGAATACAACTTGGTGGTCGGCTTCAAATGTCTCAGAACCATCTAACCCGTTTGCTAGATACGCCAATTTAAAGGATGTGTGGTTTGATCTATCCATCACATCTACCTGGAGAGCCCCAGCAAATTTGTACTGGATCTGTGGTAAGAAAGCCTATTCGGAGTTGCCACAGGACTGGGAAGGGGCATGTGTGTTGGGTATGCTCAAACCATCCTTCTTCTTGTTACCTGTTGAAACAGGTGAGACTTTAGGTGTTAAAGTGTATGATGTGAATCATAGGAAGAAAAGGGGACCCATAGAGATAGGCGCCTGGGAAGATAATGAATGGCCTCCCCAGCGTATTATAGATTATTATGGGCCAGCCACGTGGGCAGAAGATGGTACCTTTGGTTATAGAACCCCTATTTATATGCTCAACCGTATTATAAGATTACAGGCGGTGGTTGAGATTATTACTAACGAGACATCACAAGCGCTCAATCTTCTAGCGAAGCATAATACTAGGATGAGGACAGCAGTATACCAAAATAGATTAGCCTTGGATTACCTTTTGGCAGTAGAGGGAGGTGTATGTGGGAAGTTTAACCTGAGCAATTGCTGTCTTCAAATAGATGACGAAGGGCAAGCAATAGCTGAGCTTACTAGCCATATGGTTAAACTAGCGCATGTGCCTACTCAGGTATGGAAAGGGTACAATCCAAGCAGTTGGTTTGGTAGCTGGTATGAGTGGTTTGGAGGGCTTAAGGCAGTGGTAAGTGGAGTCCTACTGATTTTAATGTTGTGTCTACTCCTGCCGTGTCTTATACCCTTAGTAGTTAGGTCTGTGCAAAGCCTGATAGAAAATATAGCAGAGAGGAAGGCTGCTGCACAGATAATGGCAATTTATAAATATAAGGCTCTAGATCAGGGAGAACCAATGCAGGAAGATGAGTGTTGAAGATTCACATCATAAGATAAGTCTGGTCTGGTTCAAGGTAACTTGCGGTGTATGCAAACTAAGGTTAAGTGATGCCTCAAGTAATTGTGAAATATCAAGAGGCATCAAAGGGGGGAATGTGGTGGAATCTCGGTAAAAATAAATTTAGTAGGCCGAGATTACCACGTGGCATGTGTACGTGCATATGCTGACATATCGATCAGTTGGTTGCACGAGGCAAGATACGCTCAGTAGTGTACGGAGCATGTGCAAGAATACAGGATGTAGTATTCCCCTCCTCCATTGTGCTGGACAGGCCATGCGGTCAAGCAGGAAGTTAATTCTTATTTGTATTTATTGGTCAAGAGAATGTGCGGGTGGAGCTTAATATGGGAGGAGTTATGTGCCTATATAAGGAGCCTGCGCTATTGTCCGGGGCTCAGAACTTGCTGTATTTTGGTGACATTAGTCCCTCTGAGTCCCGATCGGTGATCCAATAAAGAATCTCTTCCTTCCTGAAGAAACCTGTGTCCATCTCTCTGTGCTTTGCTTCCGTCAGTTTCTCCGGTATCAAAATTACAAATCGGGACAACTGTCACCTCAAAACTATTTTTTTAATATAATAATTCTTTCATCAAGTTTTGAAGGGAAATATATTTTCTTTAGAATAGGACAGGATCCTTCTACCATATACACTGATCAGCCACAACATTAACCCCTTAAGGACAGTCAGTTGTACAAGTTGTGATCAAAACAAAACGTAAACAAAATCTGGAATTTGTGCTATATGTCTGCCCAACCGTAATTCACCTCTTTCATATTAAGTGCACCCACACTTATTATATATCATGTTGTTCAGAAGCAACAGGGCTTTAATTTTATATTTAATATATTTATATATGAAACATAACTTAATATGAATAAGATTTTAAAAAACTTTGAGAAATTAAGAAATGTTGTCATTTTGTTAATTTCTTCATAATACTGTTAGTTTTTACTGCAATAAATTACGCATATCTGTATTCAGCGATGTCTCACAAGTACAAAGGTACCCACTATCAGGGGCGGATTGACCGGTCGGGCACTGCGGACATGGTCCGAGGGCCCGGCCGAGGTAGGGGGCACGCCACCCAGCCACTTTGTGTGTGTCTTTGACACAGAAACACAACAGAATTTGCGCCGACCGTTCGAGTCCAACGCCTCCCTTAGGCCCAGCAGTGCTTACAAGAGGTGGAGCTAGGGTCTGGGGGAGCAGAGGAGTATGTCATTCCTGTGCGCGTGGGCGTGTAATGTCGACGTCACACACGCCCATCGACGTGCGCCGCCTGCACGGGCCACCCGCAATGCTTCACTGATCAGGAGCCCTGTGTAATGCCGCGATGCATGGATTTTCCCCCTCCCTGCTTATCAATAAGCCGAGAGAGGAGGGAGCCAGACTCCCATCACACTCAGCCAGATGCCACCCTCCTGAACCAAAAAGGTATGTAAGCAGGGGGGTGGTTAAATATGTAATGTGATCTGTGTGTGCATGTTATCTGTATGTATTAGTGTATGTATATCTGTATATATGTTAGTGTGTGTATATCTGTATATATGTTAGTGTGTGTCTGTGTAACAGTATGTATGTTAGTGTGTGTATATCTGTATGTGTTAGTGTGTGTATATCTGTATATATGTTAGTGTGTGTCTGTGTAACAGTATGTATGTTAGTGTGTGTATATCTGTATATATTTTAGTGTGTGTCTGTGTAACAGTATGTATGTTAGTGTGTGTATATCTGTATGTATATTAGTGTGTGTATATCTGTATATTAGTGTGTGTATATCTGTACGTGTGTTAGTGTGTGTCTGTATCGGTATGTATGTATGTTAGTGTGGGTATATCTGTATGTGTTAGTGTGTGTCTGTGTATCTGCATGTATGTTAGTGTGTCTGTGTATCTGTATGTATGTTAGTGTGTGTGTGTGTGTATCTGTATGTATGATAGTGTGTGTCTGTTAATCTGTATGTGTGTTAGTGTCTATCTGTATGTATGTATGTGTGTTAGTGTGTGTGTATCCGTATCAGTGTGTTTGTGTATCTGTATGTGTGTGGGTGTGGGTGTATCTTTATGCATGTTAGTGTGTGTCTGTGTATCTGTATATCTGTATGTGTGTTAGTGTGTCTGTCTGTATGTGTGTTAGAGTGTGTCTGTAAATTTGTATGTCAATGTGTGTGTCTGTGTATCTGTATATATGTTGGTGTGTGTATGTATCTGTGAGTCTGCACCTGTGTATCTGTACAAGCAAATACACCCCTGCATTTAAATATCAACAATATATACAGACACACCCCTACATTCTAAGGCAAACAGTACACATAAATACACCCTTACATTCACACACACACATACTCCATTCAAAACATGCTTACAGTCAAACATACAAACACTGCTCGGGGCTCAACCCTGCAAGGCTGGGGAAACGGTAGATACCCATCTGGCAAAGTATTATGGTAGTTGTACGAAAGATGGGGATCTACCTTTTTTTCCATCCTTACGATAGGTGGACCGAAAAAAAATCTTGCACCAGCACCCACTCTAATTTAGGTCAACGTGAATAAAATAACTTTTTAATGGGAGGAAAGGGGGGCTGGGGACATAAAAACTACCCCACTACAGCCCCTGTCCCCCACAAACACCCAACACTACAGTCTATCTGCAATTAGAACCCCTATAACCCCTCTACAGTGCCTTTTTACCCATTAGGGCTCATGTTGCCCATTATAGCCCTTAGCTTCCCACTACAGCCCCAATCCCACACACTACAACTCCTGTCCCCTACTGAAGCCTCCCCCCACTCTCATCCCCCCCCCCCCCACATTACAACTCTTTCTGTAACGCATGTATGTGTGCGTGATTTATATTTGTGTCTCTTGCAAGTTGGTGGGTAGACGGGGGCCCCATGATCTCCTATTGCCCAGGGGCCCGATGAGTTGTCAGTCCGCCCCTGCCCACTATGTACAGGTTTTATGGTGTTTTGGAGAGTTACTGGGTCAAATATAGGGCTTTCCCCTTTTTCATTTTTACACATTAAAAATTGCCAGATTGGTTTGCCTGGCCTATGCTGCCTTTGGGACCATATGGCAGTCCAGGAATGGAAGTTAACCCCAGCATGGCATACCATTTGCAAAAGTAGACTATATAGGGTATTCAAAATGGGGCATGTCCTTTTGTAGTAGCCACATAGTCACAAACCCTGGCCAAAGTTAGCATTCATCTTAGTTTTTTGCATTTTTCACACAAAGACTGCATTTTCATTGATTATATCATCGTCAATATACATGTTGCTGCCCTAAAACACTCATATTTGTGTTCAGCGATGTCTCATAAGTAAAACAGTACCCTGCATGTATAGGTTTTATGGGGTTTTGGAAAGTTACAGGGTCAAATATGGGGCTTGCCCATTACATTTTTACACATTGAAATTTGCTCTTTCACTGATGATATAATTGTCATTTTAAGTTTTACTGCTCTGAAACACTCATATTTGTATTCTGTGATGTCTCACAAGTAAAACAGTATCCTCCTGTGAAGGTTTTATGGGATTTTGGAAAGTTACATGGTCAATAAAGGGCTTGCTCATTTCAGTTTTCCGGATTGGTTAGGTGGCTTATGTTGCCTTTGAGACCATATGGCAGCCCAGGAATGAGAATTACCCTCATCACGGCATATCATTCACAAACATAGACAACCAATTGTATTCAGAATGGGGCATGTCCAGTCTTTTTTATTAGTCACTTAGTCACAAACACTGGCCAAATGTAGTGTTCATGATGGTTTTTTTTTCATCCCCCCCCCCCCCCAAAAAAAACTGCCCTTTCACTGATGATTTCATTCTCTGTATACTGCTCCAACACTCATATTTATGTTCAGGGATTCCTCACGGATAACATAGTACCCCCATGTACAGATTTTATGGGGTTTTGGAAAGTTACAGGGACAAATATACGGCTTTCCCATTTCAGTTTGCCAGATTGGTTTGCAGAGCCTATGTTTAAGACCATATATTACCCCCATCATGGCATACCTGTAGCGTTACTTACCTTGTCCGGGGGCCGGCCGAGGTAATCTGTTCTTGGCGCGCTCAGAGCGCCGATGACGGCGGGCGCTGACCGCGGAATGCGGTCACGTGTCCTGCCTAGCTCTGAGAGCGCGCCGCGCGTCACGAGCACGCTCTTAACCCCTTAAGGACACATGACATGTGTGACATGTCATGATTCCCTTTTATTCCAGAAGTTTGGTCCTTAAGGGGTTAAAGGGGAAGTGGGAGCCGAAAATCAAACCGGTCTCCCATTGGCCCCTGTCACCCCACACTCCCCATACTCTCACATTTTGGGGGCGTGAATATGACAGGGGCCAATCATGAATAAGTTGAAGGTATTTAAACTTATATCTCCCTTTACTCCCTGCCCTATCGTGGTTTCTGTTTCAGTTCCCTTTAGCGCTTGTTGTGTTCAGTTGTGTTCCTTCGTATTGACCTTGGCTTTGTTTCTGACTACGTTATCTCTTTATCCTTACCTGTTCTCTTTGCCAGCTTGCTGTTTACTGTGTACCAGACCCCGGCTAGTCCTAGTTTACGCTGTCTCTCTGTGCCCTTGACCTCGGATCGTTCCTGACTCTGTCTCCTCTCATACTGTAGCGGTACTTACCCTATCCGGGGGCCGGACGCGGTCCTCTCTTCAAGCCGCGCGCGGTCCTGCGGCTGCACGAGCCGCGCGCGGCTCGTCCGACTGTTCAGACAGGAAGGCGGGCAGTGACCGCGAGAAGCGGTCACGTGTCCCGCCTGCAGCTAAGAGCGCGCCGCGAATCTCGGGCGCGCTCTTAAAGAGACAGTGGGAGCCTAAATTGCAAAAAGGCTCCCATTGGCTCCTGTCATGCCAATCACCCCATACACTTACCTGTTGGGGGAGTGGAAGTGACAGGAGCCAATCATATTAGTTTGAAGGCTACTTATACTTACCCTTTTCCCTTAGTTCCTTGCCCTATCGTGGTTTCTGCTACAGTTCCCTTTAGTGCTTGTTGTGTTCAGTTGTGTTTCTCCGTATTTGACCTTGGCTTTGTATTCTGACTTCGTTTTCGCTTTATCCTATTCTGTACTGTTTGCCGGCTTGCTGATTCCTGTGTACCAGTCCCCGGCTAGTTTTCGTTTACGCTGTCTCTTTGTGCCCTTGACCTCGGATCGTTCCTGACTCTGTCTTATCCTATTACGTCGAGTCCGGCCACTCTAAGGTCCGGTAGACGTATCTCTCCTCTGTACTGTCTTCTGTTAGGCTGGATCCTGCGTGTAGGGGTATATACTCGTTACATTACGATAGGGCCATGGACCCCGCAGATTTAGCTCAACAGATGGCGACCCATGAGGCTAGATTTGTAGAGCAGGATCACCGTATGGATCAAATAGCTCAGGCTCTCCAGACGCTCTTAGCTAGAACCATTCCAGCAACCGCACCTAACCCTCCTGCACCCCTGCTTCCTGAAGTATCGACTATGCCTAACGCTACAGCACATTTAACGCCTCCTCCTAGGTATGGAGGGGATTCTAAGACATGCAGAGGGTTCATTAACCAAATAGAGTTTCATTTCGAAATGTATCCACGTTCATTTCCCACAGAGAGGTCTAAAGTTGGGTTCTTTATGCACCAACTTACCGACAAAGCACTTGAATGGGCAAACCCTATTTGGGAGGCTAATGGACCTATGGTGCATAACTTTCACAGTTTCCTAACAGCTTTTCGCAGAACTTTTGATACTATGAAAAGGTCTAAGAATGCCGCTAGAGCATTAATGAGGGTTAAACAGGGTTCTAGGTCTGTGGCTGATTACGCTATACAGTTTCGTACCCTTGCCTCACAGGTCGATTGGACCAATAATGGGTTAACTACGGCCTTCATGGAAGGTTTATCAGACTCTATATTGGATGAGGTAGCAGCTAAGGAGCTTCCTATTGCCTTAGAGGACCTTATTGACTACCTCATCGATATAGATAATAGGATTCGTGACAGGCTCTATACTAAGAACAGGAATAGACGTTTTGTTACACCCATTCAACCCAGAGTTAATATACCGGAGAGTGTTAAAGTATCTGAAGAGGAACCTATGCAATTAGGGGTTGCCAAACTCTCAGATACTGAGAAATTACATAGGAGAAGGGAGGGACTCTGCCTATATTGTGGTAAGAGAGACCATATGGTAAAGGAGTGTCCTCTGCTCCCGGAAAACTCTCGCACCTAAGACCTTATAGGGGACTGGCCTTGGGTGTGATTTCTAAGTCTCCTACATTGCCTCCTAACCGACTGCTTCTCCCTGTTTCTTTACATATGGGAGAGAGTTGTATAGTTGAAAACATAGACGCCCTGGTTGATTCTGGGGCAGCCGAGAACTTTATAGACTCTGGTTTTGTAAAGAGAAACAATATTCCCATCAGAGAGAAGGAGATACCCTTGGCCGTTGAGGCCATAGATGGTAGACCATTGATATCTCCTGTTGTTACTCACGAGACTACACCGCTACACATGTACACAGGGGTTCTACACTATGAAACCATTCGGTTCCAGGTCATCACCTCTCCCTCTTCACAGTTGGTGTTAGGGTATCCATGGTTACGTGCCCACAATCCCATTTTTGACTGGGAGACAGGGCAGATAAAATCATGGAGTGAAGCCTGCCATGAGTCATGTACTATTGAAGTCACGCCTGTGAATTCTATTAACGTTCCTACTGTTCCTCCTTTATCTACGACAATACCCTCTCAGTATTTAACTTTAAAGACTGTCTTTGATAAAAGAGAGGCTGACAAATTACCGCCTCACAGACCCTACGATTGTGCTATTGATTTGTTGCCTGGTACTATACCTCCTAAGGGCAGGGTGTACCCCCTATCGGTTCAAGAAAACCGTGTCATGGAGGAGTACATTAAAGAGTCATTAGACAAGGGATTTATTAGAAGATCCTCTTCTCCGGCTGGAGCGGGGTTCTTCTTTGTATCAAAGAAAGAAGGTGATTTAAGACCTTGCATTGATTATAGAGGTCTTAACAAGATCACCATCAAAAATGCTTACCCTATACCTCTAATAACAGAATTGTTTGACAGGCTCAAACATGCTACGGTATTCACCAAATTAGATCTTAGAGGAGCATACAATTTGATACGTATTAAAAAGGACCACGAATGGAAGACAGCCTTTAACACTCGGTCAGGTCATTATGAGTATACCGTCATGCCATTTGGGCTTTGCAATGCCCCAGCAGTGTTCCAAGAATTTATTAATGATGTCTTAAGGGACTTTATTCACTCATTTGTTATTGTGTACTTGGATGACATTTTAATATATTCTACTGACATTCACGCTCATCACAGACATGTTACAACAGTTCTGAAGACCCTTCTTGCTAATGGTCTTTATTGCAAATTAGAAAAATGTCTATTCGACCAGTCCGAGGTCCGGTTTCTAGGGTATTTGATTTCCGCCGAGGGTTTTCGGATGGATCCCCAGAAGCTCGCTGCAGTCATAGAATGGCCTCTGCCGCAAGGTCTAAAAGCCATCCAGCGTTTTCTGGGTTTCTCTAATTATTATAGACGTTTTATCAAAGGTTTTTCGTCTATAGTAGCGCCTATTACTCGTATGACTAAAAAGGATGGCAATACACGTGTCTGGTCTACTGAGGCACTTCAGGCTTTTGACTTTCTTAAAACTACGTTCGCCTCTGCCCCTATTTTACAGCATCCTGTCCCCTCATTGCCATATATACTTGAGGTTGATGCTTCCGATATAGGGGTAGGTGCTGTCTTATCCCAAAGAGAGTCTCCTGACAAGCCATTGCATCCTTGTGGATTCTTTTCTAAACAAATGTCCAAGGCAGAGAGGAATTATGATGTGGGTAATCGCGAACTCCTTGCTATCATTTTAGCACTCAAAGAATGGAGACATTTGCTAGAAGGAACTAAGGATCCTATTCTCATATTTACAGATCATAAGAACCTATCCTACCTTAGCGAAGCTAAAAGATTGTCTTCAAGGCAGGCTAGGTGGTCACTGTTCTTGTCTCATTTTAATTATATAATCACTTATAGGCCAGGTGACCGGAACACCAAAGCGGACGCTCTGTCCAGACAATTCGAGACTATTGACAAACAGGAGATTGATGTCACTCCTGTCATTCCCCCAGACAGGATAATAGCAACTACTATATTGTCTATTTCCTCGTCCCTCTTGCAGGCCATACAAGCGAAACAAGGCATGGCACCCAGCGAGAGGCCTATTGATAAATTGTTCGTTGACATTCCCGAGAGACGGGATATTCTGTCACTTTATCACGATACTAAGACTGCTGGACATCCTGGTATTTCCAAAACAGTGTCAGCCGTTTCTCGGTATTTCTGGTGGGATACCTTACGTAAGGATGTTACTGACTATATAAGTGCTTGTACTACTTGTGCATGTATGAAAACTTCTCGTAGAGTTCCTTGTGGGCTGTTGCATCCGTTACCCGTTCCCGAGAGACCTTGGTCTAATCTATCAATGGATTTTATTGTTGAATTACCCCCTTCGAATGGTAACACAGTCATCCTAATGATAGTAGATCGGTTTTCCAAAATGGCTCACTTTGTGTCTCTTCGCAAGTTGCCCACTTCCAAGGAATTGGCTCTTATCTTCGCTAGAGAAGTGTTTCGATTACATGGTATTCCCTTATCTATTGTATCCGATAGGGGTAGCCAATTTGTTTCCAGGTTCTGGAAAGCCTTTTGTTCGGAGATGGGTATTTCCCTCTCATTTTCTTCCGCTTACCATCCCCAGTCTAATGGAGCTGCTGAACGTGCCAACCAGTCTCTTGAGCAGTACCTCCGTTGTTTTGTGTCTCACCATCAGGACAATTGGTCTGACCTGCTTCCTTGGGCTGAATTTGCTCGGAATAATGCCACTCATGATTCTTCCGGCAAGAGCCCTTTTTACGTTGTCTATGGCCAGCATCCCGTTGTTCTTCCGGCTGCATTCTCCTCACAGGGCATGCCAGTTCTGGATGAGCATTTGGCTGGTTTGCGTAATACTTGGGAGCAGGTTCAGCGTTCTTTGGTGGACTCTGCTGCCCGCCAGAAGGCTCAGGCTGACAAGCATCGCAGAGCGGCTCCTTCCTATGTTGTGGGGGACAGGGTTTTGCTTTCCACACGGAATATTCGCCTCCGGGTGCCTTCTATGAAATTGGCTCCCCGCTTCATTGGTCCTTATCGCATTATACATAAGGTTAATCCCGTTTCTTATGCCTTGGGTCTGCCTAAGAATCTGCGTATACCCAATGTATTTCACACCTCTTTGTTGAAGCCTTACGTACGCAACCGCTATACCCGGCATACTCCCCCTCCCCCTCCTGTCTCTGTGGAGGGTCATGAGGAGTTCGAAGTATCTGCTGTTATTGACTCTCGTTTTCTTAGGGGTCGGCTTCAGTACTTGGTACATTGGAAGGGTTATGGGCCTGAGGAGCGCAGTTGGATTTCTGCGGATGCTGTTCATGCTCCCCGCCTTGTACGTTCTTTCCATTCGCGTTTTCCTGCCAGGCCTGGTCCTGCCCGCCCGGAGGGCGTGTCCTCAGGGGGGGGTACTGTAGCGGTACTTACCCTATCCGGGGGCCGGACGCGGTCCTCTCTTCAAGCCGCGCGCGGTCCTGCGGCTGCACGAGCCGCGCGCGGCTCGTCCGACTGTTCAGACAGGAAGGCGGGCAGTGACCGCGAGAAGCGGTCACGTGTCCCGCCTGCAGCTAAGAGCGCGCCGCGAATCTCGGGCGCGCTCTTAAAGAGACAGTGGGAGCCTAAATTGCAAAAAGGCTCCCATTGGCTCCTGTCATGCCAATCACCCCATACACTTACCTGTTGGGGGAGTGGAAGTGACAGGAGCCAATCATATTAGTTTGAAGGCTACTTATACTTACCCTTTTCCCTTAGTTCCTTGCCCTATCGTGGTTTCTGCTACAGTTCCCTTTAGTGCTTGTTGTGTTCAGTTGTGTTTCTCCGTATTTGACCTTGGCTTTGTATTCTGACTTCGTTTTCGCTTTATCCTATTCTGTACTGTTTGCCGGCTTGCTGATTCCTGTGTACCAGTCCCCGGCTAGTTTTCGTTTACGCTGTCTCTTTGTGCCCTTGACCTCGGATCGTTCCTGACTCTGTCTTATCCTATTACGTCGAGTCCGGCCACTCTAAGGTCCGGTAGACGTATCTCTCCTCTGTACTGTCTTCTGTTAGGCTGGATCCTGCGTGTAGGGGTATATACTCGTTACACATACATGTCGAGTCCGGCCATTCTAAGGTCCGGTAGACGTATCTCTCCTGTGTTGTCCTTTGTCGAGTTGAATCCTGCGAGTTGGGGTATATTTTCGTTACAATACCATTCACAAAAGTAGAAAACCCAAGGTATTCAGAATGTGGTTAGTCCAGTTTTATCAGCTCTTCTGGCGGCCGCTGGGGGAGCAGGCTGTTCTGTCTCTGCTCCCCCTCCCTCGCGTGCAGCTTAATGAGACCGGGGCCGGAATATGACGTCATATTCCGGCCACGGTCTCTTTCTAGCGCGCGAGGGAGGGGGAGCAGAGACAGAACAGCCTGCTCCCCCAGCGGCCGCCAGAAGAGCTTCCCCTGCGGCCGACATGACATCCAAGCTCTACATGTGGCCGCAGGACACCCACAGGTCTCCCCGCTGGCATTTAGTTCAAGTTTTTCAGCCTACACCCGATGTAGGGAGGGTGTTGCCGGTGCGATTTCTCTTGCTTGGTTCCCCGGTGTTAGCACCCCGCCAGTCCCAGTTCCCAGTGCACTCCTGCCTACCTGTTGCATCAGTTCCATGTCGGGATGTTGCCAATGCTTGGGGTCCCCTTGCGTGGTGAAGTCTCCCCGGTGGGGTGGTGGCCTCCCGGACGGTAGGAAAGCTTGGAGGGGGTGCTTTCTGGGTTGGTCGTTGCTTGGAGGTAGCGCGGCATACTGTTGGTCTGGTGTTGTGGTGTCTGGGTTTCCGGCGGGTTGCCTGTCGTCTCCTCCCCGCTACTCGAGCTGCACCATGGCTCCGTCCTGTAGTTGCTGGCTGTTGCAGGGTGTCCCGTGGGATCTTAGCCAGTGGTTCCGCCTCAAGGGTACCCCTATGAAAGGCTAGTTTGGTCCAGAAGTCGTCGAGTAGATGATCCAGTTTCTCTGATAGTGAGGGCAGCCGTACGTGGCGTCCACCATGCTTTTTTTGCTTGTGCAGTGATGCAGGTAGGGCAGAGGTGGCATTTGGTTGCTGGGCCACAGGTTGTGCTTGCCGGGATATCCCTCACCGGTATGGGGGGGGGGGAGGAGAAGGAAGAGTACGCCAGGGAGACCTCCAGCTGAGAAGGCTGCAGTGGCTAAGGGATCAGCCGACTCCCCCGCGCCATCTGGGTATGCCCTCTGTAGGCCTCAGGTCAATCTCCGGAGAAAATCATCAGATTTCGGTCGGAGTTTCCGTCGCCCATTGCCGCCGTGGTAGACCCCCTTTCCTGGTGCTTTTATGCAGACAACAAGTGGGGCTTTGTGCTCATATTTTGGCTGTAAATGAGCCGTTTGGCTTGGGGCTCATGTGGTGTGCGACCGTTCAGCATCAGATATTTTATGTTCATGCAAGTTGTGAGGAGAGGCTTCCATGGATCGGATTTGTTGTTCCAGCACATCCCACAGATGCTTAATTAGATTGAGGTCTGGGGACTTTGGACTCTTTGTTATGTTCCTCACACCATTCCTGAACAATGTTTGCAGTGTGTCAGGGTGCATTATCCTGCTGAAAGAGGCCACTGCCATAAGGGAACACCATTGTTATGAAGGGGTGTACGTGGTCTGCAACAATTTCTAGGTAGATGGTACGTGTCAAAGTAACATCCACATAAATGCCAGGACCCAAGTTTCCCAGCAGAACATTGCCCAGAGCATAACACTGCCTCCTCCAGTCTACCTTATTCCTATGGTGAATCCTGTTGTCATCTCCAGGTAAACAACGCACACACCTGGCCATCAACCTGATCTAAAAGAAAATGTGATACATCAGACCAAGCAACCTTCTTTCATTGCTCCATGGTCCAGTTCTGACGCTCATGTCCCCATAAAAAGTCACTTTTGGTGGTGGACAGGTGTCATGATTGGCACTCTTACCAGTAAGTGGCTATGCAGTCCCATATGCAGCAAACTGCGATGTACTGCATGTTCTGACACTTTTCTCTCATGGCTTGCATTACATTTTTCAGCAATTCGATCTACAATAGCTCCTCCGCGTGATTGGACCTGCTAGGTAGATGGGCTACTCTTTGCCTCCACGTGTATCAATGAGCCTTGGGTGTCCATGACCCTGATGTCAGTTAATCGGTTTTCCTTTCTTGCACCAGTTATGGGCCCAAGAGCTGGCCGGCTGGCCACCATTGGGTTCCCCCAAGGCAGGTGGCGAGGGAGGAGTATCCCCTGAGCTCTCTCTGCTCAGCTCCCTCGCGTGACCCGCAGTGATGCCGGGAGCCGGAATATGATGTCAGTGCCGGCTTCTGGCATCACTCTGCGATGCACGAGGGAGCTGAGCAGAGAGATCACTGCTCCCTCGCTGAAAACTTAGAGCGCCCGCTCACCTGCACGTCCGGCCGCCTTCCTGCCCAGCAGCCTGGCCAGCACTCCACTAGACCCCAGGTGAAAAATCCACCCACCTATCCCAAAGGTAGGATTCAAATTTTGAAAAAAAATAATAATAATAATTGAGAGTGTTAGGGGAAAATGTGTGTGTTTGTCAATGAATGTGACTGTGTGTTTGTCAGTGAATGTAAGGAAGTGAGTGAGTGTGTGTGTCAGTGAATGTGAGGAAGTGAGTGAGTGAGTGAGTGAGTGAGTAAGTGAGAGTCAGTGAATGTGAGTGAGTGAGTGTATCAGCGAATGTGAGTGTGTCTGTCAGAAAATGTGTGTGATTCACTGAATGTGTGTCTGTCTGTCGGGGAGTGTAGGTGAGTGTGTGTGTCTAAGTGATTGTGAGTGTCTGTCAGTAAGTGTATGCGTCTGTCAGTGAGTGTATGCATCTGTCAGTGGGTGTCTAAATCATTGTATGTGTGTCAGATTGTGTCAAATTAGTGAGTGTACATGTGTGTGTATGTCAGTGTATCTGAGAGTGTGTGCTGGTCCGTGAGTGTGTGTCTGTCAGTCAAAATGTGTGTAAGTTAACAGGAAGAGGTGTGGCTTGGAAGGAAGGGGCAGGTACATTTAAATTAGGGGGTGAACGAGATCTGCCATGCCTAGGGCTGCACCATTTCAAAATACACCACTGGCCTCCATGCAGAGCGTCTGAGTGGCGGCAACTAGAGGTGATCTCGGAAAAGGCAGTGTTTACATTAAAATGTTTGCTGGGACAGGCTATAGACACCAGAACAACGACATTAAGCTGTAGTTGTTCTGGTCACTGAAGTGTCCCTTAAGCATGTCCCCTCTTGCCCACACCACAACCTGTCACACATTTATAGCCCCCAATATCGAGGGAATTCCAAGGGGAAAAGGTACTTGGATGCAGACATTTTTGGTACCCCTCTGAACATTAAAAAAATACTGCTGGGGGATGACTATGTGACTTAGTAAGTCTGCAAAGAAAAAAATGGTCACTGGTAATCATAATGAGCCTTGTAAAGTTAACGTTTCCAAAAAGTTTCCTATCATGCTTAGCCAGCCAATAGCATGTATAAGTATTGTAAGATATATATTCCACAAGCAGCTAGTTTGAAAGCACAGGAAAATATAGGCCACAAACAATGACATTTATTTTTCTTGTAAACAACAGCTAAACCTGAGCCCGCGGATGTTATAGGATCAGTATCCCCATGGTGGTAAAAGAGCACAGAGGTGGCCGGGAATCATGGAGAAGGTAGGCCACAAATATCTAGTCCACATAATGGATATGCTTGGCTGAGATTTTATAGTGCTTGAAAACGTAACCATTGGATTAGCAGTCACCATCTTGGATAAGGGCAAGGTGCCAATGCAACTGGAAACAAGGTTAAAAAGCGATTGATGTTTATCAGTGTTTGTACATGAGTCTACGTGCCAGAGTTTTCACACTGCAGTCATGGATAAGGTTCTGCTTGAGCTCATTGCTGAATTGAACTGTCCTAATAAATGTACAGTGTCCTCATGTTTGCCCCTATTGTCTGTACAAATGTTATATTTTCTTTGGATCTTATTTTCCTTATGCTCCGTGTTTTTTAATGATTTTACAGTCCTTCTCTTTGCTGCTTGTCTCTATATGACATATAATTAATATTATATTTCTAATCTTTTCTTCCTTGTGCTTCCATATTTGCACTCTCAATCCCAATTTCTTAGCACGGTCATTTAGTTTTCCTCATTTCATGATGTCTGCGGATTACCCTTCTGTTGGCGTTGCTTGATGTCTAATGCGCACGCGCAGATCAACACGTGTAAAACTTTTGGCTGATGGATTGTGGGAAAATATACTTGGCAACTGAAATGGAACCTCTAACCCGTGTCCATTAGAAAAGACTGTCAAAAATCACTTTCTGATAGTTGTAAACCCTCCAACTCTCCAAATCTCTGTTTCCTCGTCTTCTACCTTCGGCCTCCTTTTTTCCCTACTTGTTTACTACTTGCTGTGCTGCACACTTTTTCTGCTTGCTTTGTGTCCTTTTTTTCTTCCTTTAAATCCAAATGTTATTCCCCTCTTTCCTTAAAAAGACATTCCACTGTCATAATACAAAACATATAAAACAGTTACTGTTGTAAATATGCCCCAAATGAAAATGTGCCTGTATTTAATAATGCATCTTTTTGGGGGGGGCATATCTAAAAACAACTTTCAAGCCCTCCCCTTCTAATCCTGCCCAGATTTTCTGTGGCTGTCCAATCACAAGCTTCCCAATGCAGCTTAATGAGAAATCTCTGCAAGGCAGGTGCTCTGGGCAATTGCTGCCTCTGAAGTTTAGCTCCAGTGAGCAAACCAAAGCATGAAGGAACAGTACCTGCTGTCTGCTTGAAAGACAACGGGGTATAACCAGGTTAATTTATAAAAGTGTACATTTCTATTGAAATCTGCACTTTTTGCAAAATGAAAAAAATAGCACACACTCTTCACACATAAAGCTTTTCAGCAAGCTAAAGTGCTGCAAAGGGTCTGGAGTGTCCCTGCTTTGTTTAAATTTCTGCCCCTTTTTTCTTTTCTTTCTTTTTTTCTTGTATTTCTTACAAATTCTTATCTTACCACCTGCCATTACTGCAGGATGAGTGTTTCATACCTGTAATACTAATTACTAGTAAGCCATTATTCATGATTAATGTGCGCAAATAGTTATTGTGATGCCTCCATATTTTTTATACCGTTGATGCTTTGTATCACTTTTTGACCTAAAATTTTTTTTTAGAAAAAAAATTATATATTTTTCTCATGTATAGAATACAAAAGGCAAACTTCATATCAATAAAATAAAAGGGAAATAGAGGTACATGAATCCATATTTTGTGACTTTGTCACTTGAAATGCGGTGGCCTGGGGTTGCAGCAGAAGTTTAATTTTTACATTTACTAACCTAAAACTGCCCCTCGCAGCCGCTGCCATAAGCCTCCAGTAATATGGGGCAGTTTATCTTTGAACAATGCAGGTCAACCTTTAAATTTTTCTTGTGTTGTTCAGAAAATGACATTCCTTACACTCCTTCATATGTTTTTCTTTTTTTTTTTTTTTTTTTCTTTTCTTACATTTCCAGATACGTGGGTGGACTGGCAGTTTGACTATCATACCCGCTGAACCTTTAGAATTAGAGTCTGGAATTAGTGATATGGATCCCTGCCTGAGCTGGGAGAGGTGACTACAGCTGCCAACAGCCACAGGGTACGCCCTGCCCAAGACATAGCTTACTTTTGATCTTGTTGGGAGACACTAGCACTAACTCACACCTACACATTTTCACACACATGTCCAACCGTCTGTGGTTTTTTTATAAATGGAAAAAGCTTTCATTGCATTCTTATTCTTTAATTGCGTAAAAGGACCCAGTAGGCACCATAACTGCTTAATCTCATTGAAGTGGTTATAGTGCCTGGAGTCGCAAAGATGGTGTCCTCCTATTTAGCAATAAACCGTTTTTAATGCTAAACAAGAGTCGTCAGCAACCTATCCCTTCTGTGCTACTTGTGGTAGTAAGGAAGTATTAGCCCGAAAAGCAATGGGTGGCTGTGATTGGCTGGGAATGTCAGCTGACCGCATTCAGCCTATCACAATGTCATAGCAGGTATAATTCGGTATGGCTACAAGGAAGTGTATTATCTCTGCCTTAGCCACTCCTCCATTGTGGGCGGGGCTTTTGGAAGCCAGTGACCCTCATTCAGTGTTCAATTGCACGTAAATGGTTTAACACCGAATGGAGAGACGGAGCAAAGGTATTCCAGGCACTATAGCCAATTCAATGAGATGAAATTGTTACGGTGCCTACAGTGTGCTTTTAAAGTATAAAGTTTTCTATTATCATGTGCAACTCTTAAGGGGGCACAGCCTGGCATACAATGAAATTATCATGCGCCTCATTATGAACTGCAAGTGCAATGATATCCATGCCCATAACTTTGCTCTGGACACAAAATAGTTGTGGAAAAGAGTTGTATACTTACCTATTAACCCTGTAAAGATTCCAATAATGATAACTGGGGGAAAAGAAAGAAGAAATATTGCTGTCGCTAAAGAGTACAAAGATTTCAATCTGTTGAACCATCACTTGATGTCGTTTTGATATCTGTATAGCACCGAAATACTTGCTGTGACCTTCAGCTCCTTAAATACATAAATGAGAAACTAAGCAGTGACTTTGTTTCATTGACATTGTTTCAATTATTTGACTATTATATGTAGGACCCCTTTTACAAATAATATGTTGAACTAAAATATTTTAAAATGCTGTTCTGACTATTGCATCTGATACTTTAAAGGAACATTATAGTGTCAGAAGGAAAAACGAGTATTACTGGCACTATACGTTTTTAGTAGGTCGTTTCAGGTCCCTGGCTCCTCCTTGCCACCGTTAAAAAGGTGGTTTACTCTAGTTTTGCCAGCACTGCACAGATCTCCTCGCTGCTGCCCTGGTCCCGCTCCGCCTCCTTGGCTGAGATCATCAAGCATTGGGAGGCTAATGTGCATGCACGGAAAATTGCTGCACTGCGCCAATCAGCATCTTCTCACAGAGATCTCTATGTGAAAAATTCAACGTCTCCATGCAGGGTGCGGTGGCACTGAAAGGTAGTGATGTACATTGTACAGCACTGAAACAGAAAGCACCTCTAGTGGCCGTCTGACTGACTACCTCTAGAGGTGTTACTAGGCAGTAATGTAAACACTGCCTTTTCTCTGAAAAAGCAGTGTTTACATTAAAATGTCTGCAGGTACAGGCAATAGACATCAAAACAACTACATTACGCTGTAGTGGTTCTGGTGACTACAGTGTCCCTTTAAGGGGTTGATCCCAGGTATCAATTAACTTCCTGTCTGACCCCTTCTAAACACATAAATTCTCACTGAAGTGAGAATTGTTGGGAATTCAAAGTGAATTTCAAATTTAACGCCAACATTTCTGAATTGGAAAAATGTTCCAAGTGAAATTCCAATACTGTCAAAATAAGTATCTCATAAAGATCCTATCTTCATGAAATACCCATTTTTCAGAGGGGGGAGAGGGGTGCAGTGCCTCTTGAAGCTGAGTTATGCTCAGAACCAAGCCTGCAAGCGTTAATAGTTAATATCATAAATCTTAAACCACTAGACATGTGCAATTCGTTTCGGTCCGAATATGAATTCGGACGAATTTCGGGCAATTCGGACATTTGGGTACTTCCGAATGTCCGAATTGCTGAAGTTCTGAAGTGCCGAAGTTCTGAAGTGCTGAAGTGCCGAAGTTCTGAAGTGCTGAAGTGCCGAAGTTCCGAAGATGGCGAATTTCCGAAGTGTCGAACTGCCGAAGTGCCGAAGTTCCGAAGTGCTGAAGTTCCGAAGTTGCCGAAGTTCCAAAGTGTCAAAGTACCGAAGTTCTGAAGCACAGTATTGCCTAAGTACTAATATACTTACCCAGTGAAAGAAATAAAAAGGTTACATTGTATACAATTTTAAATAAAAAGTATACAAACATAGCCAGGATTCAGCTGTAAGCATTTGCAACACTTACAACAATCAAGTAACATACATTCATATAAAATGTAAGTTTCTTGGCCAGTCAATGTAATGACAGGAATGAATAAGCAGATAACTCCCTAATTCCCACGGTATTAGGGAGCTAGCTACTAAAAGGCTGAAAGACCTAAATTGGTCTTTCAGCCAAATTTACTAATACTAAGTAAAGATTACTTAGTATTAGTAAATTATGCCCCTACTCGCTATACCGCGCTGTGTTAAATGACACAGAGCACTCTGATTGGTGGATTTCAAACCAACCAATCAGAGTGCTGTGACAGGTAAATGTAGAGACTTACCTGTCAGTCTCTTCATTTACCTGTCAGAGCACTCTGATTGGATGGCTTAAACCCACCAATCAGAGTGCTCTGAGCCTAATTGCAGGGCAGGGCAAGGCTTTATAAGCCTTGCCCTGCCCTGCAGAACTCAGTCTGCGTGGAGCCCTCCATGGGTGAAGAAGGAATTTTTTTTTTGCGCTCGTTTTATTTTTTTTTTATTGCGTCGGTTATTATGGTTTTTTTATTTGGCCTTTTTTGGGGCTGAAAAAATAAGATTTTAGAAGAAAGAAAACATTGAATGGTAAGTTATTTTTTTTTTTTACAAGTTCTTAGTTAAATGTCCCCCCCCCCTCATTATTTTTAGGGTGAGGGGGGTAGGTAGGGGATAATTTTTTTTGGGGGGGAGGGGGTGACTAGGGGTTTAGGGACCCCTAGTCACCTGGAGGAAGGGGGGGCATTTTTTTAGGGCGCCCACCCGCCTCTCAGGGGTGGGGGCCGGGGGGGAGGACAATAGGTCCCCCCCCTATTGGAATTTAGGGCCCCCACCCGCCGCTCAGGGGTGGGGGCCAGGGGGAGGACATTACATCCCCCCTTTATTAGTATTTAGGGTCCCCACCCACCGCTCAGGGGTGGGGGCCAGGGGGGAGGACATTAGGTCCCCCCTTTATTAGTATTGAGGGCCCCCACCCACCGCTCAGGGGAGGGGGGCAAGGGGGGAGGACATTAGGTCCCCCCCTTTATTAGTATTTAGGGCCCCCACCCGCCGCTCAGGGGTGGGGGCCAGGGGGGAGGACCTTAGGTCCCTCCCCCTTTTTAGGATTTAGGGCCCCCACCCGCTGCTCAGGGGTGGGGGCCAGGGGGGAGGACATTAGGTCCCCCCCTTATTTTACTGTAGGGCCCCCACCCACTGCTCAGGGGTGGGGGCCAGGGGGGAGGACATTAGGTCCCCCCCTTATTAATATTTAGGGCCCCCACCTGCCGCTCAGGGGTGGGGGCCAGGGGGGAGGACATTAGTTCCCCCCCTTATACCAATTTAGGGCTCCCACCCACTGCTCAGGGGTGGGGGCCAGGGGGGAGGACAATAGGTCCCCCCCCATCGTTTTACTTTAGGGCCCCCTCCCGCCGGGGGGGCCTATTTTTTTTTTTAAACAGTGAGTAGCCACAGGCTGCTCACTGTTTACTAGACATGCCCCTACTCGCGGTATAGCTAAGTCATTTTTACCTAGTATTAGTAAATTTAGGTCTTTCAGCCTTTTGGTAGATAACTCCCTAATACCGTGGGAATTAGGGAGTTATCTACTAAGCGGCTGCAATAGAAGTGCCGAAGTCCCGAAATTCCGAAGTTCTGAAATGCCGAAGTTCCGAAGTGTCGAAGTGCCGAAGTTGCCGAAGTTCCGAAGTTCCGAAGTGCTGAAGTGCTGAAGTTCCGAAGATGCCGAATTTCCGAAGTGTCGAACTGCCGAAGTGCCGAAGTTCTGAAGTGCCGAAATTCCGAAGTTGCCAAAGTTCCGAAGTGTTGAAGTGCCGAATTGCCGAAGTCCCGAATTTCGGAATGCCGAACCGAAAATTTTCCCCATGCACATGCCTATAAACCACTTTGTATTCTCTCCTTAGTAAATAACCCTGACAATATTCATTTAATCCCATGGGTACCAAGGATCTGAGATATGGGTAACATCGCTGAACCATACATTCCTCATTAGAAGTTCAGAGGTCAGAAACCTTAAAGGGGGCGGGGCCGGGCCGCCAAGATGGCTGGTCGCAGGAGAGCTCGGCTCCTGCAAACTACACACAATTAAGCTGGAAATATAACCTTTACAACGACCACAGATACCTACCACTGCGACCCATGACGCACAAAGGCTACCGGATCCGAGGAGAGGCTGGCTCCTGTAGTTGCAGTCCCTCGGAGGTGAAATACCCGCGACTCACAGGGGGAACTTAGCCGGCGGTGAGTGGGGTGGACGGCCGCCACCCCACTATCGTGCCTAACGGAGCTGGAACGTCAATTCATCTCACCGCGGACCCGGCCCTGTTACCTCCCCCCTCTGGACCGGGGGGGTGATCCCGGTCCTCGCCCCACAGCTGCACTCACAGCGTGGCAGCGGAGATCCGGCAAAGACGCCCGGCCATTACACAGGCTCAGGGCCCAAACCTAAAATGGCGGAGACCATGTGCAACATCGCTGATGCAGATGGAGACGGAGGAGGGGAGCTGAACAGCCCCCGCATGCACGAGACTCAACACCGGCAGCAGACACAACAGACGGCGAAAGGTGACACTGTGAGGGTTTTAACCCCTGGAATGCTGGCAGTCAAGAGAGACCCACAGCAGAGCGACCAACGACTTTCCCACAGACTGGGCATTGGAGAGAGGCCCCGGACTGTCTTTCAGTACAGGCTCAGACGGCATTGCAGACCCGGTTTATCCAGGCGAACTACCGATATGACCCTGCTTTCCTATGTGACCCTTACATGCCACCACCTTTACTCTGGGACTGATACCTGGACACATTCCCTGCCTAACAACCAGAGCAGTCAACTACTGAATTTTTTTTATATGTTATACGTTAGGCCATGACTACCATGCCTCTGCTACACACTACTGTCGCTACCGCAAATCTCCATGCTTTGCATAACAACACAGCAGTATATCCTCCACACTGACACCGCACACAGAGGTACGCTGACAGCGCTCTTGCCATGTCTGACAACATGCTGGATCTAGTACACTGCATCCTACACTGAAAGCGCAGCCTAGCCTGTCTATTATCTCTAAGCAGCCTGTATCACCAGTAATAATCAATCTAACGCGAGACTAAGCTTGAATTTCTTACTCTTTAGTTTAAAATTGCGTCTCTTATTTTGCCGTAACTGTTACAACTCAGATATCAATATAAAAAATGTGCTGTCAAATCGTATGCCATGTCAACTTCACTGTACCTAATTGGCCTGCTAATGCTATTGTGGCATCGAAAGGCAAAATGTTACCTGTATAAACATGCACAAGAAAAATAAAGAATTAAAAAAAAAAAGAAAAAAAGTAAATAAGAAAAAAAAAAAAAGAAACCTTAAAAACAGATATGAAGTGTAATGCCAGGAAAACGTATCTCAGTCATGGAGTACACGATCTCTTCTTCAGCATAATGGGTTATTTTAAATTTAAGGTCAAAATAGCTGGATTCGAATAAAACTTCTTAATCAGCTGTGATTTTAGTTCAGTTACTCGGGCATTAGATTTGATGCTCACCTTGAATTCAGTATGAATTCTCACTTTAGTAATTAACCCTCATGGTCGTGTCTTCATCCTGGGTATTCTAATGCTAGTTTGCTCCATTACCTGGCCTTGGCCATAGTTTCAGAGTTGGATCAAATGAATGTGCGTGGCTGTTATACAGGTTGTCCTCACTTTACTGCTTACCTGTTTAACGACGGCTCGCACTTACGACCAGCTCTCTAGTGTGGGGATTCAAGGGATTCCCTACTTTAGAGAGCTGGTCTTTGTTCAGGGAATTTCCCCCGAATATAGATTAGAGGGATTCCCTGCTCTGGTGCGTATGTCTATGTTCAGATAACTTTCCCGAACATAGACAAGCGCACCAGAGCAGGGAATCCCTCTAATCTATGTTCGGGAAAATTTCCCCGAACATAGAAAAATGCACCAGAGCAGGGAATCCATCTAATCTATGTCCGGGTAACGCTCCTCAAACATAGATTTAAGGGATTCCCTGCTCTGCTGCACTTGTCTATGTTCGTGGAAAATTCCCCAAACATAGACCTGCACTGGTGCACATGCTCTGTAGCGCATCCTTCCTTACCGACCAATTAGTGTTACGACTGAGTTGTAAGAACGAAACCCAGTCGGTAAGTGAGGAGTAGCTATATGCAATAATTATTTGAACAAGCTAGTAGGAACAACACCAGGCACAATTAGCAGGAAAGAAATAATTTAAAGGGTTACTCCAACCACTATGACCACTTTAAGAACCTTTCACATCCACATGCTGGTAGGAAGTGAGATCAGATCACTTCCTCCTGGCTACAGGAAGAGCCACGCAGGAGGGAAAGGAGTCACAGCAGGACCAGCTCCAGATCCACTCTGAGCCAGCAGCAGGACTCCATGTAAGCCTAAAAATTCTGACATATATATGTATATGTATTTGTGTCAGTGAGTGTGTGTCAGTGAGTGAGTGTATGTATGTGCCAGTCTGTGTGTCAGTGTCTTTGTTTGTGTCAATGTGTGCATCTATGTGTCAGGGTGTTTGTATGTGTCAATGTGTGTATCTGTGTGTCAGAGTGTGTGTATATCTGTGTGTCAGTGTGTGTATATGTCAGTGTGTGTATCTGTGTGTCAGTGTGTTTGTATGTGTCAGTGTGTGTATCTGTGTGTGAGGGTGTTTGTGTGTGTCAGTGTTTGTATCTGTGTGTCAGGGTGTGTCCATCTGTGTGTCAGGGTATGTGTATTTGTGTGTCAGGGTGTTTGTATGTGTCAGTGTGTGTATGTGTCATTGTGTGTATTTGTGTGTCAGGGTGTGTATGTGTCAGTGCGTGTATCTGTGTGTCAGTGTGTTTGTGTGTCAGTGTGTGTATCTGTGTGTGAGGGTGTTTGTGTGTGTCAGTGTTTGTATCTGTGTGTCAGGGTGTGTCCATCTGTGTGTCAGGGTATGTGTATTTGTGTGTCAGGGTGTTTGTATGTGTCAGTGTGTGTATGTGTCAGGGTGTGTATGTGTCAGTGCGTGTATATGTGTGTCAGTGTGTGTATCTGTGTGTCAGGGTGTCTGTATGTGTCAGTGTGTGTATCTGTGTGTCAGGGTGATTGTATGTGTCAGTGTGTATCTGTGTGTCAGTATTTGTATATGTCTGTTAGGGTGTGTATGTGTCAGTGTGAATTGTATGTGTGTGTATCTGTTTGTCAGGGTGTTTGTGTCAATTTGTGCATGTGTCAGTGTGTGTATCTGTGTGTCAGGGTGTGTATCTGTGGGTCAGGGTGTTTTTATGTGTCAGTGTGTATATCTGTGTGTCAGGGTATGTGTATCTTTGTGTGTGTCGGAGTATGTGTATCTTTGTGTGTGTATCTGAATGTGTGTATGTGTCAGTGTGTTTATATGTGTGTGTGTGTGTGTAAATGTGCATGTTTTTCTGTGTACGTATGTATGTATGTATGTATGTTGCAGTGTATTTGTGTATATGCATACATCCCAGAAGACCAACAAAACCTGCAAACACACCCCTGCAAAGGCAAACATAAAAACACACCCCTGTATTAAAACTCCCAAATGATATAAAAACACACGTTCATTCACATACCAACACTACACACAAATGTACACGTGCATTTAAAAGCCTACACTACATACAAACACACCCCTGCATTCAAACGCAAACACTAGACACAAGCACACCAATGCATTCCAATGGCAACAGTATACACAATTACACCTATACATGCACACATACAGGGAGTGCAGAATTATAAGGCAAATGAGTATTTTGACCACATCATCCTCTTTATGCATGTTGTCTTACTCCAAGCTGTATAGGCTCGAAAGCCTACTACCAATTAAGCATATTAGGTGATGTGCATCTCTGTAATGAGAAGGGGTGTGGTCTAATGACATCAACACCCTATATCAGGTGTGCATAAATATTAGGCAACTTCCTTTCCTTTGGCAAAATGGGTCAAAAGAAGGACTTGACAGGCTCAGAAAAGTCAAAAATAGTGAGATATCTTGCAGAGGGATGCAGCACTCTTAAAATTGCAAAGCTTCTGAAGCGTGATCATCGAACAATCAAGCGTTTAATTCAAAATATTCAACAGGGTCGCAAGAAGCATGTGGAAAAACCAAGGTGCAAAATAACTGCCCATGAACTGAGAAAAGTCAAGCGTGCAGCTGCCAAGATGCCACTTGCCACCAGTTTGGCCATATTTCAGAGCTGCAGCATCACTGGAGTGCCCAAAAGCACAAGGTGTGCAATACTCAGAGACATGGCCAAGGTAAGAAAGGCTGAAAGACGACCACCACTGAACAAGACACACAAGCTGAAACGTCAAGACTGGGCCAAGAAATATCTCAAGACTGATTTTTCTAAGGTTTTATGGACTGATGAAATGAGAGTGAGTCTTGATGGGCCAGATGGATGGGCCCGTGGCTGGATTGGTAAAGGGCAGAGAGCTCCAGTCCGACTCAGACGCCAGCAAGGTGGAGGTGGAGTACTGGTTTGGGCTGGTATCATCAAAGATGAGCTTGTGGGGCCTTTTCGGGTTGAGGATGGAGTCAAGCTCAACTCCCAGTCCTACTGCCAGTTTCTGGAAGACACCTTCTTCAAGCAGTGGTACAGGAAGAAGTCTGCATCCTTCAAGAAAAACATGATTTTCATGCAGGACAATGCTCCATCACACGCGTCCAAGTACTCCACAGCGTGGCTGGCAAGAAAGGGTATAAAAGAAGAAAATCTAATGACATGGCCTCCTTGTTCACCTGATCTGAACCCCATTGAGAACCTGTGGTCCATCATCAAATGTGAGATTTACAAGGAGGGAAAACAGTACACCTCTCTGAACAGTGTCTGGGAGGCTGTGGTTGCTTCTGCACGCAATGTTGATGGTGAACAGATCAAAACACTGACAGAATCCATGGATGGCAGGCTTTTGAGTGTCCTTGCAAAGAAAGGTGGCTATATTGGTCACTGGTTTGTTTTTGTTTTGTTTTTGAATCTCAGAAATGTATATTTGTGAATGTTGAGATGTTATATTGGTTTCACTGGTAAAAATAAATAATTGAAATGGGTATATATTTGTTTTTTGTTAAGTTGCCTAATAATTATGCACAGTAATAGTCACCTGCACACACAGATATCCCCCTAAAATAGCTAAAACTAAAAACAAACTAAAAACTACTTCCAAAAATATTCAGCGTTGATATTAATTAGTTTTTTGGGTTCATTGAGAACATGGTTGTTGTTCAATAATAAAATTAATCCTCAAAAATACAACTTGCCTAATAATTCTGCACTCCCTGTATACTCTATAGAAGAACATGCTTACATTCAAACACACAAACATTGCTGACAAACAAAACCCTGCAAGGATGGACAAATGGTAAATCTTCAGCTGGCTTAGCATTGTGGGAGTCGTACGGCAGATGGAGATCCCTTTGCTAGTGGGGGGCCCAAAAATATTTCTTGCACCAGTGCAAGTCTACATTAGTTCCACCACTGTCCCTAAATGTTGTAGAACTACAACTCCCATGATGCTTTGCATGCCTTTAGAATGGGGGGGTCAAATGATGTATGATGGGGCAAGTGACATATCAGGCTGGGTGGATGAATATGACACAGGAGGGGAAATGGTGGAGGGGGTTGATTTCGGGAAAGGGAAAATGATATGTTGGAAAAAGGTTAGAAAAACATTTGGGTAGATGGCAAGTTGTATAGTTCCAAACTTTTCTGTGTTTCTATTGTGCTATATCATGTGCTATTTCTTACAAATTAATTAATTCTATTCATAAACAGGGCTATACATAGGACACGAGGTCACACATTTAGGCTTGAAGAAAGGAGATTTCATCTAAGGCAAAGAAAAGTTTTTTTTTACAGTAAGAGCAATAAGGATATGGAATTATTTGCCTGAAGAGGTGGTTTTGTCAGAGTCTATACAGATGTTTAAACTGCAATTGGATAAATACTTTCAAAAACATAACATACAGGGATACAATTTCTAATTAGTGGGGTAATAGCTGCTTGATCCAAGGAGACATCTGACTGCTATTTTGGGGTCAAGAAGGAATTTTTTCCTAGTTTGTTGCAAAATTGGAAGTGCTTCAGACTGGGTTTTTTGCCTTCTTTTGGATCAACAGCAAAAACATATGTGAGGAAGGCTGAACTTGATGGACGCAAGTCTCTTTTCAGCTATGTAACTATGTAACTATGTAATACTTTTATCATATGTGCTGTTGCCAAGGTGCATCATGGCATGGAAATGTAAATCAGTTGTATCTCGTGATGCCACACATACGGCATCATAGTAAGATATTGGTGGGTAAGTGTGTCCTAAAATCACCATCACTGCCTATCTCTAACTCAAATAAAATGCTTTAATAGCACTTAGCAGGATGACTAACAGAACTGTGATTTGAAAAGTACCAATTTATCTTCAACAATGATATCAAAAACAAAAAAGAATGACACTATTTGAGTGAATCTTTTACAGTAAAAACACTCTTAACTGATAAGCATATCATAAAACTGTTTACATGTTGTATAATATTTTTTATTTACGGCTGCAGCATGTTTTAACCTTCACTTTTCCCTGTCATTTGAATGTGAATTATTTACCAGATATTATTATTATTATTATTGGTATTTATATTGTGCCAACTTATTCGCTTTAGAATAAATTTAACCCCTTCACGACGGGTGACGGACGAGGTCCGTCATCCTGGGGATGCCCTTAACGACGGGTGACGGACCTCGTCCGTCACGCGGTAAAATTAACCCCAGATCGCCGCAATCGCGGCGATCGTGGGGTTAATGGTGCTCCGGTCTGCCTCTGCATTAGAGGCAGACCGGGAGCACCGGATCGGGCTGTCAGAGTACATGTGCCCGCTCTGACAGCATGCCAGAGCGGGCACATGTGCTCTCTATACTCACCTCCGCCTCCCTGCACTTCCGGGTTCAGTGTGAAGTGCAGGGAGCCGGATCAGTGCTGATCCTGCCCCCTGGTGTAAAAAAAAAAAAGTAAATTTAAAATCCCACCCCCCTTTACCCATTTTAATAAAAAATTAACCCCTTCCCTGCCAATTGATCACTGACTACAGTGATCAATTGGCAGGGATTACATTTTAATATGATCTGATTTTTTTTTAACCCCTGAGGGTTAATTCTTTTTTTTTTTAACCCTCAGGGGTTAAATTTATTTTATTAATTAATTTAAATATTTTAAAATTATAAATTTAGCTAGCTGGGGAGGGTGGAAGTTAGTGGGGAATTGGGGGATTTAGTGTTAGGCTAACTAGGGGTTAACGTTAAAAAAGTTTTAAAATAAGCTTTAAAAAGTTAAAAAATTAAGTAAAAAAAAAAGTTTTAATAACGTTTAAGTAAAAAAAAAAAAAAAAAAAATCCTTTACCCAGTCCAAATAAAAATTAACCCCTTGCCTGCCAGTCTATCACTGCCTACAGTGATCAAAATACAGATCACAGTATTATACTGTGATCTAATTTTTTTTTAACCCCTGACGATTAACTTTTATTTATTTTTTAACCCTCAGGGGTTAAATTAATTTAATTAACTAATTTAAATATTGTATAATTAAATATTTTGCTAGCTGGGGTGGGTGGGAGTTATGGGAAAATGGGGAATTTACTGTTAGTGCTGCTTACTGCTAGTTAGGGGTTAACGGTAAAAGAAAAAGCTTAGAAAAATGTTAAATCTGTAAAAAAAAGTTTTACGAAAGTTTAGGAAACTTTTAAAAAATGAATAAGCAAAACAAAAGTTTAAAAAATAGTTTTAAAAAGTAAAAAAAGTTTTAAAAAGTAAAAAAATACATTTAATAACGCTCATTACCACTACACCTGGTACAAGCTAGCGGAAAAATGATCCCACGCTAAGGTTCAAAATATGCCTTTTGAAATACCCTGGGATGTCTTCTTTAAGAAATGGTATGGCTTTATGGGGTATTTGGATTATATAGCCTGGTAAAATACTCTAAAATGGGACATGGGCACAGCGTAAAAATTTAAAGTTTGAAAAAAATGGAATGGCTGTGTCCCAAATGTGCCCCTCCGATGTCCACATATACCTGGCAAAGGTACATACGGGGGTATTTTTGTACTCAGCCGACATAGCTGAGCAACATATAAAGTATTATAGAGTGGTGGTACACATAAGGTTTGCAAAATATACTGTGCAAACTCACTTTGTGTGTCAAAAAGGCAGAAAAAACGCTTATTACCACTACACCTGGTACAAGCTAGCGGAAAAATTATCCCACACTAATTTTCAAAATATGCCTTTTGAAATACCCTGGGATGTCTTCTTTAAGAAATGGTATGGCTTTATGGAGTATTTGGATTATATAGCCTGGTAAAATACTCTAAAATGGGACATGGGCACAGCGTAAAAATGTAAAGTTTGAAAAAAAAATGGAATGGCTGTGTCCCAAATGTGCCCCTCCGATGTCCACATATACCTGGCAAAGGTACATACGGGGGTATTTTTGTACTCAGCCGACATAGCTGAGCAACATATAAAGTATTATAGAGTGGTGGTACACATAAGGTTTGCAAAATATACTGTGCAAACTCACTTTGTGTGTCAAAAAGGCAGAAAAAACGCTTATTACCACTACACCTGGTACAAGCTAGCGGAAAAATTATCCCACGCTAAGGTTCAAAATATGCCTTTTGAAATACCCTGGGGTGTCTACTTTAAGAAATGGTAGGCCTTTGTGGGGTAGTTTGAATTTAAAACTTACGAAGATGCTTGGAAATTGCACATAGGTCCAGCGTCAAAATTCAAAGTTCTGTAAAAACTGATATGGCTTGGTCTCCAATATGCCACTGTAGCTTCACAAAATAGTGCCAAAGACATTCATTGGGGATGTCTTTTTACTCAGAAGACTTAGCTGAGCATAATTTGAAGGTTTTGAACTTAGTGGCACATATGAAATATACAAAATGCCCAGCAAAAATGCAATCCGTATGTCAAAAAATGCACAAAATTATTTTTTACCACATACTTTGGCATATATTGGTGAATAAATGGGGGCATGCTAAGGCACAATATGCACCTTATGATATACCCTGGAGTGTCTACTTTTACAAATGGTAGGCCTTTGTGTTTTTTTTTTTTTGAACAGTCAAACTGTTATAATACCCCAAATGGAAGCATAGGCTCATTAAATCCGTCTCTCAAAATTCAACTGTGAATACTGAAAAGGACAGGTCTCCTGTATGGCACTGTAGCTTCACGAAATAGTGCCATAGACATACAATGGGGGTGTCCTTTTACTCAGAAGACTTAGCTGAGCATAATTTGGGGGGTTTGAACTTAGTGGCACATATGAAATATACAAAATGCCCAGCAAAAATGCAATCCGTATGTAAAAAATGCACAAAATTATTTTTTACCACATACTTTGGCATGTAATGGTAAAAAAATGGAGGCATGTTAAGGCACAATATGCACCTTATGAGATACCCTGGAGTGTCTACTTTTACAAATGGTAGGCCTTTGTGGGGGTTTTTGAACAGTCAAACTGTTATAATACCCCAAATGGAAGCATAGGCTCATTAAATCCGTCTCTCAAAATTCTACTGTGAATACTGAAAAGGACAGGTCTCCTGTATGGCACTGTAGCTTCACGAAATAGTGCCATAGACATACAATGGGGGTGTCCTTTTACTCAGAAGACTTAGCTGAGCATAATTTGGGGGGTTTGAACTTAGTGGCACATATGAAATATACAAAATGCCCAGCAAAAATGCAATCCTTATGTAAAAAATGCACACAATTATTTTTTACCACATACTTTGGCATGTAATGGTAAAAAAATGGGGGCATGTTAAGGCACAATATGCACCTTATGAGATACCCTGGAGTGTCTACTTTTACAAATGGTAGGCCTTTGTGGGGGTTTTTGAACAGTCAAACTGTTATAATACCCCAAATGGAAGCATAGGCTCATTATATCCGTCTCTCAAAATTCTACTGTGAATACTGAAAAGGACAGGTCTCCTATATGGCACTGTAGCTTCACAAAATAGTGCCAAAGACATACAATGGGGGTACCGTTGTACTCAGCAGAAGTAACTGAACACATAATAAAGCTTTGTACAGGAATAGCACACAACAACTTTACAAAATACACATGAGAAGTTCTTTGTTATACGTTTGTGTGCGAAAACCCCCCAAAAACACAATTTTACTCCAATATTTAGCAGAGGTTGGCGGTAAAATGGCTACGTAGAAAGTGTCAAAACAACCTTAGGTAAATAGCCTGTGATGTCTACTTTATATAAATATATACTTTTGTGTGGCAATTTTGTTTTATTTTATGGCTATTAGGCTTACAAGACAAACATACCAAATTCTAAAATCGCTCCATATTAAAATTTTATTTTACTCCTTGTGCTTTGTGACCTGTAACTACCAAAAAAAACTTAAAATCCCAGACACATTATATATTCTGTAAATCACTTACTTTCCTTAACCTGCACTAATTATGCACACATTATGATTGCAAAAACTGTAAAAAAAAACAATATTTTTCATTTTTTTTGCATTTTTCTGTATTTTTTTTATAATAAGTAAGCATTTATATATTTATATGTTATATCAAATTAAAGCCCTTTCTGTCCTTTAAAAAACAGTATATAATATGTGTCGGTGCAATAAATGAGAGAGATGCAAATTGCAGTTGAACGCAAACAGCAAGAAAATGCAAAAATTGCTTGTGTCATTAAGCGTAAGTCAAGCTTCTGAAGCTCTGTCCTTAAGGGGTTAAAGGGACACTAAAGTCACCAGAATAACTACAGCTTATTGTATTTGTTCTGGTGAGTAGAATCATTCCCTTCGGCCTTTTTTGATGTAAACACTGTCTTTTCAGAGAAAATGCAATGTTTACATTACAGCCTAGGGATAACTCCACTGACCACTCCTCAAAAGGCTACTAGAAGTGCTTCCTGGGGCAGTGCTGCACACTGTGCAGTACTGTCATTTAGAGTCTCCACCCTCTGCATGCAGACACTGCACTTTCCTCATAGAGATGCATTGATTCAATTAATCTCTATGAGGAGATGCTGATTGGCCAGGGCTGTGTTTGACTTGTGCTGGCTCTTCCCCTGATCTGCCTCCTTGAAAGTCTCAGCTAATCCTATGGGGAAGCATTGTGATTGGCTCAGCCTACCACTTCTGATGATGTCAGCAGACAGCAGGCATGTCACAGGCAGACAGGGGCAGAGCCATCAGCTGCAGACTTGAATACAACTAAGATTTTACTATATTTAGGGAGGCAAGAGGGAACAGGAAGGTGGTTTTAACACTATAGGGTCAGGAATACATGCTTGTGTTCCTGACCCTATAGTATTACTTTAACAATAAACTAGAAAAGCTACAATTTCTGGGGAAATTGTGTGAAGTGTTCTTGCCTCCACCAGTAGTCTACAACTGGAGTGGACGGAGTAACTGGGTGGAGTGGCTTGAGTAACTGTTGTGGGGTTGGAGTGGCTGGAGTAACTGTGGAAAGGTTGGAGTGTGGTTCCCTCACTCTACAGCAAGGGCAGAGAAGAGCTTTCAAATCTTTCAAATCCCTCGAACATTCCACCAACTGCCAACAGAAACCAATAGATTTCAAATAGGGCAGAGAAGAGCGGTTAAAAACAAACTGCTCCAAATTGCTCACTTCACTGGCGTTTGCCATCTTCAAATGGTCGTATTTTAAAAACTATAAATCCTACAGCGAAGCGCTTTATATTGTGAGAATCACAAGACCCAGACCTACATTTTCCCCCCAATTCTTTATTTTTCTGTGCTCAGTTGTGCATGGAATTACATTCAGCATTTCATGAGATCGTTAGTTTGCAAGTATTTAGCGGTAACAAGTGTTCCCATAACATTTTGAGGTTAGTGTCAGGATATACAGTGAAATGCGTTTGTCAAGCACTTTTTATTTTTAACCGCGTTTGGGGACAAGCCCGGGGTTAGTTAGAGTTCGGCAGGCTAGTGATTGGTGTGTGTTGCACTCCCGGGGTACTACAGGCTTGAGGTGTTGAGGTGTGAAGTATGCTCCTTTGTGTTGCATGAGGCCGCAGTGTTGCGTAGGAGCCTAAGTTTGTGTGGTCTCAGGTTGGTATCTATATGCGTAGATAGTGCCAGGGTGTGCGTACTTTTTGAGTACTATGCGATGTTTGTGTGGATGTTGGACCGTTTGGTGTCCTGGTGGTTGCCTGGCACGCTTAGTGTTGCCCCTGCCCTAGAGGAGTGGCGGGGGGAGGGGGGGGGCGGCGGTATTTAAGGCGCCTCTTATCGCCAGATTGCCTGGGTCTTGAAGGCCAGCGGCTTGCTGAGTGAGAGAGGTGTGTAGACCCTGTTTTGTTTGGGGGTTGTGGTACCTTTCCCAGGGGTTTGGGTGTGTTGTCTGAGTGAGCGTACTAGAAAATAAAAGTGAAAGGTAGGGTAGGAAGAATTAAAAAAAGAAATTAATTAATTAATTAAAGTAAATGAGTAAAAAATACAATATGTGATAAGCATTGTAGAATAACATTATAGACTCTTAATTGGTTTGGATCTAAGTCCGAGCGTGTAGTTGGTCAGTGTAGTTTAGATAGCCAGAGGGTTGCTCGGAGGCAAGGCTGGCTCAGTCCCAGATTAGGGTCGGGTGTGCGGGCGCTGCAGGCAGTTCGCCATTTGTCCGGCTGAGGTGCTGGCTGCTGGGTCCTGGGTTACATTTTGGTTATCTTCTGTATTAGGAGGTTGACTCGGTTGCAGTCCCAATGCAGACAGGAAGGTTGGGGCTCCCACCGGGGAGGTAAGGTTGTGAGTGGACCCAGCGTGATGGACTAGTAAGGAGCCGGAGTTACCCCATCTGTATGGTATGTTTGCTTTGCATAGAGTGGACGTCACTGGGCTGAAGGATTTGCGTCTAAGTAATGTGGCTCAGGGGAGGTCTTGAAAAAATAATAACTTTGCGTCCTCAAATTCTAGTGGCGTTTTGCCTTTCAGGGCAGTCATTATTTGAATCTTGTCATGTATGGTTACACAACGTAGGATGACATCTCTGGAGGTGTCAGGTGCGATGCGTACTGAGCTTGTTACACGGTATATACCATCCAGTGTGATTTTCTTAGCTACTGGTTGTGGTAGGATGGTATTCAAGAGTCGTCGCATGTAGTGCGGCAGTTCTTCAGTGGTGATGGTGTTGGGTATGCCGCGGATCTTTATGTGTGTTCGCCGTTGCTTGTCTTCAAGGGACATTATTTGGGTTGCTAGGACATGTTTTTCTATGTGCAGCTGTTGGACTGAATCTTTCAGGGTAGTTATAGTATTGTGTACTCCAGCTATGTCCTTTTCTGCGTTTGTGATATGGTCTGTGACCTGTTGCATGTCCCTTTTAATTAGGGCTACATCTGCAGCCAGCAGCTTCTGGATGACTACCAGGAGGGCTTTCAGGTCCCCTTTAGTAGTGGGGGCTGAGTCCTCTGGCGAGGCCGGGACTTTTGTGGGTCCTCCCTGGGTGTTCTCTGTGTGTGAAGCCTCCCCTCCCTCCATCTCCTGGACGGGGGCCATGTTTGGCTGGTGCGTTGTCGGCTGGTCGGAGCAGCATTTCCCCAATGTCCCTACCTTGGGTATGGTCTCCAGCCGTAGGTTTGGGGGTACGTCGGCCCATGGTAGGTGTGTCCTGCGGGGGGTAGACCGGGTAGTCGGGACCCGCTCTCTGTCCGCCGAGGAGTGCCTCGAGGCTGAGGATTGGTGAGGCACGGTAGGCCGCAATTAAGTGACACCAAGGGGGTGGGGGGGGGGGGAGGAAGTTTGTTTTCGTGGCACTATATTTTCCCTTTAAAGGACCACTCTAGTGCCAGGAAAACATACTCGTTTTCCTGGCACTAGAGTGCCCTGAGGGTGCCCCCACCCTCAGGGACCCACTCCCGCCGGGCTCTGGAAAGGGGAAAGTGTTTAAAAACTTACCTTTTTCCAGCGGTGGGCGGAGAGCTCTCCTCCTCCGATCCTCCTCTTCTCCTCCCCGTCGGATGAATGCGCACGCGCGGCACGAGCTGCGTGCGCATTCAGCCGGTCACATAGGAAAGCATTCATAATGCTTTCCTATGGACGCTTGCGTGCTCTCACTGTGAAAATCACAGTGAGAATCACGCAAGCGCCTCTAGCGGCTGTCAGTGAGACAGCCACTAGAGGAAATAGGGGAAGGCTTAACCCATTCACAAACATAGTAGTTTCTCTGAAACTGCTATGTTTATGAAAAAATGGGTTAACCCTAGAAGGACCTGGCACCCAGACCACTTCATTAAGCTGAAGTGGTCTGGGTGCCTAGAGTGGTCCTTTAAATGAAATGTTTTATTAAAAAAAAAATCAAAAACGATTAAACAGTTTTATAGTAAAAGATCAAATAAAGAATATATTAGCAGTTTTATACCTTGTTATTTATTAATCTAGCTTTGTATGTCACTGGGTCTTTGATAATTAATTATGTGTGCAAAGTGCTACATGTAATTGGTCATCGTAAGTTCAGAAGTAAAAAAAATATTGTCATATTTGGTTAAACAGAATGTTCTGCAGTAAGAATTGGAGGAGAGCTATGTATCTATCATAAGAATGACTATTAGATTAGTCATCTAATACTGCTCTTCAATTGTATCATGTTAGTGCACAAAATCCAAATTTGTCTGAGATCAGTTCTGTAATGGATATCCCCTTGTTTAGAAATGTGATTGCATTGCAAAAACATCCAGATACTGTAATATTTCACCATTTATTCTCAGTTGTGATATGGTAATCTAAACAGAAATTACAGATCTGTCAAACTGGAACGTTTTAAAATTTCCCACTGTGCCTTATGTGTCAGCATTCTAGAAAAAAAAAAAAAAATTAAACCTGTACACATTCTTATCGGGTATTCACATTAACCTTTGTTAGTTACAGAATTGTACACATTTTATAGTTAATTGTTTAAGCTCCCACTATTTTAATTGTATGCAGTTATTTAAGTATTTATAAACCAGTCTTTTAAAAATATATTTCTTGTCAAATTGCAATTTTATTTTACCTTTGCAAATACATTATAAAACCGAGAAATTCTCTTTAAGTCATATACACAGCAATATGAGTAAAAGAAAAAACACATCTTATTATATGTATGTATGTATGTACGTATCTATCTGTCTGTCTCTCTGTCTGTCTGTCTATCTAACTATCTATCCTCTGAATTAACATATCTTGCAATATTTATGTGCAATAACTAAGATGTAATATTTTTTATATATTGAATTAAATAAAGTGAGATCAGACTCATACTTTACATATACATATTTAATATTTTAAAAGAAAAATATTTTTTTGCAACATGCAATATATCATGATAATTTTTTTTGTTTTGATCCAGTATATAAAAAATACTTCAATATTTATTATGACATTCCAGTAAGTGTTTGCAGAGTGAGACTTCCATTTTTTTAAATAACCCGCTTATTTTTCTGATTTAATGTACATTTAAAAAAATATTATTTAAAAGAAATGTAACTGTTTTATGCGAAAACCTGTATATACACAATATTTTATATATTAGTGTGTGTGTGTGTGTGTAGCTGTATGTATTGAATGTATTTTGCTTGCATTATATGTATATTAATATATAAGAAATCGATACATACATCAAATATAATTTTATAATTATTTTTAAAAAATATTGTCTGTAGAGAATTTTAGAGTGTGCATATATAGAATGTAATATTGATTGTAAAAAAAATGTCAGCGTGCGGAAGTATAGATTGTTTGTGTGTATGTGTAGAATGTTAGTGTGTCTAAATAATGTGAGTGTGCATGTATGTAAATAATGTATTGCTGATTTTATAACATGTCAGAATGTGAAAGTAATGTTAGCGAATGTGTAAGTACAGAATGTTAGAATGTGTGCATGCATGGAATGTTAGTGTGTGTGTGTGTGTGTTTAGAATGTCTGTGTGATTAAGTATATCATGTTAGTATATGTGTATGTGAAGAATGTCAATGTGTGTAAGTAATGTTTGTGTGTGTATGTATATGTTAGTGTGTTTATATATAGAATGCTTGTGTATGTATAAAGTATAATGTTAGTGTATATGTATATAATGCAAGTGTGTGTATGTATATAATGTTAGTGTATGTATATGTATAGAATGTTAGTGTGTGTATAGAATGTTAGTGTATGTATGTTTGTGTGTTTGTATATAATGTTAGTGTATGCATATAATGTTATTGTGTACGTATTTAATGTTACTGTGTATGTATTTAATGTTACTGTGTATGTATATAATGTTAGTGTATGTATTGAATGTCAATGTGTGAATAGATTGTTAGTGTATGTATAGAATGCTAGTGTGTATATGTATAGAATGTTAGTATGTATGCGTAATGTATGAATGTTAATGTATGTACAGAATGTTAATGTGTGTATGTATATAATGTTAGTGTGTGTATGTATATAATGTTAATGTTTACGTATAGAATGTTACTGTGTATGTATAGAATTTTAGTGTATGTATAGAATGTCAGTGTGTGTATAGAATGTTAGTGTGTGAAGGTATAGAATGTTAGTGTATTTATAGAAAATGTTAGTGTGTGTTTATAGAATGTTAGTGTATGTATAGAATGTTAATGTGGGTTTATAGAATGTTAGTGTATGTAGAGAATGTTAGTGTGGGTTTATAGAATGTCAGTGTATGCATAGAATGTTAGTGTATGTATAGAATGTTAGTGTGGGTTTATAGAATATTAGTGTATGTATAGAATGTTAGTGTAGGTTTACAGAATGTTAGTGTATGTATAGAATGTTAGTGTGGGTTTATAGAATGTTAGTGTATGTATAGAATGTTAGTGTATGTACAGAATGTTAGTGTGGGTTTATAGAATGTTAGTGTATGTATAGAATGTTAGTGTAGGTTTATAGAATGTTAGTGTATGTATAGAATGTTAGTGAGAATTTATAGAATGTTAGTGTGGGTTTATAGAATTTTAGTGAGGGTTTATAGAATGTTAGTGTATGTATAGAATATTAGTGTGGGTTTATAGAATGTTAGTGAGGTTTTATAGAATATTAGTGTACGTATATAATGTAAGTGTATGTATAGAATGTTAGTGTGGGTTTATAGAATGTTAGTGTGGGTTTATAGAATATTAGTGTATGTATAGAACGTCAGTGTATGTATAGAATGTTAGCTTGGGTTTATAGAATGTCAGTATATAGAATGTCAGTGTGTATGTATAGAATGTTAGTGTATGTATAGAATGTCAGTGTATGTATGGAATGTTAGTGTGTGTATAGAATGTTAGTGTGGGTTTATAGAATGTCAGTGTATGTATAGAATGTTAGTGTGGGTTTATAGCATGTTAGTGTATGTATAGAATGTTAGTGTGGGTTTATAGAATGTTAGTGTGTGTGTATAAAATGTTAGTGTATGTATAGAATGTTATTGTGGGTTGTACAGCGCTGTGGAATCTGATGGCGCTATATAAAAATTAATAATAGAATGTCAGTGTATGTATAGAATGTTAGTGTGGGTTTATAGAATGTCAGTGTATGTAGAGAATGTTAGTGTGGGTTTATAGAATGTCAGTGTATGTATAGAATGTTAGTGAGGGTTTATAGAATATTAGTGTGCGTATAGAATGTTAGTGTATGTATAGAATTTTAGTGTGTGTTTATAGAATGTTAGTGTATGTATAGAATGTTAGTGTATGTATAGAATGTTAGTGTATCTATAGAATGTAAGTGTGGGTTTATAGAATGTCAATGTGTGTGTATAGAATGTCAGTGTGTATGTATAGAATGTTAGTGTATGTATAGAATGTCAGTATATAGAATGTTAGTGTGGGTTTATAGAATGTCAGTATATAGAATGTCAGTGTGTATGTATAGAATGTTAATAGAATGTTAGTGTGTATGTATAGAATGTTAGTGTGGGTTTATAGAATGTCAGTGTATGTATAGAATGTCAGTATATAGAATGTTAGTGTGGGTTTATAGAATGTCAGTATATAGAATGTCAGTGTGTATGTATAGAATGTTAGTGTGGGTTTATAGAATGTCAGTATATAGAATGTCAGTATGTATGTATAGAATGTTAATAGAATGTTAGTGTGTATGTATAGAATGTTAGTGTGGGTTTATAGAATGTCAGTGTATGTATAGAATGTTAGTGTGTGTGTGTGTATAGAATGTGGCTCCACTTATATGATCCCTCTGCTTCTGCCAAGATAAAAGTGCTAAGACTAGAGTGCAGAGACAGGAATGAGAAGGAGGCGGCTGCAGGCTTTGTAGTCAGGAAGAATGCGGAAATGTTCTAGCACTATGTCAAACTTTTTTTGAAGCGGGGTCAAGTCACATTCAGCCAGCGTGGGAAACTCACAAAAAGTAGGAAAAAGAAAGCGCTGCTGCTCCTCTTAGAGGAGGAAGGAAAGAGGGAGAGAGAGGGAGAGGGAGAGAGAGAGGGAGACCGAGAGAGTGACTAATAGAGAAATGCCAGGGATAGGGGGAGGAAAGCCATAGCAGGATAGGGGTGCTGCCGCTCAGCTCACTGCCTGCAGAATAAACTCTTTAAAGATTTGCATGTTTAAGTGAGCAGTTTGCAGTGCGGAGGGTGTTTTTCCTCCGTGCTCAGAGCCGGCCCCCTTTCATGCATTAGCTGAGGATGGCTGTGCAGAGCTCAGTGTGCTGAAGGCTACCTGTGTGGCCAATGCCTGGGGTAGCAGGGACCATGTGAAACCACCTACCCACCTCCAGGCTCAGCAATAAGGAGAGCACAGCTCCATCAGCCAGTGCACAGCTGGATATACCCACCCCACCGGATTCAGCTAGATCAGTGCAGGTAAGTTACCTACCTCTGGGGGTAAAAACAATGCATCTAAATATATATACATAGAGTCATGGAAATCAGGCTTCCTATATGCATTCTGCACGAGGAGGGAAGAGGATTTTTTAATTTTATTTTATGCAAAAATAAGGGATGACCAAAAATATATTTTAAAAAAATAATAAAAAAAAATATCCCCAGCTGATGAAGGACTACAATTCCCATCATGTGACTGGAGGTTCTGCAGTAACTGGGAAAATCATTTATATTATTATTTTTATTTGCCTGCCCTTGTTTAAATGAATTTAAGTACCACTCCATTGTGCAGATCACCAGCCATGTGCTCGGTACTTTAATCCTTGTACACACTCAGTTCAATGGCTTTTTATTATATGTTGCAGCATAGTCGGTAGGTTTTTAACAGCAATCGCCCAGCCATTTATTATTCAGTTAGAATAGTCCTGCATAACCGATATACGGTAGATGAACAAAATACTGCAAAAAGAAAATACAGTTTAATGCAAATATACAAGAAAAATAACGACACCAGGTACAGGATGCAAGGGGTCAATGGCCACACGTTTTCCCTAGAAAGTCTTGTCATTCTGCAGTTTTCTAGTAAAGACTCAGAACGTTCCATTCCCTTTTACACGATCTTTAGAAAAAAGGGAGATAAAATAATGTCAGCCGCATACTGTACTTTAATGCATTGTCGTTGGCTGTTTCATTATTAACCCTTGGTTGGGTAAAATCTAACATGTTTGATCATATCACATAAGTCATTTTCGTTTAATGTGTATTTGGGCTTAAGCACCTCAACTTTCCTTTAACCCCTTAAGGACACATGACATGTCATGATTCCCTTTTATTCCAGAAGTTTGGTCCTTAAGGGGTTAAACACTTTCCTGGGAACTTCTGTAAGAAAACTGATAGTTAAACCCTGGCAGCCTTCAATTGTGGACTGCATCTCTCATGATGCTTAGGATGATGGGAAATGCAGTTAGCTGGAGTGCCATTGTTTAGGCATCACTCCTCTGGGGCAGGGAAGCCAAAATGTAGATTTCCTCCAGAAGTTGTAGCTTTAGAACAAACAGTGGCTACCTTTATTTTGTAGTATAGGGTATTCGGATGGCCCAGGGGATAATAAGGTGATTGGAAACTCCCAAGTGTCCCCGTCCCCCCGCATCACAGCTGCAGGCAAACATTTATGTGTCTGAGTAATTGTATTAAAGTACATATTGCAAATGAATCATAAAAAATCCCATGAAAATTTGGCTACTTTGCAAAAACTGCAATGTTGCCGTTATTTTCAACAGCACAATATGATATATAAATATAATATACATATTAAAAGCAAAGGGTTTTTTTTAATTAGGAAAAATATTTTGGCTGCCAATTTCTATAAATATATATATACCCTGTTGCTTTGCACCCCTCGCCGTCACAGGTGCCTCATATCAGGGCCCTGTTTAACCTTGTGCTGCAGAGTCCCAGGAGGAAGGATTTCCCAAGTAAGTGGATTAATGTCATAGGAGCAGGCATTAGATTGCTAGAATAGGACCTTCCAAAAATGGGGTACATTGACGTTGCTGCAGGCTTCTATATTGTAAGATCAGAACCCCCATTATTTTTGCTGATGTTATTTGTTTTAAAAAGAACTATTACATTCTGTGAGCGGAGAAACTGCGGTTTGGCGAATTAGTGAGTGCGCTGGATCTTGTATGTTATATTTATATAATATATATATATTAATATTACGCACACGTGTTTTTATTATTCCATTCCTCTTTTGTAGACTGAAGAATTAATAAATGAATGTAATTTTACTGGGCCGATGCAGGTCCTACTGGAACGCAGTATAGTTAACTATTAGTTATCAGTTATTCCATTTCAACAAGTGGGATATTCCTGAACTAGGCACAATATACGGAACGTTATGTGATGGATTGATTCTTTGTGTAATTTAAGCATGATTTTATTAGATTTTTTTCTATAATAGCATTAAAATATATGAAATGCAAAACACTGTTTAACAACCAAATGCGTTGTTTCGATCCCTACCTACACAGTCTGCTGTAGCATTAGCACTGGTGATTAAAACGCAGTGCCGCCCAATCATACAGATGTTCTACACGTAATAAGTATATAATACAACATGGGGTACATACAGTGAGTATATAATACAGCATGGGGTACATACAGTGAGTGTATAATACAGCACGGGGTACATACAATGAGTATATAATACAGCATGGGGTACATACAATGAGTATATAATACAACATGGGGTACATACAGTCATTCAATGAGTACATAATACAGCATGGTGTACATACAATGAGTATATAATACAACATGGGGAACATACAATGAGTATATAATACAGCATGGGGTACATACAGTGAGTATATAATACAGCATGAGGTACATACAATGAGTATATAATACAGCATGGGGTACATACAGTGAGTATATAATACAGCATGGGGTACATACAATGAGTATATAATACAGCATGGGGTACATACACTAAGTGTATAATACAGGATGAGGTACATACAATGAGTATATTATACAGCATGGGGTACATACAATGAGTATATAATACAGCATGGTGTACATACAGTGAGTATATAATACAGCATGGGGTACATACAATGAGTACATAATACAGCATGGTGTACATACAATGAGTATATAATACAACATGGGGTACATACAATGAGTGCATAATACAGCATGGGGTACATACAGTGAGTATATAATACAACATGGGGTACATACAATGAGTATATAATACAGCGTGGGGTACATACATTGAGTATATAATACAGCATGGGGTACATACAGTGAGTATATAATACAACACGGGGTACATACAATGAGTATATAATACAGCATGGGGTACATACAGTGAGTATATAATACAACATGGTGTACATACAGTGTGTATATAATACAGCATGGGGTACATACAATGAGTATATAATACAGCATGGGGTACATACAGTGAGTATATAATACAACATGGGGTACATACAATGAATGTATAATACAGCATGGGGTACATACAGTGAGTATACAGTATAATACAGCATGGGGTACATACACTAAGTGTATAATACAGAATGAGGTACATACAATGAGTATATAATACAGCATGGGGAACATACAATGAGTATATAATACAGCATGGTGTACATACAGTGAGTATATAATACAGCATGGGGTACATACAGTGAGAATATAATACAGCATGGTGTACATACAGTGAGTATATAATACAACATGGTGTACATACAGTGAGTATATAATACAACATGGGGTACATACAATGAGTATATAATACAACATGGGGTACATACAATGAGTGCATAATACAGCATGGGGTACATACAATGAGTGCATCATAATATAGCATGGGGTACATACAGTGAGTATATAATACAACATGGGGTACATACAATGAGTATATAATACAGCATGGGGTACATACAGTGAGTATATAATACAGCATGGGGTACATACAATGAGTATATAACACAACATGGATTACATACAATGAGTGTATAATACAGCATGGTGTACATACAGTGAGTACATAATACAACATGGGGTACATACAGTGAGTATATAATACAACATGGGGTACATACAATGAGTATATAATACAGCATGGGGTACATACAGTGAGTATATAATACAGCATTGGGTACATACAATGAGTATATAATACAGCATGGTGTACATACAGTTAGTATATAATACAACATGGGGTACATACAATGAGTGTATAATACAGCATGGTGTACATACAGTGAGTACATAATGCAACATGGGGTACATACAATGAGTATATAATACAGCATGGGGTACATACAGTGAGTATATAATACAGCATTGGGTACATACAATTAGTATATAATACAGCATGGTGTACATACAGTGAGTATATAATACATGATGAGGTACATACAATGAGTATATAATACAGCATGGTGTACATACAGTGAGTATATAATACAACATGGGGTACATACAATGAGTGTACTATACAGCATGGTGTACATACAGTGAGTATATAATACAACATGGGGTACATACAATGAGTATATTATACAGCATGGGGTACATACAGTGAGTATATAATACAGCATTGGGTACATACAATGAGTATATAATACAGCATGGGGTACATACACTAAGTGTATAATTCAGGATGAGGTACATACAATGAGTATATAATACAGCATGGTGTACATACAATGAATGTGTAATACAGCATGGAGGACATAAAATGAGCGTATAATACAGGATGAGGTACATACAATGAGTATATAATACAGCATGGGGAACATACAATCAGTGTATAATATAATGTATTTTTCTCTCCCACAGATGATCATGTGAATCCCTCAAATTCTATCCCACTCTGTCTGTGCCCCGTGTCACTCTGCTATATCTATGGTCCACTCTTGCGACGCACTGGCTGTGCCCCTAGCTCCCTCTGTGCTCTGCCTCTCCTCCTGCCCTTGCTCTCCGGCACTCTAGAACCCTCGGCTCCACGTGTCCCCTGTGGCCCGGAGCAGAGCCGGAGGGGAGACGGGCTCTAGGCAGGAGGAGGGTCCCCTGGAAAGGATGATGCCGATGACAGAGAAAGAAGGAGTGGCCGACCAGCAGTACGAGTGCGTGGCCGAAATCGGAGAGGGGGCCTATGGCAAGGTGTTCAAGGCCCGTGACCTAAAGAATGGTGGCCGCTTTGTAGCCCTGAAGCGAGTGAGGGTGCAGACGGGGGAAGAAGGCATGCCCCTGTCCACCATCAGGGAGGTGGCCGTGCTGCGACATCTGGAGACCTTCGAGCATCCCAATGTAGTCAGGTGAGCATGTCATGTGTTCTGGAAAGGGGAGATTGTAGAGGTCTAGCGGCTCTCATGAGCTAGGCAGGGGAGGGAGCTGACTGTCAATCATCCACAGGGCAGTTAGGGATGTACAGAGCATATCATTGTCATATGCACCAACAGAATAAATTTTTTTTTACAAATTGAGAACATTAACTTAAAGTGCATTATTAATTTCTTTAAAATAATACTACTACGATACTACACTTTGATACTACACTTTGTGTCCTAAATGCCAAATAGAAAGACTGAATAAGCTACAGGTTAACTCAAATTGCCCAATACAGATAAAGATGACATATGTGTGTCACTCACCTCTCTCTTCCCCACTTGGTGCAATATGTCAAATTTGAGATTACTCTCCCGGTGAGCTTCTCAGCCAATAAAGAGATATCTAAAGTTGATATACGAATGCTGAAGTATGTAGTTCCATTTTAATAAATCAATGCCCTGATTGAGCTAACTCAGTGTCAATCTATTTATAAACACTTTGACAGTTTACAGTGGGAGAGTGCTAGGGCATTCCGGTAACCATAATCACTGCAGTGTGATGTAGTGGTTATGGTGCTTAAAGTATCCTTTTAATCCTTTGTTTTGAAAAAATGAATTAATTAGAAAATAAATAGCATAGGGTTTCGGGATTTTGCACTAAAGTGAGAATCCAAGTTGAATTGATCAAGGTGAAAATAAATGTAAAATTTAAGTTCAAAATAGCTAAACTGAAAAGAAATCTCAAGCCAGCTATACTATCAGTTCAGTTTAAAATTCACTTTAAATTCTAACTCTTGTAAATAACCTTTTGTGTGTGTTTATAAGTGGAAGGGGTCAGTAATTCCTTTTTTTAAATCAGATTTATCTAATAAATGTTCTTACTATTAATTGTGAGCATATTATTATTTTATTATTTATATAGCGCCATCAGATTCCGTAGCGCTCTACATATGGCCTCCATAAGTATCCTCGGCATGGGTGGGACAAATTAATAATGAGATATTGTGCTATGTACACGAGAAGATGTCTAAGAATGCTGTACATTTTTCTTGGCTGTAGACATGTTAATTATTTAAGTGTTTCTTCTATTCTATTTTATAGTGTTGCGGATGTGCAGAACTCTAAGCTTTAAATGATTTGTCTGCATGATTATGTTTGGATGTAGCTTAACTTACATCCTGTCTTAACGTACTAAAAGATGGAGAATCTTTAGAGATCAAAATATCAGCCTCGGAATGTACTTTGAAGTGTTTATAAAGCACAAAATGCTACATGTGGTGCAATTAGTCGGAACTTAGCTTTAGTTTCCATGGTGATTGTTCTACATATAGCTTTTTGCACCAGATCTGCTTCTTTATACTTTGGTTATTGCATAAAGTGAATTCATATTTTGATGTTCAAAATTGTATCTATTATATCATTTTAATAACGCACATTTTGGAAAATATGGAGCTTTTTGCAATCAGCGTGTTTTAAAGTAAAATAAACAGCGATAAGTGAATTAAATAGCACAGTTTTTAAAATATTCTTACTTTTAGACGTTTTTTTATTCTTTATTTTTGGTGCATAGGCAAGATGTTACATAATTGCTCACAATGTACGAAATAACATGTTAGAACAGTGGTGAGGTATGATAAACATTGCACATTTTTTATGTAGGGTAGAGTGGGCAGTTGTGTTGTGCTAGCATTGTGTGATTGACTCGTCGAGGGGGCTATCTAGTAGTGTAAGTGCACTTAGTTGAACTGTTGGTTTGCGTGCTAGGGGGTGGGTGTCTGCTGGTAACCGCGTTCGCTTGCGGTGGGTCGTGAACCCTTTAGCCATCTGTGGGGGCGCTGTCCGTGGTCTCCCGTGGATTACAATTCTTCCATCCCGTGTGTACCCAGTGAGTGCAAAGTGGAGAGCGACATGGTGTGTGTAGGCTGGTCATTGATAGAAATGTCTGTGTTGGGGTGGCCGTGTGGTGCAGGTGCTGTATGTGCGTCTGTCACCTGCGTGGTCTCTTTCCTGTGATGGCTACGGGCCCTAAAGCCTGCAGTTCCCTGATGGGTAGGGGTTGCACGTAACTGAAAATTTGAGTGTCTAGATGTCGTTGTTCTAAGCCCTCTGTCGGACTGCGGCAGTCGTGGGTGGTCGCGCTGTGCAGGTAGACTTTGTCTTAATGTGTGTCTTTAAAAAAAAACATTTTTTTCTTGCCTCCTGTATATGTGTTTTTAAAGAGTATTATTAAAATAATGTTTCCAATAATGTAAAATTTGTTATGAATCAGCAATCATAAAATCTCAAGATAATGGTAAATAACCTGTTAACTTTTAAAACCATTTTTTTTTTACCAATAGTGATGCTCTCTAGGTTAGCCCAGATGTTCATTGGGGCCCATAGTACTTCTGAAATCAGTCACTTAACCCCCCCTTCCCCCAAAAGGTTTTTTTTTTTTTTAAAAACAAGGATGGCGTGATTAGTGTGCCAGAACATTGAGATGCAGACAAGCACTAGAATTAAGGATAAGCATTTATTAAACAAAATGTCCACCTGTTGATAGTTGGACAGAAAACCAGTTTACCTCTATCCATAAGGTGGATGCCTCCATCTTGGCTACCTGTCAGTCATCATTATAAATTATGCCATTTTCTGTCATTAAAAATAGTGAAATAGAATAGAAAATCATATTTCTGTTTTCTTCCTCATTTGCATAGTGTGCCCTGACTGTGCCTGGACTGTAATGGAGTGAATGCATCACAATAAGTGTTTTACACAAATTATATGTGATTGATGTAATTTCGAGAAGAGACAGTACCCTTTTAACATGCATATGCTACCTCTCTGACTTTGTGGATATATGAAGTGAATTTTAATTGTAGGCCTGAGACAGCTGTATTATAAAAATTCTCCAGGTCACCTACGCTTTCAATCACGCACAGTTTTTCCCCAACTCTGAATTCACTTTGAATTCACAAAAACTTGATCTTTAGCCAAAAAAAAGCCAAATTGGAGCTATTCATATGACTTCCGTGTTTTGACATAATTTTGTAAGTTGTTTGGTGACCCATCACATTTTTATCTGACAAGGGAACTGCAACTATTTTGCCAAAGGAGTCGAATTGGAAAATAAATATTCAGTTTAACTTTCAGAATCTATTGTGTGGAAACCATGGAACTTACAAGGGAATTGTAAATGTGCGGATTTAAAAGCTGAGCTGAAAAAATGGCTGGGTTCAAAAATGTTTACAGTTCTACTATATTGGACTATCGTGATCAGATCCCAACAACTCCTCATTTATCAAATAAGCATGTTACTTTTGGCTCAGTAATTTTGGAAATATAATTGTCAGTTCTCCGCAATTCTCCGTTCAATAAATAAGCCCTACTTTTTTGCAAGTAGACGTCTTTCTAATGCAATCCATTGTGGAATTTGCATGTTGAAGTTGCTACATACAGTACAGGGAGTTGTTTTGTTAACTTTTCAGAGTTATTTTAACTCTTTGGTGGGTTTGTTTGGCGTGATGTTTGCTCATATAAATATGTGCTGTTTGTTATAATTTATTTTTTCTGGTAGGTTGGTTAATATGTGCGGTTAAAACTTTCAACTGCATGTATCTTAGTTTATTTACTTATTTATTATTTACTATGCACGCTTTTCATCTCTGTAAAGGTGTCTTAAGAAGCAGTGTTCTCATCACACACACAAAAAAAAATGGAAAATATATATTTTTTAAAAAAATTGTTCAACTGTGTGATTCTTTGAAATAGCAGTCTGGCATGGTGTGATATCTTAGAAGTGTTTATTGAGATCAGAATATTGAAACTTGCTTCTGTGCACTTGGATGTACGGGAAGATCACAGTAACAATTTGTCATCGGTATTAAAATAAAATATGTTGAACCATTTTCAGTAATGTGAAAAAAATCCCCTTTCACAAACTTTCATTTCTAGATTGAGTGGGCTTTAATCATTTTAAGTGAAACAAAGATTGAAAATAAAGATTTGTGTTTCTCTAGTAAATTATAATTGTGAAATTTAAGCTAAGATAGCCGAGTTATAAAGACTCGCATTCAGCTATTATTCAAACTTTTGGGTATAAATTGTGCTTGTGTGTTAGCATCTAAATAAAGGGACATTAAAGGCACCCAGGCCACTTCATCTCATTGAAGTGGTCTGGGTGCAGTGTCCCTGTCCGCTTAATCCTGCAATGTAAAACATTGTAGTCTCTAGTGATGCTTATTGCAGTTTCACTTAGTTTAACTCCGTGAAATAACACTGGAGGCACTTCACACTTTGCATGAAGACGTTCAGGATCTTGAAATTCCCCATTGTGAAGCTTTGATAATATTGTAAAGCGCTACCAAATCTGTTGGCGTTCTATAAATGGCAATAATAATAATACAATTCTTTCCTATTGGAACCACCTAATAGGTTGCGCTTACCAAGCATGGTCATAAGGTTCCTCATTGCGTTGACGTAGGGAGTAGCAGAGAAGGAAGCCCTTGGCGGTGGAAAGTTTGTTACATTCCCCTTTTTTCTTATTTCACAAGGATGGAATTGTTGGTTCCAAAGAAAAGGCAGTGTTTACATTACTGCCTAGTAACACCTCTAGTGGCAGTCACTCAGATGGCCACTAGAGGTGCTTCCAGTGTCAGTACTGCACAATGTGCAGCACTAGCATGCGTCATTTCCACGCTCTGCATGGATGTGCTGAACGTTGATTCAATGCATCTCTATGATGAGATGCTGACTGATAAAGCGTGGCAAGAAAAAAGGTGAGTTTACAGGGTCCAGGGTCCTAAATAATTGGTGTAACAATATAGTGTCAGGAGTACATGTTTGTGCTCCTGAAACTATAGTGTTCCTTTAACTTGTAAGTCACATAAGTTTTCTTTTTCTTATTTTGCTGTATTTATTTTTAAATGTAAATATTAAATTAAAAAAAATGCACGTAATTATAGTGCACAGTTATTACTTTTAAAACTGCGCGTTAACCCAGGGCTCGACAAATCCCAGGCGCCAGGTCACCATGGCTACTAGGATTTTTGTCCTGGCACCTGGGATTTGCTGTCCCATTTAGCCCCCGAGGTGGTCGGCTGCCTATGAGTGCAGGCGTCCGTCCGGCTAATAAAGAGCATGGGCTTACGTGCGGTCAGTCAGTCAGCTCAGGAACAGCATGGGCATGCAGTCTGTCGGCCTGCTGAGGGAGAGCATTGCCATGCGTGAGGGTGGTCGGCTGGCTAGCTGAGGGAGAGAGTCAGTGGGCATGCGCACAGGCAGGAGGCTCCTGGAAGATTGAGCCAAACGGGCAGGTGCGCGAGGGAGCTGTGACCTCCCTGCTCTGCTCCCTCGCTCGCCCTCTAGTGATGCCGGGAGCCGAAATATGACATCATTCCGGCCCCGGCATCACCAAGCAACGTTCTATGGAGCAGAGCAGGGAGATGACTGAAGCCCCACGGAACCACAGGGAAAGCTGAACCACCCAAGCTCTCCCAAAAGGTAGGGAGGCTGGGTGGTCACATTAATGTGTGTGTGTCTCAGTGAGTGAGTGTGTCAGTGAGTGAGTGTCAGTAAATGAGTGTGTCTGTGAGTGTCTGAGAGTGTGTCTGTCTGTGAGTGTCTTGAGAGTGTGTCTGTCTGTCAGTGTGTGTGTGTCTGTCAGTGTGTGTGTGTGTGTGTCTGTCAGTTTGTCAGTGTGTGTGTCTGTCAGTCTGTCAGTGTGTGTGTATATCTGTCTGTCTGTCAGTGTCTGTCTGTCAGTGTGTGTGTGTCTGTCTGTCAGTGTGTGTGTGTCTGTCTGTCAGTGTGTGTGTGTGTCAGTGTGCGCATGCGTTTGTCTGTGAGTGAGTATGTGTTTAGGTGACCTTCAATCACAAAGTAAAGTGGTTTTTACTCACCTTATTTCCCCACGCTGTGCTGGTCTCGCCGCAGCTGGCCCTGCCTCCATGACTGTGATCATCAATCTTGATGATCTCAGATAATCCAATGCTTTCCAATAGGAAAGCTTCAGGAGGCTATTGCGCATGTGTGGCAAAATGCCACGCTGCGCCAATCAGCATCTCCTCATAGAGATGAATCAATGCATTTTTTATGGGGAACGTTCATCGCCTCCACGCAGAGCATGGAGACGCTAAACGAAGGTGCTGCGCATTGTACAGCACTGACCCAGGATGCACTCTAGAGGCCGTCTTAGTGACTGTTACTTGAAGTGTTACTAAACAACACTGTAAATACTGCCTTTTCCCTGAAGTGTGCAGGGACAGGTTATAGACACAAGAACAACTACATTAAGCTGTATACTATACATTAAAGCTGTAGTGGTTCTGGTGATTATAGCGTCCCTTTAAGAATTGCATATTTTAAAATTGAAAAGCCTGGCTCCTAACTTTATTTGCTGGCTCCTACATTCCAAGCAAATTTGTCCAGCCCTGCGTTAACCACTTTACGTATTTATTATTTTCAATGGTCACAGCTTTCCTCATAATTGCCTAGCGTTGCCCTTGTCCTGTAACAGAAGATCAGGGGTAGTCAATCTTCTGCACTCCAGATGTTGTGGACTACATCTCCCTTGATGCTTTGCCGGTGTTATGGTTGTAAGAGCATTATGGGAGATGTGGTCCACAACATCTTGATTGCTCAGCAATCTAGAGTGCCAAAGGTTGCCTACATCTGGCCTATATATTGTCCATCATAGACGATGAAATAAAAATCCAATGACAAGCCTAACTGATAGTTACATAGGCTGAAAAGAGACATGGCCAGCAAATTCAGCCTTCCTTACGTCTATTTTTTGCTGTTTATCCAAAAGAATGCAAAAAATCCCAGTTTGAAGCACTTCCAATTTTGCAACAAACTATGAGGGGGGGGAGGGGGGATCCTTTTTGATCCCCGAATAGGTCTTGGTTCAAGAAGCTGTTACCCTACAGTTGAAAAATTGTATTATTGAATATTATGTTTTTGCAAGTATGCATCTAGTATAGACTCTGATAAAACCACTTCTTCAGGCAGAGAATTCTACATCCTTATTGTTCTTACGGTAAAAAAAAAAAACCTTTCCTTTGCCTTAGACTAAATCTTCTTTCTTCCAGTCTAAACACATTACCTCATGTACTATGTGTAGTCCTGCTTGTGAATAGATTTCCACACAATGGTTTGTATTGGCCCCAGATATATTTGTATAATGTTATCATATCACCTCTGAGGCGATGTTCTTCTAAACTAAAGGTTTAAATTTGTTAACCTTTCTTCAGCTAAAATGTTCCATTCCTTTTACTAATTTTGTAGCCCGCCTCCGCACTCTTTTCAGTGCCATAATATCATTCTTTAGAAGAGGTGATGGAATCCAAAGTCACTTTTTGCTATCTCGTGGTAATAGAAGATCAGGCCTCCCAGCAGTCCTGCGTTTCGTAGTACAGTTCCATTTCCGGAGTCCTACAGATATTAAACGTTACAAATGTGTGTGCTCCTGTTCCTAAATTAGTTAACATGTTCACATGTTTTCAGGCACTCAACAGAAAGCATCTAAAAATTCTGTAGTGAAGAAATGCAGTGATACATTTTTTTTTTTTTTTTTTTTAAAAGACGCTGTTTTGGTTAGAGTCCTGTATTCTTGCACATGCTCCGTACACTACTGATCGTATCTTGCCTCGTGCAACCAACTGATCGATACGTCAGCATATGCACGTACACATGCCACGTGGTAATCTCGGCCTACTAAATTTATTTTTACCGAGATTCCACCACATTCCCCCCTTTGATGCCTCTTGATATTTTACAATTACTTGAGGCATCACATAACCTTAGTTTGCTTACACCGCAAGTTACCTTGAACCAGACCAGACTTATCTTATGATGTGAATCTTCAACATTCATCTTCTTGCATTGGTTCTCCCTGATCTAGAGCCTTATATTTATATATCGCCATTATCTGTGCAGCAGCCTTCCTCTCTGCTATACTTCCTATCAGGCTTTGCACAGACCTAACTACTAAGGGTATAAGACACGGCAGGAGTAGACACAACAGTAAAATCAGTAGGACTCCACCTACCACTGCCTTAAGCCCTCCAAACCACTCATACCAGCTACCAAACCAACTACTTGGATTGTACCCTTTCCATACCTGAGTAGGCACATGCGCTAGTTTAACCATATGGCTAGTAAGCTCAGCTATTGCTTGCCCTTCATCATCTATTTGAAGACAGCAATTGCTTAGGTTAAACTTCCCACATACACCTCCCTCTACTGCCAAAAGGTAATCCAAGGCTAATCTATTCTGGTATACTGCTGTCCTCATCCTGGTATTATGTTTCACTAGAAGATTGAGCGCTTGTGATGTCTCATTTGTGATAATCTCAACCACCGCCTGTAATCTTATAATACGGTTGAGCATATAAATAGGGGTTCTATAACCAAAGGTACCATCCTCAGCCCACGTGGCTGGCCCATAATAATCTATGATACGCTGGGGAGGCCATTCATTATCTTCCCAGGTACCTATCTCTAAGGGCCCCCTTTTCTTCCTATGATTCACATCATACACTTTAACACCTAAAGTCTCACCTGTTTCAATCGGTAACAAGAAGAAGGATGGTTTGAGCATACCCAACACACATGCCCCTTCCCAGTCCTGTGGCAGCTCCGAATAGGCTTTCTTACCACAGATCCAGTACAAATTTGCTGGGGCTCTCCAGGTAGATGTGATGGATAAATCAAACCACACATCCTTTAAATTGGCGTATCTAGCAAACGGGTTAGATGGTTCTGAGACATTTGAAGCCGACCACCAAGTTGTATTCTTTGTATCATCATCATAAGCTTTTTGCCCTAGACAAGTTAATTCTCCTACAGAAGTATTATACATTATTCCTTTCCTTGCTATGCAAACATAACCTATGATGGAGGTCTTTAATCTCCACTCAGATTTACCTCTAACACTCAAATGATAATCGGCTGGTGCAGATATTAGTTGGTCAACTGCCTCAGAACCGGACATTACCTCCTTTGCTTCCCAAGGCCATTGGTCTCCCATGTTAGTACCTCCACACACATAGCAGTTGGTAACATTAAGACTACCGGCAATACTTTCAGCTAGGTCAATGAACAGGTTCTTAGCGCTATGGGGGATCTTATTATCTATACTCATCTCTTCATAAAAGGAGTGGTATACTTGATGAGTCTGGGAGGATACCGTATCAGTCTCTATCCCTATAAACAATAATGTCCCAGGATCTAAACCCGTCCCGTATATCTGAAACCCAAATAAATTGCCATACTTATCTAGGAACTTGTCGGGGTTATTAATAAGTATATGGACTGGGTTGCATTCCATAGACTTACAATATGGGCTAGTCGGCAACTTAGTCACTATCATGTCTTTATCTACTGTCTGTCCCCAAGTCGCCCACCCCACACAAGACCAATATGGGCAAAAGTTATAGTCTTTATTTGGGCATCTAGGACTCACATATTTATTTTTACTACTGGGACAAATATATTTATCGTTAGATCCATACGTCCTCTCCCATCTAAGATCCCCACATACATTCCACGGCTTTCTACCACTTGATATCGCCTTACATGCATCAAATAGCAGAACACCCGAAGAATATACGGATTCTAACACCGTCTTATTAATTAGGGTCCCCTGAGGATCTCCATTCCTGAGAGTCAACCAAATTGTACGAGGCTGATACTCCGGACTGAAGCACTTAGGTTCTCCTACTCCTAAATGGCATACACTATAGTCTATATTTAAGTATCTACATCTTGATACATCTCCTTTACATTCGTATTGTGAATGCCAAATTAGGGTTTGGGAAATATGGTTACCTGTTCTCGTAGTCTTAATGCATACCTCACAGCTAGGAGTGTCGGTACCTCTACCTTCCTGAATATAAAAACACATGTAAATAAACACAATCAAAAGCACATCTTTCGCCGTCATCCTCAGTCTTCGTCCGTGCGATGGAACCTCAGCTTCCAGGATGTGAGGGCTGCAGGGAATGGAGTTCTGCTCGTCTTCACAGGTGTCCCTTCGGGACTTTCCTGGCTTATACACTATGTGATGGTAAGAGGACAGGCTTTATTATGGCCTTCTCACTTACACCTGTAACAATAAAATTTGTAATCCACAATAATTCCTCGTTACTCCGACTGAGTAGTGCGTTTCAACCGGATCTTGCAGGGATTCTCTGGATCTGCTGTAACTTGCCAAGAATCGACTGCTGCTGGTTTAACCCTGGAGTGATGTATCCACGGAGTCACTTCTGCTACTTTTATCGCTGTAGGGGTAGACAAAAGAACAACATAAGGACCTCTCCACTTGGGCCCTAACGGTACATTATTCCACTCTTTAATCCACACTTGGTCTCCTGGATGATAATTATGAACAGGGGGATAAATATTCACAGGTAATCTATCTTGTACCCATTTCTGTACCTCCTCCATAGTCTTACCCAACTCTACAACCTGCTGCCGGGTAATTCCTTCTCCCAACTGACTCAAATCCCCCCTTAAGTTACCAAGTACGGGAGGTGGTCGCCCATACATAATTTCAAAAGGAGAGAGGCCCATCCTTCTGGTAGGGGTACTGCGGATTCGCAATAGAGCTATAGGTAAGAGAACGTTCCACTTAAGTTGGGTTTCCTGACACATTTTAGCCAACTGGTTCTTAATAGTTCTATTCATTCTCTCTACCTTACCAGAACTCTGGGGTCTATATGCAGTATGAAGCCTCCACTTTATACCAAGCATATGAGTCAGTTGTTGTAGGCACTGGTGAACAAAAGCTGGACCATTGTCCGATCCTATAGAACAGGGTAGTCCATATCGGGGTATTATTTCTCGTAGCAGGAATCTCACAACTTCTCCTGCTTTCTCTGTACGAGTAGGACATGCTTCTACCCAGCCTGAATAGGTGCACACAATTACCAGCAGGTAACGATGTCCACCCGATTTAGGCATCACTGTAAAGTCTATTTGTAGATCGGACATGGGGAGTCCCCCCATAAACTGGACTCCTGGTGGCTTTACTGGTCCTTGTCTTGCATTATTCTTAGCACACGTTACACATCTGCGTACAATGGCCTGAGTCAAGTTGGACAATCTTGGTATGTAGAAATGTTTCCGGAGAGATTCTTCAGTACTGTCTCTCCCAGAATGTGTCCCGTTATGATAATTTTGGACAATTTCTACCGCTAGCGATGCTGGTATAACTATTCTCCCATCTTCTAGCTGATACCACTTGTTCTCCAAATACTTTCCCGGTTCAGTCTTTAACCACTCCTCTTCTTGAGTTGTATAAACTGGAGTCCATTGAGACAGTGGGGTTGGTATTAGAGCAGCTATATGCCCCACATACTCCTGTCTTCCTGATTCAGCAGCACGCTTAGCTGCACTATCTGCCATCCGATTTCCCTTAGTTACATCACCATCTCCTCTCAGATGCGCTCGACAATGTATAATACCGACTTCTTTCGGCTCCCACACTGCTTCCAATAGTTGTAGGATTTCAGCTGCGTACTTGATTTCTTTGCCTTCTGAATTCAGTAGTCCTCTTTCTTTATACAGAGCTCCGTGGGCATGAGTGGTTAAAAACGCATACTTAGAGTCCGTATAGATATTTACTCTTAAACCTTCAGCCAATTGTAACGCTCGTGTTAGTGCTATTAATTCTGCCTTTTGTGCTGATGTTCCTTTCGCCAGTGGCCGGGCTTCTATCACCTTGTCTATTGTTGTTACTGCATATCCTGCATAGCGGATCCCTTCTTTCACATAACTACTGCCGTCGGTATAATATTGAACATCGGGGTTCTGGATGGGAAAATCACGAAGATCTGGTCTACTTGAGAATACTTCATCCATTACTTCCAAACAATCATGTTGACTTTCAGTAGGTTGTGGCAAAAGGGTAGCTGGATTTAAGGTGTTTACAGTCTCTAAATGCACTCTTGGGTTTTCACACAACATTGCTTGATACTTGGTCATACGGCTGTTACTAAACCAATGATTTCCTTTGTAATCCAACAACGTCTGTACTGCATGTGGAACTCGTACATAAAGTTCTTGACCCAGAGTGAGTTTATCGGCTTCAGCTACTAGCAGGGCGGCTGCAGCTACGGCTCTTAGACAAGGTGGAAGTCCGCTGGCCACTGCATCCAATTGCTTAGACATGTAGGCAACAGGTCTTTGCCATGATCCCAAGTACTGTGTCAATACTCCCACAGCCATTCTTCTTTGCTCGTGTACATATAAGTAGAATGGTCGTGTGTGATCAGGTAGACCTAATGCTGGGGCACTCATCAAAGCCTTCTTCACATCTTCAAATGCCGTTTGCTGTTCTTGGGTCCATAAGAAGGGGTCGTGCTCTGTACCTTTGATGGCTGCGTACAGAGGTTTTGCTAGTATCGCATAGCTGGGAATCCATATCCTACAGAAGCCCGCTGCCCCCAAGAATTCTCGCACTTGTCTTCTATTCTTGGGTATTGGTATTTGGCAGACAGCTTCTTTTCTCTCTGGCCCCATAATCCTTTGACCTTCAGAGATATGGAATCCCAGATACTTGACAGTTGGCAAACACAACTGAGCCTTCTTTCTAGACACCTTGTATCCTGCCTTCCAGAGAATATGTAGTAGATCGTGCGTTGCTTGCTGACATTTTTCTTTTGTAACTGCTGCTATCAACAAGTCATCTACATATTGTAACAATACACATTCTCCTGGGATAGACTCGAAATCCAATAAATCTTGACTTAGGGCTGAACCAAATAGGGTAGGTGAATTTTTAAACCCTTGGGGCAGTCTTGTCCAAGTCATTTGGCGTTTTGAGCCCGTTACAGCGTTCTCCCATTGGAAAGCGAAAATACATTGACTTTCTGCGGCAATTCGGAGGCAAAAGAAGGCATCTTTGAGATCTAAGACTGTGAAGTAAGTAGCCCCGCCCGGAATTAAAGCAAGCAGGTTATATGGATTGGGTACAACTGGATGTATACTAACAACCGCATCATTGACTGCTCTTAAGTCCTGTACAGGTCGATACTCATCTGTACCGGGCTTTTGAACAGGCAGCAATGGGGTGTTCCAGGGGGAAGTACAGAATTTTAGGATACCATACCGTATGAACTTATCCAGATAGGATTGGATGTTCTTCTTAGCCTTCTGTGGGATGTGGTATTGTCTTAGGCTTACTGGATAAACCCCAAGTTTCAGTTCAATTTTTATAGGTGGAATATTGCGGGCCAGTCCTGGTGGGTTGTTCTCTGCCCAAACTCCTGGTATGTTAAACAATGTCTCATCACTCCTAGGGTTTTGGCTAGTCAACACTGTATAAAGTCGCCACTCTTCTTCCTTTGGTACGGATAAAGTCATAATACCTGAAGGTCCATTAAACTTTAAAGATGTTGTTCCATTTGGTAGGAACGTAATCTGCGCTTGTAATTTTGATAGCATATCACGTCCCAGCAATTGGACTGGACATTCAGGCATATAAAGGAATTGGTGTTTTACTACGTGGCCGTACAGAGTCGACTTTTAAGAACCGGTTTTTCAGCACTTCTTCCAGTTGCTCCTATCACAGTAATAGTCCTTCCAGATGGAGGAGCAACTAGATTAGTCACCACTGAATGTTCGGCACCAGTGTCGATCATGAACGCACTCCTTTTCCCCCCTATTGATACATCGACCATAGGCTCCGCTCGACCAAGGGGGATGGAGCCCGGTCGGTATCAATAGTCCTCCATGACCGTGTCAGCCAATCCTACGAAGTCCCTACCTTCTCTATCGCGGGACCTTTGCGCTGCTGGAATATATCTATCTTCCCTAACACTTCCTCTGTTCCGATTACTCCCTCTATAACCATTACTCCCTCCGGGGCCTCCTCTACCTCTCGCTCTGCCTCTAAAATTTCCATAACCTGTCCTAGGTCTGTCTTTCTCAGACTGTTCTCTTCGCGGACACTCATTTCTCCAATGCCCTTCTTCCCTACAGTAAGCGCACTGATTTCTACTTAGAGGTTCCTCATTCCACTTACTATCGCCTCTATCTGGGCCCCGTCTATCTACGCCTGCGATCGCTACCGCTAGCATATCAGCCTTTTTACGCATCTTGCGCTCCTCCTCTTTCTTACTTTCTGTATCCCTGTTCATATAGACCTTATTTGCTACCTCCATTAGTTGGGTGATGGACATACCTGCAAACCCTTCTAACTTTTGTAGCTTGCGCTTAATATCTCCGTATGCTTGGCTGACAAAGGCGGAGTTAACCATTCGGGAATTGTCTGCGTCTTCCGGATTAAAGGGGGTATACAAGCGGTATGCCTCCAATAATCGGTCATAAAAGACACTGGGTGCTTCATCGCTTTTCTGAATCACCTCAACTGTCTTCGACATGTTAATGGCTTTCTTTCCTCCTGCTTTCATGCCAGCAATTATAGCGTCTCTATAGGCTCTGAGTTGAACCATATCAGCACCATTTACGTTCCAATCGGGATCGGTATTGGGATAGTGTGTTGCGGCCCATGCTGCTGGATTAGCTTGGTTCAAAGCACGGGCTCTATCTTCTAATGCTTTAATGGCTGCTTGATTTATTCTTGTCCTTTCCTCATTGTTAAATAAAGTCATTAGTAACTGCTGGCAATCAGCCCATGTCGGATTATGCGTCTGTACTATTGAGGTGAACAGATCAGTCATGGCTTGTGGTTTCTCAGTATACGAGGAATTATGGGTCTTCCAGTTTAAAAGGTCGGTAGTGGTAAATGGGACATATACGAAGACTGGGTCAGCGTGTGCCATTTGACCTGCGGCATCGATATAAGCTGACCCGGGATTTAGGCGAAGAGGCATCTGATAATGCTTTAATTGTTGGGCACCAGTCAACTGTCGGGTTTGGATGGGGCTACGTAGGGAAGCGTCAGTCATGGTTTCCGGTCGGGGAGAGATAGGGTATGGGGATGTGGGAGGTTGGTTTTGGGAAAAGGTCGTAAATAGAACACTTCGAGCCGAGCTAGATGAAGCTTGACCGGAAGTCTGAAGTGGCGCCAAATCAGGATATTCGTTTCTAATGGGGGTGGGTTCTGGTTCCGGAAGGGGAGATTTAGTACGAGGGGGGGTGGATCCTGTACTGGAGGAGGAAGCGGAAGTGGATGAGGGTAATGAGGGGAGGGGTGCAGGACTTCCTGCGTTTGCGTCACTTCCTCTTAACGGAAAGTAAGGGGGCGGCAAAGGGATCTCGGACTCAGGGGGCGTGTCCAAAATGGGCCTAACACCAGTCCTAGTGGACGAACAAGTCCTAGCTACCATGAGGCGACACTGCTCCTCGTGGCATGTCTGGAGCCATTTTGGCGAGTCATTTACGGCCTGTCTCCAACAGTCAATATAAGGAAACTGGCCGTAAAGTTCAGGCCTACCTGATACAGCCACGTGTAAGCGCTGTACCAGAGTTAGATCCAAACTGCCACGTGGCGGCCATGCCGCAACCAAAGTAGGCCACTCCCTAGTGCACAAAGTAACTAAACGCACAGAAGACATCTTAAGCCCAAAATCACAGGTTTTAAATCCCTTTTTAAAATTCTTAACCATACATCCTAAGGGATCCGGAATCGTTGACTGCGACGCACCCATTTTTAACAATGGAACGTCGTCGACAACGATTACTATACACGCGTACTATTCAACAGTCACACCCGTTTCCTTTGGCAACAGCACCACGTGGTACGGTTACCAAGTGAAACGTACACAATAACACAATAAACACTCAGGGAATTCCCGTACACACACAGCTGCTACACCAGTCACTATATAATCAATATTATGCCCTTTGGCGTAACTATACAGTCACCCACGCTATAATTCTCTATATACGAATTACCCGTCTATAACACACCCCAGTAACATCGTCTTTTACAAATAGCGGTTACAGTACGGTTAGCATAGGTCAAAGCACAAGTTAAGGTCACAATACAATTATTAGTGGTTATGGTGTTAAACATGCAATGGACGACAATGATTAGTACTTATTATGCAATGTCAGTAAATATACAGGGTTATGGTACCGTGCACTATGATACAGCAACACACTATTAACACTCTCGCTAGACGGCTGAGCTCGCGCTATCTAACAAGATATACACTTTACTAAAACAATCGTTAACATATTTACAATTCCCAGCTAAACTATTGGCCAGTACCTTGAATGGACTACCTAAAAACAATCTACATACGTTTTGGTTAGCCACACTGCCCAATCACCACATATATAGCGAGCTAGAGGACCGAATTTACACAGACGCCTCTTAGTCGCACTATACAACGAGCTAGAGGACCGAATTTACACAGACGCCTCTTAGTCGTACTATCAAAAGTCTAGTGGGTTCCAAATTTACACGCCTTCCCACTTAGCCCAGATAGGATGAGAACTAGCGAACCGAATTTACACAGACGCCGCTTAGTCTCCCGGTCCCTCCGACCTAGCGAACAAAATATACACCCTAGAACGCTAGTCTAGACAAGACACCGGTGTCCGGCTAGGGCTTATTTTACACCAGAGCGCCCTGCCTGACTAACAGAATCAAACGGTCTGACTAAAGAGCGTTCGATCGAGCGGTGCGCCTTCGCTCCTTCCCTCCGACAGAGGGGGCAGATACAGATTCAAAAACCCCTTTGGGCCTACCGCACAATCGGTATACCCCTAGCGGGTCCTGCCGTCTAAAACAGCAGTTGTCTTACCTCCTCGTTCCTGAACCTGAGTTCACACTCATCGACGGGGACACCCCAGCACTTCTCACGTAGAGGCCGATGATCTCCTGGACAACAGACCAGTGGCGCCGAGACGAAGGGAGGTCCACGCAGAAGTTCAGGGGTGCAGCCGTAGAGAACGTGGGCAAAGATAGACCGTCTCACGCCTCTGCCTCTCAGCTACCGTTGAACGATGAGCTTCCCGGCCAATGCACCAAATGATACCGGAGAAACTGACGGAAGCCAAGCACAGAGAGATGGACACAGGTTTCTTCAGGAAGGAAGAGATTCTTTATTGGATCACCGATCGGGACTCAGAGGGACTAGCGTCACCAAAATACAGCAAATTCTGAGCCCCGGACAATAGTGCAGGCTCCTTATATAGGCATATAACTCCTCCCATATTAAGCTCCACCCGCACATTCTCTTAACCAATCAATACAAATAAGAATTAACTTCCTGTTTGACCGCATGGCTTGTCCAGCACAATGGAGGAGGGGGAATACTATATCCTGTATTCTTGCACATGCTCCGTACACTACTGATCGTATCTTGCCTCGTGCAACCAACTGATCGATACGTCAGCATATGCACGTACACATGCCACGTGGTAATCTCGGCCTACTAAATTTATTTTTACCGAGATTCCACCACAACATGAGCAGCTTGTTTATATTTTTGACGTACATGTATCAAAACAAAAGGAAAAGATGTGCCTTTTAATTTCTATAGATTAGTCTTAAGTGCTTCACTGATCCTTTAACATGTCTGTGACGTGTTACTAACACTATTATTAGAAATTGCAACTGCGATCTATTGTGCAATATTCACTTGACATTCTACTAAGCCAAGCTCCTGCAAATGAGGTATTTACTTATCTATACAATGCACAGCTTTTTGCACATTTTTTAAATAACAAAAGGGTCATCACAGCTCATATTAAAGAAACAGGCAACTTTAAATTAATTTAAAAAGCAAAGTAAAGGGTTACTCCAAACACTATGACTACTTCAGTGACTTGCAGTGGCCATAGTGCGCGGAGCCTGTGTGTGCAGCATTTCCATTTGAAAACGCGCATACGGAGATTAAAGGAATACTATTGCGTTAGGAATGCAAATATGAATTCATAATGTTATAGCATTTTCATTTGACCGACCCCCCCACCTGCTGGGACATAAAAAGTACTTTTACTTACCTTTGCTCCACTGTAGCACCAATCTGTGCTGCTGGTCAATCTCCTTGGATTTCTGCCAATCCATATGTTAAAACCTTTATATTTGCTGCATTTTTGCTAGCACAATTTTTAAATAAAGTGCAGTGCTCTCTAAGTTAAAACCCAAGTTGTTCTTGGCATGACGGGTACATTTGAAAGCTTATTGTTTGCTAAATATGAGTTAAACATTGAAAACCTATTTTTCTAAAGTTTGGGGGCCTCTTCTTTTGATTTCACCAAATAAAAAACATTTCGAGGCAAAACATAGAGATACTTCAGACAAACCAGCTCTTAACATGTGCAGGCAAGTTAAATATCTTAGTCTCGTGGCCAGCGCATAGATATTATTTAGAGATTTAGTTGGGAGAAATGAAACATTTTGCTCTAACTTTATTATATGTTAGTGTCCCAGAGATCAGCTCGGTATTAGTCAGCTCATTAATTACATTTCCAAACTTGTATAAACAAAATCTATTTCACGAATCCTGCATACTAGCTCTAATAATGACTAACCATAAGTAAACATAAGGAAATACCTATACAAAAATATTTTGCGTAACTTTAATGGATGTATAAATATCAGTGATATTTTATTTTATGACAGTATGTAGACGACAGTTGAGATATAGAAAACAAGATATGAATGGAGTAAAACATCAGCACTCACTTAAAGGGACACTGTAGGCACCCAGACCACTTCAGCTCATTGAAGTGGTCTGGGTGCTGTGACCCATTTGCACTTAGTTCCAGAGAACCGCAATGTTTACATTGCAGCTCTAAGTTTGCCTCCAGACAGCTGCTGGGGGCGCTTCCGGGAAACTAAACTGACGTTTGGTCCGTTATCTGATGCTGGACGTCCTCAGGGACCTCCAGCCTCAGATTCTCCACCATAGGAAAGCATTGAATCTTTGTGCATTATGTCTCCCCGCTCCCCACTGACGTCGTCGATGGGGTAGGATCGTGGGGGGAGCCTGAGGGACATCGGCGCTGGATACAGGGATTTTAACCCCTACAGCGACATAGGATGGGGGGCGGGGGAGAATCCCTTTAACGGGATACTGTAGGCATCAAAATAACTTTAGCTTAATTAAGTAGTTTTGGTGGATAGATCATGCCCCTGCAGTTTCACTACTCAATTCTAGGATAATTTGGATCAGTATGTAGAGGTTTCATTTTAAGATTAATAATAAAAAATAATTAGTTAAATAAGATCAATCCAGATGAGTTTGGTGTTCCTGTTAGTGGTGCTGTAGTGGCTATGGTGTTTAGTATGTTCCTTTTATATATATTTAGTAATATCATTGCATAAAAGTCTGATCACATTATTTAGAAAACTGAATATTCCTTTTCTGACAAGTATATAGTGTATGATCTTTAACAGAAACATTCCAAAGGATACACGTATTCCAATTCTTTCTCCCAATAATGTCATAGTGAATATCTGTTTCATATACTATCTAGCAGGATATTTCCATACACCTGTGCAGAATTCACTTTTGAGGAATTTGGGAAAGCGCTTTCCATGTAGTTTTGTACTGTAAAAATGACTGAAAATGTTGATAATCAAACTATAAAATGATTGTGCCAAGTCAAAGGAATTTGGGGCTTTCCATAGTGCATGAGCCACCCAGTCCGTTTAATTTGAGTGTTCTATGAATGCCAGGTATTATAAAATTAAAGGGATACTCCAGGCTGAAGTTAACCACCATTTCTAATGTATTATATAAATAATGCATTAAAGCGGATCATTAAAGCTTCCCCGCTCCCCTCCCAAAAAAAATCATGAGCATTTTATAAAGAAAAAATATTTATGAAATGCCTATAAAAACTGTGTTAAAATTTCACTGAAATTCCAACCCAATGAAAAAAAGATACGGTCGCACTCAGTCACAAAATACCAATCCAGGGTGCTACTGAACATGGGTCAGCAAAAAAACCACACAAAATATACATGAAAAGAAAAAAATCTCAGGCACGCACTGTGATTGTATCCAGGCAGATTTATTTGCAACGTTTCGACCTGTCAAGGTCTTTATTCCAACCCAGTCAAAAGATATAATAATAATGATGATGATGATGATGATGATGATGATTATTATTATTATTATATTGTTTAATTTTTATATGCTTGATAAAGCTTGACAAACAACAAACAGAACAAGGCAGAGAAAGACGCTCTGTCTATTGGGCGTACCGCTGTATGCTCCTTAGACATCAGTGTCGTGCTGTCATGCACCAGAGTACAGCACTGATGTTGGCTCCTGGCATACTGGCATACGAACCGCTAGGAGCTGCAGAGGACCTTGCAAAAGAAGATAGGACAGGTTAAGGTAAGTAAAAACTACCTACCACCACACTCTGGTAGCGGAGCTGACACCATCTGGGATTTTTGCAAAATATAAAAAGACCCCAGAAGGTAACAATCATTTTAAGAAAGCGATCAACTCATTTTACTTAATCTTGGCCCTCCAACTGTCCAGCATGAATGTATTAAGCAATTTGCAGTAGTTTTATTCATGAAAAGACTTGAGTAAAAATGGGTTTGAAGACCACTGGTCCACATTTAACGTCTAATCTAAAGTCTCATGACATCTCATGTTCAATCAAAGTCTCTTTACAAGTGGGATTTATATTGTGAATAGACTATTAACATTATTTATTATTTCTTAGTTGGTCTGTTTGATCTGTGATTTTGTTTAAAAAAATAACCTCATATTAACCTCAGTTTGATTTAGAAAAAAAAAATACAGTATAAAAAAAACAGTTTGGTAAAGAAAAGACCACTTTTTTTTGTTTTGAACTATAACCGAATTGGAGGATTTTTCATCATAATCTATTTTGTCCTAATTATTGTCATTCAGATTTCAATTTGCTGCAATTCAGTGTCCTTATTTTTGGTAAAACATTTTCATATGCTTTTAAAATTAGAAAGGAAACATCAAAATGACAGCATTTAACATGATTAAGCGCAAGTTTAAATGTTAGGTTTCTTTTCTGAGAATGTAATCAACATATAAATGACAATTGTTCTAATTACCTAGAACTGCACTTAGTGGCTTCTTTCATTTAGCATTTTTGGTTGAAAGGCAGCCTGTTTAAACGACGCCATGTGTTTTCAACTGAAAAACAGATGCCCTACTCTTGCTGGTGGTGTTAGAGGGATAGTGGTCAAATATCTTGTCCAGGGTTTCTTTATATTGATATTTTTAGTGCATGTGCATAGCACACAAAATAAGCAAGGTTCTATGACTATGACATAGAAATATATATTTTTTTATAAAGTACATTAAAAAAAAGTATTAATTAAAAACTGACTTTGCCATTACAATTATGTTTGTTAGATGCAGATAGTGCCTGAATTTGCATCTTTACCCTGCCTATAACTATTTATGACTTCAGTAAAATGACCTTTGCCTTGTGCTTTATATTTATTATTTTTTACATTCTAGCGACTAATGAAATATAAAAGTCCAGATGGGACATTTCGGACTAATGAAATAGGACTTTAGTTGGTTCTGGTATTGGAGAGATTTGGAAGGTTTTATGGGATGACCTGAATTTGGAGTAGAAAGGAAAGAGAGAGGTAGCGTAGAAGGCGTAAGTGTTGGTATCTGAAAGGAACAGGCCATTGCAGTGTTGTCTGCAGGACACTGGTGGCATTACTCTTTTTAAAGAAACACAGTAGCATTAATAATATATATCTGTATTCCTAACGCTACCGTTCTGGGAAAGAATGTAATAATAAACAAAGTACTCACCTTTTCCTCCTTGGGTTGTGGGGTTACGGGCCAATCCAATGCTCCTCGTTGAGGAGCACTGTGGAACGTCTGCGCAGTTCCATAATCTTAGTGGTTATATTGCTTAGAGTACCCCTTTAATTTTGCAGTAAACTCAAATGGCTCTCAACCAAATTTGCTAATTCTTGGTTTGAAGCCAAATTTAAAAGTATATAGATTTTTTTTTTAAAGCAAACAACTGCAGGGTTTTGGTTTTTTTGAATCCAATTCAACTAATTGACCTGAATTTGTCAGGAGAAGATTCTCAAGCTTAGTGACCACAGATCTATAATACATTTAGGCACCACTAAGCCATTAAATAGCTTCAAGAGTGTTGACTTCCTTCAGCCCCATACCAGAGTGTATTATATATGGTTTGTTCAGTCATTTAACGCATAGCATATGGATACTCGTTCACAGATCTTTTTTCCAATTTAAATTCTTTTTGGCATCCTCCGGGGTTCCACCTCCACTTCCTGCCAATGAGGTATCCCACATGCTTCATAAGGACGCGTGGGTGGTGCAGATCGTGTCTGGCCACACTTAACCTTTTGAGTGTCAGCTCTGAAGAATAAATTATCCACTGCCAATTTTCAGAATTTCGCTCTATGTCTAGTTAAGAGGATTCATGTGAGCTATTTACAACAAACACTCTAAAAGTTATTTGTATAGGAGATTTTATTTCAGAGCATGTTCTGCATTTTGTCGATTGATGGCATTTAAATAAAATGTGATGAGGTGAACGTTATTGAATAATACTTATTGGTATATTTGAAATACCTCATTTATCTGTGAGCTCACTGTTAATACAGAATGTATATCATCCAGCATAACTTCATCGATTATGTGCAAGCGGTTATTTATTTAGTGCTATTTTGGCTCCAAATATAAAAATGTGAAATGCTATCTCAAAAAAGATTTTACGGGTCATTTACCAAAATGTTAGTTGTCAAGAATTCAAAGTGAAATCCTCGAGTTAATATTTCTGGTTAAACTTTCGAATTATTTAATATTTTGATGTTTAGATTTTAATATATGATAAAAATATATATATATATATATATTTTTTTAAATCATTTTAAAAATGTATCCAAAAATACTAAATCATTCAAAAACCTTATCAAAAAATATTGAATTGAAGCCTAAATGTCATCTATTATTCTCAGACAGCAAAATTGGAAAAATGTATCAATTTTAGCTATATTTTTTTCTATTTTGTCAGAAAATTCACTTTCAATTTTTATTATTCACTGAATTCTGAATAGTAGTGAATTAAACCAAATGGCAAAATGTGGGTAAAAATAATTGATGAGGGAAAATTGATCAATTGTGTTATAGCCACAGACTATTGTAGCTGTAATTTTGTCAAATTTTGTGTAGTGTAGTGAATAATATTTAACGCTGTAGATATAATATTGGATTGGAAAAAACCTACATCCTTTTTTTAAATATGAGTGTAGAGTATTAAAAATCTCAGATCTCCACAATAAAACTCACGATAATATGCAGCGTATTAGTGCATCACAGAGCTTTACAGGCTTACAATTCACAATTCCAAGATTTTACTATTAACATGATGTAAAGTCATGATTTTATTAACCCCTTAAGGACAGAGCTTCAGAAGCTTGTCTTTCACTTAATGACAATGGCATTTTTTGCATTTTTTGCTATTTGCGTTCAACTGCAATTTGCATTTTACTAATTTATTGCACCGACACATATTATATACCGTTTTTTAAAGGACAGAAAGGGCTTTAATTTGATGTAACACATATATATATATATAAATGCTTATTTATTATAAAAAAAATACAGAAATATGCAAAAAAAATAATTTTTGTGTGTTTTGTTTACAGTTTTTACAATAATAATGTGTACATAATTAGTGCAGGTTAAGGAAAGTAATTAAAAATAAATTCATTTAGTTGTTCTGAATTACAGAATATATAATGTGTCTGGGATTTTAAGTTTTTTTTGGTAGTTACAGGTCACAAAGCACAAGGAGTAAAATAAACTTTTTATGTGGAGCGATTTTAGAATTTGGTATGTTTGTCTTGTAAGCCTAATAGCCATAAAAGAAAACAAAATTGCCACACAAAAGTATATATTTATATAAAGTAGACACCACAGGCTATTTACCTAAGGTTGTTTTGACACTTTCTACGTAGCCATTTTACCGCCAACCTCTGCTAAATATTGGAGTAAAATTGTGTTTTTTGGTGGTTTTCGCACACAAACTTATAACAAAGAACTTCTCATGTGTATTTTGTAAAGTTGGTGTGTGCTATTCCTGTACAAAGTTTTATTATGTGTTCATTTACTTCTGCTGAGTACAACGGTACCCCCATTGTATGTCTTTGGCCCTATTTTGTGAAGCTACAGTGCCATATAGGAGACCTGTCATTTTCAGTATTCACAGTAGAATTTTGAGAGACGGATTTAATGAGCCTATGCTTCCATTTGGGGTATTATAGTAGTTTGACTGTTCAAAAAAAAAAACCACAAAGGCCTACCATTTGTAAAAGTAGACACTCCAGGGTATCTCATAAGGTGCATATTGTGCCTTAACATGCCCCCATTTTTTTACCATTACATGCCAAAGTATGTGGTAAAAAATAATTTTGTGCATTTTTTACATACGGATTGCATTTTTGCTGGGCATTTTGTATATTTCATGTGTGCCACTAAGTTCAAACCCCCCAAATTATGCTCAGCTAAGTCTTCTGAGTAAAAGGACACCCCCATTGTATGTCTATGGCACTATTTTGTGAAGCTACAGTGCCATATAGGAGACCAAGCCATATCAGTTTTGACCGAACTTTGAATTTTGACGCCGGGCCTATGTGCAATTTCCAAGCATCTTTGCAGGTTTTAAATTCAAACTACCCCACAAAGGCCTACCATTTCTTAAAGTAGACACCCCAGGGTATTTCAAAAGGCATATTTTGAACCTTAGCGTGGGATCATTTTTCCGCTAGCGTGTACAAGGTGTAGCGGTTATAAGCGTTTTTTTCTGCCTTTTTGACACACAAAGTGAGTTTGCACAGTATATTTTGCAAACCATATGTGTACTACCACTGTATAATACTTCATATTTTGCTCAGCTATGTCTGCTGAGTACAAAAATACCCCCGTATGTACCTTTGCCAGGTATATGTGGACATCGGAGGGGCACATTTGGGACACAGCCATTCCATTTTTTTTCAAATTTTGAATTTTTACGCTGTGCCCATGTCCCATTTTAGAGTATTTTACCAGGCTATATAATCCAAATACCCCATAAAGCCATACCATTTCTTAAAGAAGACATCCCAGGGTATTTCAAAAGGCATATTTTGAACCTTAGCGTGGGATCATTTTTCCGCTAGCTTGTACCAGGTGTAGTGGTAATGAGCGTTATTAAATGTCTTTTTTTACTTTTTAAACCTTTTTTTACTTTTTAAAACTATTTTTTAAACTTTTGTTTTGATTATTAATTTTTTTAAAGTTTCCTAAACTTTCGTAAAACTTTTTTTTACAGATTTAACATTTTTCTAAGCTTTTTTTTTTACGTTAACCCCTAACTAGCAGTAAGCAGCACTAACAGTAAATTCCCCATTTTCCCATAACTCCCACCCACCCCAGCTAGCAAAATATTTAATTATACAATATTTAAATTAGTTAATTAAATACATTTAACCCCTGAGGGTTAAAAAATAAATAAAAGTTAATCGTCAGGGGTTAAAAAAAAAAAATTAGAACAGTATAATACTGTGATCTGTATTTTGATCACTGTAGGCAGTGATCGACTGGCAGGGAAGGGGTTAATTTTTATTTGGACTGGGTAAAGGGTTTATTTTTTTAAATTTTTTACTTAAATGTTATTAAAACTTTTTTTTAACTTAATTTTTTAACTTTTTAAAGCTTATTTTTAAACTTTTTTTAACGTTAACCCCTAGTTAGCGTAATACTAAATCCCCCAATTCCCCACTAACTTCCACCCTCCCCAGCTAGCTAAATTTATAATTTTAAAATATTTAAATTAATTAATAAAATAAATTGAACCCCTGAGGGTTAAAAAAAAAAAAGAATTAACCCTCAGGGGTTAAAAAAAAAATCAGATCTTAGTAAAATGTAATCCCTGCCAATTGATCACTGTAGTCAGTGATCAATTGGCAGGGAAGGGGTTAATTTTTTATTAAAATGGGTAAAGGGGGGGTAAAGGGGGGTGGGATTTTAATTTTACTTTATTTTTTTAACACCAGGGGGCAGGATCACTGAAGATCCGTCCCCCTGCACTTCACACAGAACCAGGAAGTGCAGGGAGGCGGAGGTGAGTATAGAGAGCACATGTGCCCGCTCAGACATGCTGTCAGAGCGGGCACATGTACTCTGACAGCCCGATCCGGTGCTCCCGGTCTGCCTCTAATGCAGAGGCAGACCGGAGCACCATTAACCCCACGATCGCCGCGATTGCGGCGATCTGGGGTTAATTTTAACGGCTGACGGACGAGGTCCGTCACTCGTCATTAACGCATTCCCCTGAGTGACGGACCTCGTCCGTCACTCGTCGTTAAGGGGTTAATGACACGGAGGCGAGTATTATGCTTCTCTTTCTTTCAATTTCCCTCAGCAGCGAAGAGAAAAAAATGTATGTAAAAGATAAAACAACATAACATTAGCATATTCAACAGTGCTACTAATCAGTATCCACCCCCTTCAGTATATAAGGTGTAGCACTCTCTTCCTCTTCCTCTTTCTGTAGCGATCCGAAGACCAGCCATTAACCGAACGATAAACTTGAACCGGAACTTTAACATTGGATAGTAGTCATACATCCGTTCCGTATGGGAAAACGGTAGAGCCGCCCTTTAAATCTTCTTTATCACTCTGATATAAGTACTTAGGCTAAAAGAGAGGAGAAATATGCTAATATCTCGATTGACACCCGGAAAGGAGCCACGCCAAGAGACGGAGGAGCCCTTGTTCTATCAGAGTGTGACTCTCCCCGTCTGGATTGGTTAGGAGAGATGTGTGATCTGGTAACAACCGTGGGCGATCGATCGCCATTTCCAATCGGTGGGGAAACCAAGGTTGGGACCTCCAACATGGGGTTATCAGGACCATCAAGCTCTTAAAGCGTCGGAGGTACGCCAGGCAACGAGCAATCAGGTTGAACGGAGGGAAGGCATATGCCCGGCCCTTGGTCCAATCTTGGAGGAATGCATCGGTTGCCATGGCTTCCGGGTCCGGTCGCCAGCTGAAGAACTGAGGCAGTTGTGTGTTCAGTCTGGACGCAAACAGGTCCACACTCAAAGGTCCCCATAAGTGAGCGATCCTGCGGAACACACTCAGTTGAAGTCTCCAATCTCCCGAGTCCCTCAGGTAATGGGAGTTCCAATCCGCGGTGTAATTGTCCAGGCCTGGAATGTGTTCCGCGGTAACTGACACATTGTTCTGTAAACAGTAATGCCAAAAATCTCGAGCCAAGACCGCTAAGATGCGTGACTTGGTGCCTCCTAGATGGTTTATATATCGTACTGCTGAGACATTGTCCAATTTGAGTAGAATCGAGCATGAGATGCCTCTGGGTGAGAGACTGCGAATGGCGAACGAGACCGCTAGCCGTTCCAGAGAGTTCCTGTGGATATGGAGCCGCAGCGCGCGCCCCAGCCATGTAAGCTGGCGTCCGACTCTATCACTAGGTCCGGGGTGGAACCGAAGATCGCTCTTGCGTTCCACGCTTCCATGTGGGTCAACCACCAGTTCTGTTCTTCCCTGGATTCCACATCCAGAGTAACGTGGGATTCGTATGAGTGGCCACTTTGTAAGCAGGTAGCTTTCAGACGCTGTAGTGCCCGGTAGTGAAGAGGTCCCGGAAAGATCGCCTGGATGGAGGCCGCCAACAGTCCAGTGACCCGTGCCAATTGTCGCAGGGAGATGTCCGGGAGAACCGATTTCTTCCAGTTCACCAGGCAGCCGAGGTTCTGAATGAGATGCAGGGCCCATGTTAAATGAACTAACAGTAGGGACCGTGTCCCGGAGAGCAGGAGTATATCGTCCAGATAAATAACAAGTCGGACCCTGTGTAGTCTGAGAAAGGTAACCACTGGTTTCAGTACCTTTGTGAAGCACCAGGGGGCGTAGGACAGACCAAAGGGAAGGCATGTGAAACGCCATTTCTTTGTCCGCCACCAGAATTGAAGCAGATCTCTGTGCTCTGCTGCTACCGGGACTGTCAGATATGCGTTCTGCAAATCTAGTTTGACCATCCAGTCTCCGGGAAGGAGTAGGTCTCTGAGGCAATGTATGCCTTCCATCTTGAAGTGTCAATATTGGACAAAGGCATTCAAGGGCCGCAGGTTTATAACTGGGCGAACGCCTCCTCCCTTTTTCGGCACTAAGAACAGGTTGCTCACAAAACCTGGAGTATCTAGAGGGATTTCCTCTATAGCCTTCTTGGCCTGTAGTTCCTTGATCTCCGAAGAGATGAGATCGTGGTGGAATTCTGACACGGGGATCACCCGTGGAGGGGTGTCCTGAACGGGAAAGGCCGTCAATTCTAGGTGGTAACCCTCTATAGTCTGTAAAACCCAACTGTCGGACGTGATCATAGCCCAAGCCTGAGAGAAACAGGGCCAATCTGCCCCCCACATTTCTATGGGGCACCCGGTTCATTGGGAGCTATGCTCGCTAGCTTTGGCTCGATCTTGAGCAGGATGGCCTTCCTGCGTTCGGTAGACATAGCCGTGTTGGCATTACCAATCATACAAACCAAGCGTTGGAGCCATCCAAACGCCACATCGAAATCTAGTTGTGCCTCACCCGACTGAGCTGATTCAAGCAGTTCATATAACTTAGTGACCGGACCCAGAGTGTCTAGGAACTTATCCAGACAGTTACGTAGTGAGTAATCTAGGCCCTTCTTGGGCTTCCAACCGGTCTTAGCCAAAAATTGGACAATGTGTGGGTCGACTTCCGGGGTTTTTGCCACTGCATCTGGTATGATAGGTTGGGGGCATTCCGCTCTCAGCTTATTACGACCCTCCTGGGAGAGGGATTTACGTACTCTGAGAGCTAGATATTGAGCGATGTGCTCAGAAGGCTCCCATTCAGTGGAGCGAGGGTGCCTCAGATTGTCTGGGTCGAACGCATGTTTTTCCTTTGCGTCACGGGCTGTCTCTGCCCCAGGTGTCCCGACTGTGCCTTGGCATGAGTCGGTCTAGAAGGGAATTGTGTTCCCGGGAGGTCCTCACCTCCTGAGGTTTCGTCCCCGTAGGGATCTGAGTAATGGTCATCCGACCCCTCATCCCCATCATCGTCTGACTCAGACAGTAAGTCATGGGCCCGCGCCCGTTTCCAATCTCTGGCCGCCGTAGCCCGGCCAGTAGCTCTATTGTGCGGTTGTTGCGCGCCATCACAGACAGCCTGAGGCATGTCAATCACACCAGGCTTTACCTGGGTGTGGGGGGAGGTCTTGAGCATGTTTGCACTTGCCTAGCGCTTTTTGTCCCGTAGGTGCCCCTTCAGGGGTGGTATGCGTCTGCACAGTAGCAGCCTGAGCAGGGAGGATCTGCCTAAGGGCTTGGAAAATGGACTGTGAGATGCTGGAGGACATAACCCCCATGGCTGAGGAAATGGCCTTACTAATAGAATTGGACATAGTGGTGTCCAGGAGGCTCTGAAATTCTTCTGAGCCTATGAGGTTAGGGTCAGCCTGGGGGTCAAGGCCAGGGGTACCCATAGAGGAATTGGGGTAGACAGGTAGGTCCTCTCCAGCAGACTGCATGACTACAGTAAGTGAGTGCATGGAAGAAAACAAATAAATAACTAAATGGAGTACAAAGGTGCAGGATTGCTTAATCCAAGCACAGGGTAGGCTTAATAAGAGGTAAGTAGAAAAATACCCGGGTCCTGGGTGATTATAAGGGATCAATGACGTGTGCAGCCTCAGGGGCCGATTAAATCTGCAACACGAATGAGAAAATGGCCGCCGGCACAGGGCTGCGACAGAAAACCAAAAAGATGGCCGCCGCAAGGGTTGTGCGCATGCGCGGTGCTCGTGTGTGGCGAAAACGAAAGTAAACTAATCGCCGTGTGATTGAGCCGGCGGGTGCCGCGAAAGGGAGCCGAGAACAGGGCAAGGTGGGGAAGGGAAACCCTGCAACGGTTCCCGGTCGGGAGAGGGATCAGGGAGCAGAGTACCCACCCAGAGGGGGAAAAGACCCTGACTTGCCAGATAAGGCAGACCTGAAGAACACCACAGGACCCAGGGGACACAAACACAGTAATGCAATAAAAAACACTAGTAACACAATAAACACATATAAATAAAAGATATACTGTCTATGACTCCTGATAACAGTAAAAGCAAACTAGTGGGAGTAAAACATAAGCCCCTATTATATCACAAAGCAAGAGGAAAATAATGTACTTAGCTGGTCTGAAGGAGCAGCGAAGAAAGAGGAAGAGGAAGAGAGTGCTACACCTTATATACTGAAGGGGGTGGATACTGATTAGTAGCACTATTGAATATGCTAATGTTATGTTGTTTTCTCTTTTACATACATTGTTTTCTCTTTGCTGCTGAGGGAAAATTAAAGAAAGAGAAGCATAATAAGAGCCTCCGTGTCTTTAATAAAATTATGTTTAGTGTATGAATGATTCCCAGAGCTCCACAGTAATACATTTCACAAAAATGTGCAGTATTAGTGTATCACAGAGCTCCAGCAATACATTTGACAATAATGTGCAGTACATGAATGTGTCAAAGAGCTCCACAGCAATACATTTGACAATAATGTGCAGTACATGAATGTGTCACAGAGCTCCACAGCAATACATTTCAAAATAATGTGCAGTACATGAATGTGTCACAGAGCTCCACAGCAATACATTTCACAATAATGTGCAGTACATGAATGTGTCACAGAGCTCCACAGCAATACATTTCACAATAATTGAATGGCAGTATGGAAGATTTCTAAATACTTGTACCTTATAGTATGCCTTATAAATAAATATACTATACTAGACTTTTATCATTCGTAGTTATCCATTTCAAAAGTTCTAAGGAAACCCCATGGATGAATTAAACATTTGCCTAGTTTAAAAAAAAAAAAAAAAATATATCTATCTACGCTATCTATTTAGTCTATCCATCCAATGTATATATCTAGTCTATTTACTTTGTGCAATACCAAAGGTACCATTTGGACTTTTTTTATGACATACTGGACTGAATTTTATTGGGACTTTATTATTGGGTCTGATCTGGCTTTAGACAGTACCCATATAGAGATATCCTACATACATCGTTTTATCTATCATTAGCACATAGATATATGTGCACATTTTTCCAATAAAGAATTGTTCTTTTGAAAAGACGTCTTTTTTTCATCCATTACTTGCACCTAATCCATCAGGAAGCAGGATTGAGGACGTCCTGAAAGAGTCCTCCTGCGCTATTCATGAGAGCCTTATGATTATATTTGACTCCATGTTTGTGAGTATTTACTCTTGATTCTATATTATTTTATTTTCTCTTACAATATTACTCTATGTGATATATTTTCCTTACAGATCCGCCCAAAGTGTTCCACCGATTGTATGTATTTGTATTTTGATATTTAGAGTGGTATAAGGGGTTCCCACTCAGGTGGTTTATAGCACTCGTTGCTAACACTCTTTTCCCACATATTGTGTATTGTTTTCTTTTTCTTCATACTTTGTGCATTATCCTTTCTAACATAATCCCACATTGACTAACGATTTACCCATTTGTTTCCCCTCTGGAGCCTCTGGCGGTTTTACAGCTGGACGAAGCGTGAACTAGGGGTCAAGTTGGGCATAGCAGATGGCTACTGGGCACAGCTGTGTACCACAGAACAATATATAACTATAAAAAGGGGCACAGCTGCCGCCTAACCTGAGGGACATTGCACCCAGACCACTTAATTGAGCCGAAGTGGTCTGGGTGACTATAGTGTCCCTTTAAATAAATGTATAGCATTTTAGGATAAGGAAACCATCCACAAGCACCCTATACCTTCAATGCAGTTGTTTAAGACATTACAGTAAATGTTAAAGACTTACAAACAATTGTAGACATTAGACAAGATAATAATGCAGATAAGATACAATAATGTATAAAAAGGGGTTTTAATTTCTGTGACAAAACAGCATTTTGCATGGTTGGTCATGCCAAGGCACTACTTTGAATATGCAGTTTTTGGCTGTAGTTTTAAAGAATGATATAATGGAACTTTAATAATTCTGACGGTGAGCTACACAGTTAAAGGGACACTATAGTCACTAAACCAATTTTTGTTTTGTGTATAGATCATGCCTCTAAAGTTTCGCTCCTCAATTATCTGCCATTTAGGTACTAAATTGTTTCCGTTTATACAGCCCAAACCACACTTCCCCTGGCTGTGACTGACACAGCATGCATGAAATCAAATGGTTTCATTTTCATTCAGATGTAACTTACTTAAAAAGTTTATCTCCTGCTTTGTAATTTGAATAGATAGATAGATTGCATACAAGAGGCTCCTGCGGGGTCTGGCAAGCTCTTAACAGAGCAGGAGATAAGGAATTCTAAATGAAATTTTGTAATAAAGGAAGTGTAAACATTAGATGACTCTTTACAGGAAGTGTTTAGGAATGCCGTGTAAGTCACATGCAGGTAGGTGTGCCTAGAACTGCATAAACAACGTGATTTAATCCTAAGTGGCAGAGAATTGAGCAGCGATACTGCAGGGGCATGGTCTATAACCTGAAACTGCTTCGTTAAGTTGTTTTGGTGACTATAGTGTCCCTTATATCGGTGGAATAGGAGATTGTAGGTGTGACGAGACCAACTTCGCCACATTGCATTGGAGGAGCCTGGTTGCCCGCCTGCTGCCTTTGGATTATGGACCGGCAGCTAAAGGGTTAATTTTACTGTGCAGAAGGATTTATTTCTCCCTTTCTGCACAGCCGTTCGGTAGATTCTATCTACCGAACAAACAGCCTGTTTGCAACCTCCCCAGAGCCGTGGGAAGCCGGCCGGCGCTGTTAATTGGCCACCCAGAAGCTGGAGTGTGCTGCCAATTTACCTCCCTGAAGCTGCGGTTAACCGCAGCTTAATTGCTTGTTACTTGGGTGGCCGCTGTTACACTTAGCGGCCGCTAGGTGGCGGTGTTCTGGAGCTACCCGGGCAGTCAGCGCTTTTCTGCCCGGCTTTCATGCAACAAAATCGGACACTTTTACGTGCAGGCACCGCTGAACCTCCAGGCCCTGGTTCTAATTCGTATGGATTTGGTGAATGCATGGAAATTTGGTATTTTATGTTGGAGGAATGTTTTAAACCAGATAGCCATGCCATGGAGCATATTAGTGTAATTAAAGACTTTGGCTCCATGGCAATTAAACTGTATTCGTGTGGTCTGAGTGCCATTCACCTAATAATGTGCACTCAGACCTGAGCTATCTGGGGATATGTTACATGTTTTATGTATAAAATGTGTCTTTATGTATTTTAAAGTGATAGTCTGTCTTTGTGTCCCCACGTGTGTAATGGAGTTTTGCCTTTGTCCTGGGAGATAATTGAATTACTTCTCCAGGGCAGAGGGGAGGAAACCAGGATGCATTGTGGGGATGTTTTACTGCTGTATGTCCTGAAATGCTAAATGTCTGTCCATTGTTACAGTCTTCCATTTGGTCCCCTAGGGGAGTGTCCACCAGGTGGGAGACCTGCATAAATACAGGGGCAGGTAGCCCTCAATAAACAGACCACTGCTTGACCCTCAACACGGAGCCTTGTCTCGTTCTTGGGGGGATTCACTGTATGCTGATAGGGACTGACTGCCAGGAGTGTAAGCCGCTTGGGAGCTTTTCCTGTTCGTCTGCTAGCAGCTATTCGTAAGGTTCCAGTTCGGGAGTTTGGAGTGCTACCTTATTCCATTGTATGCAGTTCGGGAGTTTGGTGCATTCACTTATATCCAATTCGTGAGTTTTGATTTTACAGTAGCTGTGCCTGTCTGTGAAAAGGGGATTATCGCCTAAATGGATTTTAACCCCTTGTCTGCTGAAAGGGTCCGTTACAGTAGGTATTAAGAAAGGTATGAAAAACTGCATTTAGATTCTTTGGGAAAAAAGGTGTTTCAGAGGGCATATGATAACACTATACAAGTAATTATGGGGCCAGTACAAAAAACTATCCGGTAAAATGTTCATTAACAGGAGGTCCTCCTTTCAGACTTCCCATTTCACCTACAGCAGAGAAAGGCTCCTCTGCATAAAGATGTGGATATCTCAGGCTAAAAAGTTTTTTGTTTCGTTTTTATAAGTTACAGTGGAGATATTTAAAAAAAGGTCTGAATGCTAAATGTTTTGGTGAAGAACAGGGCTCAACAAATCCCAGGTTGCCATGGTGTGAGAGAATAGTTGTATGTCAGTGAGTATGTGTTCATATATGTCTGTCAGCGTGTTTGTGTGTCTGTCAGCGTTTATGTGCCTGTGTGTGTCTGTCTGTCAGTGAATGTGTTTTTTTTAGGTCACCAACCCCCTACAATCATATGGTGTTTTTACTCGCCTTTTTTGCAACGCCGTGCCGTTTTCGAAGCGACTGTCCCGCCTCCATAGCGGAGATTATCAGTATTGATTATCTCAGCCAATCCAATGCTTTCCAATAGGAAAGCATTGGGAAGCTATTAAAGGACCACTCTAGGCACCCAGACCACTTCAGCTTAATGAAGTGGTCTGGGTGCCTGGTCCAGCTAGGTTTAACCCTTTTTTATATAAACATTGCAGTTTCAGAGAAACTGCTATGTTTATATAAGGGTTAAGCCAGCCTCTAAATCCTCTAGTGGCTGTCTCATTGACAGCCGCTAGAGGCGCTTGCGGGATTCTCACTGTGAAAATCACAGTGAGAGCACGCAAGTGTCCATAGGAAAGCATTGTAAATGCTTTCCTATGCGACCTTCTGAATGCGCGCGCAGCTCTTGCCGCGCATGCGCATTCAGCCGAGAGGGAGGATCGGAGGCGGAGAGGAGGAGGAGAGCTCCCCGCCCGGCGCTGGAAAAAAGGTAAGTTTTAACCCTTTCCTCTCCCCAGAGCCGGGCGGGAGGGGGCCCCCACCCTCAGGGCACTATAGTGCCAGGAAAACGAGTATGTTTTCCTGGCACTATAGTGGTCCTTTAAGCAAGAGCTGCAAAATGCGGCACAATCAGCATCTCCTCATAGAGATGTGTAAAATCAATGCATCTCTATGTGAAATGTTCAGTGTCTCCATGCAGATCATGGAGACGCTGAATGTGGGTAGATAGTAGACATTTGATTAACGGCCAATAAAAGTGTTACTAGAAATAAAGTTTCTCTAAAAAGGCAGTTTTTACATTGAAAAGCCTGCAGGGACAGACTATGGACACCATAACAACTACATTAAGCTTTAGTGATTATAGTGATTATAGTGCTCCTTTAAGAATTGCATTTTTGTTGTTTGAAAAAAACTGTCTCCTGATTTTTTTAGCTGGCTCCTAAATTTAAGGCAAATTTGTGAAGCCCTGGTGTAGAAGATACAGTTTCTGAGAAGCGGCAACGTTTACATTTGTCCAAGAATGCCTCTAATGGCCTTAAAGGGACACTATAGTCACCTGAACAACTTCAGCTTAATGAGGTTGTTCAGGTGAGAACTATAGCTCCCTGCAGCCTCTCTCATGTAATCACTGTATTTTCTGAGAAAATACAGTGTTTGCATTGAAAGCTAGGAACACCTCCAGTTGCAGTCACTCAGAGTGAACCAGAGGGACTTCAGAGTTGATGGAGGCATAATATGCCTCCATCCACTCAGATCTGCTGTCAGCAGAGCACAGGGCAGCAGTGTGCACAGCATTCTGTGATTCAGTGTCTCCTCCCTCTGCAAGCAGACACAGAACTTTCCTCATAGAGATTAATTGATTCAATGCATCTCTATGAGGAGATGCTGATTGGCCAGGGCTGTGTTTGAATCATGCTGGCTCTGCCCCTGATCTGCCTCCTTGTCAGTCTCAACCAATCCTATGGGGAAGCATTGTGATTGGATCAGGCTACAACTTCTGATGATGTCAACAGACTGTTGTTTTTTTTTAGGCAAACAGCATGCAGATTTACAGCTTCAGGCTTGAATACAGTAAGATTTTTACTATATGTATGGAGGCATAAGGGGCCCAGGGGGGCTAGATCGTGGTGTTAACACTATAGGGTCAGGAATACATGTAGTTGCACTGGTGACTATAGTGTCCCTTTAAGTCCTTAACAAATTGCACCGAATGCTGACCCCGAATGCCACTAAAGCTTCACTGTTCTGCTAAAGTTTTCAATTCATAGAGCAAGATGATTGTCACAAATGCGCTGAAGGTTTCCAATGCTTCTCTGTGAGAAGCATTAGATTAAACAGAAAACATCTTGCATGTTGATCTCATCATAATGATGTAATAATAATGAGATACATAATGCCAAACTTTGTATTTAAAATAGGAGTCAAATATGAAATAAAAAAATAAGCAACTAACATTACAAATCTAGACAATCTTGACATTGCCTTTCTGAGAAACAGCAATTTTTCCAAAAAGTACGCCTCAGCCCGACTACTGAAAGCACTTAAACTGATCAGCCACATTATTAAAACCACCTGATTAATATCGTGTAGGCTCCCCTTGTTGTGCCAAAACAGCTCTGATGCTCAGAGACATGGACTCAACAAGACCTCTGACACCAAGACATTAGCAGAAGATCCTGCACGTTGCAAGGAAGGGCCTCTTTGAATAGGATTTGTTGTTCCAGCACATCCCATAGATGCTCAATCGGATTGAGATCTATGTAATTTAGAGGCCAAGGCAACACCTTGAACTCTTTGTCACATACCTTTAAACCATTCCTGAACATTTATTGCAGTTTAGCAAGGTGCATTAACCTGCTGAAAAATGCCACAGCCATCAGGGAACACCATTGCCATGAAGGGGTGTCCGTGGCCTGCAACAATCTCTAGAGGTAGATGGTACATGTCAAGGAGGCATGGCTAGCAAAAATTGCCCATAGCATAACACTGCCTCCGCTGGTTTGTCTTCTTCTCTTGCATCCTGCTGCCATCTCTTCCCCAGTTTAACAACACACAACCACCCGGCCATCCACCTGATCTAAAAGAAAATCTGATTCATCAGACCAGGCAAACTCCTTTGCTCCATGGTCCAGTACTGATGCTTACGTCTCCATTGAAATCATGTTTGCCAGTGGACAGGGGTCATCGTAGGCACTCTGACCAGTCTGCAGCTACACATCCCCATACTCTGCAAACTGCGATGCACTGTGTGTTCTGACAACTTTCTATCGTGACCAGCAGTAAGTTTTTCAGCAATTTGAGCTACAGCTACATTTGCTAGGAACCTACGTCAGTGCTGTACCTTTGGACAGGAGGATCCCGCGGACTATCTTGTGATGAGTGAGATAGATCTCAATTTAAAAAAAATGTATGAGCTTTTTAGATTTTTAATATTTTAAAACATTTTAATTTTGCTTTTATGCTTATAAAATTCTGTTTTTCAAAATATATATATAATAAAAAACCAAATATTAAATAATTTGAAAAGTTTATCCAAAAATATTAAATCGAGGCCATAATGGCTTATTACCACAGCTGTCACTAGCAAAGAAAAGCTTGATGGCGGCAGCTCCACTTTTTGTTAAAGGGACACTATAGTCACCTGAACAACTTTAGCTGCTTAAAGCAGTGTTGGTGTATAGAACATGCCCCTGCAGCCTCACTGCTCAATCCTCTGCCATTTATGAGTTAAATCCCTTTGTTTATGAACCCCAGTCACACCTCCCTGCATGTGACTTGCACAGCCTTCCATAAACACTTCCCTTTAACCCCTTAAGGACACATGACGTGTCTGACACGTCATGATTCCCTTTTATTCCAGAAGTTTGGTCCTTAAGGGGTTAAATAGAGCCCTATTTAGGCTTTCTTTATTGCAAGTTCTGTTTAATTAAGATTTTCGTATCCCCTGCGATGTTAATAGCTTGCTAGACCCTGCAAGAGCCTCCTGTATGTGATTAAAGTTCAATTTAGAGATTGAGATACAATTATTTAAGGTAAATTACATCTGTTTGAAAGTGAAACCAGTTTTTTTTTCATGCAGGCTCTGTCAATCATAGCCAGGGGAGGTGTGGCTAGGGCTGCATAAACAGAAACAGTGATTTAACTCCTAAATGACAGTGAATTGAGCAGTGAAATTGCAGGGGAATGATCTTTACACTAAAACTGCTTTATTTAGCTAAAGTAATTTAGGTGACTATAGTGTTCCTTTGAGTTATGTCAGTGTAGACATAAATCAAAGTAGTCAATGAACATTCAAACACATCTTTATAAGCATTTATAAAGATTTTGGAGGATGATAGAGCCGCTTTAAGGCGAAGCCAATCTTTAAAGTCACGAGTAATGTGTTACAATCTTGACCAGCGCACTGCACACACATGCACGCCTACCTTTTAAATCTAACACTGGGTCAGCCTGCCTGGCTGCAGAGATAAATTAAAGTAACACTAAAGGCAAAAGAAAAACCACCGCTTATTGTATTCGTTCTGGCGAGTATAATCAGTCCCTTCAGACATTTTCATGTAAACACAGTTTTTTCTGAGAAAAGGCAGTCTTAACATTCCCCCTTAGGGAAAGCTCCAATGGCCACCCCTCAGATGTAGGCAGCACTGCAGTTCAGCATGGAGACGCTGAATTTTCCTCATAGAGATGCATTGATTCAAAACATATCTATGAGGAGGTACTGATTGACCAAAATGGCGTTTGGCCCCCTCGCCCACCCTGCCTCCTTGCCAAAAATCAGCAATGCTGATAGTGTCACCAAGAAGGCGGATTGGGGCCGGGACATTCACTACCTAAATGGTGGTTTTAACACTATAGGGTCAGGAATACGTGCTTGTGTTCCTGACCCTATAGTGTTCCTTTAATGATGGTCTAATCCAATGCTTCTCGTAGAGGAGCATTGGGACCATAGGCACATGCACGGCTATTAGCGGCGATGCACCTATGATTCAGCCTTAGAGAAGCATTGAATACAATGATCCTCTATGGCAGACTGTGATGGCACTGCGCATGCATATGTTAAGGTATAAGAGCCAGTAAGTAACAGCTTTCATACCCAAATGGATTGGAGGCATGGCTTGAAATAGAGCTTCCTGGACCTCCAGTTATTAAAATAAAGGGTTTTGGTGGGAAGGAAGGGGGAGGGATTGAAGGCACTATAACAACTTCAGTAAGATGAAGTTGCTACAATGTTCTTTCTAAAGGAATTATTTTACTCCTTAATACAATTTTTTTTTAAAAAAAGTGAATATATTGTTTAATATTTTCACCAAGATGACTATTATCAAAAATGTTGATATATTTTTATAATGTATTTTTTATTCCTTTCTTTATACAGAAAAACACCTATTTAGCCAATTTGTGTTTTTTTAATTTTCCCTTTGTGGTTGGTATCCTGTGTTACGAAAAGGATAACTTTTACTTTCACGTTTATTTACTTTTAACCGTAATGAAAACATGGTTCAGAGGTACTTAGTCATAGTTTTCCACAAGATGTGTATTTCCTTTGTTTGGATAATTTCTTCTTCTTTCTTTCCCCTTCTAAAAAACAAAAACAAACAAAAACTGTTGTGTTGGGGTTTTCTGGTGGAATTTCCCTTTAATGGAATGATTCAACGTTCCTGTGGAATGAATCAGATAGAAATTAATATATGATGTACAAGTAGTGAGAATTACTCAGGCAGGAAGGTACACCGATTTAAAAAAAAAATAAGAAACGTTTATTTTAAACACAGCCAACAAAACACAATCACTCTAAAAATCGAGACTGCTTTGACCACAGCTTCAATAAATGTGTCAAAGAAAATAAAAATATAATTGATGAGTATATTGAGAGGTTTAGCAGCACATTTAATATGCTGTGATCTGTAACTCCTAGGACTCTGAGCCAGGCTTCACAATCAGTGCTCTTTTTTAAGTGTTGTGAGAGTTGGAATTCTTGCGTCCATCAAGTTCAGCCTTCCTCACATTAGTTTTTTGCTGTTGATCCAAAATTTTGCAACAAGCTAGGAAAAAAAAATCCTTCTTGACCCAGAATGGCAGTCAGAACCCAGAGTGGCAGTCTTACAGCAAATCTTTCCCCCTAGATTCTAGGACTTAAATTGTCCCTTTAACATGTATTTAGTGAAGTATTCCCAATAGAATACTTTAAATGAAAAAGACACATGCCTGTCTTCACAAAGGTCTAAATAGCTGAATTAACTATTGCTTGTAGCAATTGCATCAGAGGGAGGCAGTTAAAGCAGTGATGGAGGAGTGCAACAAAACTCCATGTGTATTTAAAGGGACACTATAGTCACCAAAACAATCACAGCTTCTTGGATTTGTTCTGGTAAGTATAATCCTTCCCTGCAGGATTTTTGCAGTAAACACAGTTTTTTTCTGAGAAAATGCAGTGTATACATTACAGCCTAGTAACCTCCACTTACCACTCCTCAGATGGCTACGAGAGGGGCTTCCTGGGGACAGTGCTGCACAGTGTGACTGACATTCAGTGTCTCCAGCCTCTGCATGCAGACACTGAACTTTCCTCATATAGATGCATTGATTCAATGGATCTCTATGAGGAAATGCTAATTGGCCAGGGATGTGTTTGACTTGTGCTGGTTCTGCCTCCTTGACAGTCTCAGCCAATCCTATAGCAACGCATTGTGATTGGCTCAGAGAATCAATTCTGATTATGTCAGCCGAGCAGACAGATCGGGGCAGAGCCAGCAGCAGCAGACAAATACAATTAAGATTGTACTATATTTAGAGAGGCAGGGGGGCACCATGGTGGTTTTAACATTATGAGGTCAGAAATGCATGTTTGTGTTCCTGACCCTTTAGTGTTCCTTTAATGTCTGTTGTTTGAGAAAGGAGTATTTGACAGTCGGTTTTCTGTATATATTAGTACATTAGTGTAATTCATCCACCCAGACACTTTACTATTATAGAATTAATCATAAAATACGAAGACCATACAAAGTACAAAACAGTTATTCATATATAAAAATCGGATTCATTAGAAATAATATAGACTTGACCAGCGTGTACTATTTTTGTCTGGCTTTGCATAATGGGACTTGCAGTGCACCTGGATTGACTTTCCTGCTATTTCCTTAAATAAAGTTTGAGGGGAACAAAGTTACCTCTCTGGAGGTGTCAGCCTTTGTATGAGTTATTTATTTTCCCTATTTAATAATACTTATACAAGCTTTGTAAGCCACCCTGCAAGGCATTGTACAGACTTCCATGCAGTCAGGGGCAACTAAAAAGGGACAGGCCATGATTAAGGAGATCACAATTTAGAATGTCTAAACTGTCTCTATCGTGGTATACAATACATGGTATAAAATCAAAGGCCACAAAGTATAATGTGTACGTTTTGCGAGAAGAATTGCTTGCAAATGTATAAACTTTCTAAAAATCATATGGTAAATAAAGACAAGGACAGTAGTAGCACTTGATTTTTGGAATGTAATAGTACAAATGCCAAGCCTCCTTAGAATGCCCTTAAATCTAAATAAAATGTATAATGACACTTCACTTTTAAAGAAGTGCAAAAGACAGTAGTAAAATTAATAAATCATATGACGCTCATGACAGGTTCACTTTAAAGGGGCAGTCAGGGCACCATAACCACTATGCTCCAATTTGGCCACCGTACCCCGAGTCCTGGGGGTCTTGGAGGCACCCATTCCTCAGCTCCCTCTGCAAAAATGTCTGAAGCGCATGTCCTGCTACAGTACACTTTAACCCCTTAAGGACTAAACCTCTGGAATAAAAGGGAATCATGACATGGTTTAAGGGTTACTCAAAACATGATCACCATTTTTAATGATGTGAAGTGGTTATGGTGCCTGGAGTGTGTATGTGCAGTGATTCATTATGCAATGAATGCACATATGGACATGTACCCCTCTGCTGCCTAAGCTGTAACTCCACCTTCAGCAGTGTCATTGGGTTGTCATTAGCCAGCCAAGAACAAAAGTTCTGGGTGGCTAATGTGAATCGTGTGTAAATTTGGTGTCTGTTTACAGCACGCACAGCATGCTGCCGACAGACAGCCAACAAAGCAAACCCCCCATTATGGGCCTCCCATGTCCTCCGCTCAGCCCACCCTCCCTGACATCACTACTCATCTGGAGAGGGGCAATGACCTCAGTGGAGGAGGGTCAGGCTGCAGGTTGGCCTTGGCACTGAAATGGTATTATCTGTTTTCTTTCTTTTTTTTTTTTGTATGAGGGAAGGGGGGACCAGTATAGGGAAGAATACTCTGACCAAAGACTGTGTTTTCTTAAAACACAGTTTTTTTGGTTGGAGAAACTCTTTAATTTTAATGTGTTACTTATGGTTCCTAGACCGCACATTTAAATGTCCCGACATAAGCATTGAAATCCTTTTCGTAATGCATCAGCTGCACATTTTTGCCAGCCATTGGAAAATAAATTAGCTCCATTTAAGAGGACCGGGATTGCCAAACTTCTGGTTTTTAATTGACAGACCAATAAAAAAAAGTCACTAAAGCCTACGGCAGCAATAGCACGGGTTCTTTTTTAAAGAAAACAGCCCTTAACTGGGATCTGATTTTTGCATGACGAAGTCCCTTTAAGTTAGTTAAAAGTCACATTGAGATGTGCTTTCCGTTGAGTGTCATGTGCTGTAACTATATAAAGCATGCCTTTCACCGCTCTGAGAGTAACATTGAGTACTGCTTAGGTGCCGTAACATCATGTATTACTCACAATACCACGATCCGTGAGTGACTGTGACTCATGGGAAGCTGTTTGAACAGCTGAATCATTTTCATGTCTAATTAAATGTTTTTTTTGTTGTTTTTTTTTAAAATCTTTTCCCCTTGCTTTTTATTATGAAGTTTAATCTTCTCTTTAACAGCTTTATTTACAGAGTGAATCAGAACCAATAGAGGAAGTTATTATTATTACTCATGTTTTCATTTATCCACGACAGATAACATATCCTGCAAGATGTGCTGATTTAAAGGGACATTTCCATGCTGGATTTGACCCATTCACTTTATTATGAATTATACAGAATGCATTCAAACAATGCAAACACAATAACTAAATAATAAAACATTGCAAAGAAACAGACACTACTTCCCGAACCTTATATCCTGACAGTTTTTATGATGTAATTTATATATAGTTACCAAACTACGAGGTGACACCAATAATCTTCCTACTCCTCACAAAATGTAGTGAAAATGATGTGACATTACAATTTTAATAATCATTAAAGGGACACTACAGTCACCAGAATAACTAAAGCTTAAAGTAGTTGTTCTGGTGAGTGCAGTCAGTTCTTGCAGGATTTTTGCAGTAAACACAGTTTTTTGAGAGAAAAGGCAGTGTTTATATTGCTCCTTAGGGACACCTCCAGTGGCCACTCCTCAGGCAGCTGCTTGAGGTGCTTCCTGGGGCAGAGCAGCACTAACATGTTCTGCATGGATACCCTGAACTTTCCCCATAGAGATGCATTGGTTCAATGCATCTCTATGAGGAGATGCTGATTGGCCAAGCCACTGCTTGGTTCCACCTATAGAGAAGCATTGGATTGGCTGAGATTATCAATAAAATAGGTTTTCTTAACTTTTAAGGGTAGGAAAGGGGGGAGGGGGAAGGGGAGCAAGCCACTTATTTACTAAACACCGAATTGCAGTGAATTAAAAATGAATTGCAAAATGATGGTTGGGGTAACCAACTAGTGACTGTTGCTGTGTTGGAAAACTTTTCCAAACCATCATTTTTGTTACGTACATTTTGTTATTGGTTTGTTATGGGTTTTCCTTTCAGTACCATTTGGTGTTTAGTGAAGAAACGCACCTGTTGTTGTTTGTGGTTATATGACAACACGTGAGAAATAAAATGCTACTTAGCTATCACCACAATAACCCTGCGGCAAAACCCAGCTCTCTGCTGCAATGCCAAAACAAGCGCAAGCACAGGGTCCGTTAAGAGAACATTCCGAGCACCATAACCACTGTATTGTTTATGGTGCCAGAAGTGCCATTGGGTTCTTCCAGAGTAAGTAGTAAAAGTTTAAAAACGTAACTGGAGGGGCGTCCCCCCTGCTTTTGGAAAGCTCTACACTGATGCTCTCAGCCAATTAGCCAGCTGTACAGAGAAAGAGCTCCTTGTAGGAGCTTCCAGCTCCACAGAAGACTGCTGCTAGTTTCAACTGCTTAACTGGGGAGTCAGGGCACTCCTAACAACGTAACCCCAACGTAACGATTATTCTATTAAAAAAAGGAGGTTCCAGCAATGTTAACTGTTATTGGAAAAGGGGGTTCCTGGGACTCTCTAGTAAACACCAAGGGACCCCAAGTGGTGAAAATATTTTCTGGGCCCCTGAACGCCAGTAACCATGAAAAGACCCAGCATATGGAGCTCCTCCTTTCATGTGCTGGTAAGGCCGAAACATTGTTATTGGGAGATTTATTAGCAGTAGAAACAAAATCGGTCCCAGATTCTAAACCGTTGAAATATCCTTTAACTATTTCAAACTTCAGCTGGAGTGCATCTTCTCGTGTTCTGTGTCAGTCTGTGTTTGATACGTGTTGCAAATATGAGTTGTTTCCATCCTATAATAGTTCCCTAATAATTTATTTTTTTCTCATCTTTGCTAAGTTTTTGGCACTAAAGGAGTTAAGTGTGAATGCTTTATTCTCAAGAGAATGTAATTATCAGCTGCATTGCCGCCTTTCTTTTCTTTGTAGAACAGGGAAAACAGTTGTAGGGACCAAAGTCTATCGTTTTAGCGTTATTATTATTTTATTTTTTTTCTCTCTCTGTTTTTTGTCCACATTTGATGTGGTCGCTTTGCATACAGCTGCCGAGTAGACAGTTACCTTTGAAAAGAACATTTGGCTGATTTAATTTGATTAGGGAAAACCACCTCAATCATTTCTAGACTAAGAACGTTTTCATTTTCACTTGGCAGAAGGAGCTGGGAATGTACTGCCATTGCATATGTGGGGGAGCCATAAGGGGACAGTTTTCACTTCTTAAAGCTGCAGCGCATGCTGTCTGTACTTTAAATGTTTCATTTGTTTTACCATTCTAGTTTCACTTACCCCGTGTTTAGCACATCATAGTGTATTTACATATTACTCCTATGTATGTTCCTGCATAATAGAATCATTTGGAATCCCTCCTGCTACATATTGATCAAAGCTTCAAGCAGGAGTATCATTTATTTTCCTGATGATTTGCCAGGGTGTCCTATGGATTAGGTATAGTTCTGAAACCTCAACCACAAGTATTTTGTATATAGAGCCGTCGGACTGCGTGTCATCGATGACAACTAAAAAAACAGTGTGGCTCCTAAATACTTCTGTCTGGCTCTGTTTTTCTACGAACAGTTGTCGGTTCATATGTTTCCCATAGATATTGAAATGAATTGAAATGTATTATAAATAAAAACGTACCTGTTCCTTTTTGTCTTAACAGTGATGCATGCAATCTTGATGTGCTTTAAAAAACATGCTTTTTACTAGCCTGGACCCTAGAATCAGCACTAAATTAGCCGTTTTGTGGGATTTAAGTGCGTTGAATTGCGTACAGGATAGCAGATGGCTGCTTGCCGCAGCTTTGCTAAAGCTGTTGTAACAAAACTGACTTCTGAAGCAGTTCTTAGAAACTGACGGCAGCTTTCCCTTCATCAGCCATTTCTGACTTCATACCTGCATGTCTGAGCGGACGTGTGCCAAACGCAGGAAAACACGTTGCATTATGCAATATGATAAGATCAGCAGCAGGGAGCTTTGTTAGAATCGTTTTAAAGGGACAATTCGTGCTCTATGACATTGAAATGGTTATGGTGCATGGAGATCTCCTGTCACTGTCCTGCCTGGGACAGCCCACGCTGTGGTTTAATGCTTCCAGAGTCAGTCTTGGAGAACACTGAACCATTCACAAAACTCTAAATGGCAAAATTAATATATTGATAGCAACTATAGCATAGCCGCTAATAGCTTCTTTTTTTTTTTTTTTATTAAGGCAAAAGTGATGGGTACAGAATAAAGAAAGGGAAATGCATGAGTGGTATACAGAATAGGGTTAGTACAAGGAAAACCAATGTTGTTTACATTTCCAGAATATTGATGCCTCATTTTTTTATTTTTGGTATGTCGTGTAACGGGTACATTTTATAAACAAGCTGAAATGTAGTGTAGAGAATCGAATGTGATCTTTCCATTGTAGCTAGTGCTGTGTAATCTCGTTTGTGTATTTAACAGGGAGTGGGTATATCACAACACCTTGTTCACTAGGCATTATTGTTACCTAAACTCTGGCGTGGGTCAGCCTCTCGTTATATATGGAGATAACATTATAAGGTAAGCTACCTAGTAGCCGTGATGCGCATGTCTAGTTGCAGAGAGTCTACGGGCAGTTCAGGCATCACGGCATCCGTGCTCCAGCCCTGCGGTACAGGCTATGAACGTGTATTTTAAATAACATATACACTAGCACACTGTCTAGGGCACAAATATCCTTCCTGATGTGTCTCAAGGCCTAACAGGATGGGCATTAGAGTTAGAGAGGCAAGTGATCAATTACCAATTATGTGCGATGTGATACTCAATATGCTTATAGTATGAGAAAAATCTAAAGTCAAAACATGTAAATAGACTCTTGAGTCCCGGTATGAGCGTGCAGAAGCATCACATCTTAAGCAGTTAAGGAGAGTCACCCGTCAGTGGGAAAGTCCAGAGAGTGGGGAACGTGTAGATGGCAACGGGAGCTGAGGCCGCACCGTGTCTGCATCGGGCTCGGTAACCGCTTGTGGTAAGTATGTGCAGGCCTCAATGTTAAGTTCCATGTCACGGTTAGGAAGTCCTTATAAACTGGGTTGAGTCTCAGTCTCAGGCAGTTGGTGTGTCAGGCAGTGGTTGTGGTACGCTTAAGATTTATAATTATCAGGTAACAGGTGAGATTTGTCCATTTGGTTAGAGCCCACTGCTTGTCAAGGGTGCCGCCGCGCAGTGGGGTGCATAGGGCCTACAACCGGGAGTGTCTTGTCCGGTCTGTTAGGCAAATAGATAGAAGTCAGCCGATGCCTCTTCGGGGTCTGTTGGCACCCACGGCTAGGAGAGCGTCCCTAGGGGCAGTAGGATACGGGTATGTGGCAGCCGCCTGCCGGCCCCAGGTCATTGTGAAGACCTGCACCATCAATCCACCAACTCGGTGTCTCGGTGAGGCCGGGTTGTCCCTTTGTCGGGCGCCGTGTGGAGCTTGAATGTTCCGCCGCCGCCTGCGACGGCCTACTCGTCGGCGGTGTGGTCAGTGCCTGGGAGGTTTACTCCAGGTGGTCTTCGGCCTGGGAAGGCTTTTAGGACGGCCATTGTCAGTGGCCACTGTAATGTACAGGGGGCTCTGGGTGGTCATGCGTTTCATGTAAGTCCCTGTCCTCTGTCCCAGTGGGGGGTTCGAGGGGTAGTCTCGTTGGATTTCCTGCCTTGGTGGGTTATGTGTATCTGAGGTGGGGTTTCGGCGGGATTGTATACCCTGTGGGGCCTTGTAGGCTTTTGCTTCTCCTCTCCCCGTTAGCTTCCACCACATGATGTACCTCCAGTTTCTCCCCGAATCGTGTAAAGAGTCCGTCGATGCGCTGTAGCATACCATCCAGCGTGGCGCTTCCATTTGGCTTGGACTGTCGCATGTCACTGATAATGATTGTGTCCGCCATTTTGTGAAGGTTCGCCGGACGGCAGACACCCACAGGCTTAGTCGTCTGCCGGCTGTACCGTAGGTGGGGTGATCTGGTGTGGACCGAGATAACCCCCGTCGGTCCAGAGGTAGGGGGGGAAAGTGCTTCCCGAGGTGTCCAGCTGTGGTAAGTGAGTTCGGAGAGCGGCCGCCTCTCCGAGTCTCTTCCTCGTGTAGGCCGCAAACCTCGTTCCATTAGCGATAAGGTCGGGAAAGGTCCGGTGCAGCAGCCTCTCCCCGGTCGTGTGATACAGGTTGCGGTTGGAAATTGTCGTTTTTTGGGTCTGGATCAACCCGGATTATGTTCCCAGGCGCGGGAGCTCTTATCGCGCACGTCTGGTCCGCTAGGCAGTTAGGCTCCGCCCCCCCGCTAATAGCTTTTTCACCATTTCTTTTTTTTACTCAGTTGATTAATTACTTCTGAATTTTGTTTTTAACTGGGCAGCTCCTTTGATGAGAGTTTATATCACAGGTATACTAACTCTGAGAACTAATGCCATTATCATAACTTGGACTCTTTCCGGTTTATTACAGTGCTATTGCCAGACTGAAAGCTTGTATCAGTCCTATTTAACTCTTGTTTTATCAAATTATTTTTAATTCAAAGCGTAACTGTCCCTTCCCATGATTTTTAAAGGGACACTCCACTGCCCAAAATTAAATTAATATTATTTAGATAAATACAAAATTAAAACATGCATGCATTTAAAGTACAACTGTCACCTCTAAAATATTTAGTAATTTCATCCTTTCATCAAGTTTGAAAGGAAGTATATTTCTTTAACCCCTTAAGGACACATGACATGTGTGACATGTCATGATTCCCTTTTATTTCAGAAGTTTGGTCCTTAAGGGGTTAAATTAATTATATGTGAAAAAAATAAAACTCATCCCTACCTTTGGTATATGACAGGATCCTTCAGCCATATACATACACCTTGGGTCAGACAGTATTTAAAAACAGTTAGTCTCTATGGTATTTCTATGGTATGGTCTCTATGGTATTTCTTGCTTTTTCTTCTGTGCATGTAGTGAAGCAGAGAAGACCATAGAGACTCACTGTCTGTTTTCAAACACTGTCTGACCCAAGGTGTACGATTATGGCTGAAGGATCGTGTCTTATATTAAAGGTAGAGATGAGTTTTTCAGTTTTTTCAAAATTTAACAAAAGGATCATTATAATCAATATAGTATTGAGGTATTAGTTGGCCTACATGTTCTGGCCTCAGTGGGTCAGCCTCAATGATGGACAGGTACCTGCCAGTAGCTCGGGTGTAGCAGCCCCCTTTCTAGGAAGGACCACCCTATTGAGGACAGAGCTAGTGAAACAATCGCATCACTGATCCACCCCCTTTAGGTAACTTCCACCAGCATCGCGATTCTTAGGACATTGGATTTGGGAGGTATTTAAAAAAAAAAAAGGCTTTCAAAACCTGTAGACCTCTTTGCAGTCTTTGCAAGCCCTCCCCTTCTTATCCCACCCAGACTTACTGTGGCTGTCCAATCACAGAATTCAACAAATGAGTTCAATGAGAAGTCTATGCAAGGCATGTGCTCTATGCAATCGCTACCTCCTGAGTTTATCTCCACTGAGTCAAACCAGGAAGTAGTAGGACCAGTTGTCTGGTAGTGTAACAAGGCTGCTTTATGACAATTTCTATTGTCATAAAGCAGTTCAGTAAAAGTACCAATACGGGTTACATCCCTGGTGGTACCAAGGAACCCCAGGTGGTCTTCTCTGTCAGTTGGGGCTACAATTAGTGGTGGTTTTAACACTATAGGGTCATGAATACATGTTTGTGTTCCTGACCCTATAGTGTTCCTTTAGGGGGGAAGTAAATGTTTACAATGTGACAATTCCTAGCACACAGCTCAAGATTATGGGAGCACCTACATGTGCCTTACAGCAGGGCTTGACAAGATTGCTTGGAATCTAGGAGCCAGCAAATAAAGTTAGGAGCCAGGCGTTTCAATGTAAAATATGCAATTCTTAAAGGGACGCTATAATCACCAGAACCACTACAGCTTTAATGTATAGTATACAGCTTAATGTAGTGGTTCTTGTGTCTACAACCTGTCCCTGCACACTTTTCAATGTAAACCCTGCTTTTTCAATGAAAAGGCAGTATTTACATTGTTGCTTAGTAACACTTCTAGTGACAGTCACTCAGACTGTCTCTAGAGTGCATCCTGGGTCAGTGCTGTACAATGCGCAGCACCTACGTTTAGCGTCTCCATGCTCTGCGTGGAGGCACTGAGCAATCCCCATAGAAATGCATTGGTTCAATTAATCTCTATGAGGAGTTTCTGATTGGCGCAGCGTGGCGTTTTGCCACACATGCGCAATAGCCTTCCAATGCTTTCCTAATGGAAAACATTGGATTGGCTGAGATCATCAAGATTGATGATCACAGTCATGGAGGCAGAGCCAGCTGCGGCAAGACCAGCACAGCGCGGGGGGAACAAGGTGAGTAAAAACCCATTTCCTTTGTGATTGGAGGTCACCTAAACACAAACACAAACACTCACTCACTGACAAACGCATGCACTCACTGACAGACAAACACACACTGACAGACAGACACACACACACACACACACTCTCAGTCACTCACTCACAGACACACTCATTTACCAACACTCACTCACTCACTGACACACTCACTCACTGAGACACACACACACACACATTAATGTGACCACCCAGCCTCCCTATCTTTTTGAAGGGGTTGAGTGGTTCAGCTTTCCCTTTGGTTCAGTGGGGCTCCCGTCTCTGCTCCATAGAACGCTGTTTAGTGATGCCGGTGCCAGAATGACGTCATATTCCGGCTCCCGGCATCACTAGAGGGCGCGCGAGGGAGCAGAGCAGGGAGGTCACAGCTTTCAGGAGCCTCCCGCCCGTGCACACGCCCACCCACTCTCTACCTCAGCACGGCAATGCTCTCCCTCAGCAGGCCGACAGACTGCATGCCCATGCTCTTCCTGAACTGACCCATAAGCCCATGCTCTTTATGAGCCAGCCGGCCGCCTGCACTCATAGGCAGCCGACCACCTCGTGGGCTAAATGGGCCAGCAAAACCCAGACGTCAGGTCAAAAATCCTAGTAGCCATGGCGACCTGGCGCCTGGGATTTGTCGAACCCTGCCCTGCAGCATCTGTAAAAATAGATCTGATCGATCCATTTTACTGAAGGTAGAATGGGACAAATATACAAACTGCATTTCAGAACTTAGCCCGTACTACTTTTTTAGGGCTTGCAGAGGGAAATTGAATGCCTTTTATTAGATTGTATTTAGCACAGTGACGGTTGTTGTTGCATTCCTGAGACAAGTTTTCTGTGGTAGGGACATATAATCCTATAAACAGAATTGGCCTGGTATTTATTGCTTGTGATTATGAAGCTCAGGTAGCACTGGTTAAAAGATGCCACCTTAGTTTATACGTTTGGCATTCACAGCTTTGATGCACTTGTGTTTTTTAGTGTAAAATGTTATGTGAGTCACTTCTGTGTGTCTTTTCACTGAAGCAATACATGTGGTTGAAAACTATTTTTCCAGAGGTTCCCGCTAATGAGCCAATCACTGCTCCAAGCTCAAATAGAATTTAACTAGTGCGACTACACACTAACTTTATTTATAATTAGAGTTAACACGGCCCAAGAAATGTATGCGTCAAGTGATAAAAATACAAATAACCGCAACTATATATATCGATAAATACATATAATTACATAAAAGATTACATTAGTATACACGTAGAATTTAAATGCATATATATGTATATATATTAAAATTCTACATGTATATTTAAGTAATCTTTTAACATAATTATGTGATTTGATTAATTAAAATTTGATTGACATGCCTGACAACACAGGCAGAAAGTGCAGAGAATTTAATTCGCAAGCACTATATTTGACCCTGTAACTCTCCAAGACACCATAAAACCTGTACATAGGGGGTACTGTTTTACTCAGGAGACTTCGCTGAACTCAAATTTTAGTGTTTCAAACTGGTAAATTGTATTACAATAATGATATTTTAAGTAAAAGTGAAGTTTTTTGCATTTTTTTACAAACGAACGGCACTTTTATGGACTATATTATTGTTGTAATATGTTTTACTGTATTAAAACACTAATATTTGTGTTTAGTGAAGTCTCCCGAGAATAACAGTACCCCCCATGTACAGGTTTTATGGTGTTTTGGAAAGTTAGAGAGTCACATACAAGGCTTGCATTTCATTTTTTTCACATTGAAATTTGCCAGACTAGTTATGTTGCCTTTGAGAGCGTATGGTAGCCCAGGAATGAGAATTACCCCCATGATGGCATACCATATGAAAAAGTAGACAACCCGAGGTATTGCAAGTGGGGTATGTCCAGTCTTTCTTAGTAGCCACTTAGTCACAAACACTGGCCAAATATTCATTTTCTGCTTTTTTCACACAAAAACGAATATGAACGCTAACTTCGGCCAGTGTTTGTGACTAAGTGGCTACTAAAAAGACTAAACATACCCCACTTTCAATACCTTGACTTGTCTACTTTTTCAAATGGTATGCCATTATGGGGTAATTCTCATTGCTGGGCTACCACACCGTCTCAAAGGTAACATTACTAATCTGGCAAATTTCTATTTGAAAATGGAACGTTCTATATTTGACCCTGTAACTTTCCAAAACACCATAAAACCTGTTAATGGGGGATACTGTTGAACTCGTGAGACATCGCTGATTACAAATATGTGCATTTTTTTGTAGTAAAACCTAACAGTATTATGACATCACAGCTAAAATGGCAGACGGAAATACAAATTTAAAAAAAAAATCTTATTTTCTAAAATTTTTTAAAATTTTATTCATAATAAATTATGTTCCATATATGAATAGTTATTGATAAATTAAAGCCCTGTTTCTCCTGAACAAAATTATATATAATAAGTGTGGGTGCACTTAATGTGACAGCGGTGAATTACGGTTGAACAGACATATAGCGCAAATTCCAGTTTTTGTTTACGTTTTGTTTTGATCAGAACGTGCACTATTGACTCCGTCCTGAAGGGGTTAAAGAGAAACATTTATGTTACAGTGAAACAAACACAGAACATAATCTAGGTTTTGTTTTGGTCAAGAAGTAGAAAAATTGCCTTTGTCCTTACAGAGTTGAACTGTCCCTCTGTCCATTTGAAATGTTTAGAGAGATGCTCAAATGCACTTAATCCAAAAACATCACGGCGTTGTTCAAAAAAGGTATGGTTTATTAGGATAAGAGTAACAAATTCCTATACTTCTGATCCTAATGCACCATACCTTTTTTGCACCACGCTGTGATGCCTTTGGATTAAGTGATTTTGAAGATTATTAAAGTACTGCGGATCCCTTCCACGGTGGGTGCTCCGGAGTGGCAGCATCTATGGTAAGTTGTCCTGCTAATAATGCAGTCCGAATCCTTACAAATACCTATGAACAGAGTGCTTGACCAGTATTATTTATCTGTTCTAATCATGACAATTGTTTGTCAGAAATATAACATTTTTTGCTTACATACCAATAGTTCACATCCTGTATGATTTATAAATGTATTGATATGTCATGCTCCACTAAGTTGTGTTAGGCATTATAAATGCACTTTAACAATCTACGAGTGAGTGATTAAGGTCAGTAGTTTTTTGGAACACTCCAAACACCGTATCCACTGCAGCACAGTGTAGTGGTTATGGTGCCTAGAGCATCATGGCCTCCCCTTACCATTGTTAGCAGGCAAACCGTTTTAGATACATTTCACTTCTTACATGGGTTCCGTCGGCCCTGCTCCCCGCATCATCTCAGCTACCAGGAGACCCAGATGTTTCTGCGTGGAGAGCTTTCGTTAGCGCTTCTAAACTAAGCTCAGCCGTTTGACTTTTTTCAATAGCTGGCACCTCAAACATTACAATATACTGTAGTGGTTATGGTGCATGAAGAGCTCTTTTAATAAGTCTGAGTGCAGAATAGTTAATGTTTTAAATCAGTTTTGCATATCTTGTGTTCCATCTCTACTCTATACAAATTAAAAATAAACCCTTGTTATAATGTAATTATATTTCCAAGTTACTGCTAATCTGGCTATTGTGTATGAATCAAGCCACGCATGTGTGTCTATAATTATTCAGAATTTGTTTCATTTGCTAAGAAAGTTGTGCGTTTGAGATTAAAACATTCTGTGTTTCCAAATGCAATATCGGGATTAGTGAAGTTTAAACTCGCATTGCCCCCTACAAAAAAAAAAAAGTTGAAGCCATCATTTATATATACACGTGTTCTTTTCGAAGGAAATCATTTTATGTCAAAATATGTCCCTGTATGGTTAATTTTGCCAGTCTGCTAAATACCTGGCAGAAAAGGTGTTTTTGAAAATGTTAAAGTAAATGTAGGTCGACACAAAGGAATCATACAGTGGCAAATAGTTTCCAATGTTTATGTTCAAATGTTCGGACCTGGCTGGCTCCTCTGTATTTGCATGTGTTGGGGTTATAGGCAGTCCCGCTGCATTCCTTGTTGATTTATATAAATATATTTATTACAGTTTACTAACATGCAGCCAAAATAGCAAACTTTTACTTTCCAGAGATTTTTTTCAGGGTACTGGGTTTGTTACACAAGTTTAAATCCTTGGTTTAATACAGTGTTGTATATATCTGGACATGGTGACCCTCAGAAATAATTTATAGTTGGAACACGCGTCATCAAGCGGTTCTCATGGCTTTTGGGCGTTACTTTGAACATTTTGAAATGTTTCTCGTGGTAACAGAGGGAGAGATGCAGATATAGAGGAACACAATTTGGCGATGAGTAGAGGTGCTGTTTGCAAGAGCAGAGCAATGAGTTTAAATAAATACATTTAAGACAAGATGGAGTGGCCCAATTTTTTTAAGTTTATCACTGCCGCCCAAAAGGTGGACGACTGTGCGCAAATTCACTTACAGTTTATCTGAGCTGCACAACATCGCCGGACCATAGGTGCTGAAAGGACCCTAATTTTTATCGTAATGCTCAAAAACATTTCACACAAACTAGGGTGAAAGCGCCTACAGACGTCTTGCACCGTAACACTACCATGAGCTGACGCTTTATGTTTAGGCTCTACTCTGTCCTGTACTATAAATTTACAATTGCAGAATGCTTGGGGCTTCCGCACTTCCTGCTAAGGTATATCATTGAATGTCATTCTATTTAAATTGAATGATGATGGTGACGATGATGAGATCACTGTGAATATCACAAGCATTATGAATGTTAATTTTTGAGGTGTGGCAACCACTTTGTTAGACAAATTTTTACACTGGAAATTAATTCTTTAAATCAATTAGTTTTGGCTAGGTTATTCAAATTAAGTTAATTGGAAAGCCGGAAACTAACAAGAATAAGTAATTTCGTAAATGCCGATATAATCATGGTCCGTGAAAGGAATGTTATGCAAAACATTTCAGCCCCAAAAAACTTGTATTTTTCACAGGCCACATTAGTTACTGTGTGCGGCTTGGTTACCGCACATGAACACTAACTTTAAAGATTATGCTGATATTTTCGGAATATGCATTCCCAAACATTCCGTATCATACCACCCAAAAGTTCTATTTCTGGAGGAACAGGATCCTGGATTGGGTGTCGGGTTGGCTCCTTAGTATTCTGCATCTGGGAAAAATAGCGAAACGTCCCCAATCAGCACAGCTCAAGCACGTCATTAGCCGCACTTTCATTTTGAAAAGTAAACTCAGAGCTGTCAGTCAAATAAAAGAAATAAAAATGACTCCTTTTAATATTTTACATTTTCTTTTACACCAGTGTATGAATTAAATTTTTTGTTTATTCCTTCATTTATTTCCTACCCATGCATTTTGCGTTGAAAACACATGTTCACTTTACATATCAAGTTGCAATACAGCACATGGCATCCCCCCCAAAGTTCCCAGTTGATCAGCGATTGATAAGCCCTAACCGCTTTTAAACACATCAGTGCACTTTAATACTTTTTGGAATGTTATATAGGTGATCCCCTTTCCATTGGTACCTGAAGACTCCAGCTCAGTGCTTAAATATTGTGATCTCTCGAAAGTCTACACACATGGAATAGGTGGTTTTACAGCGCATTTTAGATGACTGCCCACACCAATCAAATCCAGTAGCTATTGGACATTCCCAACCCTAATTCAGGCGTTGATTTAATTCATTTAAATAAAAATATATTCCCATCTGTTGGAAAGAAATTGCACGTCATTTATCTGCCAAAATTCCTATAGATTTTCATGATGACTTCTATAGGTAAAACATTCAAAAAGTTTTTTCTAACACGTTGGAGTAATTTCGAAAACTAAGTTTTCAAAACACCATGACACCTGTACACGGAGAGCATCGTTGTACTCATGGGACATCACAGCATACAAATATATGTATTTTTTTGTGGTGTAAGCTAACATTATTATGGCATTCCCAGTTAAAAGGCTATGCAGAAAATGCCTTACTTTCTCACAATCTTTTGAGATTTGATTCATATTAAATTATGTTTCATATATAAATATTTGACATTAAATGAAAGCCCTAGCTCTCCTGAACAAAAAATATTTATAACAAGTGTGGGTGCACCTAATACAAAAGAGGTAAATTATGGTTGAACTGAAATATCGTTTAAATTCTTGGTTTTGTCTTGGCTCAGAACTTGGACAAACATCCTTAAGGGGTTAAATCGAGATCTAAATACTATGAAGAATCGACAAGTATTTTAATTGATAATATCATGTTGATTAATCTTCCTGTCCGCCCGCACCTCCCATGCCTCACCCTTCTGTCAGTCCATACATTGGCTTCCTATAAAATATAGAGCTCAATTTAAAATTCTGGTTCTTGCTTTCAAATCGCTACATAATGCTGCTCCCATCTATCTATCCTCCCTTATACACAAGTATGTCCTGTCTAGGCCCTTACGATCTGCTGAAGACTTACGTCTATCTTCTGTCCGTACTCCCACCTCTGATGCTCGCCTTCAAGATTTCTCGAGGGCTGCACCGTTCCTGTGGAACTCGCTTCCCTCCTCTGTTAGTGTCATAGAGTAACACTTCCGGGTTCGGCACTCAGCTGTGAGGAGCCGGACCACGCCCCCCTCTGACACAGCTCTGACGGTATTTAGGGAGACTGGGCCAGAGAGAGGGTGCTTGGTGATTGATTGTTTGAGCTAACGTGTGAGCTGCCTCCGCGAGACCGCGGGCTCCACAGGCTCAGCTACTGGGAGCTACTTCCACCAGACTTACCTCTCCACAAGCTCAGACAAGCCGTTCCACCGGAGAACGGATACTTTGCTACTTTACAAGTGGACCATATCTCTGAACTATTGGAGGACTACCCATATTAACCTTAAGTATATCTTTCAGCTATTTGTCTGCAATATCATTTATTAATGAACTAATGCTTGCTTACTCAAATCTACATTGCTTCAAGTTACTAATCTCATGAAGGACAACATGAAGATGCTTAACATGAAGGACAACTCCCATCATGCTTATTCACTATGAACTGTTTCTTGCTTTGCAAATACTTTCAGCGCTTCAAGCTACTAATCTCATGAAGGACAACTCCCATCATGCTTAACATGAAGGACAACTCCCATCATGCTTATTCACTATGAACTGTTTCTTGCTTTGCAACTATTCTCAGCTAATTGATTATTGTTCCTATTGAAGATTATTCTCATGAACTAATGTTACTTAATGCATCTCTGAAGAAATACTTAATAATGAACTTTGTGTTGTTGATTACTTGCACTTCTTCTTATTGGATTATTGCCTAAATGCAATTAATTTAAGTTTAACACTTATTAAAGCTTCGGTTGAATCAAGTTACCAGTGATTCTCTCTTTTCTTAAAGCTACAGTATTGATACTTAAGGATTCTCCATTTCTTCACTATTGTAATTAGGGAGTTTACAAGCTGCAGTTGAGTTCCAATCCAAATCACCCCTAGTAGCGTAACAGTTAGATGCTCACCCAGTCTCCACTCCTTCAAAAAATTGTTAAAACCCCACTTCTTCATAAAAGCGTATCAATTAAACTGTTAATTGCTCCCGACTGATTCCTCTTCTGCAACTGTCACTAGTCTAATACTATCCTTACCTTTTGTGTCATTTTACCCCCTCTAGCATGTAAGCTCATTGAGCAGGGCCCTCAACCCCTCTGTTCCTCTGTCTGTTTACAACTACATGTCTGTTCGTCCACCCATTGTAAAGCGCTGCGGAATTTGACGGCGCTCTATAAATATCATAATAATAATTAATACTTCCAGAAAATGTCAGCCCTTGTTACAGTTCTATCAAATGATATTTAATATATGTGATGTTAATATCAATGTTTTAAAAGCACTTGCCTCTCAATGACTGAACAGACAAGATCTAGTTAAGATGTGCTTTCCCTTTTCAGTATTTATTTTTTATTACTCCTGCTTTACCCACTATTTAATTGCTTAATTTGTATTTTAATCGAATCAAGAAAACACTTTTGGTTAGTGAATAAAAGATATAGATAATAAATAATACCTGTGCAATGTACTGGGAAAGTCTAAATTAAACAATGCGAATTACTTTGTAGTCTTTCTAATCTTGACTTTTTCATCTCTTTGTATCTAGGTTGTTTGATGTGTGCACAGTTTCACGGACAGACAGAGAGACAAAACTAACGCTCGTTTTTGAACATGTGGACCAAGATTTGACCACTTATTTGGATAAAGCACCAGATCCAGGGCTTCCTAATGAAACAATTAAGGTATATGTATAAAATTGCATCTATTTTTATTGTGCCACACTTTATGGCATTCTCTAATATCAATTAGTTTAAATGCCAAGGCAACGTTACCACAATAAACAAGTAAGCAAAATATGCACACTAGCTAATACGTTAATTTACATTGCCTTCAAGCCTGAAGAATCTTGGATTGAATTTTGTTCTGCATCCTAATTTTTGGACATATGCTTGTGTTGAAGTGCGCACATTTGCACACCCATGGGTTTCTGAAATTTAGGCTGAAATGTCCATCATAACTGCATAGTCTGTTTTGTTTAAAGTACATAATACAACCTTTTAAATGCATTTGTTGAATTTTTGACAGGGGTTTCTGTAGTGATTGAATTGTATAACTCGTTTTATTATAAAGAATCTTTTTGCTGCTGTAAGTGAAATCTTATTTCATTAAGTCTAATAAGAGAAAGTAGTAAAAAAAAGTGGGAAAATTAAAGAATGCATTTCAATGAATAACTGGAGAACTGCTATAATTTAATGGTTATGGATGTATAAAGTCTTGGAGTATTTGTATTTTCACAGTATTTTAGTAACTGCAAAGCTGACTTTTAGGAATTGTAAACTGGTATAGATTTTGAGTAAATGCACCACTTGTTGTCAAGATTTTGAAATATTCATGGTGATTTTTTTTTACTAAAGTAGGAATTCAAAGTGAATTTCAGATTTAATGCCAGAGGTTGAAATTTTATTAAGAGATTGTTTCCAGTACGTTTAATTTGACCTTAAATTTGAAATTCACTTTGAATTCTTTTTGCTTTTAGTAAATAACCCTGACATTTTTACAGTTATTGTAACACATTTTGTTTTAGTAATTGTAGACTGAGAGTAATGGTACCCATTTGTACTGATTGAGGTTATAAACTGCATTTTCAAAAGATAATTATACTTATATTTTAGTAATTGCTAGCTGTTTTATTGTAACTATAAATTTAGCTTTACAGTAATTGTAATCTGGCCAAGTTTCACAATTACAGTACTGACAGTAATTGAAATCTGACACAGTTTCACGGTTATGGTGAGACACACACACACAAATGCACGCACACTCTCACTGAATTCTAATGCAATCAAAACTGACATTAGCATAAGACAAAGTAGGGATCATCGTACAATTCTTTTACCAAAATGGGGCCTCTTACCATTTACCATCCGCTGTCAATGGAAAAGCTAATGAGAAGATCTTCCTGTGAAATGCGCATTAGTCGTTTGATGTCTTTTTGTGATTGCACATGAAGATCTGTGGCGAATGTCAACTTGGCGCTTTAGTCGGCAATATCTGTGCTGCATAGAGAGAGCTTCATTTGAGCATAGCTCCCATCACTCTCTCTCCCAGATGCAACCATGCAAGTGTACATTTCACCTTGTGTTTGCAGACATGCAAAGACGCCATAAGAAGAAGTGCCATTTTAAAATATGAAAGTTTTACAGTAAGTGCAATCTTACACATAGGTTTACGGTAATCGTAAATCCATACAGTTCTACAGGAGTTTTAGACGTGCATAGGTTTGAATAGGAACTTGCTCAGTTGCACTATTTTGAAAGAGGATACCTCGGCCAGGGGCGCTGCTGATTGGCTGAGAACATCGGCTGACATCCTAGTCTGTTCTGGAGTCTATAGTCAAAGGCTAGCCTAGGTCACGGTTAATGTTAAAGCCAACCCTGCACTGGCTGCTGTTAGTCTCGCTGATGACATGGTAACAGAAAGTGGGCTCCAATTATTTTGGTATAGGTAACCCTACTTAGAATCTCCCAGTGTTCTTCCTGAAGATTTCTGTAACAAACTCAGTGTACTGATACTATTGCTAGATACTGTGTTAGTTGATTTAGGGTATTTGGCCATAGCTGTATTCTATAAATACTCTCACTTGTGGTCACAAGCACATTTTGCAGTTTGCGCTGAAGCAGCGATTCTTGCAGCAACGGCTTCATCATTTTCTAGATTTATCAAAACGAGTACAGTATACAAGCTCCTGGCACAAGTTCCCACCAGGGAACTCGTGTTAGGGAGGATTTGACCTCTCCACTCCATGAAAATGTACTACAAATTGCTAATGCATGTTTATAAAAAAAAAAAAAAAAGGAAAGAAGCAAAAATTCAAGCACTAAAAAGGAGTTTAAATCGTAAAGAAGTGGTTTGATTTTCGTTTGCATTTAAATAGATAAGCATTTTTTGTAAACGTTAGATTTAAACACTAAGTTTTAGTAATTGCAGAAGAGCCCCTTTTATTCTTTGTTGCCTTTTGGCACTTGAGGCGCAAAATGTGATGTGAAACTACCGTATATACTCGAGTATAAGCCGACCCGAATATAAGCCGAGGCCCCTAATTTTATCCCAAAAAACTGGGAAAACTTATTGACTCGAGTAGAAGACTAGGGTGGGAAATGCAGCAGCTACTGGTAAATTTCTAAATAAAATTAGATCCTAAAAAAAATATATTAATTGAATATTTATTTACAGTGTGTGTATAATGAATGCAGTGTGTGCGTATGTGTGTGTGTATGAGTGCAGCGTGTGTGTATGAGTGCAGTGTGTGTATGAGTGCAGTGTGTGTGTGCATGAATGCAGTGTGTGTGTGCATGAATGCAGTGTGTGTGTGCATGAATGCAGTGTGTGTGTGTATGAATGCAGTGTGTGAATGCAGTGTGTGCAGGGCCGGTGCAAGGATATTTGCCGCCGTAGGCAAAAAAAAATTTGCCGCCCCCCCCCCCCCCATATGTCCTGACTTCCCCTCCTCCTCCCTCAGTGGTCCTTACCTCCCCACCCCCGTGTTCCTTCACTCCCCCCCCCAGTGGTCCTGACTCACCCCTCCCCTAGTGGTCCTTACCCTCCCCTCCCCTAGTGGTCCTTACTTCCCCCTCCCCTCCCATAGTGGTCCTTATCCCACCCCCTCCCTCTCATAGTGGTCCTTATCCCCTTTCTCCCTCCCATAGTGTTCCTTATCCCCCCCTCCCTCCCATAGTGGTCCTTATCCCCCTTCTCCCTCCCATAGTGTTCCTTATCCCCCCCCTCCCTCCCATAGTGGTCCTTATCCCCCCCCTCCCTCCCATAGTGGTCCTTATACCCCCCTCCCTCCCATAGTGGTCCTTATCCCCCCCCTCCCTCCCATAGTGGTCCTTATCCCCCCCTCCCTCCCATAGTGGTCCTTATACCCCCCCTCCCTCCCATAGCGGTCCTTATACCCCCCTCCCTCCCATAGTGGTCCTTATACCCCCCCCTCCCATAGTGGTCCTTATACCCCTTTTTTTTGTTATTATTAATTTTTTTTTAATTATTATTATTTTTTTATTATTATTTCTTATTTTATTTATATATTTTTTTTTTCGTCCCCCCTCCCTGCTTGATATATGGCAGGGAGGGGGGCTCTCCTTCCCTGGTGGTCCAGTGGCAGTTCAGTCGGGGGGGAGAGGGGGGCTGGGAGAGCTGTAACTTACCTGTCCTGCAGCTCCTGTCAGCTCTCTCCTCCTCTGCGCCGTCCGTTCTGCTCTTCTGTCAGCTCCCAGTGTAAATCTCGCGAGAGCCGCGGCTCTCGCGAGATTTACACTGGGAGCTGACCGAGGTGCTGACCGGACGGCGCAGAGGAGGAGAGAGCTGACAGGAGCTGCAGGACAGGTAAGTTACAGCTCTGCCAGCCTCCCTCTCCCCCCAGTCTGTATTATGGCAATGCAAATTGCCATAATACAGACCTTGACTCGAGTATAAGCCGAGTTGGGGTTTTTCAGCCCAAAAAATGGGCTGAAAAACTCGGCTTATACTCGAGTATATACGGTAATTATTCTAAGAGAGCTGCTGATCTTTGATTTTGCAGTCTCCAAACAGACCTTGAAATTGCTCAATCAGACAGTTTTGACGTAGAGCCCTCTCTGGAAGTAAACATATTTCACTGAATTAATGATGAGGACCTTATGGTATGTGCTTCAGAGTAAATCTTTTTAACCCTGCCAATACCAGGAAAGTGCGTAACAAGACTACCAAGCTTATTCTCTCGGAATTTAGGAGATACAAACAGAATTGTTGACACAACTGCACATTGGCCAAGGTTGTGGATTGTCAGATTAAAATATTCTAACAATGATCACTTGGATTTTCATCAAGAGGAACGTTTATAGACTGGTCATATAGATTTGGTGGAAACCAAGTGAAAAACCAGTGAGCGTGTCCGTGTTGGCGTTTACACCATGTTCAGATATGAACCCATGGCTTACAGGAAGTCAGGCAATATACCACCAGGCGGTGTTGAATTGTTACTGTTTTCATTATGATAGTTGACAAAATTGACAACTATCCTTGTCTCTCATACAATACAGAACTAAATGATTCTCAGCCAGCCTAAAGACCAGATATAGATGTAGTCCGTGAACATTAGCCATTACTTCTCTAAATTCCCACCGTGCACTCAAACAGACATCAGATGAAATCGCTTGCTGCAATTTTGCCGTTAAAGCTGATTGCTAAAATAATTGAATGAATAAAAAAAGTCTCTCGCTCCCAGCTGGGGGGTTTCTGAGATTTGCAGCAAAGCCCTTGACAGAAGTTCCTTGCGTCAGATCACATATTGTGAGTAGACTTAATAGATTGTGGCTCAGGTTCTGTGAAAATGACATATGATGCATTTAATGTGTGTACTCTACATGTGCACGCTTTACAAATATTTGGACTGGAAGAGTAGTAAGTATGGTTTCTTCTGTCATCAGAAGTGTGTAAATTGCAGCATTTAAAAGCAATAATGTGCAAGAGGCAGGGAACTGCCTTCCACCATAACCTATGCAAAGAGCACATGATATTCTGAGGCTTAGCCTACCACTCTTAATGAATAGACTCCAATTGCAAAACAGAAAATGTTATATATTTATTTCAAATGCTATTTGTCCACCCTTTTGGTTGACTATTTTCTGGAGACTTTTTAATGTAAAATAGGACCTTTTTGGATGGTATTTCAGATCAGTAAGCATTAAGGGACATTGGAATGATTGAGTCTTCCAGCAAAAGAGTCTGCACTTCGACATATGATATTCAGGGTCGTCAGCACTCTGATAACCTCATCCTCTGCCAATTTAAATTGGTTTGTCAGATAATCTGAGATAATCAAAGAATATCCTGAATTACTGTGCTTGTAGTGATGGTCATATGTTTACTGCGTGTACACCCGCCACTTAAAGAATATTCTGTATTCCGAGTGGGCAAATAGAGGTGATATTTTGTTTTCTGCTAAATCATCAACTGACTGAAGAGGATCCTAAGCATAGACATACCTCCTGCAGAAAGGGAACAATACCACGTACTGGTATGTAAGCACCTTGCAGTCTTCAGATAAGAACAGGTAAATACTATAAATATGAATACAAAGTGTCACATGTTTTCAACCTGTTTCCACACCTTAGCCTAATGTTGTATGTGATTGCTCTCATTTTAACACTTTTCTAGCTGAGCTTTATTAAACCCTTCAATGATGAAATTTTACTAAGTTCCTATGCATTCGCGACTGAGGCAATATTTGCATTTTTGCAGTGCATTTATTTCTCCATAGTTTTAGGCTTTTCCCATTAAGTCTACTCACACAGATGCTGTATTATATTTTAAAGGACAGATAGGGTCTTATCTTGTGTCATACTGTTAATGCAAAGATAACAGATCTGTATTCTATAGTAATTCTTTAGAATTCTATAGAAGTTTTAGGGTCAAATTGAAGACATGCAATACTCGACTACTGAACATTGGGACAGGGTGATCTCTATACAAACTAGTCACAGCGATTGCATGCCTTAAATGCGAAATTAAGGTTTGAAAATGCTGTGATCGGCTCCTACAGAAATCACAGATCCTGGACAATTAATGATGCGTATTACTGGACTGCCTTACTTGTTAGCCAATCAGCAGTGTGTAGCGTTACTTACCTTATCCAGGGGCCGGCCACGGTCCTCTCATTGAGCCGCGCGCGGTCCTGCTGCTGCACAAGCCGCGCGCGGCTCATCCGACGGCTTCAATAGGAAGGCGGGCAGTGACCGCGAGCAGCGGTCACGTGTCCCGTCTGAATCTAAGAGCGCGCCGCAGGTCTCGGGCGAGCTCTTAAAGAGACAGTGGGAGCCTAAATTGCCAAAAGGCTCCCATTGGCCCCTGTCATGCCACACTCCCCATACACTTACCTTTTGGGGGTGTGGATATGACAGGAGCCAATCACATTAGTTTAGAAGCTATTTAAACTTACCTCTCCCTTTACTCCCTGCCCTAACGTGGTTTCTGTTGCAGTTCCCTTTAGCGCTTGTTGTGTTCAGTTGTGTTTCTTCGTCTACGTTATCGCTTTATCCTTATCTGTTTTGTTTGCCGGCTTGCTGTTTACTGTGTACCAGACCCCGGCTAGTCCTAGTTTACGCTGTCTCTCTGTGCCCTTGACCTCGGATCGTTCCTGACTCTTCTAAGGTCATTCTAAGGTCCGGTAGACGTATCTCTCCTCTGTGTTGTCTTTTGTAGAGTTGAATCCTGCGAGTTGGGGTATATATTCGTTACACAGTGTTCCAGAGTCAGAGAATGTCTCCAGAAATGAGCAGCTGTATATGGGGTATTGGCATTATAGTATGCTATGTACCTGGATCCGAGTTTACAGACACCTCCAAAGGATCACAATGCTACACTACAGAAATAGACATTGATTCCTGGGTCATAATTCCTGGGTTTAAGTGGGTGTTTTCCTGACCACCACTAGAGGCGCTTCCTACTCCAGAACCGAGTGAAAGTCTGACCTGGAATTAAATGCTGCTGATAGCGATTGTTATTTTGGGACTCTAGCTTTCCTTCAATTGTATTATAACAAACAAGGAAATCTGTCACTGTAATCAGTTAGCAGCAGCTCTGTTTAACATCAAATTTTGTTTGCCTATAGAATATCAGTGACTTAACAAAGCATCCCTAACAATATTTATTATCCTGCTTTAAAAAACAAAACAAAAACCAAATGAGATAATATTGCCCTTATATGATTTGCATTTTCTTTGCAGAATCCAAAGAACACTAAAATTTCAATATGGAGCAATAGGGAAACAATGTAGCATGACCAGAAGAACACACAGCACCAAGCGAACTTCGGCCCAATATTTTCTTTCTGTCTCTAGGCTGAGAAAGAAATCCTAAAGAATTAGCAGTGTGTTAAATAATATATGCATATCAATGTATCAACACACTTATATGTGTTTAATTATGTTTTCAGATAACATTGTTAACATACTTATACTATGATCAGGGAAAATATTAAACAATAATTATTATGACCACCTGATTTGCCCTCATGAGATCCCCTCAATTTTTGAGCCAACGGAACTGGCTTACACAAGGACATGTGTATCGGACTGTATATTGAGACATCTGGTCGATGTTTGACTGTTTATGGCCAGTTGAACCAAAAGATGGGAATAACATTGTGTTGATGGGGATATTAATGCCATTGCACTGAAACGTGTTGATTAAACCCTTATCTATAATAAATTAACATCTAAAATTTGATTGTAAGGTCTCCAGGTTTTCGTTTCTCCATACTGACTTAATGTATAAGACTATCTTTCTAACTACGATGCTTACAGTATAACTGTATCTATCAGCTGTAGGGTACCAAGTACCAATGTTATATGACATGCCTTAAATATTTAGCAAGAAATAATTCCTGTGCAAAAGCCAGTAAACAGAAGACATGTAAAAACCATAAAGTACTAAGTCCAAATTAAACTGAACTTTTGTAAGGCTCAGCCAGTGCTTTCTAGGATTCTGTTCTGTCCTTTAAGGAGAAACACTAGTTTTTAGTTTCCAAATGGGATACTAATTATTGAATTGTTTGGGGGGGAATATATTTAGGTTTTTATTGTATTAATACGTCACATGGTTACATTAATGTTATTCTGTTTATTTTTAAACAAATAAGCACCTATTGCTTTGCTAAATTACTGGCTTGAATGTCTAAGAATGGTCTACAGCCTGGTTTCTGAACCTGCGAGTACGTGTACCCCAGGCGGTACGATCACCTATAGAAGGGGGTTCAAGAGAAACCGATGGCACAAGGGCAGGATTTCACGTCAGATGTGGGGCTGCACTGCTGGTACCCTGGATTGGTACTGGTAAAGTAGGAGTGCTTGGGCGGAAGAATAGCTCTTTCTCCTTCACTGACCTTGGCTGGTTTCAGATGCAACGGGAAGGACACCGCTTTCTGACTGCCAGCCAATATTTGCATATACAGAGACAAATTATATTCAGGGTGTCTAAAATACAGTAATAAGTAATTTTAGTAATAGCCAAACCAGTTAATTTACTTACTGACAACTCTATTCATTCCAAAATAACCTAGAGACTGGGAGGAGTACTGTTATTATTACTACCAGCAATAAGTCACCTAACAGGCTAACTAGGTTCATAAATATTTATTTAACGAACTAGTGACCCTGCGGAGAGAGAGACGATTGGGGGATGCACAATTGTCAACATTTATACAATTCAACCTAAAACTGACTGAAAGTGTTCCTGCCTGATTGACAGCCCTGGAGGTATTACAAGTCACTGTTGTTATAAACCATGATCGGAATATCTAACCAGCAGTAATGCAGAGTGCTTATGGTGCTTAGACTGACCTTCTCGACATACAGAAATGAGGTAACACGTGGAAACTCTCAGTGGCATCATATGAACAATGGAAAACTGCACAAATGAACTCAACAAAGAGACAAATATTCACATATAAATATAGCAACTACAGCAAAACACTGTAAATTTACATTTAATTCCGCATTTTTATTCAAGAAATTCAAGAGGTCCATAATGATGGAAAATCACTGTGAAAGGCTAAGATAAAACAGGGATTCTGTAAATGACATGACACACAGCAGCATTATGAGGGGGAGGACAGTCAAGCCGCGAACATAAAAATAGGTGTAGGATGGGTGTTTTTAAAACGTCATGCCTGCTTACTTTATACAAATTTTGTTCTTTTTTGTTTTTAACAGATTGTCGTTACTTTTTTGCGCCCTAGAGATAGTCTGGTTAAATTTTCATATATTTGTTGTTACAGTGTTGCTAGGTGATGCTTTCCAAGTTATTCCGCAATAATAGGAATTAGAGATTTAAAGAATAATACATTTTGATTAACCGGCTTGTTATAGTACAAGCAGGGCCAGCCTTAGGTCTTCAGGCGCCCTGTGCGAAATAATTTCACAGCTCCCCGCTCTGGTCACACCCGCTCATCCAAGTAGTGTTTGTATACGGACTTTATTAAAATAATTAGAAAAAAAAAATAGTTTACATTAGATTCTGCCGCACATTCAAAAAAGTAGAGAACGAAGAGGACGTGAGCAGAGTTGAAAAGTAGAGAATGAAGAGGACGTAAGCACTTCGTAAATATCATGGTTCTGCAGGCAAAAAGAATCAAAGAGCCACAGCTGAAGAATTACAGATTTATTTTGCATTTTGGGCCCACAAAATTTCCAAGAACCTCTGCCAAGAGCTACCTTCTAATGTATGTACATGAAGATTCTAAATGGAATTAGAACTGGTTATTGTAGCCAGGTGATCTAATAAAATAGCTCTGCTCACGAGCATCATTGGTTGGCGTTGCATCAAATCTGATTAGTGTACAGAGAAGCCAATATCGTTAAAATATAGACTGTGGGACTTTCGTAGGGAACTCATTACTTTCAGAAGTCCCATGGCTATTGTTAAAGTAGACAACACCATGGGAATATGTGTTTAGTGTATCGTTAGATAATAGGTGTAAATACGAAGTGTTCATCGTACGTCTATCGTGAATAGATAGCAAAAATATTCTCTCATTCGGTAAGCCGGAATTTTGGCTTAAGACACTTTGCTTAGATCACATTGAAGTATGTTGGTATTATGTGTCAAGAGAGTGTATATCTACTAAGTGATAAAGATAATCATTATTATGACTATGCTAGGCTATTCCTAGACTTGAAAACTCTTATTTCAAAGCACCGCTATGGGAAATATACTTATCCAGCCAGTTCTCCATACTAAGGATTATGTAGTTGCCCTTTTTGTGCTTTGTGTCGATTGCATTCATTTTAAGCATTTTCTCTGTGACAGCTGTGCATTATCCCTCTTTTCAGGGTATAGTTACATATAGTCATCCGATATCCTTTAGAAAGGATGCCGCGGCCATTAGTAGCCAGTATGGGAAATTCTATGAAATGCTGTTTTTATCTTAACTTGTAGACTCATCAATTTACATCTCTCATTACACCTGTCCTTTAAGAGCTAATGGGCAGAGCCGTATTAAAAGTGTGAAAGCAAACCTTTATTATTAGGGCTTTTTGCCCTGACCTTCGTACTGTTAATGTATTTTATAAACATTAGCAATATACTAGTACGTCAAGTGACCTTCTTTACACGATGTTCTAGAATGAATCTGTACAACTTTGGAAGAATTCTACATCTAATTAAAAAAACATCACTCACTGAGGATTACCTTGTTTCAGTATTTTGTATTGATATTATAGTTAATATAGTGTGTTAATATTGTTTTACAGTTGAGTGCAACCTTTTGATCTGATGTTACTTGACAGCTTATTAAAACGTTTGGTTTGTCTAATGTCCTGTACTTAGACAGTTCTGGTTTAAATGCCATTGATTTCACTCTTTAGTCTTCTGTGTCCCAGTGGCAATTGATTATGACACTACACTAAGAGCAATTTTCTAGCGAGAGAACAAGACCATCCCCGTGGTGGCGGATGAAAAACTCTTTGCATGTGAAATGAGGTGGAAACTTATCTTCTTGTCTTTTTTACTTTTGTGGTAGCAAATTCACGGTAAAAATATGTCTTTTCTTCTGGATTCAAGAGGTCCACCGAAGCATAATGAGTGGAGACACAGTGTGGAAATATGCTTGACTCACAGTCTGACAATGGGTCATTATCAAGCGAACGCTGGATAAATCAGTTAGAAAACACTGAACTCCCAACACAAAATATTAATTCCGTATTGATTGTGCCTTGTGATTCATTTAATTAGACATTGCATAGAAGATGAAAAACAAGCGAGGAACTGGAAAAAAAAAATCTGTTATATATTGCAGTGCTTAAGTTACACCGTCCACAGTGGAAACATAAAAACTTAAAAAAATCAAAGAGCTTCATATTATAAAGAAAACATATTTATTTATTTTCAGCTTAAGTCTTTGCGAGATATGTTAAATAGCAATACATTGGGAGACATGTCAGGGGCAATAAACCGGGTTACCTCGTTCTCAGCAGTTTAATTCTTTGGAAGCTGACATTTTATATAAAGAAATAATATTGAGAAGACCATTGAGTCAGTTTAAGTAATCTTTCTTTTTTTTTTCCAGATAACATCATTAGTATTCTTATCGGCTATTCGGTTTGGTCATGTTTCCTGATAGCATGACAGCCTCCATTACAAGTTTTTAATGTCAGATTTCCGGAATTGGGACTTCGGCCAAATCTTGGTATTGAAGTATCGCTCAATGCCCTCAAACTACCCCAGTAAACAATGTTTTGCATTGTTTTGTAATTGTAAAGTTTTCATTTTGGTCAGGAAAGGGGATGTTCTGGATTGAAGTGAAATCTGTAAGCATCTAACATAAAAGCGTTTCCTTGCTTGTTATAGAGCAAAATGCCAGTTTACTCCCATCTCCAGTGGGGTTTTTTTCATCCTACTTCATTTCTTTGTCTGTTTTAAATTCATTGTCCTTTGTTTTACTACTAAAGAAAAAAAATAAAACATTGAATGTTGGTCTCATTTGAATAAAAATATGTAAATATAACTTCCAAAAGAGAAATAAAAAAGAAAAAATACAAACAATATAGAAAAGGCTGATACAATATGGAATAAAATTGATCAGATTAATTCACTGAGTGCAAAACAACAGTCTGAATTTAGTTTGGTTTTCCAAACCCACTATTTCAGCCTAAAATTAGCTGTTAACGGCGGTAAATTTTGTTATTTAATTTGTGAGGTTTTCTCGAATCTGATTAAAAACATTCATTATCTTTATGATGTATCATGTTTGAGAATAGGGATCGACCGATTATCGGTTTTACCGATATAATCGGCCGATATTCGTTATTTTCGGAAATATCGGTATCGGCCAATATAGCTACCGATATTGCCGATAATACCTCCTAGGACCGCCAGGCTCATTACAAGCCCGGCGATCCTGGGGGGGCCGGCAGCAAGCGCTGACTTACCCTCCCAGCAGCTCCATGTCTAAATCTCGCGAGACCCGCGGCTGCAGAGCGTTGCCACGGGTTACCATGGCAACGCTCCGCGCGGCACTAAGGGACGCGAGATTTACACTGGGGAGCTGGAGGAGCTGCTGGGAGGGTAAGTTAGCGCTTGCTGCCAGCCGCCCCACAGTACTTAACAAGCCACCGGACCACCAGGGAATACTATATCCCCCCCTCCCTGGTAAGAAGCCGGTGGGGGGGGGGGGACTAAAAGAAACAAAAACAATACAATTTAAATATAAAAAAAATTATAATAAACATAAAAAATCCCCCCCTCCATTTTACACAAATTACATTAACACACGCACACACACACACTCACTGCATGACATACATACACACTACACAAACACACACACACACTGCATTACATACATACACACTACACAAACACACACACACTGCATAACATACATACACACTACACAAACACACACACACTGCATTACATACATACACACTACACAAACACACACAAACTGCATTGCATACATACACACTACACAAACACACACACTGCATTACATACATACACACTACACAAACACACACACTGCATTACATACACAAACTACACACACACAAACTGCATTACATACATACACACTACACAAACACACACTCTGCATTCACTATACACACACTACACAAACACACACTCTGCATTCACTATACACACACTACACAAACACACACTCTGCATTCACTATACACACACTACACAAACACACACTCTGCATTCACTATACACACACTACACAAACACACACTCTGCATTCACTATATATATATATATATATACACACACACACACTACACAAACACTCACTGCATTCACTATACACTCTGCATACACTATATATACACACTACACAAATACACACTGCATCCACTACACACACAGCTCCCCTGTCTAAATACACTTCATCCACTACATGTGGCATGTATATTTTGTGCATTTACCGTTAGAAAGAGTTTATTTTTTCAAAATGGTAAATGTACAGAATATCGGCAAGTTATCGGCTATCGGCATGAAAGTTCACAGCTTATCGGTATCGGTATCGGCTCTAAAAAATCAATATCGGTCGATCCCTATTTGAGAACCCGCCATTCTACCTATAATTGCAATTTATCCTCTGTTATTCAATCTTGCTAGTCAAGGCCGTGCAAACACCCCATCATCCTTCCACTTTTGCCTGTACCCTCCTAGCTGTTTGTATCTCCTTTATTGGCATGTTAAATGATTGACTTTCTAATTGTATTTCCTTTAATATCTGAAACTTATAAATGAATTATATTTAAATTATTTACATAAGCATTAACTTTTAGATTCACAAGTTCCAAGTCAATGTGATAAAAAGGCCTATATACGGTTAAAATCCAGTTGGGATCCGGTTATCACGCACAGCGGAAAACAAATGTTGTTTTTCTTCCTTTTTCTTGAAAAAAGGAACATGTTTGAAAGAAACTCTGTATTATAAGAGTGTGGTGTCTGAAGGAAAGCCTCCTCATAAATAATACATTTTATTGGCATAAGTAGGTAGAGAACCGTATAGGAGAACTTAAACTCTTTTAAAATATATAAATAAATACATGTGTATATGTGTATATATATATATTCAATTTAGCATGCCCTATTGGGCATTTCTTAGAGCAATTAGGCCCCGCACGTTATAAACAAGCAAATCAATCTAAAACGTAGCTTAATTCCAAACCAAAGCCTTTGATTTGACCTTTTTCACCGACTCTGAGTGCCTGCGCATGTTTGGAGCCGGTGAGGGGGAATAAGTAATCATGGTGGTTGGAGTAAGCTTTTAATAAAGATCATAAGGATTATAATTGCAACAGATAAGCAGACTTTGATAGCCATCGCGTTACATTGCTTATGCTTAACCCTTTAAATGACAGCAGCGCTAATTTTGGCATCCAAAATATTGATCACACAGCAAGAATATGTAAAAATAACTTTGTACTCTTGTAGAGTTGATCAGTTCAACGTGAATGTCAGTGCCTTGATTTCATAACCTAACCCTGGAGTGCTTCAGTGCCTTGGGATATCAGTAAGCTAGCTCAGATATTGGCAGTAATATTTTGGAGACATGACAAATATATGCAATATATAAATACCAATATCCGTGTCCTGTGGAGGGGGATGTGTGCTAAACAATGATGTGATATATTTATATTTTTATCACATGCCCAGCAAGTTTGGAGCAGTGAAACTCCTACTTCACAGCTGCATTCATTGGTATAATGAATGAAGCTGCAGATTTGTAACACATAAATCCCCTCTTAAGTATTGCACCATCTAAAAGTACAACCGGAATTAGTAGCAAAAAGAAGATGCTGTTCCATTCGTGAGCGGAAAAAAGCAACAAATTAGAGTAAATTTAAATAGCCACTTACATTTACAGCTTACTGTATAAATGCAATAATTAAATTGATATTTTTTTATATTTAAATCATAATTCTATGTACCAAAAACCAGACCCCTCTGAAGCTCCTTAAATAATGTGGCATTTTCATTTCTGAGCTATTGGTTCAAATCTGCCCATGTTTGGACAGCGAGGATATATTCTGAGCTAACCCATTCAATCATATGCTGCTTCTCATTGCTGCACAATCTTGTGGCTGGTAAGGGAAATACATGTTACATGCCCACCTCACCTGCACAGCTCGAACACAAATGCTGGACGGATTTGGATGGCAAAGCCGTCTGTGAACCTTCCTCCTTTAACAGCAGTCAAAGAAAGGGCTGTCTTATAGCTGCAGTTCTAAGGCATTGTGTACAGTAAGACAGGGACAGGGGACCTCTTTGCACCATAAAGTTTGCAATTAACATGTCTGATAGTTCTCAGAATGTCCCTTTAATTAGAGAAAGCTTTCAGATCTTAGTAATTCTCATTATTGCTTTTAATAGCATGTGTATTTTTTTTTTAAAGATTTCCGATGCATTTATAGAGGGTATTTTTTATTACAAAAGGCAAGAAAAACTTTACTTTCGAGCAGTTGCTAAACCTTTTCTTCTCTTACTGCCAGCCATTGTTTTATCTTTTTAATCAGTAACCAGCTGGCTTGTCAGTGAATAGCTCTGTGGGCCAATCTCCATGTGTCATGTGCGGTCTGACTGGGTGGCCAAGCAGGCAGGCTGCAGCCAGTGTCAAAGCTATTGAGGACTATTGGCACAGCAGTGTCCCCATTAATTTCTGCTTGTCACATGCTGACATGCAAGTTACACCAGAGAGGAAATGACCGTTAAAGAGAAGGAAAACAAAAAAAGAGAATTTTACTCAGGCTCTGCCAGACATTATCTGAGGATAAACAAGTGGATGCAATTAGTTGATATCCGAGGGCAGCTGCAAGAAACCAAAAAACCTAAAATTAAGCCCCACGTTAACTACCTCTCCCGTCTGCCCGCAGATTCAGTTATCAACATCTGTCACATTGCTCTTCCTCCAAGTACCCGTTAGAAAATATTACACTCAGCCTTTAACCCCTGGGACCCCCGCGGGCAATGTTTGTCTATATAAGTTGACTTTGTATTTATTTTTTTCTCTCTCTTACATTTCATATGCAAATATGATACACAGACAAATAGCTACATTGATGGATGGATGAACAGTGTGATTAACGTATAGATTCTACAATGTAGAATTGTGCTAACATTTTACCCACATGAAATGTATTGCCATTGGCAAGTGGATATTTAGCCCTGTTAAGTGTGCCATAGACCCTCCAGACTTGCATTGGTGAGTAACATGGCTACTGGCTAGTAGCATAGAAAATGAAATTGTAAGTTTTATATATACGGTATATAACATTAATCCCTTAACACTGTTATGGATTCTATACCCTCCTACAAAAAATAAAAGCTGTTGCGACGACCAAGAACGCTGTAACAGTCTGCAGCATGGACGGCCCCATATACTCACCTACCCCTGCGTTTAGTGGGGATTGCCTGACAGCCCAGGCAATCCCCCTGCTACATATCTGGCCCTTTGGATCACAATGTAATCGCAATGATTTCGTTCACATGACTGCATAGGCAGTCCGAAGCACTGCCTGGAGGGGGACTGCCTGGGTTGTAGGCGGAAACCCCAAACACATAAATGAAGGAATTAAATTATTGTACATGGGTTAAATTTTTTATATATATATATATATATATATATATATACACACATACACACACACAATACACAAGATCCAGCGCACTCTCCTATCTACTAAACAGCAACTTCAATGTTGACAGATTTTATTAGTTTTTACATTTTTTTATTTAAAAACACCTTATCTAGGCAAAAAATAATGGGGATTTAGTTACATTATATGATCATACATTGCATAAGCCTGCCACAACGTCAATGTACCCCATCTTTGGCAGGTCCTACTCTCACAGTCTAATGTCTGCTCTTATGAGATTAACCCACTTACTTGGGAAAAAAATTCCATCTGAGGCTCTCTGCAGTACAAGGCTAAATAGGGACCTGAGATGACGCACCTGTGACAGGGAGGGGTGCAAAACCAAGGAGTTGGCTAGACTCCCAAATATATATATATATATATGGAACATGGGGGGGTGGTTGCACTCACCTGAACATGCTTAAATGGGGTGCTGCTGGGGGCCATATTATACAATACACAAGATCCAGCGCACTCTCCTATCTACTAAACAGCAACTTCAATGTTGACAGATTTTATTAGTTTTTAAAAAAAAATTATTTAACCCCTTAAGGACCTGACTGTTTTTGCGATGTTGTACATTTGCGACCAGGCATCTTTTTACACTTTTGTGGTGTTTGTGTTTAGCTGTAATTTTCCGCTCTCTCATTTACTGTTCCCATACAAATTATATATTGTTTTTTTCAGGACAAAAGGGGCTTTCTTTACATACCATTATTTATATAATCTCATGTAATTTAATTTTTAAAAAATGAAAAAATATGATGAAAAATTGAAAAAAATACATGTTTTTTGACTTTTATGTGAAAAATCTTTTACTCATCTACAAAAGCGAATGAAAAAAACTGCTAAATAGATTAAAAATGTTGTCCTGAGTTTAAAAATACCCAGTGTTTACATGCTTTTTGCTACTTTTTTGCATGTTATAGGGCTATAAGTACAAGTAGGATATTGCTGTTTCAAAACATACATTTTTAAAATGTATCAATAGTGACATTGTAGCACTATTATCTGTCATAAATCGCTGAATAACACCCCACATGTACATATTTTTTTTAAAGTAGACAACCCAGGGTATTCAATATGGGGTATGTCCAGACTTTTTTAGTAGCCACTTAGTCGCAAACACTGGCCAAAGTTAGCGTTCATATTTGTTTGTGTGTGAAAAAAGTAAAAAACTAAATTGAACGCTAATTTTGGCCAGTGTTTGTGACTAAGTGGTTACTAAAAAAGACTGGACATACCCCATTTGCAATACCTTGGGTTGTCTTCTTTTGCAAATGGTATGCCATCATGGGGGTAATTCTCATTCCTGGGCTACCATACGCTCTCAAAGGCAATGTAACCAACCTGGCCATTTTCAATGTAAAAATATTTGACCCATATATTTGACCCCGAGTAAAAAAGTACCCCCCATGTACAGGTTTTAGGGTGTCGTAGAACGTTACAGGGTAAAATACAGTGACAGCAAATTAAATTCTCTGGACTTTCGGCCTGGGTTGGCAGGCAGGTCCCTTAAATTGCAATCAATAAAATAACTTAATTATGTAAAAATATTACATAAATACGCACGTAGAATTTAAATATATATGCATATTTATATATTTGAAGTCTACGTGTATATTTATATAATTATTTATGTAATTTTGTATATGGACATATGAATAGTTCGTATTCTTTTTATTTATTTATATATACATAGATATATATACAATTGCATTCTAAGTGTATTTTGATATAAATATATATATATTAATATCAAAATACAGTTAGAATAAAATTTCGTATAGATATATAATTTCTTTAAAAATTTGTATTATTATTTTTAATTTTTTAATTTAATTTAAATTACTTATTATTCGTATTTTATAATTATATATATATACAATATATATAGTTATTATATATATTATATATATACGTGTGTAATTTAATTATAAGTGTATTTTTATATTAATATATGTATATAAAAATACACTTAGTATGACATTATATATATGATATATAGACATATATTATATAGGTATAATATATGTCTATATATCATATATATATATATATATACACATATATAATAATCATTTTTTTTTATTAACTATAACTTTAATTTTTTTTTGATTTTACACTTGCAGGGAGACTGCCTGTCAGCACAGGCAGTCCCCCTGCAGGCAGACACATGGACACCTATTGTGACCATGTGGTCGCCCTGTTGGGCGATCACATGGCCACAGGGGTCCTAATCCGCCATGGGGAGACTGTCTGGGCTGCAGGCAGTCTCCCCACACCGGGAGCACCGCCGATCGCCGCCGGGGGAACGACGGCGATCGGGTAAGTACCTCTTAAATTTAGGACGGTTCAGGACCGTCGTCGGTCGGCAAGGGAAAAATGCCGATGACGGTCCTGAACCGTCTAGCGTCGTTAAGGGGTTAAAAACACCTTATCTAGGCAAAAAATAATGGGGATTTAGTTACATTATATGATCATACATTGCATAAGCCTGCCACAACGTCAATGTACCCCATCTTTGGCAGGTCCTACTCTCACAGTCTAATGTCTGCTCTTATGAGATTAACCCACTTACTTGGGGAAAAAAATCCATCTGAGGCTCTCTGCAGTACAAGGCTAAATAGGGACCTGAGATGACGCACCTGTAACAGGGAGGGGTGCAAAACCAAGGAGTTGGCTAGACTCCCAAATATATATATATGGAACATGGGGGGGTGGTTGCACTCACCTGAACATGCTTAAATGGGGTGCTGCTGGGGGCCATATTATACAATACACAAGATCCAGCGCACTCTCCTATCTACTAAACAGCAACTTCAATGTTGACAGATTTTATTAGTTTTTAAAAAAATTTATTTAAAAACAGCTTATCTAGGCAAAAAATAATGGGGATTTAGTTACATTATATGATCATATATTGCATAAGCCTGCCACAACGTCAATGTACCCCATCTTTGGCAGGTCCTACTCTCACAGTCTAATGTCTGCTCTTATGAGATTAACCCACTTACTTGGGGGAAAAAAATTCCATCTGAGGCTCTCTGCAGTACAAGGCTAAATAGGGACCTGAGATGAGGCACCTGTGACAGGGAGGGGTGCAAAACCAAGGAGTTGGCTAGACTGCAAAATATTCCCAAATCTGTCAACATTGAAGTTGCTGTTTAGTAGATAGGAGAGTGCGCTATCCAGCAGCACCCCATTTAAGCATGTTCAGGTGAGTGCAACCATCCCCCCATGTTCCATATATATATATTTGGGAGTCTAGCCAACTCCTTGGTTTTGCACCCCTCCCTGTCACAGGTGCCTCATCTATTTAGCCTTGTACTGCAGAGAGCCTCAGATGGAATTTTTTCCCCAAGTAAGTGGATTAATCTCATAAGAGCAGACATTAGACTGTGAGAGTAGGAGCTGCCAAAGATGGGGTACATTGACGTTGTGGCAGGCTTATGCAATGTATGATCATATAATGTAACTAAATCCCCATTATTTTTTGCCTAGATAAGGTGTTTTTAAATAAAAAATTTTAAAAACGAATAAAATCTGTCAACATTGAAGTTGCTGTTTAGTAGATAGGAGAGTGCGCTGGATCTTGTGTATTGTATAATATGGCCCCCAGCAGCACCCCATTTAAGCATGTTCAGGTGAGTGCAACCACCCCCCCATGTTCCATATATATATATATATATATATATATATATATATATATATATATATATATATATATACACTTAAAATGAACTTTTATACATATTATATTATATATATATACACTTAAAATGAACTTTTATACATATATATATATATATATATATATATATATATATGTATGTATAAAAGTTCATTTTAAGTGTATTTTGAAATATATATAGATGTATCCACAACACCATAAAACCTGTACACGGGGCATACATTTGTACTCTGGAGACTTCGCTGAACACATATATGAGTTTCAACACACTAAAATGTATCACAATGATATCATCAGTGAAAGTGCAGTTTGTGTGTGTAAAGATGCAAAAAAAAAAAAAAGTGCTAACCTTGGCCAGCATTTATGATTAACTGGCTACTAAAAAGACTGCATATATCCCATTTTGAATACCCTGGCTTGTCTTATTCTTCAAATGGTATGCAATGATGGGGATTATTCTCACTCCTGGGCTTCCACACTGTCTCAAAGGCAACATAACCAATCTGGAAAATCCTAGTGTATATAAACTATTATGGGTAAGCCTTATGTTTGACCCTGTAACTTTACAACTGGACATGGGGGATACTGTTGTACTCGTGAGACATCGCTGAACAAAAATACGAGTGTTTTAGAGCAATAAAGCATAAAATGCTGAAGATATCAACGGTGTAAAAGCATCTTTTTGTGAAAAATGAAAAAAACTAATATGAACGCTAACTTGGGCCTAGGTTTGATACTAAGTGGCTGCTAAAGAAACTGGACATACCCCATTTTGAATACCCTGGGTTGTCTACTTTTGCAAATGCTATGCCCTGGTGGACTTTAATTCCTGGGCTGCCAGACTGTCTCAATGGCAACCTAGGCCCAGCAAACCAATCTGGAAAATTCCAATGTGTAAAACCTGTTGTATGAGACATTGCTGAACACAAATATATTATGACATTCACAGCTAAGATGCCATGCAGAACTAAGAACACTTTTTTAGATTTTATACATAAAATGTACATGTATATGTATATTATGTGAAATGAAAGCCTTATTTCTCCTTAATAAAATTATATACAATAAGTGTGGGTGCACTTAACATTAAAGAAGAAAAATTTAGTTGAACAGACATAAAGCTCAAAATCCAGATTTTGTCTTGGACAGAACTTGCCTCTGTCCTTAAGTTAAAACCACTGACGGTTGAAGTAAATAACATTGGATATGTAGATATATATTTACAAATTTTAGAATCCAACAGTGCACGGATGTGACATCACGTGGGCAATTATTTGCCCTAAAAGGAACATGTTAAAAGCCAGGTTCAGTATAATGCAGCTTCAAGGGACAATCATTTAAATAAAATATATGTACCATAGTATTTGGTGGAGGTATTGTATATTTGTGCAACTCGTCCTCGGGCTGTTTGTTTAGGGTTTAAATGTTTTCATTATATTTTATCTGCATTATATAAAAACAGGTTCTTCAAGTGCAATTATAGCTAAACCCAATATAGCTTGGAGGAGATTAATTTACATGTTTACATGGTGTGTTCAATAAAAACATGGCAACATTTCATTCTTTGTGTGTTATTAGTTTAAGCAGACTGTGATTGTCTATTGTTGTGACTTAGATGATTATCAGATCACATTTTATGACCAATTTGTGCAGAAATCCATATCATTCCAAAGGGTTCACATACTTTTTCTTGCAACTGTACATACATTGACACATACACACAGTGTCATATACACACACTGAGACACACACACATACACACACATAGGCAGATACACACAGTGACACATACACAAACCTTGACACAAAGTATACACAAATAAAATGTTGTTTAAATAGCCTATTTTATCCTACTTAACTTGGCTCCAGTGCTAGTTTTCACTAGTTTTCAGAAGAAAAGCTAAATGTATCAGCTTGGCCCGCAGTGTGCCCCTCTGGATAGAACAGGGGTACTGTGAGTGCTTTGCGGCCCCCTCCTTCCGTGTGAGTTTATACTATTGAATCATATCGGTCAGATTTGGTAATTATGAATGTGCTTTGCCCTTATTCCAGGATATGATGCACCAGCTTCTCCAAGGACTGGATTTCCTTCATTCACACCGCGTGGTGCATCGAGACCTCAAGCCTCAAAACATCCTTGTCACGAGCAATGGGCAAATAAAACTGGCAGACTTTGGACTGGCACGGATCTACAGTTTTCATATGGCACTTACATCAGTGGTAGGTTTCATCATTTGCCTATATATATATATATATATATGCCCTACTGGTTCACCTAATTTCTTTTTTTAAGCTTCTTTTCAAGTATGTTTGTGCATATATATGTGTCTCACCTTGTTATTCACTAAAGTGAGAATTCAAAGTGAATTTCAAATTGAAAGGAACACTATAGGGTCACGAACACAAACGTGTTAAAAACACCACCTGGCCCTGCCTTACCCTCTTAAATATAGTAAAATCTTACCTTTAATCCAGTCTGCTGCTGCAGGCTCTGCCCCTGAAATGCCTGCTTGGCTGACATCATCAGAAGTGATGATCTGAGCCAACCACAATACTGTCCAATTGGAAAGCATTGGCTTTGCTGAGACTGTCAAGGAGGCAGATCAGTGACAGAAAGCCAAACACAGCCCTGGCCAATCAGCATCTCCTCATAGATATTAATTGAATCAATGTATTTCTATGAGGAATGTTCGGTGTCTTCATGCAGAGAGTGGAGACACTGAATGGCAGTCACACTGTGCAGCACTGCCCCAGGAAGCACCTCTAGCAGCCATCTGAGGGGTGACCAGTGGAAGTATCCATAGGCTGTTATGTAAAAGACAGTGTTTACTGAAAAAAGCCTGAAGGAAATTATTCTACTCACCAGAACAAATTCAAGAAGCTGTAGTTGGTATAATGACAATAGTGTCCCTTTAAGGTTAGATTAGCTGAACTGAAACCATAGCTGACATAGAGAATCTTTCCAGGGTGGCTATTTTGAATTTTGTTTTGAATTTGCACTTTAGTAAATAACCCTGTTTGTGTTTTGTAGACACATAAAATACCAATTGTGTGATCAGGCATCCTTCTCAAGTGTACCCCTTCAAAGACAGTTCATTTTTGCCTCCCAAATCTGCTGTCCCCATGTTTCATGTTTTCTAAGAGCTGTGTGTATGTGGTTTTTTTTTTGTTTGCAAAAATGACATATTTTGTTTCTGTACTAATTTAACCAATAGACGGGACAGTCAATCATAGACAACCTAAAATTGACCACTCATGATCACACCTTCAGTAATATCCCCTAAAATATCGGGGCAGCAACCAGTGCTTATTTACATACCTCTCCTAAAGGGTGTGTATCACAGTCTATATTTAATAATGATGTGTATGTGAAGTCTGAAAAGTAGATTAACCCCTTATAAGGACCAAACTTCTGGAATTAAAGGGACTCATGACATGTCACACATATCATGTGTCCTTAAGGGGTTAAATCCTGGAACTGGTTCCCTATCAATCATTGTTTTAAGCTCTGCACTTTTCTGGGCTTTAACTTTGTTTCTGCGACTCTCATCCAATGCAATGTGTGCCAGGCTGTGCCAGGACTGACCTGGATTGGTTTAATTTTTTTGAAACGTGGCAGTTCCCCTTTAGCACAGCACCCTGGTGTTATCCATTTCTTTGGTTGTAAAAGGGCCATATATTTTATCTGATAATACCCTATTAAATATAATTTTCGACAGAGCTTGTTGCATGCATCCAGTAAAAAAAATGTAATTATTCTGCTGAAAAAACTCCCCCAAAACAGATATAAATGTCAGAATATGATATGTGTCGCCATGTGTTATATATTACTTCTCTGTGAGAGCATTGTCCTCTTTTTAAATTGGACGGGAAATAATTTATAAATCTTTGGATTATAATATCTATGGAGTTTGTGTTTATTGTGATTTATAGTTACCTTTCCGGTGGTGTGATACTGTATCTGTTGTATTAATTGAAGCTGCAGACCTTGACAAGGTCCCAAGTGAACCTCTCATTTTTCTGGTGGGAACCAAAAGTACTTTTAGTGATAACGTTCAGGGGTGTTTTGCTTCATAATCACATTTTTATAGCTGAAGTTTTAAGTTAAATAGTTTTCTTATTTTTTTTCTTCTTCTTTTTTTTTTTTTTTTTTTTTTTAAAGAGCTAGAATGTTTTGCTCCCTTGCTCCCATGTCAATGTATCAGGATTGCAAACCAGTTAAAGTGTCACTGTTGCTGAATTCGCAATGGGGGGGGGGGGGGGAGGGGGCGCAGTGTAGCATGCGTGGCCATCTTTATCTGACAGGTCCTTTTCAGCTGATGTTACTGCTCTAATCTTGCACCTATCGATTCTATCTTTATAAAATACTAATTTTGTTTGGGGGGTTGGAGGGGTTACTGTGCTACTTTAGTGGACTACTATAGGCACCAAAATAGCTTTAGCTTACTGATGTAGTTTTGGTGTATAGATCATGCCATTGCAGTCTCACTGTTCACTTCTCTGCCATTTAGGATTTAAACCACTTTGTTTATAGAGCCCTAGTCACACCTCCGTGCATGGACTTGCACAGCCTTTCTAAACACTTCCTGTAAAGTAAGATCTAATGTTTACACTGCCCTTTCTGCACATTCTTTTTAATTTAGCATTTATTATCATCTGCTCTGTTAATAGCCTTCTAGAAACTGCAGGAGCCACCTGTGTGTGATTAAAGGTACATTTACAGAACAGGAGATACAAACTTGTAAAGTAAGTTAACATCTGATTGAAAAAGGAACCATTTTTTAATGGAGGCTCTTTGAGTCACAGCCAGAGGTGGTGTCACAAGGACAGAAACAAAACTGATTTAATTTCTAAATGGCAGAGAATTGAACAGTGAGACTGCGGGGGCATGTTCTATACACCAAAACTACTTCATTGTGCTAAAGTTGCTTTGGTGTCAATAGTGTCCCTTTAACTGCGGGAAACATCCCATGAAATAAACGTAATATTTGCAGAAATATATACTAGTACAGGAGGATTGAGGTCTGTGGTCTTCCAAGTTTGTGATCGAATTACGGGTTATTCACTAAATTCAAAGTGAATTTTAAATTTAATGCAAAAACAGCTGAATTGGAAGCATTATCTAACTCGGCTATGCTTTAAATTAAGCTATTCTTGGCCTAATATTTTAAATTCACTTGGATTTCTCACTGTAGTGAATAACACTAAACATTAGGTTTGGAAGAAAAATCTGATAGCCATTGGATTGGCTGCCACTTTAAAAAAAAAAAAAAAAAAACTGGTTGCAACAAATTAGCAAGAAAATAAGAATACAAGAAAAATATTAGAAGTTTTGTTTTATCGACCCCCTGCTTGTCAAAGACTTTACCCAGTCTAAAATTGCTGGGTCCTCTTTGGTTTGGTTGTATTGGGCCACATTTTGCCTTTTGCAAATATTTACATTTACTGAATAGCCCTGTGTTTGTACTTGTAATGTTTCCAGTTATGCTGATGCTGATACATTTCATTTCGCATTATTAATGTATATCTTAGACTTAGAGCAAATAGCAAAGTCATTTATTTTCTAAAACAAATGAATGAATGGACACTGTTCACATCACGTACATCAGTGCGCCAGGAATTTTACCTTGTAACTGATTGCTGACAGTTCTGCTCATGACATATAGCTGAAAATACCAGAAGATTTAAAGAGCGTTTTCTGTACGCGGTATCAGTTCTTGTGGGAAAATATGCTCCAGTGACTTATTGGCACCAGTGCTGGAATGTGGCATTTAAAAGCACCTTTTTTACAGTGGGAAAGAATTCGGTGAAGAATAAACATTCTGACGTTACTAAACGGACCACGGTAATCACAGAGCCCAGTAACAAAATTCCTGCTTTTGCCAGTCGGTTTCAAGAGGGATTTAATCCAACAAATGTTCTCTCAAACCCATTTTATATCATGCAAATTAGAAATTACAGAGTTTTAAAGTTTAAAAATGCAATGTAAGTTGAGATGTAATGTGAAATTAAATCTTGTTTATCTCACGATTTGCAATGCATAAAGATATGTGCAAAAATAAAAACAAATCTTTTCAAATACAAAAAGATACTCGCCTTTTGAAGTTCCAGCTTTTGCTGCAAATCTTTCAAGATTTGCAGCTGCTGCAGTGAGCCCAGCCAAGACAAGGAAGAAGTTTTAAAGTTAAGCCTAGAACTCAGTGATCTTCTTTTGCGGTGCTGAACATGTCCCATAAAACTTGGCCAAGTAGAACGTATGGTATGTCCAGTCTAGCTCTAGCAGATAATGCGATGATTGAGATTTTCAGAGGAGGTGGGGACTAGAATGTTGTATACCTGCCTTTTGTAGCATCCATCCATAACATATTTGAGTAAGGGGGTAGCCTTAAAGTTAAAATTATTTTTGCAAATCACTGCAGTTTTAAGTAGTTTAGGGAAAGTCTAAAGGGGACCTCCTTGCACCATAATATATGGTCTCCAGAACGTGAAGATGACATTATTTTCCCCAACGGGGAAAGATATACACACATATCTGGTTTTATGTTCATTTTGAACAGTTGGTATATGGTTTTAGGTATAGTTTAATTTGTTGTTCCTGAAAAAATAAAATTTTACTGATACCTAAAATGCAAATACCATTTGCACCCAACTTTTAAACGCATCTGTTTTCTGTGCCATATAGAGTACCGACATCTTGACGAGTTGCAATCCATTACTATGATTTTTTTCTCTGTGTCAACAACCTTTTATTGTGATCCTGTTTTCGGTTTGTATTTTGTTTGTAACCCATAGAGTTAATCACTAAATGCCGAATGGTAGCAAATTGAAATCCAAGCAGCAAAACTATGTTCATAGCTTATTTGGGCAGACAGAGAGGAAACTATAGCTTTCTGGCACAGAAGAGGTGATTTTTTGCAAATTCCAGCAGCTATAATTGTTTGGAAGCGGACAGAAACTAGGGGACCTTCTTGCACAATTACCATGAGATAATTATTAGTTGTTATGGTGTTTGGAGTGTCCCTTTAAATGCATATTTATATATATTTGTAATGGCACTGATTCAGGCATATTAATGAATATTTTCTGTACTCCCCTTGGGGATTGAGGTGTAAATTCATTACACAACCCTTGCTTATTATCACAGTTCATAACCAGTGGGTTGGCATGTATGGCTTAGACTGCCGAGTTGTGTTGTAAAAAGAGGCTTTCACTGTGGCTACTGTCCTATAAACCACATTTTTCATAGATGTGGAAAATAAGCGGTAGAAGCTGTCACTTACTGCCAGGGAATAAGACCATCTTCCACTCCGTGTTAAGACAGTTGCAGACGGCCAATCCTCTGAGGCCTCCACTTCAGATTCACAGACAACCCAAGTTTACCTTGCGGATGTAAAGGACATCACAGTCTGGTGGCATGTCGGGCTTGGAACATTAAATCTTCTCCAGAATAAAACCCAGCACTGTCATAGATACACCCTGTTTGTTATTAATGTGTGATAGCAACGAACCACAGCAGCCAAGTCCTATACAATACACACAGTATGCATACAATACCGCCATGGCCCGTCAAGTAACCAGGAAATGAGCCACTTAATCCAGTAAAGTGTGAAAATGACATTCTCCATTAAATTGAGAGCCAAATTAAGGTGGTATCCAAACATTATCTGAGGATTATTGTACATCTCAGTGTCGTATCTCTAAATAGTTTTTAAATCTCTGCTTATGTGTCACCACGGGTCCTAGGGCAGAGATTGGAGTTACATATTTACATTAAAAAGATACTTTGTATTGAAGTAACTATACTTAGGATGAAGTCTATGATAACAGAGGTTTAAAGGGACACTATAGTCACCAGAACAACTACAGCCTAATGTAGTTGTTCTGGTGAGTATAATTATTGCCTTCAGGCATTTTCATGCAAACACTGCCTTTTCAAAGAAAAGGCAGTGTGTTTACATTGCCCCTAGGGACACCTCCAAGTGGCCACTTCTCAGATGGCCACTGGAGGTGCTTCCTGGCTTAGTGCTGCACAGTAGGCAGCACTGCCGTTCAGCATCTCCACGCTCTGCTGATTGGCCAAAACAGCGTTGGGACCCACCCTCATCCCGCCTCCTTGACGATTTTAGCCAATCCAATGCTTTCTTTGTGGGAAATAAGGTGAGTTTAAATTCTTTTTAAGGGGGCTAAGGGGGGGCAAGCCACCTAAATGGTGGGTTTAACACTATAGGGTCAGGAATACAGGTTTGTGTCCCTGACCCTATAGTGTTCCCTTAAAAAATAATAATCAACAAATAGCACGTGAATGCTATGCTTTATGCATATATTTCATGTTTTCTTCTTGGTGAGAACATATTATAAATTAATTTCCCTCTCAAGCTGCAGTTGCATGTTGGACTTATACATGAGCTTTGAAGAACTCTGGCCCATTTATCCATACAGAATCACTTTAATTTGGAAACTTTCGAGAGTTTTTGTTTTTCTCTGTGTGGAGCGCATGTCTGTACAACAGCTCAGAGTGTACATGCTGACTCTTATTAGTCCATTCTAAAATGCTGAATGTGTTTTTCCACAGCCATAGTCTCGATGCGTGACCCACTTTCAGTTCAGTTTCAGGCCATAAAAGAACAGCCAGACACTCTTTTCTTTGATTGTGAGAAATACAGTTTGTGTATGTCAACAATTTATGTCTAAGTCAATGATGGCAAGCCACCCAAGTCCTGAAGCTATATAGAGGGTCCAGACCATCTTGCCAAACACTGTTTCCTATTAAGATCAAAAGGTTCTACCTTTGACAGAAGGCTTTTGGTTAAAGCGGCTCTGTCACCTTACGAAAAGATGTGAGTATTTCATAAGGAAAGAATCTTTATGAAGTAGTTACATCGACTGTGTTGGAATTTCCAGCAGCTGAGACAGCAGATGGCAGTGCCCATGGGGTCAGCTCAAAGTACAAATAGCAACCATCCTCAGTACCCCAAGTCCTATACATCCCAAGAAGGGATGTTATCTTAGGTGTTGTTTGCAAAATATGCAAGGACCCCCAAACATGTATTCCTGACACTATAGTGGTTAAATAACAGTCTAGGTGAGTGGTCCCCATTGCCCCCCTTTGGAAAGCTATTTCAATTACCTTTTTTCTAGCGCCGCTCTCGCCATATATATACATATATATATATATATATATGTATATATATATGTCAGTGTGCTTCTGTGTATGTGTGTCTGTGTGTCCGGGTGTGTGTTTTCTTTTTTTTTCATTCTTTATTTTTTCTGTGCAGAGGCAATTACAGGCATTTGTCAAGTGCCACAACAGCACGCATGGATTGGTCATTGGTTTTTCACAGTAGCATTACAAAAAGCTGCACATTTTATTTTATGCAGTTTGGAATAAGCTAAAAATAGCATTGGCATGAATAAAGCTGTTAAACGTTTGGCATATAACATTAAGACAATATTAGGATGACATGTGCTGGACAAGTAGCTGTAGTACAGTGTGAGTGTAGCTGGGGTGGCTGTGGGAGGCGATAGCTGTCGGCTTGGACATAAGTAACACAGTTTAGTCTTGAGATGTAATGTTTCGATGTGGATAAGCTAGCCATAAAGATTTCTATGCTGGTATGAGTGGTGCCGTGTTGTGTGGTAGGCGGTTTTTGTTCCGTGAAGCTTTGGTATGGTGTGGTCCTCACTGTGTTACAGTATAATAAGCTGGTGGCTCTCGTGGTCTGTCTATGTGGTGCCAGGCTATAGCAGGTAAGTTAATGCCCCCATTAGCTGTTGTTTAAAGATCCCCTGTTATCCGGGGGGGCAGGGGGGGAGTTCAAATGGGCTTTACATAAGTGGCTATAAAGTGCCCTTGGTTGCAGGTACTAGTGTGGGTTCTGCAATAAAATTTCAACAATAATATTTCAACATTTATACTTTTTAACTGGTTCATGAGTTCAGGGGGTGCAGCGAGTAATGCTGCTAAAGTACACTGGTCAGGATACCGGGTGGCTTCAGGGCTGCCTCAGGTTTTGGTTGCCGCGGTGATTGCTGTCTAGGCTCTTCTAGGGACAAATGGGACCGCTGTTGCGGGGTTCCAAGTGGAGCTGTGTGCCAACGTGGTTCTGGTCTTCGAGGGGGGATGAGCGATTGGGGGAACTCCCAGTGTCGGTAGAAGTTAATTTGCCTCTTGTAAGTCCCGGATGGTAGAGGCCGCATTCCCGTGGTGAATCAACAGTGTGCGCAAACCTCTCCAATGGTAGGTGGTTTTATGTTGGCGTAGGAGGGCTGTAAAGGGCTGGAGTGTGCGTCTCCAAGCCAGGGTGGACCCCGACAGGTTCGCGTAAAAAGACAGCTGCATATTTTCAAATGAATATGGTGATTCGTTCCGCGTGGCCTGCATTACCGCCATCTTGTCCCTGTGATTTTGGAAGCAAACCAGAAGGTCTCGTGGGGCCGTTGGTGGAGCCTTAGTTGCTCGTGGTAGGCGAAACAGATTTTCTATGGGTACCTGTCTAGCTTGCTTGGGAGGTAAGAGTGACTGTAGTAGTCTCCGCAATGTGTGTGTGAGCTCGGTCTGTGGTATCTCCTCTCCTATGCCTCGGATTTTGATGTTCCGGCTGCAACTCCGATCCTCTAAGATTGCTGTGCGCTGCTCGTAGGTAAAATGCTGTAGTTTGATCTCCTGGACCGCTTGTTGTAGGAGTTGCATGTGTTGTTTGGTGCACTGGGAGTCAGCCTCTAGTGTGCCCAGACGGCCCGTTAGGCCCTGTAGGTCCTTGCGCAGTTGGGCCATGGCCTGTATTGTTAGTCGGAGCTCTGCTAGGAGGTCTTTCATGACCGTAGCGGTCACCGGTGAGGAGTCTGGTTTCGGGGGTGACTTGAGGGGTGGTATTTCCACGTGTGGATGCTCCATCTCCGCCTCTGTGGTGAAGTCATCGGAGACATCCGAGCTGTAGTCGTTGTAGGCGGCCATGTTGGAGTCTTGGGCGCTAAGCGTTTGCTTCCACATGTCGCCGATGCTGTGATGTCGGGCTTAGACTTTTTATTTTTGCGGCCTATATCGTTGGTGGTTGCCCGCGGGTCGGTTTGTTGCCGGTTTCGTTGGGCTGGGTTTGTGTTAGCTGCTCCAAAGTGCTCTTTTGCTGCGGAGCTCGCTTGGCGTGCGGCCATTCAGGTCGGTTGCTTGCCTCCTCCTCCCCCCCCCCCCTGCCTGGGTGTGTGTTTTTATGTCGGTGTGTGTATCTGTGTCATGGTGTGGCGTGTATCAATGTCTGTGTGTGTTAGGGTGTATGTGTCAGTGTCTATATAAATTTGTGTGTATGTGTCGGTGTATGTATGTATGTATGTTTGTGGTAGTGTATGTGCATACATCCAAGCAGTCAAACACCAGCACAACATACAAGCACACTCCTGCAATCTAACACAAATATTACATACACACACCCCTGTATTAAAACTAAAAAAAAATAATAAAAACACACACCTTCACTCAAATACTTGACACAAATGTACATCCATATTTAAAAGTGAACATTACATTCAGACACACCCCTGCAATCAAACGCAAACATTACATACAAACACACCCCTGTATTAAAACACAATAAATGTATACAAGCACCCCTTCAAACACCAACACTGTACATTACACTATAGTGCCAGTAAATGCCCCAGCGCTGTTATACAACCTAGAAATGTTGACTTGGGGTGCCTTCGAAAAATACTGATGTATTAAGGGTGCCTTGAACCTAAAAGGTTTGGGAACCACTGGTTTAGAGAATAAACCTCTTCATGTTTTATTGTTCTCCAAACTGTTCGCCACTATAATTCACTGGTTTATAAAAAATAAAAAAAAATCAACATGGGGCCCATTATATAACTAAATGAATATGGAAAACACTTTTATTAGCGTTTTCTCAGTGTAAGAGGGGTCTCCACTGTGCTGGGTATGCATTGATCCTTTAGTAACCATTTTTATACTAAAACAGTATAGGGGACCCAGTTTGTGGTTCAGACGAACCTATACACAGCTGTAAGTGTTTTTTAGCAAAATCCCCACTTGGAGATGGAGCTGGTGTTTCTCTGACTATAGTTTTATGGAAGTATGCTGGTAATGTAAATGGATTCTTGTAGAAATCTGTTTCACATCCATACATTGTAGCCCTGAAGTATTTTTTTTCTGTAAGTTTGCAATCAACTATGCATAGCACCAAGAGGTTCAGATTTCCTGCATCCCACCATGGCCAAGCTATCTTTTGTAATCTGCTCCTGCTGAATGGAACATTGTATTCGATTTCTAGGTTAAATTCCTCAGATTTTCTGACTTTCCCACATTTGACCTGGCCTGGCTTGTTTTTGGCACAGTGCTTTGAAGCGGTCCTACGCAGGAACCTCACTCATGGGTATTCGCTCTTTGAAAACCACACCAGAACATTAAATAAAACCAACCCACAGATACATGTTTATGGATGATGATGATGGGACTTGGCTTTTATTGTTGTTTTTTTATACATATATTTATTATACATGATATGCCTATTATTTCAAGGAGCAGATAACATTTTTTTTTAATGTTTTTCAAACACCGTACTTCACAGATGGTGACGCCATCTACTTGGTTAATAATTCGATTACCAGGAATAATTCGCAGATTACCTCAGTGCAGTGTGGGGATGCTAAACTGGCACAAAATGGAACATGTATCTTGCTCTGTCTGAGATTAGTGGGAGTTACACAGTCTATCACCATCCACCACCATTTTAAAAGCGGTTGCTAAATTTGCTGCCGCTTGGGACTGTTACTTCCACTAATCTCAGCTCGTGTGCCGGAGCCCCAGAAACAGTACAGAGCAGCAGGGAGCTGGGAATCAGTGTGCACAGAGCCTTATCCCAGCAGCACCCCACTGGACTCCAGGGATGAGTCAAGGTAAGAACAGGGAGCCTGGGTGTTAAAATAACTTTTTTTTAATTTATTTTTTATTGAAATAAAATTAAGTGTGTGTGTATGGATGTTATTGTGTGTGTGCGTGTGTATATATGTGTATATGTATATATATAAATGTGTGTGAGTATTGTTTTTTGTGAACCATGTTAATACCTAAGAAAATTAAAAGTTCCTTGCGCACTATCCTAAATCCCTATACACAATTAAATAACTGGAGGTTTTTAGTATCACTCCAATAGCCATTAAAGTGTAAGCTCACCATTTTCACCAAACTGGATGAGATGTTCCTTTGGTATACTACTGGTACCTGTCACAGCCCCACTTCTTGCTTATTATAAATGACCTACTAGGTTTTGTAAGTTTTAGTTCTGTTTTGTTTGTTACGTTGAGGAAAATATAATAGTGTGAATGTAACTGATTGAACATCACTATTGCAATTAGCTGCTGTAACAGCTGTGGCTATTAATCGTGTCACATTTGTTGTATATTACATTGACTGACTTTAGTGCTGACTAAAGACGAAAGATTTCAAATAAGCACAGAATTCACATTAGACAGTCTGGAACTCTTGGTCCAGGCTGGCTAATGACGTCCAATGACCCTACCGAAGGTGGAGTTGCAAATTCATAGAGAAATGCTGCAAATAGCACAGACTATACAGACTTCAGGCACCATGACCACTTCAGACGACTGTAGTGGTTATAGTGCTTGGAGTAACCATTTATTTTTGTAATTTCCTGGTCAGTTCCCAACAATTCACAGCTTATTGACTAACCCTGAGGGGCATTAGGGGAGAGCAGAAGAACCCTCCTATAGAAGGTTCTCTCCGTTAAGGCAACCAGAGGGCATGTGCAATAGTTTTTGAGATGTTCCTCTAGCAAGCACAATAGCTGGAAAGATATTGTAACAGAGTCACAGATATTAGATGATTCTGTGCTGATGTAATGAAACCATGGGGTTAGCAATATAGTGGCCCCCCAATAACAGTACAATTTTGTTCACATAATATTAATTTGTATGCTTATTTTTTCATTGCAGCTAGTCCGCCGAAACAAGACTAATTCACGATATAGTAACGATCGGTAATTGACCAGGGAACTGCATGTTTAAGGTTTAAATAACTGAGCTTTAAAAGTTGGAGAATGTATTGAATTCTACTATCTGACCTAAAATCCCCATTTAATGAATTACGCTGTAAGATATGCAGACAATTAGCAGCTAATCTGATTTAAACACCTGGGAGAAGGCGAATGGGGGGCGGGGGGGATTCATATATGTAAACTGCTTCATAAACTGATAACAATATAGACCTATACCTGTGTCCAAACTGAGCTGAGTTAATCTTACAAATTGAAAGTATTTTCTGTAATAAGAACATGATTCTTTAAATAAATAGTTAACAAAGAACTTCCAATCAAATTGAATCTTAAATACAGGAATAACATATGTGTCATCATAGTGAAAGTTTTACTGACCAGCTTTTTTTCTGAATTACATCTCTAAATTTGTCTCCTAACTTCCTATAACATATGGCATCACAAAGTCTTGTTCATGTTAGCGTGTGATCCATTCATCCATATTTGTGTGTCTAGAATAGGGATTTACAGGCACCACTCGCAAAATAGGGTTTCAATAAAAAGAAATATTCTTGTGGTTAGGGGAGGTGTGGAATTACACAGCAGACACTATTCATTTCTGTTCTTACAGAAGATGTTAGTCATATATCTCACTATTTATCAAAAACAGGGCTGGCCTCAAAGGAGATCCATCTTCTGTCCCCGATTTGGACTACATAAGTGAAAGATGTACTTACGAGAAACAGAAAACACCTCCTCAGTGTGTACCAGAAGTTTACTGCCAATATCACATTGTTTGCTGTTTGGGCATTGCAGCCACAATTCTTACTGGCAACAAAGTCACAATATTGTCTGCAGTTTACTGTTACTGTTATATACAGTATCTCACAAAAGTGAGTACACCCGTCACATTTTTGTAAATATTTTATTATATCTTTTCCGTGACAACACTCAAGAAATGACACTCTGCTACAATGTAAAGTAGTAAGTGTACAGCCTGTATAACGGTGTAAAGTTGGTGTCCCCTCAAAATAACTCAACACATCCATTTATGTCTAAACCGTTGGCAACAAAAGTGAGTACACCCCTAAGTGGAAATGTCCAAATTGGGCCCAAAGTGTCAATATTTTGTGTGGCCACCATTATTTTCCAGCACTGCCTTAACCCTCACGGGCACGGAGTTCACTAGAGCTTCACAGGTTGCCACTGGAGTCCTCTTACACTCCTCCATGATGACATCACGGAGCTGGTGGATGTTACAGACCTTGTGCTTCCCTACCTTCCTATTGAGGATGCCCCACAGATGCTCAGTAGGTCTGGAGACATGCTTGGCCAGTCCATCACCTTTACCTTCAGCTTCTCTAGCAAGGCAGTGGTTGTCTTTGAGGTGTGTCTGGGGTCGTTATCATGTTGGAATTGTGGCCCAATCTCCAAAGGGAGGGGATCATGCTCTGCTTCGGTATGTCACAGTACATGTTGGCATTCATGGTTCCCTCAATGAACTGTAGCTCCCCAGTGCCGGCAGCACTCATGCAGGCCCAGACCATGACACTCCCACCACCATGCCTGTTCTGAATGGAACCTGTCCTGTGAAACCACTGTATGGTCTTGCCCACCGTGATGCAACTGAGTTTCAGGGTCTTGGCAATCTTTTTATAGCCTAGTTCATCTTTATGTAGAGCAAAAATTATTATTTTCAGATCAGTGTTTTTTTTTTTTCTTGCTAGCATTAAAGTGGCTCTGTCACCTTCTGAGACCTGCGATTTTTCTCTTATTAGCACTGATGCAATTGATAATGCATGACAAACATTCTGGAGCAATGGTTTAGTAAACCTTATACAGATGCTGAGCATGCTCTATATATGTCATAACAGCAGTACAGTGGCCTTATAAACAATATTTCTTTTTTTCCCCATAAAATCTAACTGTATACATTTTTATTGTTATTTCCTATTTCAGCTGCCAAGAAAACATAATATATTTTCCAATTTAAAAAAAAAAAAAAAAAAAACTTTTTGTGAAATAATTGTTGACCGCAGCTGGGAGGGAGCCAAGAAAATAAAGCGACAGATAAGGAAAAAAAAATGGCATTTAAACATTAAAGCTTTGAGAGAGTTGGCAAGAAAAAAAAAAAAAAATTACAGCATATATCTGGAATTTTCCAACTAATGATGTACGGATGTGGTAGTGCTGGGGAAAAAGAGCCAAACTGAGCTGGCTTTGTTCAGCGAAAGAGGCCCCTCTAACATTCCATTTAGCTGTACATATTTTGGCTTCGCTTGTACAGTCTTAACGATATGCTGTACATAAAACAGTTCTGTTGTCACTAAATGTATAGGATTTCACAGCAACAATTGTTTTATGCATTTTACATTATCAATTTTTTTGATAATGACTGCAAAAGCGGGCCTAGCGCATACAGCGAAGAAGGGAGTTCGTTACACAGTTGCATGTTGACAAAATGTATACAATGTTTGCTTAATGGGGAAACCATAAGACAAGAGGAGTAATGTGAAAATAAATATCAAACAGTCCAGTAAGGGTATACCTCCCTAGTGTCCCTCTATAATGAGATCAGTCCCTTCATAGAGCAACATAGAATGTGACAGCAGATAAGAACCATTCGGCCAATCTTGTCTGCCCAATATTTTCCAAATAGTATTTACTGCGTCTTATTTTTTCTAAACTCATGTATTTCTTTTCTGACTTTTGAGACGTTCGTGTGTAAACAAGTGTAAAACAGCTCCATAACAATAAAGCACTATAAAATATCTTCATAAATAATCTGTAAGTAAATGGACCCATCTAATAGCCTTTTAAATTGGCAGTAGGCCATACATATCATACATGTCTGCTAGATAATTGTACCTATACCTTCCACGCGCCTACTGGATATCAGACATATAGATTGGCAAATTTTTGAAAAATATTAATGTTGTTTCCCTAATTTCCGTTTCCATCTCAGGGCGCAAGCTGCCACCAGTAAAAATTTATGTATGAGTTTCCCAGATAGGAACATAAACGGAAAATACTTTGTTCAAGGAGCGTGAGACTAGCTTCAAACATTTGTCAATCCATACATTTTCTAGTACAGTGTTTGGTTAATTGTATAGCGATCTTTGCTATAAGCAAGTTTCTGTAAGGAGATATTTCACTCACATAAAGTGCAAGACCATAGCTGCTCATCCTACGTTTTGTAGGATTCTAATTGCATGTTTTATTGACGAACCCGTGCATGCACACTGATATGACATGTGCATGGCAGGCAACGAATTAGTTGTGATAGCCTCACCAGTTCCCATATGATGTGCAGGGAAGTAAAACCAGAGTAACACTTAAATTCTGTCTCTGCATTAAATTCACAAAGTATTGGTAGGACACAACCAAATACATTTGTAAGTGTTAAATAAATGGTATAAAGATCTGCCTATTTTCTTAATTTGTGTGTTTTATAGCGTAGCATGTATAGCAACAGGAACAAAGACGAAGGCTTGAATAATGTCAAAGTATCCTAAACCCTGTATGTGGGTTTTTAGAGGTTTTTTAAAGTCCTAGTCGAGGGTTCCCCTTTATTTGTTGGCATGTTATATACAATGCTTTTGGGATGACAGTAGTTCTCTTTAGTCCTTCGTAGCAGTTAGATCATTCAGAGAGTACTGTTTGGCCTGTTTAGTTTAGAAAAGTCCTGGTTTGCAGATGTCTAAAGAGAAAAAAAAAACAAGTATGTTAGAAATGTTAGTAGGAAGCATATGGCGTCTGATAAAAATCAACAATATTGTGTTTTGTGTTAAATAAAGAATCATCATTAGAGCACCCTCTGGCTTCCGGCCCGTATGTATTCACAGGGAGATCTAGAGAAAAAGAGAAAAAATGTTTGCATTAATACCGGGAATAAAAACTTTTGTTGTTTGATGTATTCTGTTATGAGGTCTTAAAGGGACATTACACATAATTGTAGTGCTAATAATGCCGATTTGTCTTGTGGTGTAGTACCCCCAGTTTTTGTAACAGTTTTTCAAGTGGACAAAAAAAAAAAACAAGACCCTCTTTACATTCAAAGCCTGGTCCCTTAACTGTCCCTCAGATAATTTGGGTTTAACTTTTATATCAACCGCAATAAACTATCCAGCATTTCAATGAATTGATAGGCCATCAGGGTTATTCAAGTGAGAATTCAAGGTGATTTCCAAGTTTAAGGTCAAAATAGCCAAAAACTACTCTAGCCTTAAATGTGAAATTCACTTTGAATTCTCTATTAAATAACCGTATATGAGTCCCTAGGGTGTGAGATTATCTAAATTGAGGCATCCTTTAACTATTTATAACAGCTCTCATATGTTATCTATTTTACCTGATCTTATATACGAGGGACTGCCTGCGGATGCTTGAGGAATATGTCACGATGATTGCAACTAATAAACTATAATTAGAACAATAAACAATGTGGTTACAACGTTAGTGAGTCATTCTTTGATCTAAAGACCTGATACATTCTTACCCGTTGTGCATTGTTCCTTCGTAGTGGCAACCCAGACCAACACTGCTTATTCATTTTCTTTTTGGGGTATACTTTAGCCAATTTGAGGCTTTTCCTAATCTCCCCAGAGCAAGCAGGTACAACACCGACTGGAACCAGAGTGTGTCAGCCTCTTTGGCAAGCCCTACTCAGGGCTGCGTATGAGCAGAGGCCTTCTGAAATCCTCTGCCCATAGGCCCAGTGCCTTGAATGTAGTTTGTGCAGTGTGAGTGTGTCCTTTTCACCAGAAGCCTATCTGGGACATCAGAGCAGGACCCTGAAATGGGGACTGTCCCGCCTAACCTAGGTCTACAGGGAGCTATTTATTATATTCTTCCTCACTGTCCACAGAGACAGTTAAAGGAACAATCCGAGCACGTTATGTGCAATTTTATAGGTTGTTATGCTAAGTGGGTTTTCATTTTATCATTATTATTTTTTATGTTGTTTGTACTATCTGCACCTGTTCTAGAACATTTACCAATTAATTTACTTTATTTTTCCACAAATAATATATCTCAGGGTTGCAACAAAACCTTTAGTAAATGACAGATAGTATGCTTTCTATAACCTCCACTGTAGCTATTATGAATAAAATTGGACTTGTTTCATATATTTTTGTACAGTTCCTTTATAGAAACCCATTGAGCTGAGACTCAGACCTTTAAAGTCTGTTGGTTTATCATTACATCTCAGCCATTCTCATGATTTGTCCTTGAATGAAAGGGAATCTCTACGTCCCCAAAACATCTTATTTTTAATGCATATACCGTATTTATCGGCGTATAACACGCACTTTTTTCCCCTTAAAATAGGGGAAAAAAATTGTGGGTGCGTGTTATACGCCGATATCCCATAATTACTTACCTGTCCTGAAGCGTGGGCCGGCTTTACAGCGCGCACCGCGGTACAGGAACTTTAATTTAATAGTGGAATTACATTACAGGAACTTTAATTTAATAAAGGAATAGTGCACACTTCCTTTCAGTCCCGCCGGAAACCGGAACCTTAAATTAAAGTTCCTGTACCGCGGTGCGCGCTGTGAAGCCGGCCCACGCTTCAGGACAGGTAAGTAATTATGGGAGGGGGAGGAAAGTACACTATGGGAGGGGAGGGGAGGGGGAGGAAAGTACACTATGGGAGGGGAGGGGAGGGGGAGGAAAGTACACTATGGGAGGGGAGGGGGAGGAAAGTACACTATGGGAGGGGAGGGGGAGGAAAGTACACTATGGGAGGGGAGGGGGAGGAAAGTACACTATGGGAGGGGAGGGGGAGGAAAGTACACTATGGGAGGGGAGGGGGAGGAAAGTACACTATGGGAGGGGAGGGGGAGGAAAGTACACTATGGGAGGGGAGGGGGAGGAAAGTACACTATGGGAGGGGAGGGGGAGGAAAGTACACTATGGGAGGGGAGGGGGAGGAAAGTACACTATGGGAGGGGAGGGGGAGGAAAGTACACTATGGGAGGGGAGGGGGAGGAAAGTACACTATGGGAGGGGAGGGGGAGGAAAGTACACTATGGGAGGGGAGGGGGGGAGTACACTATGGGAGGGGGGGGGAGTACACTATGGGAGGGGAGGGAGGGGGAAAGTACACTATGGGAGGGGAGGGAGGGGGAGAATACTATGGGAGGGGAGGGAGGGGGAGAATACTATGGGAGGGGAGGGAGGGGGAGAATACTATGGGAGGGGAGGGAGGGGGAGAATACTATGGGAGGGGAGGGGGGGAGAATACTATGGGAGGGGAGGGGGGAGAATACTATGGGAGGGGAGGGGGGGAGAATACTATGGGAGGGGAGGGGGGGAGAATACTATGGGAGGGGAGGGGGGGGAGAATGGGATGAGGGGGGAATACTATGGGATGAGGGGGGGGGGAATACTATGGCATGAGGGGGGAAATTTCCTGGAATTTCTTTCTAAAAATGAGGTGCGTGTTATACGCCTGTGCGTGTTATACGCCGATAAATACGGTAATTGATTTTTCCACAATATATCTGCATTTACTAAATTTTTTACAATTTTTTCCTAAGCGTTGAAAACATTCACTATTTGCAGTACTGGCTTCTGTGGCTATTTATGATCCACCTCCTTTTTGCTCAGCACTTATTTGTTAGAACTCTGTTTTATCCAATGAAATACTCAAATAATTGCATTAAAGGAACACTATAGTCACCTAAATTACTTTAGCTAAATAAAGCAGTTTTAGTGTATAGATCAATCCCCTGCAATTTCACTGCTCAATTCACTGTCATTTAGGAGTTAAATCACTTTGTTTCTGTTTATGCAGCCCCAGCCGCACCTCCCCTGGCTATGATTGACAGAGCCTGCATGAAAAAAAAAACTGGTTTCACTTTCAAACAGATGTAATTTACCTTAAATAATTGGATCTCAATCTCTAAATGGAACTTTAATCACATACAGGAGGCTCTCGCAGGGTCTAGCAAGCTTTTAACATAGCAGGGGATAAGAAAATCTTAATTAAACAGAACTTGCAATAAAGAAAGCCTAAATAGGGCTCTCTTTACAGGAAGTGTTTATGGAAGGCTGTGCAAGTCACATGCAGGGAGGTGTGACTGGGGTTCATAAACAAAGGGATTTAACTCCTAAATGACAGAGGATTGAGCAGTGAGGCTGCAGGGGCATGTTCTATACACCAAAACTGCTTCATTAAGCTAAAGTTGTTCACGTGACTATAGTGTCCCTTTAAGAACAAATCTCCAATCCAAAGCTGATCAGAGAAATGGGTGTTTTTATTAAGATTGTATTATGCCTATAAAAAAAAAATCATACTTTATGGTTGTATTAGTTCAAGTGGTGCGTTTAGGGTTGTATTAGTCCACTGTCATCCTTTTTAGTTTTTGTTATGCCTCTTGTATCGCAAAGCGGCACTGTCATGCCGAACTTACCTTTCTCAAGTTGATTCCTCTTCTCTGCCTCTGTCAGGATCTGTTCTTCATTTCTTCCTGTCTGCTCCAGTTTTCTTTAAAACATAAGACAAAGTAGGGAGACTATTTTGTCTTATGGAGGTTTCCTACACCTGACTATCTCTGACTAGCGGAGGAGCAAAGTGTGCTTCATTTCCGTGGTCAGAGCGATTTCCCACAATTCTAACCTTTCCTCCATGTTCTCGCGATGCTTCCTTTCACTATTCCCGAACGTCCTCTCATTTTAGACAGAACGCCGGAAAAAATACAGAATTTCGTCCCCACAGAATGAGAACAGTTTCTCCATTAGTGTTACGACGTGATTCAGGAATTTGTTTGGTCCATCCTCTCCCCCATTGTCATTCAGGTCCCCCACCCGCCTCTCATGGGTGGGGGCCAGGGGGAGGACAATTGGGCCCCACCCCCCATTCATGGGTGGGGCCGGGGGGAGATCAATAGGTTCCTCCCCTCCCCCATTTTAGTTTAGTGCCCCCACCCGCCGCTTATTAGTTGCATAGGCCCTCGTGGGGCTTGGAGGGGACACAATGCTAGTTAATAGATGCCCTAACATGTGGCTATTTGTTAGAGTGGGGGGGGGGGGACACCTTATTTATTTATTTTAAATTTAGGGCCCCCACCCGCCGCTTATTAGTTGCATAGCCCCCTCGTGGGCCTTGGAGGGGACACAATGCTAGTTAATAGATGCCCTAACATGTGGCCATTTGTTAGAGTGTGGGAAGGGGGGGGAACCTTATTTATTTATTTATTTTTATCTCCCTTATGCTATTATGGGTGTGATTTTGACCCCCATAGAGGGAGGGAGGACATGGGGGGGCTTAGGAAGTGGTGCACTCCTCCCTGTCGCTTCTATCTTTACATATTAGAAGGAGGGAACTGCGCGCCGTTAGCTCCCTCCTTGTAATAAACCGAACGAACAAAGAGGTCTTCATTCATTCATCTGAAATTTCAATTCATTTATTCGTCTTTCTGAAGAATGAATGATTAGATGAAATTCCTGTTCGAATGCCCAAGTGTTTAACTAAGCATGCACCGGAATTTCACAGGGTTATCCAGTGTGGGCAAATTACGTGTCCCACAGGGCCTTCATCTACCCACACAAAGATGGTGGCGCCCCGGACCTAGGTCCGGGCACGTAATAAAGATGAAAAAATAGGTAATATGGGGGGCTTAGGGGACAATTAGATGTAGTGGAATCGGGAGGGGGGCTATGAAAAAACTGGATTCAGCCATGACAGTGCCGCTTTAATGATTATATTCCTCCCATTCCTCCCACTTCTCTTTCATTATATTTTCTTTTCTTAGTTGTGCTGGATCTCAATATTTGGGTGCCTCCATTTGGTTTTCATTTGTCCATGATGTGTGTAGTTTGCCCCCTCTCTGGGATTCTTTTGACTGATGGATTGTGGTTAAATAGATTTACTATTTGTAATTAAAATGGAAAAAGATCACACTTCACATGAAAGAAACTAATGTTAATTTAAAAATAAATAAAAGCAGTACATATAGAGGAGGGACAACATGGAATTAATTTAAAAGCAAATCCAGCAAAGTGACAGTGCAGCTTTAAATATTAATTTGTATGTGTCTATTAAAATTTTGATTTCCTGTGTAAAGCTGTTGTAGACTAAAATTCTTATCAGGCTCGGACAACCATGAATTTATCTCCAGAATGAAACTTTTTTTTAAATAAAGGCTGCCAGGACAAGGTGTGTGTGTTGAAATGTTATGGTGGGTTTGGTTGCTCACAGTGACCCTAGGTCATGCCCCTGGTTCATTGGGTGTGCTTCAAGAAGCGTTGCCCATAAATACAGGCAATATGATTCATTTTCCACCTTATCAACATTAGTCATCCTAAAAACATCAGTTGGGCACATGGAGGCTAGTACTCGCGGCCTGTCTTTATCTGACATTGTTCACAACAATGAATTTAGAAAATATATTCCTTCTTCAAAGAGGAGAAAATGGAGGAGTGTAACACATAGCAGTGAAGAAAATGTACAGAATGTTTGCAGAGAAAAAACTTTGTAATACTCTGAACATTTGTTGTGTCGTTTATAAAAGATTTCTGTTTAAAGAAACCCTTACCATTTAACATTACCATTATAATAACCAGTTTTCCTGGTACTGTAGAATCCTGGAGTGCCCCCCTCCTTCCTGCCCCCATCCCATATTGCTGCAGGGGTTGAATCCCCTTCAGACACATACCTGAATCCAGCGCCGATGTCCCTCCGCGCTGGGTCAGGATCCTCCCCCGCCGACATACGCCAGCTGGGGATGCGCATAATGGCCGTGCGTGCATTAGACCTCCCCATAGGAAAGCATTAATCAATACTTTCATATGGAGATTCCAGCGACGCTGGAGGTCCTCATGCATGGAGTGAGGGCGTCCAGCGTGGTTTAGACTACCAAAAGTCGTCTAAGAAGCCGGAAGTCCATCTAGTGGCTGTCTAGTAGACAGCCACTAGAGGAGAACTTAGCCCTGCAAGGTAATAATTGCAGTTTATAAAAAACTGCGATAATCACACTTGCAGGGTTAAGGGTGATGGGAGTTGGCACCCAGACCACTTTAATAGGCTGAAGTGGTCTGGGTGCCTAGTGTCCCTTTAAGTAAAAGCTTACATTTAAAGGACAACTGTCACTTTAGTTAAAATTGCACCACGCAATAAAACATTGAATATCGCCCATAACATGTGTTAATCTGTTTGTGTGTGATTACATATCTTTTAAATATTTACAAACAATTTAGAAAACAGCATTTCAGTCCACGTAAAGCCATAATGCAAATGAGGAGGAAAAAAAAAGAAAGATTGTGTAATTCTCCTCTTATCTGTATGCTCTCTCTATATACTGACTGCCAGAGAGCTAAGGTGGAGGATAATAAGGGGTGTTGATTTCTATATTTTATTTTATTTTTTACAGCTTACAGATACATATATCTTAAATATAAGGAGTGAGAAAACATAACATGTAAACTCCTGGGAAGTGATAGACCCCTTTTAGATATGCATGCCAAGAGAGGGGGAATGAATTAGTATGAACATGCTGTTGTATTCCCTGCAGAAGAGCTGTTCGGGTCACTGACAGACACTCACTACTAGCTAAGGTGAGTTAATGGCTTGTGTTTGTATTTTAACAAATAGAGGGGACCCTAACTAAGCCTTTAGCGCTGATTTCTTATTAACAAAAAAAAATCATTGAATGTTACCGTCCCCTCCCACCCCGCGCCAAGAGGTGCTACGCATTGTCTGTAGAAGTGTAGGAAGTAATTCATCTAATTTGCAATTCCAATGGACCACTCACATTCTGAAATACAATAAGGATTCCAACAAGTCATCTTAAATCAGTTTATTAACAATGTTTTAGTAATATGTAGAATTAGTAATTATATGGTGTTACACCTTTTTTGGTTTTATGGTATCATGTATATACTTATTTTTGGAGATGAGAGGGTGATATCGGGACTCATTCTTCCTATAATGCAAAGTTATTATATATGCATGTTTAGCATTTTTTAGACTGCACTAAATGAGTTGGCAAAATCGGACACGATTGCATTTTAAAAAGTTGTAGACATATGAAAAAAGAGAGGAGTGATTGTCACATTTTGCGAGTATTTTATTCTTAAGTGAACTTGCCAGGCACACAATGTAATGCTGTAAAAAGGGGTTAATGACAAGTACTAGAATTTGAACTATACCACTAGTAAATGCGTGGGTTAAATGTTATACCTACCTGGTTGGCGTCGTCATAAGTACTGTGGGTTGCACACATAGTGACGCATTTTATAAAATGCTGAGAAGCCAGTCTAACCGCTCAGGTTTAAAAAAACAAAAAAAACCTTGTGGGTTAAAATATGTATAGGAGGGCAATTCCTTTATTGTGGCAATATGTCTGCTTACCGATTTACGCAGACAGAGCAAACCCTGCTTCAAAACTCCAAACAAAAGTGCCCAATTACCACAATTTGATTTTGCTACAAATGGTAAAAGCTTACTGTACAAGTCATGGAATATTTCATTCACTGTTAACGTGCTTTCAGCTTGTCACTAGCTCACCAATCACAAAATGCAGTGAGAAACAAACGAATGGAGTCTATAGGTATTTCCAAACTTCCTGGGTATTCTAGTCTAACTACAGCTGGAGAGCTGTAGTAAGGTAACTGGAAGCAAGCATGAGAAGTCATAATGTCCCTTTAAAGACTGTGCGTGCTTGTTTTATGCAGGTAGTTAGCTGGCATTTAAAAGAAAGGTCAGCCGGCACAGAGAAATAAATAAATCAGAAACACAAGGTCACAGCGGTAACAGCAAAGTCTTTTTGAAAAGCTGCTGTACAGAGCTTTTCGACCCTACCTTTCCCACCCAGGGGGTTGTAAATATTGGCCAATGGCCATCCGTCTACAAAACTGCTCTGTCTTTCCCGTGTGTACGGTACATTCAAACCGTTTAACTTCATCCGGACTGAACAGAAAACACCTCATACAGTCTTCCAGCTCACTTTAGGCACCATAGGTGTTAACAATTTTTTTTTTTAGAAAAAGCACCTTCACCTCGTCGGGAATCATTTTTATCCCAAAAAGAAGTCATCATGATGATATTGAAATACAGGCGCACAGAGACATTCTTGTTTAACTATACAGCGTTTGTAAGGTTGCCTCGTCTCTCCGCCATGTTCGTAAAGTGCGAAGAATGTGTAGGATGTTGTCGTTTCTGAAGAAACTCTGAAAGCTTGTCTGTGTTTGCAAGTTGCAAGAATCATTATCCTTCCCTGCCTGTCCTTTAAGCCAAGGTCTTTATATATGTGGAGAAGTTAAACTCTTTGCGGCTTCCCTGAAACCTATTTTCAAGTGTAAATTTTATTTATTAACATATAAAGAGCAGTAACACAGCAAAAGAGCATAGTTTTCCCAAAATTTCAAATTTAAAGGGACACTCCAATGAAAATTAAGTTGTTATGGTGCCAGGAGAGCCCCGGAGCTACTCTTATCTCAAGTGGTTAAACCATTTAACCCCAAAGTTGCCTCCAGCGGCGATGTCTACTTCCCCCCAGACGGTATCTGGCTTCTGAATTTTCTGATTCAGGAAACGCGGAGAGCCTCTGGACAGGGGTGCCATTGATTGCTTGAGAGCGGACAGCTGATGCTTTCAGCCAATCAGTGACTCCCCATTCATTAAACTGGCTTGGAAAAGGTATGTTTCTTTCCAAGCCAGTTTAGTGAATGGGGTGGCATTCTGTGCTTCCTGAATCTTAAAACAGGGCTCAACAAATCCCAGGCGCCAGGTCGCCATGCGACTAAGAATTTTAAATACTACCAGCTTGTCACCCGCCCGCATTCCTTCGAGCCCGCCCACCCACATTGCGCAAAGCTCCCATTCCACAGAGCCGGCCCGGCCGCTGTCCTCAGAGCCCGTATTCCTCAGAGCAGGCCTACAGCCCCTTTACGCAGTGCCCGCTGCCCGCCCTTTCCCCTGCGTGCCAGGAGGAAGTATTTACAGTTCCCTTGACTTCCTCCTGGTGTACAGAGATCTGCACAAGGCTGAGGAGAGGGGAGGGGGAGTCTGGAACAGCCGTAGCTGCTCCTATCAGCCGCAGCCAGCCCCGACTAACCTATTGTCATTTGCTCCTGCAAACCTATTGTCCCACTGGCCCCCAAAGAAGCCATCCCGCTGAGCCCAAAAGGTAGGACACAGGAGGGTGGCTAATAATATGTATTTTTGTGTGTGTGTGTATATCTGTTATGCCTGTTTGTCTGTGTGTATCTATGAATCTTTGTGTGTGTGTGTGTATCCATTTAAGTGTATCAAATAATACTTTGTGACTGTGTGAGAGTTTGTCTGTCAGCGTGTGTGTCAGCGTGTATGTGTCTGTCTGTGACTGTGTGAGAGTGTGTGTGTGTGTCTGTCTGGGTGTGTATGTTGGTCTGTCAGGGGTGTGTGTGTTGGTCTGTCTGTGTGTGTTGTGTCTGGGTGTGTGTGTGTGTATTGTGTCTGTCTGGGGAGGGGGGGAAGGGGGTGTCTGTCAGGGTCTGTCTGGGTGTGTGGGTGTGTGTGTCTGTCTAGGTGTCACCAGCCCCCTCTAATTGCATGGAAATTGTGTTGTTACTCCCCTTTTTTCCAACGCTATGCCGGTCTCATGCAGCTGGCCAGTCTCCATAGCTAAGAATATGGATCTCCTCATAGAGATGTAATAAATCAATGCATCTCTATGGGGAACGTTCAGTGCCTCCATGCAGAGCGTGAAGGAGACACTTTAGTAGCCGTTTGAGTGACGGCCACTAGAGGTGTTACTAGGCAGCAATGTAAACACTGCCTTGTAAGCTGTAGTAGTTCTGGCAAGTATAGTGTCCCTTTAAGAATTGTAATTTTGTCGTTGGGAAAAAAACTGGCTCCTAACTTTTTTAGGTGGCTCCTAGATTGAATGCAAATTTGTCAAGCCCTGTGTTAAAATGCCACCAGAGGAGGAGTGTACATCATCGCTGAAGGCAACTTTGGAGTTAACTGTTTGAGACCGTTTTAAACCGTTGAGGTTGGGGGGAGCTCCTGTCACCATAACAACTTAATTTAGATGAAGTTGTTTTGGTGCCTGGAGTGTGCCCTTAAGGCCATAGAGGCTGAACAGAATCCAAAGTTGACTTAGAGAATTTTTCCAGTTTGGCTCAATTTTAACATGCACCTATGATGACTCACCTTATCCTATGTAACATGTCATTTGTGCTAGACAAAGCGCAAACAGTTAAATAGATTTAAACATGATTTAACAGGCTTTAGTGTTATGCCATCAGCGTAGGCAAGGAAGGAAGGTTAGGGAGGAAAGGGAACATTTGGTAGTTATATATCTTAATATGTATGCTTGTAGGTGATTTTGCCAGCATAGTGTCCTCTTGATTTGCGAAATTATGTTTCACTTTAATAACATTATTATTTACCAAAAAAACACTACATTTCCCCTATAGCTGTTCAGTAGCATGCAGTTATGTGAAAAATTGCATACAATATAAAATATCATAAATATCATACTTAAATAGAATTTGCTGATAAGGACGAATGTAATTATGGATCCTCTTTGGGGCTTTTAAAAATAACAGAAGCACAAAGCATTGGGTTTTTTGATCATTATCACATACAATGCAGGAGTTTAATATTAGCATTATTTGTTTAATGTATAAAGTGCCTACAATTTCTGCAGCTCTGCACAGTATTATTGAGTTAGCAGACACCTGCATTCAGTGAGCTTTGACCCATTACTGTATCGAATGCTCTGCTTGTGCCGGCTTACAGCCTAAATTAGTTTATAGCCCAAAATACCACATTGTATAGCACATAATTGCTGGAGAAGCCCACTCAGAGTTACTGTAAGCTGCAAGAATCCTTAACGGGTTACTATCAAACGCTTTTTTTTTTTTGGCTCAAACACATAAAGTGGAATACTCTTATTCCCACAATCACTTAACAGTAAATAAAGATATGGTATAAAATATACACCAACTAGTGGAGCACTTATACAAGTAAAAGGTGATAAAGGGGTTCACTTACCTCAACAATTTACTGTGATTTTACACTTAAGAGTATGCTTGCAAACATATAAAGAAGGGAACAAAAAAAGAAACAAAAAACATATAGTGTAGATGGTCTTTAGTAGTGATGAGTGATAAAAGTAAATAACTAGAACATGGTCTGAAGCCTATTTGATATTGGCTCCGTAACGTAAACTTTCTCTTTGGGCAGCAACACACCCCTTCATCTATGAAGTACCTCCCAAGCAAACCCATAGTTTCAGGCATCAGATCAATATCGTGTAGACTATCCGAGTACATAGACCAATGCCTGCAACCAATAGTATAAAAAATACCAAGCTATTTAAAAGACTCAGTGAGTATATTAAGACACATTACGGCAGACGTAAGTTCCCTCTACACTATCATTACACATGAAAGGGGCTGCGCTGCCACCAGATACTTTTTAGAACAATCAAAGACATTTTTACTAGAACACATTGATTTTATTATGGAAGGTATTTACTTAATTTTAACTAGTAATTATTTGTGGTACAATGGGGATTTTTATTTGCAGGCCTGTGGGACGGTGATGGGAACGAGGTTCACACCCAGCTATGCCAATTTATTCATGGCCCATTGGGAACTCCAATTTATACATCATGGAGCCGGCTGGGTGGAGGGCCTCGTTACCTATCGCCGTTACATGGATGACCTGTTTTTTATTTGGGAAGGTACTGACCAATGTCCAAAGCCAAAACTGTGCAGTGCAGGTGCCTCTATTGCTGCTTTGAAACAGAATGGAAGCAGCAATAGAGGCACCTGCACTGCACAGTTTTGGCTTCGGGCACAGACTCATCTTTTTATATTTTTTTATCTATTCATTCATTCATTAATTCATTTATTTATTTTATGTATTCTATGTTTACAAGACATATATTTCTTACCGAGATATATCACATTTATGCTTTTTAAGTATACCCATTTATCCTGCTTTTACCTTTTATTTATTTATTTTTTATGAACACTAGTTCCCTATTAAAGGCACAGTACCATTGCGCACTTACTCACTTTCATATCCAGATATTCACCCTATCTCAGACAGATTCTAGGCCAGCTCCTGGTACCTACACACACTTTCGGTGTCTATCCATAGTATTTTCTTTATAGGTTTTAGTGGATTCCTATTTTTCCAGTTTTTTGAGCGGCCTAGTGCCAGTCCCACTCCCTCACTCCTGGTTAACACATTAGGTGTACCAGATACAATTATTTTATTTAACGGTAATTCATATCATGCACATTTAATAGTATTGTGTAGTGCAGCAACAATTAGAGAAATGTGAATGTACTATCTTTTTCAGGGGCGGACTGAGAACCCTCAGGGCCCCCGGGCAAAATAAATCAAGGGCCCCCTTACAGGCCCCACCCATACTCCGCAGCAAGCGCCACCCATGTCCCGCCTCCAGCCACACCCTACACAATCTTTAGACACAAGGAACAAAAGTGCAATAATCCCTTCAAGGCCCCAGTAGAGACTACAATTGAGGGCTAATGGGCCATGGAGGGGGTCTTTCTAGCAGAGGCTATCTCAGTGTCCTTTAGAGAGTGTGTTAGAAAGAATCCCCTCCAGGCCCTATTAGAGACTACAATGGAGTCTAACAGGCTTGGAAGGGGGTCTTTCTAACAGAGGCCATCTCAGTGTCCCTGATGGAAACAGTCGCCTCCAGGCCCCAGTAGAGACTACAATTGAGGGCTAATGGGCCATGGAGGGGGGGAGCATTCTAGCAGAGGCTATCTCAGTGTCCTTTAGAGAGTGTGTTAGAAAGAATTTCCTCCAGGTCCCATTAGAGACTACAATGGAGTCTAATGGGGCCTGGAGGGGGGTCTCTCCAACACTCTGGTTCCTATTCACAATATAGCAACACAACATAGCTGATACCTAGGCCAAGTTGGCTCCTCTTACCTTAATTACTGTTGCTGGCTGGCAGTCTGTGGGCTTGCTGGAAGGCTGTGGGCTTACTGGCTGCGGCTGGCAGGCTGTGGGCTTGCTGGCAGGCTGTGGGCTTGCTGGCTACTGCCGGCAGGCTGTGGGCTTGCTGGCTGCGGCTGGCAGGCTGTGGGCTTGCTGGAAGGCTGTGGGCTTACTGGCTGCGGCTGGCAGGCTGTGGGCTTGCTGGCAGGCTGTGGGCTTACTGGCTACTGCCGGCAGGCTGTGGGCTTGCTGGCTGCGGCTGGCAGGCTGTGGGCTTACTGGCTACTGCCGGCAGGCTGTGGGCTTGCTGGCTGCGGCTGGCAGGCTGTGGGCTTGCTGGAAGGCTGTGGGCTTACTGGCTGCGGCTGGCAGGCTGTGGGCTTGCTGGCAGGCTGTGGGCTTGCTGGCAGGCTGTGGGCTTACTGGCTACTGCCGGCAGGCTGTGGGCTTGCTGGCTGCGGCTGGCAGGCTGTGGGCTTACTGGCTACTGCCGGCAGGCTGTGGGCTTGCTGGCTGCGGCTGTCAGGCTGTGGGCTTGCTGGCTGCGGCTGGCAGGCTGTGGGCTTGCTGGCTGCGGCTGGCAGGCTGTGGCTTGCTGGCTGGCAGGCTGTGGCTTGCTGGCTGCGGTTGGCAGGCTGTGGGGTTGCTGGCTTTAAGCCTAACTGGTGGCCTGTAGGCTGGCTGGCTGTCTACTGGCCAGCCTATGGGCTGGCTGGCCTGTGGGTTGGCTGGCTTGCTGGCTACTGGGGCACTCGTAGATTATTTAAAGAAATAATCCATGCACAATAACCACTACTACTCTGTGTAGTCGTTATGGTGCCAGGAGGGCCGGGCCCCCCTCCCAGAGTAAGTAGTCAAACCGTTTAAGAACAGTTTGACAACTTACCTGGGGTCTGCTGGGATATGAGGCTGTAGTAGGGTATAGGAGCAGTGGTGCAATGTGTAAGGGGTGCAGTCTGTGTGAAAGGTTCAGTGTGTGTGAGGGGGTGTAGTGTGTGAATGTGTAGGGTGTGTGGGGCAATGTGTGTACGAGGGGGCTGTGTATGTGTGTGGCAATGTTAGTATGGGGGGCTGTGTGTGTATGGGTGGGCAGTGTATGTGTGTGTGTGTGAGGCAATGTGTGTAAATGTGTATGGTGTGTGTGGGGGCAGTGTGTGTGTATGGGGGGCAGTGTGTGAATGTGTATGGTGTGGGGGCAGTGTGTTTATGGGGCTAAAGTTCACTCTCACCACTGCGACCACCACGAATACCTGGCGGTCACAGTGTTGAGAGTGAACTCTAGCCCGTAGCTCCAGGGCTAGAGTTTACTCTTGCAAGAGCCGTAACGTTGCCGTGGTAACCGCGGCAACGATCTGTGCTCGCGCAAGAAGGACCCAGAGGAGCTGCAGGCTGAGCTCCCGGGTTCTCTCTTCCTCCCTCCCCTGCCGGCTGCCCGCACGGTGCCTGCGGACAGGGGAGGGGGCAATTGCCCTCCTCTTACCCCCCCTCCCCCTCTTCTTACCCCCTTCTTACTCCCACTCTCTTCTTACCCCCATTCTTACTCTCCCCTCTTCTTACTCCCCCCTCCCCCTCTCCTTACTCCCCCTTCTTACTCTCCCCATCTTCTTACTCCCCCTCCCCCTCTTCTTACTCCTCCCTCTTCTTACCCCCTCCCCCCTCTTCTTACTCCCCCTTCCTCTTTTTACTCCCCCCTCCCCTCTTCTTACCCCCTTTACTCCCCCCCCTCTTCTTAATCTCCCCTCTTCTTACCCCCTCTTCTTACTCTCCCCTCCCCCTCTTCTTACTCCCCCCTTCCTCTTTTACTCCCCCTCCCCCTCTTCTTACTCCCCCCTCCCTTCTTACCCCCTCTCTCTCTTCTTACCCCCCTCCCTCTTCTTACCCCCCTCTCTTCTTACCCCCCCTCTCTTCTTACCCCCTCCCTCTCTCTTTTTACCCCCCTACTCCCCTCTCTCTTTTTACCCCCCTCCCTCTCTCTTTTTACCCCCCTCCCTCTCTCTTTTTACCCCCTCCCTCTCTCTTTTTACCCCCCTCCCTCTCTTTTAACCTCCCCTCTCTCTTTTAACCTCCCCTCTCTCTTTTAACCCCCCTCCCTCTCTCTTTTAACCCCCCTCCCTCTCTCTTTTAACCCCCCTCCCTCTCTCTTTTAACCCCCCCTCCCTCTCTCTTTTAACCCCCCTCTCTCTTTTAACCCCCCTCCCTCTCTTTTAACCCCCCCCACCCTCTCTCTTAACCCCCCCCACCCTCTCTCTTTTAACCCCCCCCTCTTTTAACCCCCCCTCTCTCTTTTAACCCCCCCCTCTCTCTTTTAACCCCCCCCTCCTCTCTCTTTTAACCCCCCCTCCCCTCCCTCCCTCTCTCTTTTTACCCCCCCTCTCTCTTTTAACCCCCCCCTCCTCTCTCTTTTAACCCCCCCTCCCCTCCCTCCCTCTCTCTTTTTACCCCCTCGTAGCGTGGCCGAGAGGCTCTGCGTCCGCGGTGCCGACCGGATTGATAGGAAGACACTGAGTGTGCACCTTCCTGTCAGTCCGGCCGGGTACAGGAAACAGAAACTCCTGTTCCGCGCGGAACAGGAGTTTCTGTTTCCTGTACCCGGCCGGACTGACAGGAAGGTGCACACTCAGTGTGTGTGCGCACCTTCCTATAACTCCGGCCGGCACCGCGGACGCAGAGCAGCTCGGCCACGCTACGGGGAGGGGAGGTGAGAAGCTGCAGCCGCCTGAGCGCTCTTAAGAGAGCGCTCAGGCGTCTGCAGCATTTAAAGGGGCGGCCGGGCCCCCTGATGGCGGGCCCCCCTCCCGGCCGGGCCCTCGGACCATGTCCGAAGTGCCCGACCGGTCAGTCCGCCCCTGATCTTTTTATATAACCATCCAGAATTAGAGTAGATGGTTACAGAGCAATATTGTTTCATATTAGAGCTTAAAAATCCCAGAGTGCCATGACTTCTTATATATTTTATTTATTTATTTAAAGAACACAGGGCACCATAATAACTTCATCAGCATGGCTAACCTTCAGGGGTTAAACTGTTAACAATCTATATAACCTCAAAGTCTCCTGTCCGGTCGGTGCAGGTCATCTCTGCCCCTTCCACATTTGAAATGTCGAGCCTTGGACTGGGTACCGCTGATAACATTACTAGCTCCCCATTCACAAAACAGCTTAAAAAAACATACGTCTCTCGCCATTTAGTAAATGGGAAGACGGGTACAAGGCTTCCTGTTGCAATTAATTAAGAGAACAGTTTGTTAATTGTTTAACTCCTAAAAGTAGGCCAGGGACCTCCGAACACTGTAACAACTTAATTTCGGTATAGCTATTAAGGTGCCTGTAGGCTTTAATGCTTCGACAGTCAGTGCATCCCATTTACATGCACACATGATGGTCATTGTTACTTTGAAGCATTGTATACTCCTAAATAATAATACAACTCAACCAATCATTTAATGCTGAAGGTCCACAATTAAATTCCAAGAAGTCAAGTGTGTCCGTCTTTTGAAAAATGGATAGAAACTGTTCAGAACTCCCAAAAGGACAAGCACTTTAGTGCGGGCTTAGATTACTAAACTCAAAATATGCCCCTGACTAGGACTGGCTTACAGCTTAAAGGACCACTATAGTGCCAGGAAAACATACTCGTTTTCCTAGCACTATAGGGTTTTTAGGTCCCCCCACCCTCAGGGTCCCCCGCTGAAGGGGGAGGAAGGGGTTAAACGCTTACCTTTCTCCAGCGCCGGGCTCCCTCGGCGCTGGGGAACTCTCCTCCCTCTTCCAACGCCAGCGCTGAATAAGCATGCGCGGCAAGAGCCGCGCGCGCATTCAATCAGTCCAAAGGGAAGAATTTCTCAATGCTTTCCTATGGACGTCAGCATCTTTTTTATGGATTAACCATAATGTAAACATAGCAGTTCCTCTAAAACTGCTATGTTTACAGCAGCAGGGTTAACCCTAGATGGACCTGGCACCCAGACCACTTAATTGAGCTGAAGTGGTCTGGGTGCCTATAGTGGTCCTTTAAGAGTGTCATTTCAATTAATGTTGTTGATATGGTTTTCAAAGGAAATTGTAGGTGAATTTGGAGATAAATTAAATTCACATGTAACAAAATGTAAAAGAAGATTGGGACCAACTTTACCCCCCATGTCCACCCATATCCTTTTTAAAGAACTGTTGTGTATGTTCATTGCCAAGCAAAGGGTTAATCTAAATCCCCTGCTATCAATGTGAATTACAGTATTCAGTCATATAACACCTTCACTGAGTAAGAAAAATGTGCGTTTGGTTTATAGAAGTAAAAATATGTCTCAGGCTATACCATGGGGACAGTGGTGGATTCTCTCAACGTATTACTTTACTTTTACACAAATTCTGCCAAAATCAATTATTATTTTTAACATTAAAAAATGTGGCTTAATAAATAAATCCCTTCTACTATACTCTTAAGCAACTGTTACATATTCGACTTCTCAACTATGAAGCAGCTGTTATTCTTTCCAACACAGGCTATGTTTCAGACGATGACTAATCCGACGCTGCTTTCACCAAACCTTGCCATTATAGAATGCTCAGTATGTTACTTAATATTCCTGGTAATTTTGGAGAGAAAGTATGTGTCCCCATGTGTCCTTACACCCTCTGGAATTTGGCCTAGGTTAGATGGACTTGTTTTTAAAGTACGAAGAAGAAAAAACACATTGGCTGACTGTATACTGTCTGCGTATTTCTGTATGATGGCCGAGGATCGTAGGAGGTACAAGGAACAGACAATCTCGGAAACTATAGTTAGTGCGGCCAAATGAAATCATACAAAATAATTCTTTTCAAAAACCAGCTAATGGACACTAAGCGCACCATTACAAATGTATTGGTGATTTTGATTGTTTGATAGATTTTATTTTTAATGATATGCATCATTTTTCAAATAGTCAGATCCAAATAGTTATAAAAAAAATGTTTGCGGCATTCTGCACATTAAGTCTGCCTCCTTTGCCACGCCTCCCTGATTTTAGGAAATCCTTCCTCGTCAGCATATGTACAGTTAAACACTGACGACACTGACTGATGCGAATTGCTGGAAGTCAAGCAGTCTGTATTAGAAGGGAACACCCAAGTAGACACATATTAAATATATCACAACATGTCTGCTGTCTGTCTCTCTGTCTGTCTTTCATATACCCACTGCTCTAATTGCAGTGCCTTATGTCCCCACTACCCAATACTGATCATTCTAATTAGAGCATGGTTGGGAATGAACACACTGTAATTAGAGCAGGGATTTAGTATTGATTCATATTACTAAATATCAATACAGTGAAGAGAAGGCTGAAAACCACACGCGATGTTCAATCTGAATACTGGGTCGCAAACTTAAAGGAAGCTGTCAGCACTAATTATTCCTGTATGTGAATCCTACACTAAAAAAAAAAAAAATTAGGACTGAAAAGGACAATGTCTGTGTTATTTGATTGGAGAGAAATGTAGAGATCTAGCTAAGGCACCGAATATAGTAAACATTGCAATCTTGCAACAACCTGGGAATTATAAGGGAAACATTGATCAACTCAATTCTCGGAGTATGGAAAATGACAGAGACTGTAATGCAGTGAGATTGCATGGGGTCACTTTTTGCAGAGGGAACTTTATTCCCACACTTACCACTGCGAAGCAGCATTCCTATACCTCTCAACAATGGTAGGTATGGAATTGTGACAGGGTGGGTGTATCACGATGCCCTTAAGGATCATGCTTGGAGAGCTGCTGAAGTGCTCCCTGCATGGTCCTTCTGCCCCCTGCACAGTGCACGCGCATCTAATATTACACATGCGCTGTGGTGCCCGAGGAAAGTTCCATGATATCCATAGATGTGGGACACTAGGGAACTACAGCAGGACAGGATCCCAAAACAGGAATCTTGGGAGACAAGAAATATAAAGGAACACTCTATCACTCTTCAACTTGCTGAAATGTATTATGGATTAAAGGGACACTCACTGCTTAGTATATATACCCAAAATGCAAAACTTGCATGCATTTAAGTATATCTAAAAACAGCATGTAAAGCCTGCAGTTCTCTTGTCTGGAGCCTTTGCAAACCCTCCCCTTCTATCCCCGCCCAGACTTTCTGTGACTGTCCAATCACAGACTTCCCAATACAGCTCAATAAGAAGTTTTGGCAAGGCAGGTGCTCTGAGCAATAGCTGCCTCTTGAGTTTAGCTCCATCGAGCTAAACAAACCAGAAAGTAATGTTACCTGTGGTCTGCTTGAATGTCAAGTGTAAATTTCTATTGGAATCTACACTTTTTGCAAAATGAAAAAAAAAGAGGACATGCTCTTCACACAAAGCTTTTCAGCAAGCTAAAGTGCTTTAGGGGTCTGGAGTGTCCTTTTAACCAGCTGTCCCTTTTATCTTATTTTAAAAAAGTGCCAGTATCAAGAGACGTTGATTGACGGTCTAGTTTAGGTGGACCAGAAAAGAAGAGTTTCTGCTCACTTGCTTTGAACTCATGTGTTCAGAACGGTAGGGAACACTTCTAATAAAGAATTGGCTTGTCTATGAGAGCTATGTAATTGCTGTGCATGCGCCGGCTGTGTCTGATATTTTCTATGTGAAGCATTGGATTGGCTAGCTTATGGAGAGAGCTGCAGAGTCTGGTAAATTTAGCGTGATAACTACTGAAAGGAAATCAAGTAAAATTTTTGCATTAACCATGAACTTAGATTTGGGCACCTGTGGCATTGTATTGTGGGTTCACTTGCACCATGTGGCAAGAAAAGTATAAATGTGGTCAGTGGCATATAAATGACCCATTGGGCCCAAGTGGTGTGGGTGCCAGGTCCCTCTAGTTTTAACCCTGCAGCTGAAAACATAACAGGGCGGAGGGATCCCCAGCGCCAAGGGAGAAAGGTAAGTGCTGAAGGGGTTTTAAACACATACACACACTCTCACAAACAGACGCATACACACTAGCTAACAGACACACACATTTACTGACAATCACACACATTTACTGACAGAGACACAGTGACAGACATACATACACACTTACAAAACATACACTCTCACTGACAAACACACACTCACTAACAGACACACACAAACGAACATGCTTACTAACAGACACACACAGTAACACACTCACTGAAACACACACACTCACTGACACACACACTGACACTCACTAGCAGACACACTCAAACTAACACACACACTGACTCTCACTAGCAGACACACACAAACTAACACACACAGTAACACACACACAAAAACTAACACACTCACTAGCAGACACACACATAGTAACACACACACTGACAGAAAAACACTAACACACACACACTCTAATACTAACACACATACACACACACGTTTGGGAGTGCACACACGTTCCTACCTTTGGGAGTGCTGAGGGGATTCCCTGGGTTCCAGTGGGGCTGCCCGGCGGCCGGTCCCCTGCATCAGTGCGGTGCGCGAGTGAGCTGGGCAGAGAGCGCTCCCTCACGCGCGCGTCTGCCTGCCCGCCCGCCCGGTGACACCAGGGCCTGCCTCGGGGGGCCCTGAGGTGGCCAGCTCCTGGGCCCCCCAGAAGAAGAGGCTGGCCACACTGGCGTACATACCAGGGCCTGCGACCGCAGTATGTATGCCACTGAATGTGGTATAAAACCAGCTGCTGGGTCTATGTGTGTCTAATAGTGAAATGGTCACAGTAAAAATATTGAAAAAGTTAAAGTTCCTCATTATAATTTTGTATTTGAGGTGGATGGGCTTATAAAAAAATATTTGGAAACTGCTCCGTAAACAATTGTAATCAGCGTAAGTGGTGGTTATGGTGCCTGGAATATTACTTTACGTATACCTGATACAAAACAAAAGTTAAAAGCTTTGCAAGACGGGGCAGTCCAGACATTGTGTTCTCAGTAGGGATCGACCGATATTGATTTTTTAGAGCCGATACCGATATTCTGTGAACTTTCAGGCCGATAGCCGATATAATTTGCCGATATTCTGTACATTTACCATTTTGGAAAATAAAAATTATTTCTAAAGGTAAATGCACAAATTATACATGCCACGTGTAGTGGATGCAGTGTGTTTAGACAGGGGAGCTGTGTGTGTTTGTGTAGTGTGTGTGTAGTGGATGCAGTGTGTGTTTGTGTAGTGTGTGTGTAGTGGATGCAGTGTGTGTTTGTGTAGTGTGAGTGTTGTGGATGCAGTGTGTGTTTGTGTAGTGTGAGTGTGTGGATGCAGTGTGTGTTTGTGTAGTGGATGCAGTGTGTATTTGTCTAGTGTGTGTAGTGGATGCAGTGTGTATTTGTCTAGTGTGTGTAGTGGATGCTGTGTGTATTTGTCTAGTGTGTATATAATGAAAGCAGAGTGTTTGTGTAGTGTGTGGGTAGTGTGCGTAAAGTTAATGCAGTGTGTGTGTAAAGTGAATTCTGTATATACTAAATGCAAAGTGTGTGTGTGTTTGTGTAGTGTGTGTATATAAGGAATGCAGAGTGTGTGTATTTGTGTAGTGTGTGTATAGTGAATGTAGTGTGTTTATATAATGCAGAGTGTGTTTGTATAGTGTGTGTGTAAATAATGCAGTGTGTTTTTGTAGTGTGCATTATATAAACACACTACACAAACACACACTGAATTATATAAACACACTACACAAACACACTGTGTATATAATGCAGTGTTTATATCATGCAGTGTGTTTGTGTAGTGTGTTTATATCATGCAGTGTGTTTGTATAGTGTGTGTATATAATGCAGTGTGTTTGTATAGTGTGTGTATATAATGCAGTGTGTTTGTATAGTGTGTGTATATAATGCAGTGTGTTTGTATAGTGTGTGTATATAATGCAGTGTGTTTGTATAGTGTGTGTATATAATGCAGTGTGTGTTTGTTTAGTGTGTGTATATAATGCAGTGTGTGTTTGTATAGTGTGTGTGTATATAATGCAGTGTGTGTTTGTATAGTGTGTGTATATAATGCAATGTGTGTTACACACACACACTGCATTATATACACACACACTGAATTATATACACACTATACAAACACACACACTATACAAACACACACACTATACAAACACACACACTATACAAACACACACTGCATTATATACACACACTGCATTATATACACACACACTATACAAACACACACTGCATTATATGCACACACACACTGCATTATATACACACACACTATACAAACACACACTGCATTATATACACACACTGCATTATATACACACACACTATACAAACACACACTGCATTATATACACACACACTATACAAACACACTGCATTAGATAAACACTGCATTATATACACAGTGTGTTTGTGTAGTGTATGTGTATAATAATGAAGTGTGTGTGTGGGGTAATTTTTTATGAATTTTTTTATATTAATTTATTTTTTTTATAGTTAATCATTATTATTTATTTTTTGTTGTCCCCCCTCCCTGCTTGTTGCCTGGCCAGGGAGGGGGGATATAGCAATCCCTGGTGGTCCAGTGGCATTGGCTGAGCTGTGGGGGGAGGGGGGAGGGGGAGGGGGAGGGCGGGCAGCAAGCGTTTACTCACCTCCCTGCAGCTCCCCAGTGTAAGTCTCGCGGCAGCGTGCTACGGGGAGCGTTCCCATGGCAACGCTCTGACGGCCGCGGGTCTTGCAAGATTTACACTGGGGAGCTGGAGGAGCTGCAGGGAGGTGAGTAAATGCTTGCTACCCGCCCCCCCCCCCCCCCCAGGCCGGACCGCCGGGCTTGTAATGAGCCTGGCGGTCCTGGGAGGTATTATCGGCAATATCGGTATCTCTATTGGCCGATACCGATGTGGCAGCAGCAACCATCTTTAAAACTGTATTTTCTTTAAAATGTATGTACCACTTTAAGAACCAAGGGTATGCGTGTGTAATGTATTACAGGTCTATGGCGTTCGTATGCTGGCGGCATAAAAACCCGTCGGCATTCAGGTAATCGTTCCACGAACAGTGATTTCCATCTCTGTTCGTGTAACGAGCAAACTGGCGAATGGAGACCACCCTCAGGAGGTCGTGTGGCTCTCGCTAACGATTGCAACATTGTTGCAATCGGTAAATTAAGAGGATTCAGGGTGGCCGTCCTTCGGGTACCGACCACGCAGCGGTCGGCCATCTTGGATCCTTTGTTAGCCCAGCGGTACTTGGTCGTCGAGCACCTGGAACTAAAATCAGCTGCTCGACGGCACGAGTACCGCTGGACTTCTAAGCCGTTCGGGAGCCCCGGTCCTTCGGTAATAGGTTTCTACGGAGTCCTTCAGTAGTTTGAGGGGAACTTAGAATATATGTGTATTTCGTGCGGCGTTCGGTTAGTTGAGCTGGGATCTGAGCGGCACTTTCACGAAATGTGCGCTCCGGCCCCAGCTATCTACCGAACGTCCTTGGATAATACCTCTACTCCGCTACAACCGATATTGCCGAAAATACCGAATATTGGCCGATTATGTCGGTAAAACCGATAATCGGTCGATCCCTAGTTCTCAGACAATACAGCACAGAATAGGCTGGGAATCTGCATATCACACTTCATCTCTAGAGAACTGACAGTGAGTGGGAAAACAGAAAATTCAGTAAAAGTGACTTATGTGCAAGGCAAAGCAAGTAGGGACGGCTTTATAACAGGCTTTCTTGGATCGGTGTAAGGCTCCAACCCAGAACTTGTCTAGTTATCCAGCACAGAGGCTTTTGTGATGGTAAAAAAGTCTGCTGGCATTGAGTGAGAAATCTCCTCACACCCACTTTTTTTCCTCACACCCACACTTGTAAATTAGGTGCAGATTTTTCTACAAAAAGAAAAAAAAATACCATAAGGAATGTTGAAAACCTGCTGCAACAAATCTGCAAATGATCTACGTGTTCTTCTGTAAAATGTGTTTTGTTTTTTGTCTACATAACGTTGATGATGATACACACATGGGACAAATACAATAAGTATTGTCAAATGGTGAAAGTATATTCATTGTTGAGAAAATGCCATAAAACAGAAGAAAATGCAATCTCATATGAAATTGCTGATACCACACGCAAGCAAGAGAACTGATTTCTATAGTGTCCCTTTAAGGCGTCCCCCAGGGATGCCAACCGCCACTTCACTGAGATGGGGTGGAGTGGTTTCAGAGACTCCTTTTCAATTAAAGACTTTATATCTTAAACGGCATTGTCGCCATTTGTGGACTTTGGTGAATTTGCAAAGTCTCCTGACAGTAATATTGTTGCTGGTGGTCCAGTGAACCTATCATTGTCACCATCTTGATCTGGCATGGGTCCTCTTTGGTGATGACGTCACTGCTCTACTCTTGCGCATGTGCGAGAATGTAGGATTAAGGTCTATTGAGGCTCAGGATCCACCATAGAAAAAGCTAATTCCTTGCAGCAAAAGAAGTCCTTACTTTGTCAATTTATATCTCTTGACTGGGTTGGAATTTTAGTAAAATGAGTATTGAGATTCCCTATTTTTTATGAAATACTAGTTTTTCATAACTTATCTTTCATAGCTTAAATAACTTAACAGCAGGATGCTATGGACACCTGTGGTTACATTTTCAACTCTTACCCCAACTTCTGAAGCGTTTTAGCTGAGCTACAACCTGCACAATCATCTGCTGCGTGTGTGATGATAACATGATCAGCTGTGGTTTTGGACAAACTGCAGTTTAGCAGAGCGGGACCCAAAGAGGGCCATGACATCACATACACAGCTACAGTGAATAGGACTTTTTTTTTTAGAACAGAGGAGACAGGGTTAAGATGTAGAATTCTGAAAAAAATATTTACAAAATTCAGCATGCAAACAATACAGGTAATTATTTAAGCCAAGTGCAATACGTTATATTGGCTCCCCAGAGTGTCCCTTTAAGCCTCATTAGATATGAAATGAAGTCTTTGTGTGTAGAATGGCAAGGGAACAAATTATATCTAACAAATAAAAAGCAATTAGTTAATGTAACAATTAATTAAAAACTATTACCTTTGAATTTCTGAAAAGCAAACTGTGCTTGTCAGACAGCAAACATATTTGAGACTTTCATTCTTTTTTGGGCGATTTTTGTATTATGTTTTATGATTGTATACATACATTTAGACATATTTGTCTGTTTCTTTCAAACATTATGGTGGGTTTTTTTCCCCCATGTTTTGAAAGTGTCACAGTCACCATGGCAACAGTTGTTAGGTTCTTGTTGATTGCGTGTAGTACAATGCTCCAGAAATACGCTTTCTAACACATAATATAGATGCAGGAACTGGCTTACCACATCCTTTTTTGTAAGACAGAGTGATGTATAAAAAGAAAGTATATTCACGTTGAAATACAAGATTTTAAGCATAGTTAAGCCTGTTTATAACTGCAAAATTCTATTTAAAATTTAAAGGGAAAGTGAGATTTTCAGTTACACAGAACATTTGTAATATCTGTGCAATTATATAAACATTATGTACAGTGACGTTTGTTAGGAAGAAGAAAAAAAGTCAAATTGGGAAGATCAGGAATGTTAAATTACAATACAATGCTAAAGCTGGTATTGTCTGTGTATGGAATGCAATTTTTGTGCATATGATATTAATTTTGGCGCATTTACTCTTTGACATGTGCTCAGCAGCATACATGTTGCTATAGGTTCCGTCCCTAGAATGTATTTGACTGTAGCATCAGCACCAAGCCTATTTTAGAATGCTAGTGAAAAATACTTGCCAATATTTTAGCTGTTAGGATTTAGTCTACTTATGGTATCAATGTAGTTTTGTGCGGAACATTTTTATTAGTTTAGGTTAGCATATCGGGCAGTTTTGCAAGAATTGCATAATTAACGAGTCCTGTCTAATTTACAAATATATTTTTACAGGCGCTGATTGGTACATTATCATATTTTGCAATATTAATGTTATTCATCAAAGTGTGGATTGTTGAAGAATCAAGCTGAATTTCAAATAAAATCCGAACATTAGCTTGCTTGCAGAGTTTTCCTAATTCCAAGATTTGATACATCTCTTTAAATTCACTTTTAATTCTCAACTTTTCATATTTAAGTGAAATACATAAGAACTATCGGATTATTCGCTTAGGTTCTTCTTATGCCAACTTGTGATCTGAATGGCAAAATTTAGGCAAAAATTGTTGATCTGTTGATTATTTAGTTTTTTTTTTTTTTTTTTGATTGCCCAGGTTACCTTCTTGCTGAAAGAACCATTTACATTAACAATTGACAATGGCTAGGCAAAGTTGGTGGTTACATTAAAGAGAAACAACGTAGAAAAACTCCAAGCTCTTAAATCACTTAGTGTCCAATATTTCACTTTATAAAAGTGACGATTTCAAGAGAAATTCCAGAATTTTGTTTTATTGGTAATGCCAGGTAAAAAAGCAAATGAATGGTAGATGGATAGATTAATATGCAATTAATGTTCATCATTTCGAAACTCTGGATTAATTAAACAAATTGTACCTTATATAAAACAGTTTGGCGCTGTGGGGAGTCGAATCATGCGGACAATTAAATATTTACATGCAGCACCAATAAATATTGCATATAGCAGGATGTATCCACCCAAACTCAGTCACGGAGAGCAATTCATAAAGTTTAACTTGGCAAACGCCAACAACTGGCAATGAATCTATTTCTGCTGTGATTAGCCCCGTTCTAATAAATGAGTTATACATTAATAGGTATCCAAAGAAACTTTCTGTATTCCCTTTTTTTAGGAGTACAATTCTGGAATGCCACGCTATTATAGTGAATCGGATATGCCCTTAAAGAGAGACCTTAAACTGTAACGTGTATGTCTGAAAGCTTTAGTGTATCTACAACACAATTTAATCAGTTCATACGGGTGACATTTTTGTAACCGAGCTGTGAGCGGACATTGACAGACAGAATTGACACAGGCTGTCCGGAAGGTAGAATTCCGGTTGCTTGATTGACAGTTCTGTAGGGGCTGTTACATAGACGCAGTGATTTTTCCAAAATTCTGCAGTCCTGGCAGTACGTGTTCTCACGTGTACATGTTCTGTCTGCACCTTAAACTTGCAGTAATGCAGAGTTCCTTTTGCGTTTAGAGTGACCCTTTAACAAGTCTTCCATGGGTGATACCAAACAGTCCTTGTATTTGGTTGGAAACCCTTACGGCTGAATTATGCACACTTAAGGGACTTATATTCATTCTTCTGAGCGAACGTCAATAAAGTATTGATTTTTGTTAATTGATACTAGAGCGAATCGATCTCACTTGTAGACACTACAGATAAATTAGTTGGAACTGATTTGTTAAAAAATGACCAGAAATTTTATTCGGACGAATGCCTTCAAACTAATTTTTGCACATGTACAGGGAGTGCAGAATTATTAGGCAAATGAGTATTTTGACCACATCATCCTCTTTATGCATGTTGTCTTACTCCAAGCTGTATAGGCTCGAAAGCCTACTACCAATTAAGCATATTAGGTGATGTGCATCTCTGTAATGAGAAGGGGTGTGGTCTAATGACATCAACACCCTATATCAGGTGTGCATAATTATTAGGCAACTTCCTTTCCTTTGGCAAAATGGGTCAAAAGAAGGACTTGACAGGCTCAGAAAAGTCAAAAATAGTGAGATATCTTGCAGAGGGATGCAGCACTCTTAAAATTGCAAAGCTTCTGAAGCGTGATCATCGAACAATCAAGCGTTTCATTCAAAATAGTCAACAGGGTCGCAAGAAGCGTGTGGAGAAAGGCGCAAAGGCGCAAAATAACTGCCCATGAACTGAGAAAAGTCAAGCGTGCAACTGCCAAGATGCCACTTGCCACCAGTTTGGCCATATTTCAGAGCTGCAACATCACTGGAGTGCCCAAAAGCACAAGGTGTGCAATACTCAGAGACATGGCCAAGGTAAGAAAGGCTGAAAGACGACCACCACTGAACAAGACACACAAGCTGAAACGTTAAGACTGGGCCAAGAAATATCTCAAGACGGATTTTTCTAAGGTTTTATGGACTGATGAAATGAGAGTGAGTCTTGATGGGCCAGATGGATGGATTGGTAAAGGACAGAGAGCTCCAGTCCGACTCAGACGCCAGCAAGGTGGAGGTGGAGTACTGGTTTGGGCTGGTATCATCAAAGATGAGCTTGTGGGGCCTTTTCGGGTTGAGGATGGAGTCAAGCTCAACTCCCAGTCCTACTGCCAGTTTCTGGAAGACAACTTCTTCAAGCAGTGGTACATGAAGAAGTCTGCATCCTTCAAGAAAAACATGATTTTCATGCAGGACAATGCTCCATCACACGCGTCCAAGTACTCCACAGCGTGGCTGGCAAGAAAGGGTATAAAAGAAGAAAATCTAATGACATGGCCTCCTTGTTCACCTGATCTGAACCCCATTGAGAACCTGTGGTCCATCATCAAATGTGAGATTTACAAGGAGGGAAAACAGTACACCTCTCTGAACAGTGTCTGGGAGGCTGTGGTTGCTGCTGCACGCAATGTTGATGGTGAACAGATCAAAGCACTGACAGAATCCATGGATGGCAGGCTTTTGAGTGTCCTTGCAAAGAAAGGTGGCTATATTGGGCACTGATTTGTTTTTGTTATGTTTTTGAATGTCAGAAATGTATGTTTGTGAATGTTGAGATGTTATATTGGTTTCACTGGTAAAAATAAATAATTGAAATCGGTATATATTTGTTTTTTGTTAAGTTGCCTAATAATTATGCACAGTAATAGTCACCTGCACACACAGATATCCCCCTAAAATAGCTATAACTAAAAACAAACTAAAAACTACTTCCAAAAATATTCAGCTTTGATATTAATGAGTTTTTTGGGTTCATTGAGAACATGGTTGTTGTTGAATAATAAAATTAATCCTCAAAAATACAACTTGCCTAATAATTCTGCACTCCCTGTATATTTAATGAACCCACACACCACCATACTCCTCCTGATTAACTGGGGGCAATGGGGACCATCATCTAATGAGCTGCAGCAACAGTAGCAAAGATTAGCCAGCAAAAAATGTATTTAGCTTAATATGGCATTGTGAAGAATTTACAAGTATTCACCCACTTTTCCAGCTCAGCTCTATTGCCTTGAACTTTGGAATTCCCTTGCCATTATTTTCAAAAGTTGAAATCTAAATTTAGGACAATTGTTACAGCTTGGTTAGCTTAGCCTGAGTTTTTAATCACTACAATTTAGTATTTAAATCCCTTAGCTTGTTACATAAGCTCATATGTCACCATTAACTCTCTTCCCTAAATAGGCACGCATTTAATATTGTCGGTTTTAACTATCTTTCTCTCCCATTACTCCTAGGCTAGGTTTAGACTAATGAGCACCAAGTCTCTAAGATTCTCCTATTTGTGTCTAATTCAAAATAACTTTTTGTATATTTTTGTTTTTTTAACAAAGTGGTCAGGTAAAGCAGCGAGATAATACTAAGAAATGGTTTCTTTTATTTGGTAACATCCTCGACAAACAATACATACATTTTCCAAGAAGAAGTAAAACCTTTTGTTTGGTAACTGTTTTCATAGAAAAGGAAGGAAAAAAAAGCAACTAAAAATGCATAAATATGTGCTTACCGCACAGCTGTCAACCAACGGGACATATCATTTTCGAATATTTACTTTGCCAAGCAACATTTTATTTCTAAAGTTTTTATTTTATTTTCATGGTAACAATACAATGATTTTTTTTTAATTAGCCGTTGATGAGTTTGTTTTGGTTTTCTCTATAAACTGAATGTATTGCCTAAAATCAACTTCATATGCATTAGCAGACAGAAGCACAGCTCCTAGTATAGTATACTATAGAGTAAATCAACTTTTAGAAATAAATGTAATTTGCTTGAGTGCACTAGTATCCAATAATTAGGACACTAATTAGCATTAGAATAACTGTTTGACGTTGACCCATTACATGGATTTGGGACTAATCTTAAAAGGGCACTTCAAGCACCATAAACATTACAGCTTATTGTAGTGGTTATGGTGCAATTAGACATTGGGTTAATTCTCTCTTTGTAAAACCGTTATCAAGCAATTTGAGAGAAACCAGGTGATTCCTAGGCACTCAAAGCCCACCCCCTTGTCCTGATGATGTCATAATGAGAACATTCACTTCCTCGTTGTTCATAGAAAATATTTGTATGGCATATGTGTATGCTATTGGATGCTAAAGCCACTTAAAGAGAGGCATTGAACAGTGGTGTAAATTTACTCATCATAAAGTTACAGCACAGGTAGATGTCATACTAAAACAACTGGCACCTCAAAGCTAATTTTAGATACAATAATCATTTCATCACGTTTTGAAAGGAAGTGTATTTTTTTAAAATAAAATATATGTAAATAAAAAATTAGAAAATGCCATCCAAACCTTTATGGGACTCTCCAGTTCCAGGAAAACATATCCGTTTTCCTGGCACTGCAGGACCCTGCAATGCCCCCCTCCCTTCTACCCCCATCCCAAGTTGCTGAAGGTGTTAAAACCCCTTCAGTGACTTACCGGAGTCCAGCTCCGATGTCCCTCGGCGCTGGGTCAGGCTCCGCCCACGCTCCTCCCCGGCAACCACAGCCGGCGGAGGAAAACGTATGCGCATGCGCACGGACATAAGACCTCACCATAGGAAAGCATTATTCAATGCTTTCCTATAGGGATTCCAGCATAGACAGCCACTAGAGGAGGACTTATAAAAACTGCAGTAATTACACTTGCAGGGTTAAGGGTGGTGGGAGTTGGCACCCAGACCACTCCAATGGGCAGAAGTGGTCTGGGTGCCTGGAGTGTCCCTTTAGTATGTGACCGGATCCTTCAGAGATAAACATGCACCTTGTGTCGGACAGTGTATGAAAAACCGACAATCTCTTCTTCTGTGCAGGGAGTGAAGCAGAGAACACCATAGAGACTGTCTGTCTTTAAACACTGTCCGGCCCAAGGTGTATGTATATGGCTGAAGGATCCTGTCATATACTAAAGGTAGGGATGAGTATTTCTCTTTTATTTACATATACTTAATTTAACAAAAAATCTATTTTATTTCAGACCTTGATGAAAGCATTGTTGTATATGAAAAAAAAATTGAGGTGACAGTTGTCCTTTAAGGTTTCCTGCTAGAACTATAACTATATATATATATATATATATATATATATATATATATATATATATATATATATATATATATATATATATATATATGGCCAAGGTAAGAAAGGCTGAAAGACTATAATGTTTAAAAATGTAGTGGTGATAAATTTGAAGTATCCCTTTAAATTGCTTCCCACATTTTTATATGAACTATCTAATGAGAAAAATAGTTTTTACTTCAAAAGTTAAAAGTAACGTCCCCATTCCCATGTTGTTTTTATATTCTGTTTACTTATTCCCATATATTTTACAACTTTGGGTTTGTAAGGTCTAAAAAGCAACATTAAATGTATAAAACCACACTTCTGTATTTACCTCTATCCTAGAACTGAGCACCTCCATCTTAATTACCAGTAAGTCATTTTTAGAAGCTCTATCATTGGATATGGTATGTGGTGGTGGAGAAACAAAAAATTATATATGTTTAAAAGAGAATGGATTACCACATAAAAAAATTGTAAGCTCAAGTAGCACTAAGTTAGCACTAAAAAGAAAGTGTTGTTTTTCAAGTATATCTCTTATAATAGAATCTGTGATACGGTAGAATTGAATAATTGTGGAACCTTCTAAAACAATGCACTGCATTCTAAAATGGCATCCATTATTTTCCAATCTAGAACCTCTAAAGCCATGCAGTGCTTTCTAAATCGGCATCCATTCTTCTCCAATCTAGAACCTCTAAAGCCATGCAGTGCTTTCTAAATCGGCATCCATTCTTCTCCAATCTAGAACCTCTAAAGCCATGCAGTGCTTTCTAAATCGGCATCCATTCTTCTCCAATCTAGAACCTCTAAAGCCATGCAGTGCTTTCTAAATCGGCATCCATTATTTTCCAATCTAGAACCTCTAAAGCCATGCAGTGCTTTCTAAATCGGCATCCATTCTTCTCCAATCTAGAACCTCTAAAGCCATGCAGTGCTTTCTAAATCGGCATCCATTCTTCTCCAATCTAGAACCTCTAAAGCCATGCAGTGCTTTCTAAATCGGCATCCATTCTTCTCCAAACTAGAACCTCTAAAGCCATGCAGTGCTTTCTAAATCGGCATTCATTCTTCTCCAATCTAGAACCTCTAAAACCACGCACTGCATTTTAAATCGGCATCCATTATTTTCCAATCTAGAACCTCTAAAGCCATGCAGTGCTTTCTAAATCGGCATCCATTCTTCTCCAATCTAGAACCTCTAAAGCCATGCAGTGCTTTCTAAATCGGCATCCATTCTTCTCCAATCTAGAACCTCTAAAACCATGCGGTGCTTTCTAAATCGGCATCCATTCTTCTCCAATCTAGAACCTCTAAAGACATGCAGTGCTTTCTAAATCGGCATCCATTCATTTCCAATCTAGAACCTCTAAAACCATGCAGTGCTTTCTAAATCGGCATCCATTCTTCTCCAATCTAGAACCTCTAAAGCCACGCAGTGCTTTCTAAATCGGCATCCATTCATTTCCAATCTAGAACCTCTAAAGCCATGCAGTGCTTTCTAAATCGGCATCCATTTTTCTCCAATCTAGAACCTCTAAAGCCATGCAGTGCTTTCTAAATTGGCATCCATTTTTCCAATCTAGAACCTCTAAAGCCATGCAGTGCTTTCTAAATCGGCATCCATTCTTCTCCAATCTAGAACCTCTAAAGCCATGAAGTGCTTTCTAAATCGGCATCCATTCTTATCCAATCTAGAACCTCTAAAGCCATGCAGTGCTTTCTAAATCGGCATCCATTTTTCTCCAATCTAGAACCTCTAAAGCCATGCAGTGCTTTCTAAATCGGCATCCATTCTTCTCCAATCTTGAACCTCTAAAGCCATGAAGTGCTTTCTAAATCGGCATCCATTCTTATCCAATCTAGAACCTCTAAAGCCATGCAGTGCTTTCTAAATCGGCATCCATTTTTTCCAATCTAGAACCTCTAAAGCCATGCAGTGCTTTCTAAATCGGCATCCATTCTTCTCCAATCTAGAACCTCTAAAACCATGCAGTGCTTTCTAAATCGGCATCTGTAATAAGCGTTTAACTCGCAAGTTGGAATAAACTTGGAATTAATAATAACATTAATAACTAAACATAATAACTTAAAATAATAACTTAAAAACTGAGTGTAAAGTCAGAGTCCACACTCCTTGCTTTCGGCAATTCAATAATATTTATTAAGAGAAGCTAATTAAACAAATAAACAATACATATACATTTGAAATAGGCTAGTATATGTTGCTACTAAAAACTAATCATTGACTGAATGGAAAGTATGCTAAATTAACATAACAAAACAGGCATAGACACGTGATACAGTTACCACTCCATTGATCGTCAGCTGAGAGAGTAAGAGAGAGAGTGGGTGTGTATAGTGGGGAGAGGGGAGAGAGAGAGAAGGTGAGGAGGGTGAAGAGAGGTAATTCCAAAAGAGAGAGAAAATGTGCTATTCACAGGGCTTTAAACAGGTTAGCCCCTCCTTCTGCTGGACACACCTCCCTTAGTCAATCCCTTAGGATGTAACAGAACCAGAGTGCCTCCTGGGGGAAGGGGGATTGAATTGGAAGGGAATGGGGGAGGAGTTTATCAACAACCCAACTGATATTGCCTGGTGAAAGGCCATGTGCTTCACAGAGGACTCCATTATTGCCTAAGGGTAGAATGGGGGCTTGAATCCCTGTATTAGAACACAATAACACTTCATTGGCATACAGTTTGGCTGTTAATCACATCCCCCCACTTATTACAGCATCCATTCTTGCGCAACCTAGAACCTCTTTCTACACTTTCCGAGCCTTTCTTTATTCAGCAACCTCGGTAAATAACCATATCTTCAAAACTACTCTGTCTATAGCAGAATCAATTTACAGGGATTCATATTATATAATCATTATCCTTGTCAATTGTAAAAATATTTCAAGTATCATTCTTCAATAGTAGTTTAGTATGAACTAACAAAGTCTGGTATACACCTGCCATGGGACCTGACAAATAATATATGTCTGTTTTGGAACCAATAGGATAGGTATAAGAAAAATGTTTGGTTAATTTGTGTTTTAGAACTAATGCTAGTAATTGTATAGAACGGCAATTCCCCTGACTAGTGGTTCTCAAGGTTATTAGGAATTTCTTAAATATGTTCTATTGGGGAAACTGACAAAACATGGACCATTGGTTTGTCTCGAGCATTGGATTACTAATCTCTACAATAGGCACTGTTTCTCTTGTTTTCTATGGGGATAAAAAGGCTCATGTTTAGTGTTCTAGATCAAACATTAAATAGTGTAAAGCACTGGCAATTAATTTGGCAAAATTGATTACTAAATTTAGCCTTTAATGTCTGTTTAACCCAAGCACTGAAAGGTTCAGATCTTGTTGCGTTTGGGTTGATTTAGTGACGATATTAAAATGAATGGCATCCTTAGATATACAATTAGTTGCCTGCGTATTCTAAATGTATAACAATGGTACTTTGTTGTAAAACATTTATTGAACACTTCTCCGGTAAATATGTGCTATAAAAAGATTAAGATAATCAGTAATAACGTGTTTGCTGAGCACCAGTCAGTAGTTCTGTGCTGAGAACAGATTTTATGTATTCTTATCTACAAACCTGAAAGAATGCCGACAAATATTTGTTTGGTTTCCATGGTGAGAGGGAGGGGGATTGTAATTTTTTTATATTTAATATAACAGAGTGTATTGAACTATGTCACAGGGACATCAAGGGACAGAGATCAGTCTTTGGATATTCTGTTTATTGAATAGATCTGCACTCTGCCAAAAGACTGAGGTTTTCTAATAGCTCAATTGTTTCAGGCTAATTAAATGCAGATTGAACATTAAATAGTTTTTTCTCCATTATTGGTAAGGTTTAGATTACTAGAGCAGAACATTGTATATAACCCTCCGTGCAGAGCTCTGTGATGTTTTACTAATTACATACCAGCCTTCATTGTTGTCCCATAAAGCGGGAGTGCGGGACAGTGCCGGGAATCTCGTCACTCGCGCCGCCCAAAAGGCAGGTCAGATTGATGTAAATGCACGTCAGGCTGCGTGCCAACCCAGACTACTTTGTGTTAAGCATGCAGGGAGCGCTGTCTTAATGCTCTCTCCAGAGTGCTAGAGCCTAGAGTGTACCGCAAGTTCATTTAAAGATACGCTTAAACTAGCTTTTTTGAGCAGTTACTTTGTTTTAACAAAAGCAAGACATCAGGGGAAAATGGTGGGACTGGACCCTAAATTCAAGAGGTTTACTTACACCTTTAAAAAAAAAAAAAAAAAAAAAAAGATTTTAATATTTATTTGTGATTGCAGAAAAATAAAATTAAATGTTGAAATTCACCTTCACACTCTATCCTGCAACGGTGTGCTTTCATTGCTCTTGATCATTTTCTGTCATTGAACTCAGTATGTGACAGTTGTAAAAATTAAAGGAGCACTATAGGGTCAGGAACACAAACATGTATTCCTGACCCTGTAGGGTTAAAACCACCATCTAGCCACCCTGATCCCCTCATGCCTCCCTAAATATAGTAAATCTTACTTGTATTCAAGACTGCAGCTGCTTGCTTTGTCACTGTTTCCTTTAGACCTGCCCATTGCCTGCTGACATCAGCAGAAGTGGTAGCCTGATCCAATCACAGTTCTTCCCCATAGGATTGGCTGAGACTGACAAGGAGGCAGATCAGCGGCAGAGCCAGCATGATTCAAACACAGCCCTGGCCAATAAGCATCTCCTCATAGAGATGAATTGAATCAATGAAGCTCTATGAGGAAGGTTCAGTGTCTGCATGCAGAGGGAGGAGACACTGAATATTTGGATGCATTTTAGGCAGCCATGACCCAGGAAGGATCTCTAACAGCCATCTGAGGAGTGGCCAGTGAAGTTATCACTAGGCTGTAACGTAAACACTGCATTTTCTCTGAAAAGACAGTGTTTACAGCAAAAAGCCTGAAGGTAATGATTCTACTCACCAGAACAAATTCAATAAGCTGTAGTTGTTCTGGTGACTATAGTGTCCCTTTAAACAGTGTTTGTTTCCCCTCATCCAGTGCATTGCGGGATTTGACTTTGCCTGGACTAAACATGATTGAGATATAATTTCCTAAAAGTATTCATTTTAAACAAACGGAGCATCACATGGGAAAAAAGTTAACTTTTAACCTATACCTTAAAGGTATCGTTAATTTTCAATGTTTTATTCGGTAATTTAATTTCTAGAAAAGTCAAGGTTCCCTTTTAAGTTAGCTTCTACATTAATTAGCAAATCCACTCCAATGGTTTTTAACGGGTATTGGATATACATTTCAGAGTCTACTATGCTGCAATTCATACACACTCACTGCAGGGTGGTTTTTGTTTTGTTTGTTTTTGCAGGCATTCTACTAATTTTTGTATCTTTGTTCCTTCTTAAACAGACATGCTTAGCTCAGTTCTCTTTGTGGTAGTTTTATTTAAACATGTTTAAGGGAGAAGACACTGTTTGGTGCATTGTGGTTTGTTGCTTAAAATTATGGTGGTATCTGATGCCTCTCATGATAGACGTTCACTTTTTTTTTTTAATTTGAGATGTATAGCATGCATTACCAAGATATAAAATGTTTCAAAATAGATATTAACTGTGCACATTATGCAACAATTGCATGGTTTAATCACAGGGGTTTTTTTTGTTTGTTTTTTTGTTTTTTTTAAAGGAACACTCCAATGGAAAATGTTTTTTGACAATGTACTATATATACCTCCAGTAAAAACATACATGTACCGTATTTATCGGCGTATAACACGCACCGGCGTATAACACGCACCTCATTTTTAGAAAGAAATTCCAGGAAATTTTCCCCCCTCCCATAGTATTCCCCCCCCCTCATCCCATAGTATTCCCCCCTCATCCCATAGTATTCCCCCCTCATCCCATAGTGTTCCCCCCTCATCCCATAGTGTCCCCCCCTTTCCATAGTATTCCCCCCCTCCCATAGTATTCTCCCCCCCTCCCCTCCCATAGTATTCTCCCCCCTCCCCTCCCATAGTATTCTCCCCCTCCCCTGCCATAGTATTCTCCCCCCTCCCCTCCCATAGTATTCTCCCCCCTCCTCTCCCATAGTATTCTCCTCCTCCCCTCCCATAGTATTCTCCCCCCCTCCCCTCCCATAGTATTCTCCCCCCTCCCCTCCCATAGTATTCCCCCCCTCCCCTCCCATAGTATTCTCCCCCCCTCCCCTCCCATAGTATTCTCCCCCCTCCCCTCCCATAGTATTCTCCCCCCTCCCATAGTATTTTCCCCCTCCCCTCCCATAGTATTTTCCCCCTCCCCTCCCATAGTATTCTCCCCCTCCCCTCCCATAGTATTCTCCCCCTCCCCTCCCATAGTATTCTCCCCCCCTCCCATAGTGTACTTCCCCCCCTCCCCTCCCCTCCCATAGTGTACTTCCCCCCCCCTCCCCTCCCCTCCCATAGTGTACTTCCCTCTCCCCTCCCCTCCCCTCCCATAGTGTACTTCCCCCCCCCCCTCTCCCCTCCCCTCCCCTCCCATAGTGTACTTCCCCTCCCATAATTATTTACCTGTCCTGAAGCGTGGGCCGGCTTCACAGCTTGCACCGCGGTACAGGAACTTTAATTTCATGTTCCGGTTTCCGGCGGGACTGAAAGGAAGTGTGCACACTATTGTGCACACTTCCTTTCAGTCCCGCCGGAAACCGGAACATGAAATTAAAGTTCCTGTACCGCGGTGCAAGCTGTGAAGCCGGCCCACGCTTCAGGACAGGTAAGTAATATGGGATATCGGCGTATAACACGCACCCACGATTTTCCCCCTATTTTCAGGGGAAAAAAGTGCGTGTTATACGCCGATAAATACGGTATTTAATTATGCATTTTTGTTCATTAGGGTAAATCTAAAAACAGCGTGCGAAAGCTGCAGTTCTCTTGTCCGCAGCCTTTGCAAGCCTTCCCCTTCTGACCCCGCCCAGACTTTCTGTGTCTGTCCAATCACAGGCTTCCCAATGCAGCTCAGTGAGAAGTCTTTGCAAGGCTCCACTGAGCCAAACAACAAGGAAGTAACAGGACCGGTTGTATGTCAGCCAGGGGTGTGTAACAAGATACATTTATAAAAGTGCCAATTTCTATTGAAATCTGCACTTTTTCTAAAATTTGAAGAAGACACACGCAAGCTAAAGTGCTTAAGGCGTGCAAAGTGTCCCTTTAAATCTAACATCAAGACCAAATGCATTACTACTAATACATTTTGTTACCTGCCAAATCATCAGTTAACCTGTAAATTTTATAAAAAGTAAATAATCTGCAAAAGACAAAGTTGGACAACTTTGTGTTGACATTATAAAGCACAGCATTTTAGGAGCTAGCTTATAGGTTTTCAGGAGAAGCAGTTGTTCTGAAATAAGTAACTAACTAGCAATAGACGTACACCAATGGTAAGAGAGCCTTGGCTTTTGGGACTTTCTCAGAGTTGAGCAAAGATCATTTTATTTTCCAATATTTTTTATTAAAGGTTTTGTATTTTCGTTTCAAAGAAGCTTTATGCAGAACAATTACAGCAGTACAGTAAGGTAAAGAAGTAACGTATGAGACATGCATGTCTCACATAAAAACAACCAACAGTGTTATAGAGCTGAATACAATCGAGTGACATTGCTATTAAATCCATTAGAAGGCTGTAGTTAGAACAAGCAGAAATTGTCACCAGGTAGCCTTACTGGACGGGATGTAAAGCGTGATGCGTATTCCATCACTGTAATACAGGAAGGGATATAAGCTGTAATCGAGGTACGCAGGTCACATACGTAATCACTTGACCCTATATCGTGACATATAGTAATCAAATAGCCCTATAAGGTAGAGAAATGTTAATGAGCAGCTTGTGTAGGCTTAAATTTTAACTAGTCCTTTGTGCCGATGTTGGTGTGAAAGGATGGCGTCCCCTGTGGGATAGCGAACTGTGGAGCCTGCCCGAAATTTATCGTGTGTACAGGCTACTGTGGCGGATTAGCCACTGTTTATTGTGTTTTCATAAAGATGTGTATATACCTTTAAGAACCAAGTATATGTATGCTCTATAGGTTCCATGCGAACCATAGCGTTCGTATGCTGACGGCATGAAAAACCGCCAGCATTCATACAATTGTTTCACGAACAGTGAATTTCAACACTGTTCGTGAAACGAACAAACAACCGAAGGGAGACCACACACAGGAGGTCGTGTGGCTCCCATTAAGGATTGCAACATTGTTACAATCGGTAATTAGAGGGATTCAGGGTGGCCACCGTTCGGCCACCGACCACACGGCGGTCGGCCATCTTGGATCCTTTGTTAGCCCAGCGGTGTTTTGTTGTTGAGCGCCTGGAACTAAAATCGGCTACTGGACGGCACGAATACCGCTGGACTTCCAAGCCGTTCGGTAGCCCCGGTCCTTCAGTAAAGTGGTTCCCTAAAGTCATTCGGTAGTTTGAAGATAACTTGAATGTAATACTTGTTTCGTGCGGCGTTTGGTAGTTTATGCTGGGATCTGTGCGGTACTTTCACGAACTGTGCGCTCAGTCCCCAGCTATCTACCGAACGTCCATTTGTTTAAATGTGAGGAATATTCTAAAAGTTATGTATTTTAGTATAAAATGCCGGTTCTGCTGCACGGAGGGATAATCCACTTAACTGTATATTTTAGTGGGAGTATCCCTCTCGTCCAGCAGTGCCTGATGGGAGAAATGTGCAGAATGCCCCTGTTATGTCAGTATGGAAACCCCTTGCATGGGGACTTGCATAAATACTGGAACTGTGAATAAAGACCTCAGTTGACTCCCAGCCTATGTGTCGTCTAGTTCTTGGGAAGGAAGGATTCTTGCAACGCTACCGGGATTATTGTCTTCAAGGCACCATTTATTTGCCTGGATTATTCTATGTTGTTCCTGTTACCCAGCGGAGATACTGTGGATTATACTACCTCTCCGCTACAGCTACTTACGACATAGTGAAGCCCTAGATGTATGTGTGTTCGAATCCTATCATATGTATCGGAGGGTCAACCCTACAGGGCTTTGGAGATCCAAGAACCGGGATATTGTCCCAGATCTTGTGTTAGAGGTACCGCATACTTCTCAAGTGTCTCTGTTTAGGTGGGGCAGTTCCTATTTGGGCCAAACATCTCTGTCCCTCTTTTCTGTCCTAATGCTTCATGTTGTCTGATTGTTTAACCATGCTCCACAGCAATAATACTCACATTAGTGTGTTTTTAAACCAGGGGTGCCCAAAAGGTAGATGCCTACATGTAGAACTACAAATCCCATGATGAATTTAGAATGTCTGTAGAATGATGAAGCATCCTGGAAGTGGTAGTTTTAGAACATCTGGGGGACATCTTTTTGGGCAACTGTTTACAAACTATGTGATAAGAAATCAGACTGTGTAAGCAAGATACACTGTTCTTGTTCTAAAATTCATTAAAGTTACATAAATTGCAACTATAATGAATTTATTGCTACCTGCATCATTGTATGTCCACAGTCTCTTATTCTGCATATTGCATGTTTTGATATAACATACTGTTTGATCTTGCCCAGCTCTGATCATCGTGCTTGTTGTTATGGCTAATCAGTTCCTCATATTTTGCAGGTTGTCACCTTGTGGTACAGAGCCCCCGAAGTCTTACTCCAGTCGAGTTACGCCACGCCTGTGGATCTCTGGAGCGTGGGATGCATATTTGCAGAAATGTTTCGTCGAAAGTAAGAATTATATTCTCATATTTTCTCAAAATCAATTGTTATGGAAATTAAATAAGTACCTTGTTAATTTCAGATTGACCATTCATCAGTAGGTAAAATGAAGATGTTTACATCAGTTATTCTATGGACCATCTGTGGTTAACCTCTGGATCCTTGATGTTTCTAAACTACATTTCCCATATTTTCTAGCCAGCCTTTAGGTTTCCTTTATCTGAAAGCAATGATCCCCGTGTTGGCATTATTAAAGTGTTCTTAATTTCCCAAATTACTCTGTCAGCATTTTCTCAGTCCAAGTATTTCTTCATATGAGTACACCGGCCAAAAGTAACCGATGCAGAAATAGAAAATACATGGTTTGTATATAGACTATGCTGCTAAAAATGTCATGATGAGAATAAATATTGTAGTCTAATAATTTGTATATTGTAAGCTCACAAGCTTTCCAGCTAAACACTTTGTATAAAATGGCTTGCATGGCTAGATCGCAGATCAAGGGCAGGACCCTCTCCTCTTGTATTGGTCTATGTATATCATATTGTCTTGTGTCCAACTATACATCACTGCAGAATTTGAGACAAACTCAATGAAAAACACAGAAAATCCCAATGACATACATGCTCACTCGCATGCACACAAGCTAGCTACAGACAAACTCATTGGCGTACACATACAAGGTCACTACTGACAAAGTCTTTGACACGCCAGAACAAGCTCACTATACAGACATGCACACTGACTGACACACACACACACACACACAAAAGCTAGCTAGTTGGAGATGTGGGGTGTTGATTTAAAAAAAAAAAAACCTGGCAAGAAAGATTTAACTGTACATACAGGTAACTAATATCAGTACCTGGTTGCCCTAGCTCTGATGAGGACCTGTCGGGACCCTTGGACAATTATTGTGAGCCTTAACAGCATGAAGCTTTAGCAATGCAACTTTAAAAAAGTTTAACACAGATTGTAAGGGTGACACAGGGGACAACAGACACCGTAGTCATTTCAGTGAGATGAAACAGTTACACTGCCTACAGTGTCCTTTCAGGGACTGCATTCAATCTATTACAGCCCTGAAGTCACTACATTTGTGGCACACTTAGAGGTGGCTTGAGGTACACTGGATGAGTGTCGCTATCGTAGAACAATGGAAAAGCTAGGGAGAGAGCAATTTACAGTCCATTTGTAAAGATGCAGAGGGACAAAATTCAGATAGAATTTGGATAGAAAACTCTATCTCTGCAGAGTGCAAACCAAAGGTAGAGGAAAGGATGATGAAAATGGGACATTTTGGGCTAAATTAGTTTTGGCTTGCTTTGCAATACAGAAGAAATATAAACATGTTAAAAAAAATGTAAGCTGGGGGCGGGGCCTGACCGCAGAGCCGAGTGGTTGACAACCTCAAGAGCTCCGGCACAAATACGCAAAAAAAGCCACTTTTCCCGTCCAAAACGGAGACTAATCGGGTCAAAAGACCCAGCAATATACAGGGAACATCAAGCGGAGTGCAATGCTACCCATCAAGCGGCGAAACGAGCAATATATACCGGACAAGCGACGGAGGCCTACCCGACAGGTGGGAGCGGGAGAGGCGGCCGCTCTCCCCCCGCCACGGGTGAGGACTTTGGTGTGGAAGGGTCCCAGTTCCCCCCCCTCTGGACCGGTGGGGGTCATCCCGGTCCACCAGCATATGGCGAGCACCCACCTCTGGGACGCAAGTCAGCGCCACACCACACAGACTGGCCCACGAGGCCCAGCCAAGATGGCCGACGGTGGAGCTACTGACCTGAAGCAGCAAACTACTGAGGAATGGGCAACGGCTTTCAAGGCTAAATTTGAAGCTGTCTGCCTGCGCTTCTGGGAACGATTGGAGGCAAGGCACTCACATCCCAGACCGATGCCTTCTTCACCGACAAAGAATCATAGCGCACCCCCTAAAAAGCAGCCGGGACGCCCAAGCACAGCGCTGCCGATGCGGAGGAGAGTGCAGGGCGCTGGGACTCAGCAGACGAAGCGACGAAAGGGTATTACCCGCACGAAGCGGCCTGTTGGAGGCCATGCAAAGGCACCCCGGCCGCCTACGGGAAGCTCCGACGGACCGCCCACCACCCTCCAGGGCCACAGATGCCCACAACCAACATGGCACCATAATCAAAACGGAAGCCCAAAGCCATCTCCCGCTCACTGCTCCGCCAAGACAAGCCTGAAGGGCAGAGGCGAACTGACAACCGGCACACACCCAGCCAATAACAAACCTGCGTTACAGCCCAGATCAGGGACGACACTGGTGACCAGTGCCTACATGCACAAGCCTCCACACCGATGGCAGATCTCTCAGACAGCGTTGTGGGACTTTGCAACTCACCTCCCAAGGTCTCTGCACCTCCCGTTGTTAAACCCACGGCAGCGTGACCGCATTCCTCCCCGCAGACTGGGCATCGGATGAAAGGGAGGTAAGACCCGGTCTGCCTGATGGCCAGCTCCGGTGATGAAATCGACGTAGACGACCCGGAAAAACCCACTTAACCTGACGGACAAATGTAACAAGCCAACACCCATGGACATAGTCCTTCTCATAACTTGGACTAAAGTTTTTTTTTCTCTAAGCTGACACTGCTAGCCAACATATACCATAACTACCCAGAGATGCTGCAAAATTTGCCATAGACTACCTCTCATTATTATTTGTTTGGCTCAGAGCCAGGTAGTTTAAACTTACCTATGCGATTTTATAATCTCCATTATGTCCACCTATCGTTAAAGTGCAGCTGACTAGCAGGTTACCCAGCAGCCAAATAGCCTACCCGTAATAGCCTGCGCCAATTAATAGCTTTCTGGTACAACATTTATAGCACTGTTCCAAGTAATGTCTCAAAATTGTTCTAACGATGTTAGCAAACCACCCTCACGCACACGCATGTAGTCCCTTAATTCAATTGTTGTGTTCTGCACCCATAAACCATTTAAGCCATACATGTATACCACTACCACCAATCACTATAAGCATAAAACATGTAAAGCCGGTACCTAACGGAACCAAAACGTGCAGAAGTTTGCATAGTTATCCATAGTGATGACGCATCAGCGCGCCACACGCGTTTACTCTGTAAAATTTACGTTGAATAACCGAATGTTTAAGCTACTTAAAATCCTAGAATGTCATTTCCTGCAATTCTCTACCACATAAAAAATGTGCAATGTGTTATCAAGCCATGCTTTCTTACAACGCTGTTTATTGTTATATCGAGTGCTCATGCTGTTGGAACATGGCACACGCCTCTGTAACTGCTTTTTCCTTTTGCACACAAAAATAAAGAATTATAAAAAAAAAAAAAAAAAAAATGTAAGCTGTATGTTATTAGAGATTAAACGGTTTAGGTGGCGTTTTTCTTTTGCTTGTTATTTACACAAATGATTTTCCAGTGTAAAAACTTAGTTTTGCCTGCCGTCCAGTGTGTATTTCAAGAAAATATGCAATGTGTGCTTTAATGACTGTTTCTGTAACATATCAAATCAGTGTTATAGAAGCTTCATTCAACTTTCATGATTTAAGTGTTTTTTTACTGGCTCTATTTAAAGTAGAGTCAGAGGCGTGGTGGTATATCATAGTGATGCATCCAATTAATTTGAAGGAGACAGAGATCAATTTAATTTTAAATTAATTTAATGCATCACTACGATGTATATGCTTCTGACTCTAGCTAAAATTCTTTACACAAATTCCCAATATTCAATGGAACATAGCATGATTGTCCTCTGTCTCCCTTACTTTCTAAATCACTATAGATTCCTGGAACGTGTTTTGCTATGTATCACAGCATTTAAAGTCATTGGTCCATTCAATTCAAGTCTTGCACCTTACACATATCAGGTGATCTGATCCTTCGTTGATTAATACTCTTTTCACAAAGCCTGATAGTCTGAAAAGTTATCTTCAGGGAAACTTGTCCACACTTTCCACTTTAGCAGCTGTACTCATTTAAAGGGAAAGCTTGTTAAAATTACAATAATTTTGGTGCAGTAACTCCCCCGGGTTTTGTCAAACCCTTATAATGTGGTTTGACCATAACAAACACGAAAACAGAGGGGTTCCAAACTCAAGGGCCTCCCTTTCTGCTTTAGACCTAGTGATGCTGTAAATTCAGGTGTAAAACCGTTGCAACTGTATCATTGTAACCCTTTCACATATTTTGCCTAAATAATTAATACAGTATCAGTAGCAGTGGGTGAAATTTGCCAAGAACCTTTTTTTCCAGTACCCCTTGTAATCGGTTTGCAAATTTTACATGTGTGTTCCCATGTCATGGGTTATGCCTCTGCTTTATATGCTAAATATAAGATTAATAATAACCACATCGAATGTTTTTCATTAAATCATGTAGAGTGAAACAAATTGAACTGTCCCTATCTGTTGATTAAGCACATGGGGGAGTTACGACATCCTATCGCACTAGATGGCTTACATTTCAGTTCATGTAGTACGTTTTTTCCTGTCCAGACAGATGTTTTCGCAAGCAACAACAGCTTCTTGATTGATGGCCGTTGTAAAAAGCAGTAACAGTATTAATCTGTGGTTGGATTTTACTGTTACAATGAGTCCCGGGCAAGTCAGCTGTGGTTTTCATTCCAGCTTCCTTTCATGCCAAACATCCAGTTGGGGACTGAAGAGTGTGGTAACAGAAACAGTTTTCTTGAAAAAAAAAAAAAACTGAAAGTCTTCAATGATAAGGAAACGAGCTTCTGCTTTTTGTTCTGTTGTGTCTATTGTAAAGATAAAAAAATTAATTAATGACCCCTACTATTCGGTTGCTGGCACCTCTTGAATATAATAGTTAGAAGATATCTGTTACCAGTTAATTGGGGTTAGTAAACCGTTCTTTAAGAGAATCGAGACTGGATTCCTGGAATCTAAAACTGAATGCATCTTCCGGGAACCCAGTAAGACACCCTTTCATTACAAACAGCAGTGGTAATTAACATTTTCTGTTTATATACAACTTCAGATGCTTCTCTTCCAGATTCTACCATTTTGAGACATGTTGCATTTAGTTTATGCTCAATTCTATCATTTAATGATCTCCGAGAGGGTATTCTTTTTAAAATACTTCAACTTTTTTATTTAGGTATTGTCTAGCTTTCACTGGTTGGTCAGTGTTTAAGGGCTTGAAAGAAAAGCATAATAGTTCTGGTTTACTGCTGGCAGGTGATGCCTAGAAAGGTGTATGCACAAAATTATGAAAGACTTTCCCAAACCCTGAAGTCTGAGGGAGCGGCATGGTCAAAATGTTCTTGTGTCACGTCAGCAGCGGGTCGCGTTTACCCTCAGCCCATTTCCACACAGCTGGTTGGGGCCTGGCAGAGTTTTCGTGTCAGTCTTCATCTCTGGCAGTGGTGCTTGTGTTCACATTCTGACTGTAGCCGTGTCACGTCCTGCTCTGCTCTGTTCTGATGTCTGGACTTGGCTTATGGTATCCAGTACTCTTTTTGCTATTCTTGCTTAGTTTTCCTTGTTTTTTTGTTTTTTTAGTCTATGTCTGGTTTTCTTTATGCTGGGATTTCTGGGTTCATTTCTATAGTTCGTCCCTGGATTTCCCAGTCTCCAGGTTTCATTTAAATGTTTGTTTTATGTTACCGCACCCGTTTGTTTTCCATCATTCCTCTCTGTTTCAGTGTTCCTGCAGGCAGCTCCTCAAGGCTTCTGCCCTTTCTTGCAGGTAAGTGCTATATATGTCTTTTGGTTGTTTTAGCATACATTAGGCAATGTAGGACCTGCCAGATATGGGGTACATTGGCGTTGTTGGCAGGCTTATGCAATGTATGATCATATAGTGTGACTAAATCCCCATGATTTTCATGTGTAGTGCTTAGTTGTTTCTCCTCTTGTTTTGCCTATGTTATCCTGTCTTGTTTTGGTTTGTATACCCAGTCCATGTACAGTCCTGTCCAGTCATGCCCATGTTGGGTTCATATTTTCCTTGTGTCTTGTGTATATGTTCTGGGTTTAGCTTGCTATCTTTCTCTGGTTCTGGGTTCTATTGGTTCTGTCTTGTTTTCATGTTTGGTGCCTATCTCTGGTCTTGCCTTGTTTCTGGTGCTGGATGCAGTCTTGCTGCGGAGCCTCCCTATTCAACTCCTGGGAGGTCTGCTTGATTTCCAGGCTCCTAGTTCCTGGTATCCGCTGAAGCTGATTCAGGGTCTTGGTATGTGGCTGCACAAACGCTGGTGCTCAACACCAGGGAGCGTGCGGTTACCCTGCACCAGACCCTGCTAATCCACCTCCACGCTGAAGACTCCCACTTAACATCAGGCATATTGGGTCCCGGTCCATGCTCGCCGCCTGGACACTGTGTCTGGGTTCCGGGCAACGGACCACCACCCTGACAAGCTGGCCACTGCACATTAAATCCATTTAAAGGCTTTGTGTGAGTGTGAGTGGACATGCATGCTTCAAGGCACCATCATTGCGCATGCACATTCCAAAGTCACATGATCACTACTGGCAAATCACAACCTTCTTAGGGCTTTTTAAACTCTAATTTTTAAGGCAATTTTAACTCTTCTATTCTAGTTGACCTTTTGGCATGTCTTCCCATTTACCTCCTCTCTGATCTCCTGTTTATTCTAGATTTTCCGTTAAATCCGGCCACTCTACGGTCCTGTAATATGTTTCAGGGTTTCTGGTATTTAGATATTTGGCTACTTAACCCCTTAAGGACACATGCCATGTGTGACATGTCATGATTCCCTATTATTCCAGAAGTTTGGTCCTTAAGTGGTTAAGTTCTGCGTGTTGGGTATCAGACTATCCTGACATCTTGTTCCAATGCTGTTTATGGGGCAAAAACATTACATCCAGGAAAACTGTACTTTGTTCCAGAGCTTTTTGGGAGATCTGTAATTATCTGATGCCAGCTGGTGTTTAAGATTTTAGCAATTCTCCATAATTCTCAGTATTGTTAATACGCCATTTACACATTACCTCCCAACATCATGAGCCACGCCATCTAGACGTAGGATCTCTCTGAGAGTGAAAGTGCTGAGTGAGGGCAGAGTGTTGCCAGTATTTACAACAAATATTTTATTGTGTTGCCATCATTTTGTTTCTACAATCTGTGCATTTGTTGGCCGTTTGGCTAGGAAAATGGATCAGTCCCATAATTATGGTTTTATTCCGTACTACTGCAATGATGGTATTAGTAAAACATGGACACATTTGATCCACAGTGATATGTTACTTATTGTTACATGTTACATTATCCCATGCATCTAATTAAGCAAAACCTGTTACAGAATAATACTCCAATAGGTGTATTAGACATGCATTTATTTAACAATACAATAGATCTGGCAGATACTTGCATTATACACATCTGAATATGTGGATTTCCAAGAACTAAAGATTAAACATGTCAGCCCTCTTTGTGATGCAGCACTTTAGTACTGCATTAGGCTGGTGCAGGGTATCACTTGAATTCAGAGTACACTTGGATTGGTTCAACCAAATTGGGATTCTGCTGAATTGGGGCGAATCGTCTGTTTGGCCGAATTACGTTTCTCCAAAGCACTGTACTGACATATTATTATTATTATTATATTTATATAGCGCCAACAAATTATGTAGCGCTTTACAATGGGTGGACTAACAAACATGTCATTGTAACCAGACAAGTTTGATGCAAAGAAACAGAGGGATTGAGGGCCCTGCTCAGTGAGCTTACATGCTAGAGGGAGTGAGATAACGTGACACATAAGGTTAGGGAAGTAGATTGTTAGAATAGTATTCAATGAAGACTTAGTGTGGGGTTATTTGGAGCCCTCAACAGTTTAATTGATATGCTTTTGTGAAAAGGTGAGTTTATAATGATTTATTTTGAAGGAGTGGAGACTGAGTGAGCGTCTAACGGAAAAGGGAAGGGAGTTCCACAGGAACAGTGCAGCCCTAGAAAAGTCTTGAAGGCGAGCATCAGAGGTGGAAGTACAAACAGAGGATAAATGTAGGTCTTTGGCAGAGCGTAGGGGCCTAGACGGGACATACTGTGTATTAGGGAGGATAGATAGGTGGGAGCAGCATTATGTAGAGATTTGAAAGCAAGAACCAGAATTTTAATTGAGCCCTATATCTTACGGGAAGCCAATGCAGGAACTGACAGAGGGGGTGAGGTTTGGGTGGTGCGGGCGAACAGGAAGATGAGCCTCGCCGCCGCATTCATTATCAACTGCAATGGGGCGAGTTGGGCCAAGCACAACATTCTGTATTCAGAGTTCCGCCTGTAGTGACAAAACAAGAGCTGATTAATTAAATAAAAGATGAGGTAAGGGGACAGCCACTGATTGTTGATTTTATTCACAATTAAAGGGAAACTGCAGTGCTAGGAAAACAAAGTTGTTTTCCTTGCACTATAGCTCCTCCCCCCCCCTTTTTTTTTTTAAATAAAAGCTGCAATAATTACATTGCAGGGTTAAGGGGCCTGGGACACTGCACCTAGGCCATTTCAATGAGCTGAAGTGGTCTGGGTGCCTATAGTGTCCCTTTAAGTGAAAAGTCACCAACAAATACAAGGAAACAAGAAAAAGCAGTAAGAATTTTTTTCCTTTTTAAATATAGATGGTAAAGTATATCATGTATAAATATCATTGGTTTGGGTTTTTTACTGTTTCTCCTGTTATTTCTTCTTTTGGGGAAAATGCATTTAGCAGTGTAGTTCAATATATATATATATATAGTAATTGTTTATACTATGCATATAATTTGCTGTACATTGACCCAGTTTTGAGCCATTTTTGGTTTGTCCAAATAGTTCACCAACTATTTGGCCAAACTGAACTGTCATATGAACGATCGTCGGGCATTCCAAACAAAATGATCCAGCCAAACGTAACTTTCCATCCTATGCGGAAGTCTCTTTTAGAGGTAAATCTAGAGAGTTGTGTTTAACGCTGCACTGTAAAATTACAAAACTGCAGGGCCATTGCACTCAGACTACTATGATGAAATGAAGTGGTCTGGGTGACTTTAGTACAGTACAGCTTCCACGATAAGCTGTACTGTACTTTACCGACAAGATTGAACAGCTAAGCAAAGAATTCTCCCCACCCTGCTCTTTCTCAACCACACGTGGATCATGCCTTTCCTACCCTTCAGACTTTCTCCCCGGCGACTGAACAAGAGGTGGCTGCGCTTCTTCTTTCCTCTCGACCCACTACTTGCCCGCTTGATCCTGTCCCATCTCACCTTATCAGATCTCTCTCTCCTTGTCCCTTGTCTTGTGCCTTCCTTAACACACATCATCAACTGCTCTCTCTCTTCTGGCATTGTCCCTACTGACCTCAAACATGCCACTGTAGTACCTATCTTGAAAATAAACATTTCTCGACCCGTCCTTCCCCTCTACCTATCATTCCATATCCCTGCTCCCTTTTTCCACAAAACTTCTGGAAAGACTTGTCTTTACCTGTATGTCTCACTTCCTCAATTCTAACTTTCTCCTTGACCCTCTTTAATCTGGCTTCTGCCCCTCCACTCTACTGAGATTGCTCTTATTAAAGTTACTAATGACCTAATCGCAGCTAAATCCAAAGGCCACTACTCCATACTAATTCTTCGTGTCCTCTTTGCTGCCATTGACACCATTGATCATGCTTTCTTTCTTCAAACTCTTCAATCATTCGGTCTCTGTGACTCTCTTCTCTCATGGTTTTCTTCTTATCTCTCCCAACGCTCATTCAGTATCTCCTTTTCTAATGATACCTCCTCCCCTCGTCCTGTCTTGATTGGAGTCCCCCAAGGCTCTGTCCTTGGTTCTCTTCTATTTTCTCTTTATACTGCCTCTCTTGGCAAACCTATTACCTCATTTGGATTCCACTACCACCTGTACGCTGATGATACCGAGATATATCTCTCCTCCCCGGACCTCTCCCCTGCCGTCCTGCAACGTGTCACTGCTTGCCTTTCTTCCATCTCTGACTGGATGTCCTCCCACTTTCTGAAACTAAATCTCTCTAAAACTGAGCTCCTTGTCTTTCCTCCTCCTAATACTGACCCTACTCTTTCGCTCTCCCTTCAAGTTAGTGGTATCCACATCAGTCCATCCTTGCAAGCGCGCTGTCTTGTTGTCATACTTGATTCTGGCCTGACCTTTGAGTCTCACATCCAGCATGCTACCAAATCCTGTAGATTCCATCTTAAAAACATAGTCCGCATCCGCCACTTTCTTACACAAGATGCTTCTAAGGAGCTTGTCCATGCTCTAGTAATTTCCAGCATGGGCTATTGTAACCCTCTCCTAATTGGTCTTCCCAAAAACTGTATTGACCCGCTACAGTCTGTTATGTATGCTACCGCCAGACTGATTTTCCTCTCTAGTTGATCCTCTCACACCTCACCCCTCTGTCAGTCCTTACATTGGCTTCCTGTATCCTATGGGAGTCAATTCAAAGTGCTAACCCATACCTATAAAGCACTGAACAATTTTAACCCCTCAAATATATCTCTTCACAGATCTATAAGAATTCTCCTTCTCGGTCTCACCTGTATGGCCAACTCGCGCTTGCAGGACTTCTCGCGGGGGCGACTCCCTTCCTATGGAATAGCCTGCCTACCACCATCAGACTCTAGTCTTCAATCATTTAAGAAGTGCCTTAAAACCCATCTCTTTAGGAAAGCTTATGGCCTCCCAGAGTAACCCCTACCTCACATACCTGGCTATTGCTCTCTTCTAAAGGGCAGCACTCTACTCTCTCCTCCAGCTCTGCTTCACTCCCACCTTATTTGATTGCTATTTCCTGTCCTAATGTGTTTTACACCCTACCTCCTATAGACTGTAAGCTCGTTGAGCAGGGCCCTCTTCAACCCTTCGTTTCTGTGAGTTTTCTTGTTATTGTCCTATTTATAGTTAAATCCCACCTCTCATAATATTGTAAAGCGCTACGGAATCTGTTGGCGCTATATAAATGGCAATAATAAATAAATCATAATACTGTAGCGGCACACACGTCCACCTACCACCAGATGCTTAATGTGTTATCTCATAATCCCTAGCAGCAGCGTCTTATTAAAGATTGACACTCCTTATAATTAAGGGGGACACTGCACCGCGTTTCCTTCGCATTAATCATGCCTTTAAAGTGACAGCAGTCTGCTTTTGCACAGCAGAAATACTAGCTAATATTGGTAATTTGGGGGTGGGAGGTTAATAGGAGAATAATCATTTCCATAGCAGAAAGCTTCATTAAATTGAAAAACTGCAACAACAAAAAAAATAGAGACGGAAATCAGTGTCATTGCGAAATCTATTGTCTTGGCTGATGTTTCAGGACAGCTGGTTAAACATTCTGCTTCCCAATCTGTTCTTAAAGATTGTAGCTTATAGTGTTTACCATAGAACGGGTTTTCACAAATTGTGATGTGGACCAATGAGTTACTAATATTATTTTCTTACTACAATCAAATGCCATTGTCTACCTTTGATTTTCCAGAAATTGCAGTGGGGTTAAGGGAAAAGACCTGCATAGCTTGGCAGAAGTTTTGATGTCAAGATGCCCCCTAAGCATTGTGCTCACATTGCATCCTGTGCATAGAGTATCCGAACACTAGGTTATTGGTTGATTTGCCATGTTAAATCGCCACAGCTATTTTAGCACAGCTAAATCACCACTGACTCCATCAATCTCAATGTTCATGTACTCTGAGTGACAGCCAATAGAGGTGGTGACAGGAGGCAATGTAAATGCTACCTTTTTCTCAAAAAAGATGCTATCCCAAATCCCTATGAACATTGAAATAACAAGAAGTTTTTAGTAACACTCCAATGGCCATTAAAGTGTAATCTCCTTTACCCTGTTAAGGCAACGCTCTTAGGTGAGTCCTACACTAACAATTCATTATTCCTTTTAGCTAAAAGAAAAATCTCTAATGGGACAGAAATGGATGGTGCATAGGCAACTTTGTTTCTTGTTTTTTTGTTCAATCTATTTGGCTGATGAATAATTTAGCCATTGCTGTCACCCAAGAGTAATGGGAGTTTGAGCCCAAGGCTTCACTTTATGTAATATAACATGACATGCGCACAGTCGTTATTCGGCTTGTGGCATTTTCTTCCCCATAACCCACCAATAAACACAGACACCAATTTCTGTTGGAAAATAAAAGTCCACAGCTTTATTTAAATTTTTCAATAAACAAGATAACAAATTGGGGTCATTGCCAAAATAAAATTAATTTACCCCCACCCCCATCCGTACAGCATTAACCCCGACAATGACCCCATACCATAAACAATATATAACACACGGCCTACCAAAGAGGCCCCATAATTATAACTTTATTAACTGTAGGGGTGTACCGAGACACCCCTACACCACCAGGTTCGGAGCCACCGATGAGCTCGAACCAACAGACCACTTCCAACTCTGGCCTAATTCAACCTAAGCTTAGCCTAGCCACTTGCTAATCCACTTCCATCCCAATTACCCTAGCCCTATCCCGCCACAGCCCGAGACTTGATCCCTTAATGTCTCGAGCGCCCCCCACCACACAGAAATAGGGCCCGGGATATCCCCTCCTGAAAACCGAGGTTAAGCAAGTCACAACCGACCTCCGAAAGGTGAACCCCATCCTTACGATAATACCCAGGTAACATACCCTCTAGCTCCCAATGCCTGACCGGGACCCCACCTGACCTCCTAACGAAAACAGACATTGCCTTGTTAACTTTCCCCCGACATCTCGCCACCGCAGCTGTGTCCCTGGCGTGTCTCCAATTAAATCTAGGAACCATCTCAGACCATACTATAACCACTCCCGGCACCCGCTCCCGGAGGCGATCTAAATCCCGTTTCATCCTCCGAATTAGCTCCCTCTGAGGGATAAGCCCCAAATCGTTACCCCCACCATGTATCAGAATTACGTCCGGGGAATTTCCTTCCAACAATTTTCCAAAAATCACTCCACTAATGCTCTGCCAGCTGAAACCACGAAAACCAAACCATTGTAACTGCACAATGTCCTGAAGAAAGCCCAGTTGTGCTCCATTCCTCCGAACTGCGGCCCTCTTCTGCGCCCAATAAACGTAGGAGTGACCCACCAACCATACAACCCGACCTAGAAAGAAACACAAGTTATTAACTAGCAGAGCATTGACACCACACACTCAACCCAACCAGACCCCCCCTTCAAACCAACTTATCTGTTCGTACATAAGTCCTAAAACGCGCGGACTCCCACCGACCTATCTGTTTAATCCGATCATCCCCGAGTCCGAGCCGTGCTGCTTCCGTTGCTGCCCCTATGCGAAATGAATGAGTCCCAAATTGCATGGGATGCAAACCCAACTGCCGCAGCCCCATGCGAAAGACCCTGACAAATTGGAAGCGCGACAGCGCTAGACCGTCCTCGTGAACGAGGAAGCACCCCAAGCCTTGAGGGCGAACGCCTAAGTAATTGTGCCCACATGCTACTGGGCAGACTGCCGACCCCGGCAACGCAAACAAAATTATTGTCTTACCTCTCCCAAAGACATCCGTCTTGGAGCACCTCAGGCGTATCTCGACTTTGTCCTGCCCCAGCACCACATCCTCGAACCGGATCCCGTTCGCCCCGAACTTATTAGAGCTGACCAGTTCGCCGATGCGGAACGCCCCAAAAAACGCCCAAACAAAAGCTACGGTAAACAAGAGCACTTCAAACGGAGATGTACAAACGTCATGCAGCCCTTCTGCCAAGCCATGTAGAATGTTAAACGACACAGGCCGTCTTGAGTCTACAGACCTTCGTCCTTTACGAAAGCCGCGCAACGCCTGCCTCACCAAAAAGGTTTTAGTGATATCCTCTTTACCCGTGAATTTAAACCAAAATGCCAACGCTGACATGTAACGGTCCACCTTCGCGGGAGAAGCCCCTCCCGCGAATAACCGACACAACAACCATAATAGCGTGTCCAACCTACCTGCAGGCGAATTCGCCCCTCCAGACTGCCCCATCATCTCCTCCCATTCATACCATACCTTGGTGTACGCTGTCCACGTTCCGGCCGCCAGGGAACTTCTTATAAAGCCCCCAAGCAAGACGTCCCGAGCCGCCACATCTCCGCCGGGCATGCCTGACCCGTTTCCTGAGCTCCCGGCGCCGCTGCCCAAAAACGCTCCCACTGTGAACGAGATAAGGCGTCAGCGATAACATTCAACAATCCCGGGACATGTTTAGCCCTAAACACAATATTCCAAGACATGCACAGCAGCACCAAGCGCCTCAACAACCGAACCACAGGCAAAGAAGAGGCCGAGATATTATTAACTGCCTGCACCACCGCCATATTATCGGAGTGAAAGATCACCTTCCTGTTCGCGAGCTCTGTGCCCCATAAAGATACCGCCACAACCACAGGAAAGAGCTCGAGAAAGGCCAGGTTCCTGATCAAGGCGCTTTCCTTCCACGCCTCCGGCCACTCTTCCGCGCACCACCTCCCTGCCAGGTAAGCACCGAAACCTACGCTCCCGGAAGCGTCCGTAAATAAACCGATTGCTTCCGATGATGTTGCCTCATCCCTAAAATACACCCGACCATTGAACTCCTGCAGGAAACACAGCCAAACATCCAGATCCGCCTTCATCGCAGCGGAGACTCTGATATAATGACCTGGCAATCGCGCACCGCAAGTTGCTCGAGCCAACTGCCTGCAAAAAACCCTCCCCATAGGGATCACTTTACAAGCAAAATTCAAGCTCCCCAGCAGGGACTGTAACTGCCTCAAGGTCACCTTCTTCGAACCCCTGACTACCCCCACCCGCTGGCGGAGCGCTGTCAATTTATCCGCTGGCAACCTACATTCACCCTTCACCGAATCTATCTCCAGCCCTAGGAAGCTCAAGCATACCGTCGGGCCCACCGTCTTCTCAGCCGCCAACGGGATCCCAAAGACCTGTGCCACCCATTGCAACACCCCCAGTACTTGCCCACAACGATCGGACCCTGCCGGTCCTACGCACAAAAAGTCGTCCAGATAGTGCACTACTGCACCCCCAGCCGACTCTTGACGCACCACCCATTCAAAGAAAGAGCTGAACTTTTCAAAGTATGAGCAAGAAATAGAGCAGCCCATGGGCAAACACAAATCCACGAAAAAACCTTCATCAAAGAAACATCCCAATAAGTGGTGGCATGTCGGGTGAATAGGAAGCAACCTGAAAGCTGCCTCCACGTCCACCTTCGCCATCAACGCTCCCGGCCCCGCTCTCCGTACCAACTCGACCGCTTGATCGAATGATGCGTATGACACGGAGCTAAGGGCCGCGTCAATGTCGTCGTTAACAGAAGCCCCTTTTGGGTAAGACAAATGGTGTATCAACCGAAACTTGCCTGGTTCCTTCTTGGGGACCACCCCCAACGGAGACACCCTCAAGTTCGGCAAAGGTGGGACCGCATAGGGTCCCGCCATCCTGCCAAGCCGCACCTCCGACATCAATTTTTCCCGCACCACCCCTGGGTGATCCCGAACGGATCGTAAATTCAAACATAAAGTCCCTGGCCCCTTCCCTTTGAACGGTATCATAAACCCCTCTGTGAATCCTTTCCTCAAAAATTCCGCGTCAGCCCGGTTAGCGTAGCGCTTTAACCACGGCAGCATCTCGCCTACCTTCACCGGAGTTGCCCCCAGCGGCAGCGGCAGGAGCCGTGGTGCCGCTGGGACCTCCCCCGCCAGCCGGTTTGCCTCTCTTGAAGCACCTATTGACTCCATGCGTACCGCCGCAACCGGAACACTCGTGTTTGAATCTACACGACGAGCCCCATTTACATTGGCCCTCGTTGAAAAGCCAGCAGAAACCCTTCTTTTGTCCGGCCGGCGCTGCTCCTCCAGGTGCTGCACCGGCCGCCCCGTGAAAGGGCGCAGCCTTCTGCGCCATCATGAGCCGCATCCACAGGGGCAGATCCATCTGATCCCATCTCATGCTCGGGTTCGCTGCTAAACGTTGGCGGAATTGCTCATCGTATTTCCACCAAGCAATCCCACCGTACGTCCGGTAAGCGTCCCGTATCCCGTCCAAGTAGCAAAAAAGCTGCGAACAGCGATCGGGAAACTTTTCCCCGATGACGCTGGCCAGTATGCAAAAAGCCCGCAACCAATTCGCAAACGTCTTGGGTATCTTCCGATACCTACGCTTCTTCTCTTCTTCCTCCTTCTTCGCATCCTTTTTATCCTCATCCTTTAGATCGAGGAACTCCTCCAGAGGAAGGAGAGAAAAAACCTCTACGAACTCACCTTTCCAAATCCTGTCCTTTACCTCAGACTTCAGGTGACATCCCAAGGGGCCCGCGAAAGAGACATGTACATTCTGCCGCCCCGCATCAGAAACCTCCCCTCCTCCGACCGAACCCAAGCCTGCCCTCTCACCTGTTTCGGGCGTACTCCGTCCGGAGACACCACTCACCGCCCCCTTAGCCTGCCCCGTTGTCCCGGAACCCGCTTCCGGAACCCATACCCTCGAAAATTGCGGTGAAGCCCCCTCCCCACCGACCCATGAATCTAACAACGATTTTAGGCAAGTTAACATGGAATCAGAATGTGATGTAACAGGCAACTCACCGCCAGAGCCTCCGGCCGCGGAGGGCCGCGGGGTCGTTTTCCTTCCATCCGCCGCGTGCGGCTCCGGAGTGTCCAGTTGACGCCGACTCCCTTCCGCCGGATCCCGCCGTGGGACCGTAGGTGTACCGCTCCGCGACCTGTAAGGAGAAGAACACCTGGGTAGTCTGTTCGAGTGCCCATCTACCCGCCCTTCCTCCTTACGTTCCCTGTCGTCAACCTTGCGCCTCTCCCGCCTAGTAGCCAGGCCCTCCAGGCCGTAGGAACTATCTGGCCGTCCTTGGGTGCTCCCGTTGGAGGACCCAGACTCGCTGCGCCGTTCCCTTCTCCTCCTGGCCCTGCAGACTGAACCCCGCCTACTGTACCCATCAGTAGACGGGCTCCTCTCCCTGACACACCCTGCCCGGTTTTGCCTGGCGCCTGCCCCGCGCCGCCTCTTGTATTCCGCAGGCCTAGGGTTGTCTCTGTAGTCCTGCCGTCCCCGGGAGCAACATTTATGGCCCTCCCGTTCACTCCTGACCCCGCTGTCAGAGTGTGTGTCATACCCCTGTGACAATCCCTCACTGTCCGCTCCTCTGTCCACTGGGGAAGCGCTGCGCTGGCCCTGACAAGCGGAAGCCCCTTCCGCTGTCGCCCTGACTTGGTCCTTTTGCCCTAGCTGGGTGACCTGTCCTGCCGTCCCCCCGCTGCCTTGCCTGGGCCTTGTCTCGCCCGCATGATCAAGTCCCCCTCCACTGGAATACCTTGCTGCCCTCTGAGGTGGTGTCAGCCCGTCCTTCCCAATCCCCAGTGCCTTTCCTTGCCGCCCGGTATTTAAACCGGCGGCAGACTCACCGGGACGTGTCTGGGCTCCATCCACACCTCCGACATCCACTGCGGTCCCGGTCTCCTCGGAGGCCGTCGCTAATTTTGCCGCCTTGCCGCCCGCCGTCCTGCGAGCAGCTCTCCTCGTGGTAGGCCGCGACACCATGCCAGGCCTAATCGCCGCCCTTGCCTTACCGGCGCCACGTCGCACAGACGGGGCCGGCGGCGTTTGCGTTGGCTCCGACCGGCCTGCCTCCCCAACCGATGATCCGCTCGCCTCTCTGGAAGGACTCCGTCTCCGACGCGCTGCGGGCATCACGCCCGGGCTCAGCCGCTGGGGCGGTCTCGCCCTCCGCACCGATCGCCTCTTCACAGCCGCTGGGGGGTTACCGCTGGTCCCAGGAACCGCCAGTTGCTGCTGCAGCCATGCCATCCCCCTGTCTCTCACGGCTGCTCTCACACCGTCCAGGATCTCTTCAAGCGAAGCCATCTGAAAAACAGAAGAAAAGAAACCACACAACCTGCCAAAACAATTAACAAGTAAGTGCAGATTCTGAATTAAAATGGCCACTTGCTAAAATGGCCGCTTAATATACTCGCACTTTTCACACCCTTTAACATGCTCCACCCTAAATCCCCACCCCAAAATCTATAGCTCCACCTGCCTACTCCTTGGCTCTGTCAAGGCCCATTCCCCTGACTGCGCTGATCCATGGGCTTCATTGTGACGTTTTAAAAGGGGAGTTCTACTTATCTTTACTCCCTCGCCACGCTGGTCTTGACATGGCCGCTCCACCTTCCTGGTTGACATGATCAAGATTAATGGTTTCAACCACTCCAATACTTCCCAATAGGGAAGTATTGAGAGGCTAGTGTGCATGTGCGATAAATAGCCACTCGGCAGCAATGAAATGCTCTCAACGAGCAGTGTTTGATTAAGAACCAATTCTGCCTCTAGTGGTGAAAAGGAAGAGAGCCACTAGATGTGTGCACCCAGACCACTTCATTCAGATGGTTTAAGGGTTAATGTGTGTGTAGAGCTTTCTGTCTCCTTAGAGCCGGGGTTCTCAACTCAGTCCTCAAGGACCCCTGGACTGGTAGGGGGTCCTCGAGGACTGGGTTGAAAATCCCTGCCTTGGAGAATTTACTCTTGTAGTTGAAAACAATAGTATGAATTGTTAGTGCAATACTTTGCACCAGAACAGCTACATTAAGCAGTAGCCATAACTATGGCTTGATAAAGGCTCCATTGAGTCGAAACGTTGCCTTTTTTGTCCCGTACAGTCTGCAGGACGTATCCCCTTGTGCCCGGATCTCTTTTTCTATTACAGTGCAGAAGCAACAGCCTGTAAAAATAAACTCATGATTGATGTCCTCTACAGCAGTGATTCCTCTCCTTTTATGGACCATGGCACACTTTGATGAGGGAAAATGATCCAAAGCACACCTACTTTTATTTCTTAATCTTCGTTAGCAGCTTTAATATATTATAATTTCCTTCAAGATTATCAGAAAGTTGTGCATACTGCTTGCTAGTTGTAACTCTACAGGTGATAATCACAGTTTTTATACAGATATTTGTTTTCAAAAACAAAACAATAAAACAGATAATTACAGTGGCACTGTATACACTATAACCATTTAATCTCATTGAGTCCCTGGGCTCTGCCTGTCCATTCATTTTTGAACAGTTTAACACTGGATGAGATTCCCTGCTCCTCCACAGTCCAGCCTCTACTGGAGGTGTAGCTAAGGCAGACATTACTTACTTCCTTGTAGCCATACAAATGCATACCAGCAATAGGCAGCTTTAATAGGCTGAAAGCAGTCAGCTGACACAGCCATTCACCTACACCAATTGTTGCTCAGACTAATATTTCCTCATTAGCCTAAGCACGAATGGTGGGATGGACTGCTGGAGACTCTCAAGATTTCAATTACACCAGTCATCAAGATTTCACTTTGTAATTATTATTATTATTTTTTATTTCACTTTTTTATTCAGCTGAGTAGCCATGTTAGGTCAAAGTCTACCAACTGCTCAACCTAACTTCCACTCTGCCGGTTCAGCCTGAGCAATTACAGCAGCAAGCAAGTTATGTTAAATAGCAGCTGGTCATATAACAGTCGAGTCTGACCTTTCATGGCTGCTCTTAGAGAACCACTGGCTTCCTCTTTAGGTTGGAACACATAGCAGTTAGGAAAATCACCCTCTGATTATTTGCAGGCAGGGTGCAACCTACCACCTTTGTAAAAGTGCCGATTTCTCTACGGTGGTAAAAAGAACAATCTAATCTCCAGCTTGCCGTGCTTTAGGGATTATGAGTGTTCCTTTAAGAGTCAGAATGCAGTTTACAGAGGAACATGCAGCGCATGACTTATTTCACTGTAGGAATGGAATACTTGCATTGCCAGTTGTGTAGCTGCAAGAATGTAATAAAATAACAAAAATATGTCTTGTATAGTTCTTAAAAACTTCTTGTACTCCTGTAAATGAACAGTGCTGTTCAGTATAAAAAAAAAAAATATCAATTTTACTAAAATACCATCCTCTGCTGGCAGAATGTGTGAGGCCATTAGTTAGAACGAAATTCAAAACGGGAAGTATAGTTTAAAACAGAGCTTATATCTGAGGTGTCCGGGAGCCATGCCTCCTAAAAATTTTACTTTTGGCCTTTTTGGGGGGGGGGGGATAAAAATCTATAGATTCTGGCTCTTAATTTAAATTTTAAAGCTAATCTAGCCAACTGGAATAATTCTCCAAGTCTACTATGGGTTCTCTTCAGCGTTTTGGGTCTCAAATTTAGAAAAAGGAAAATTCTCACTTTACGGAATTATTCTGTATATGTTTAAACTTTATCCTCTTAATGGAGATACTTCCATGCAGTGATCTAATCACTCTTATAGCTCATTTCTGCTCTGTGAAAGTGGTGCCCTAGGAACCATGACCACTTCAGTTTATTGTAGTGGTTGTGGTTTATGGAGTCATCCGTTGACATTCTCTACATTTTTAATAACACCGTTTTCTAGTAGTTGACAAAACAATTGGTGCTCTCCCAACACCCAAAGGCCCAGCCCCTCGCCCCACACTCAGAATGAGGAAGCAACGTTTTAGCATTTTTCATCCAAACTTATTCTAAATCGTGGACGCAATCGTAAGCTGCATGTTTTGGGACTTGTCAGTCAAGCATTTCATTTTTTTCCTACCAGCTTTTAAATTTTTTTTATTATTATTATTATTTATTATTTGTGAGTCAGTATATTTTTTATTAACAGTCATAATTGAAATGGCCGGCACATGTCCTTTAATAAAAAGCCATTCAGATTCATGGTCTGTGGTTTGCGATAAATGTGCAGCTCTACGTTCACAAATTATTCGAGTAATTTCCCAGGACACCGGTTCCGGTCAATGTGATTTTCTGGGCCTTTGGCTTCTGTTAGAGAATGCAGAACAAGTGTAGAATCCTGTCCAGGACTAAGAATGCCGACTCAGTGCAGGGCGGGGGTAAGGGGTGGTTATATTAAGGGATTTGTCTAGATTGGACATGGCATTAGCAATGTTTAACTCTTTTACTGGTTCACAAACTTTTGTGGTAATAAAACTTGAGAATCTCTCTGAGAAAAATCTGCAAAGCGTGTGAAACTGTGCCCTCGGATTACTCTGCAGCTAAACCAGCGTATGGTAACATTTTATAAAATGTCACAGAGGTTTTTTATTAAGACGAGAACAATAGAGCAAAATTATAAAAACAAACTATTATTGTTTCACTATTGTTGCATTATAGATTATGGCTTATAGCATTCCTGATGCAAAAGTAGAGGCAAGTGTCCTGTACTATAACCACTACAGCTTATGTTAGTGCTTGTGCTACTGGTACAGTTGTCCTGTTTTTTGTTTTCAAGTGGGCTGGAAAAGGCCCTCTTCCAGGTGTAAAGAGGAAAGATTGGCCAGTCCTGTAACTTTTATATAAAATGTTAACCTGTACTCTCTATTCCATGTAAAAGCTATATTTATGGAACACTCAGGCTGTCTCATAGATTGCTTTGCAGCCAAGAGGTTTGCAACGTTCCTTCGTGATCACATGGCCCTGGAGGAAGCAGGGGGACTGCCTAGCTCGTGAGGCAGTCCACAGGTAAGTAAAGGGCAGCCAGGGCTGCCCTAACGGCATTTAGGCTCACTTAATTTGGGATGGCATTGTACGCCCTAACGATGTTATGGGGTTAAACATTGCAGTTTTAGAGAAACGGCTATGTTTACATTGCAGAGTTAAGGCTGCCTCTAGTGGCTGTCTACCAGATAGCAACTAGAGGCGCTTCCTGCTGTTTTACGTTTGATGCTTTGTTTGTATTCTTGAGAGCATAGTGTTCCTTTAATCAAATTGAAGGAACATTCTGTTAACAACTTCTTCTAAATGAAAATACTATAATGCAACAAGGCCCCTGGGCACTCTCTTTCCTTTAAGGGGTTAAACCCCTCAAATGGTTTAACCCCAAAGGCTTCCTCCAGATCTCCAGGTCACTAAGTGGTATTCGGCTTCTAAAAGATGCAGATTGACATCGGGCATGGATGCTGCTGATTGTCTAGAGTGGTCAGCTGACGCTCTAAGCAAATCACTAGTTCCCAGTTCATAAAAATGTTTTACTTTTTTATGAATGGGGAGCTACTGATTGACTTAGAGTGCCAGCTGACCACTCTAGTCAATCAGCGGCACCCATACCCAGCGGCACTCTGTGCTTCCTGACACTCAGTAAATAAAAGTTAAACACATTAAATTATATTTTTTTTACATGGGGTCAGGGTCCAAAGTTTTCCTGCCAGGCCCAGGTACCAAAGCCTTATGATGTGGTGTCCAGAATTAAGTGGAACGATGACTTAATTTGTCCTTCATGCTCCAATCTCCTTTTCTTCTTCTTCATTCGACACAGTCTTCTTTTTATTCTGACACTGTCTTCTCTCCTCCTTGGCTCCTTCTGCTCCTTTACCTTTCTGCTTCTTTTGCACCCTTCTACTCCTTTCTCTTTCTGATCCCTTTCCTTGCAGACCCTTTGTGCTCCTTCTGACTCTTCCTGCTCCTTGCTGGCCCTCCGTGTAGGCTGCCCCCCATCTCTCACTTACCTGGTCTGTAGGCGCCCCCCATGCTTTACTTACCTGATCTGTAGGCTGCCCCCCTATTCCTCACTTACCTGATCTGTAGGCTGCTATCCCATCCCTCACTTTCCTGATCTGTAGGCTGCCCCCCCATGTCTCACTTACCTGATCTTATGCTGCCCCCACATCCCTCACTTACCTGATCTGTAGGCTGCTCCCCCATCCCTCACTTACCTGATCTGTAAGCTGCCCCCTCCCATCCTGATCTGTAAGCTGCCCCACTTACCTGATCTTATACTGCTCCCCCATCCCTTACTTACCTGATCTGTAGGCTGCCCCCCATGTCTCACTTACCTAATCTTATGCTGCTCCCCCATGCCTCACTTACCTGATCTGTAGGCTGCACCCCCCTCCCATCCCTCACTTACCTGATCTGTAGGCTGCACCCCCCTCCCACCCCTCACTTACCTGATCTGTAGGCTGCCTCCTCACTTACCTAATCTGTAGGCTCACCTCCATCCCTCACTTACCTAATCCGTAGGCTCCCCCCATCCCTCACTTACCTAATCTGTATGCTGCCCCCCCCCCCCCCCATCCCTCACTTACCGGTCAGTAGGCTGGCCCCCTCCCTCCCACCCCTCACTTACCTGGTCAGTAGGCTGGCCCCATCCCTCACTTACCTGTAGTGTTTATTTTGTTAGGGTCTGCTCCTTTAATGCATTCATACAATTCATAGTTTGATAGAAATTTGTTATATGCATATATTGAGAAAATGTTTAAAATCTAGGTGTCATTGCGCCATTCCAGAGTAATCTGTCAAACCATTTTAGTATGGCTCGACCCTTATCTGGGTGCGAACACTCTATCTAGTCTTCTCAAAAAAAATAATTAGCCCAAGACTTGTAATTCTAAAAATTATGCTTTTAAAATGGCATATACAGACAATGCTTCGATAAGCTTGTGATCTAAAAAGGATAGAGGACAGAAAAGCCTTTTAGGAATTAGTTAAAAAGTTTTCAAATTGTTATTGGAGAAAAGGGGCTTAACCAGATAGCACTTGGGTGGCTTTGAGTCTCCAAAACGGCAACATGGTGCCTATTGTCCACTTCATTTTCACAACCAGATGGTTTTAATCAGTTAATATTTGCTGACTTGATTGATAGCTGTACAGCGGGTGTTCATGAAAAGCTTGAATTCCCTTCAAGTAGCTGTTGTATCAACATACAGCACATTTCACATTTTTGGAAGGAAATGTAATCCAGAGATGATGAAGGAGAAGTTGGTGCGTTAGGGACAACTACCTGAGGTCGTGAGAATATTTTGCTGGATGGGATCCAGGGAAGAAGATCAAAGAAGCTAGAATGATGACACAATGGATTTTTTGGTTGAGAACCAAAATTTTGTGGCTATTTGCACATGTATGAAAATGTTTACATAAATTCATGATGTATTCTGTGCCAAGGCTTCCCATATAAAACAACATCTGTGATAGCAATATTATGAGCGAGAAATGTCTGCAATGCAGTTGTGTTTCTGCGCCTGATTATAGATGTATAAATCATGGAGAACCTCTTAAAGATCCCCTGTGACATAGCTGTCACGGTTTAGTTAAACAGCCAGCTTTTTAACACCAGTTGAGGATATGCATTTATAACGGCATTGTCTATGGATGCCGAACAATAGTGTTCTATTTCCAACATGTGTATGAGAAAGCAGTAACTAGCTGAGCATTGTAACATTTCTACATAAATCTGGCTCTTCATTTTATGACCTGTTGCTTAAAGGGTAACTATAAATTCCCAGGATTTTTAATATCATTTTTTATTGATACCGTATATTTGGAAATTATGTGTTTGACAGATGTGAAAAATGTAATTAAATGTACAAATCCACACGTTTGTCCTTGAACGGAGTGCTTCCATCTTAGCTCACTGTCAGTCATTGTCATAAAGTGTGTCCTTTGCAACTGACGGTCAGCATAGAGAAAACATGCAGAGAAAATAATAAATTAAAGGGTTGTTTACAGTGAGAACAATAAAGACGTGTTTTGTACAGTTTGCCCCTAGGATGTATGACACTTCGAGATACCTACACATATTGTTTGGATGTTTTTGTACAGGTGGTAGTTAACTTAATGAACAGCTACTGTTTTCCCCCAAAAATAAGAACGGATCTTATATAAATTTTTGCTCCCAAAAATGCACTAGGGCTTATTTTCAGGGGATGTCTTATTTTTACATATTACAGGTGGTCCTCACTTACAGACCGGGTTCCATTCTTTCAACACGGTCGAAGAGGGAATTTGTCAGTTAGTGAGGATGCACTAGTAAGCATGTTCAAGAAAGCAGGTCTACGTTCGGGGGAATTCCCCCGAACATAGACCAGTTCACTAGTGCATGGAATCCCGCAAATCTATGTTCAGGGAAACTTCCCCGAACATAGATTAGCTTAATAGCACATGGAATCCCGCTGTAACGAAAATATACCCCAACACGCAGGATTCAACTCAACAGCAGACAACACAGAGGGGAGATACGTCTACCGGACCTTAGAATGGCCGGACTCGACGTATATGAGAGGAGTACAGAGTCAGGAGCGATCCGAGGTCAAGGGCACAAAGAGACAGCGTAAACTAAGACTAGCCGGGGTTTGGTACACAGTGAACAGCAAGCCGGCAAACAGAACAGATAAGGATAAAGAGATAACGTAGTCAGAAACAAAGCCAAGGTCAAGTACGAAGGAACTCAACTGAACACAACAAGCGCTAAAGGGAACTGTAACAGAAACCATGATAGGGCAAGGAACTAAGGGAAAAGGGTGAGTATATATGCCTTAACATCTATTTTGATTGGCCCCTGTCACATCCACGCCCCCAAAAGGTAAGTGTATGGGGAGTGTGGCATGACAGGGACCAATGGGAGGCCTTTGCCAATTTAGGCTTCCACTGTCCCTTTAAGAGCGCGCCCGAGACCCGCGGCGCGCTCTTAGAGTCAGGCGGGACACGTGACCGCTTCTCGCGGTCACTGCCTGCCTTCCTGTTGCAGCCGTCGGATGAGCCGCGCGCGGCTCGTGCAGCAGCAGGACCGCGCGGCTTGAACAGAGCACCCCGGCCGGCCCATGGAAAGGGTAAGTACCGCTACACCCGCAAATCTAGGTTCAGGGAAACTTACCCGAACATAGATTAGCTTAATAGCACATGGAATCCCGCAAATCTATGTTTGGGGAAAATTCCCCGAACACAGATTAGCGTACTAAAGACGATCTCAACCAGGACTTATTTTTGGGGTAGGGCTTACATTATGAGCATCCACTGAAAATAAGCTTTCAGGGAATTTATTTATCCCAGACACTAAGACATCGTGGTGGGTCACATCGGTGGGATTTCCTGTTGGGAATTTGTGTGTATAAAATTGCAAGCTGCTGAATAAAAGTTGTACCTGCTCTACCCTTCATCAAGCCTCGGCTGATGTTTGGGATCTTTGCTAAAATCACTCTAGCTGATTTACTCCAGAGAAAGGGAATACTAGGCAAAGATACTCAGTCGGAGACAGGAGCTCCGTCACACCCTTCATCAAGCCTCAACTGAAGTTTGGATCTTTGCTATAATCACTCTGGCTGACTTATCCCAGAGAAAGAGAATATTAGGCAAAGATACTCAGTGGAAGTATAAGAGCTACGTCACAGTAAGACTGCCGTTCCTATTGCTAATCTCCATAAATTGCATATGAAGATGCAGTTATCTCATCGTTCTCAATTAGAATGTTCTGTGCTGCCAATGGACATTCTATCTCAATGTATTCCCGTACATCTGCCAATACAGCTTGTTCTATTACTCATTTAATCCTCTTTCCCACTACATAATATGAATACAACCAAACAAGTCCAGCTGAATGTTAGTTATCCTCAGTGGTATGTGTTATGATAAGTATAGATTGGATATTAACAATTTAGACAGCAGTTGGGCCATTTAAGGATAAACAGCAATGCAGGTTTTGATCATGTGAAAAATGTTGGGTATTACTTGGGTATTAATTATTATACCAACTAGACCAATACTGTTAATGGCCTTGATTATATATTTTTGCTAAGCTGTTTCAAATGATTAAATATTTTAAAAATATTTTTAATATAGTGATATATATTTTTCTATATTTTAATTAATATTTTGAAAAAATATATATTTTAAAAGTACATCCAAAAATATGAAATCATTTGCAACGCTTATCCAAAATTATTAATCCAATATTATATAAATTGCTTGTGTTAATATTTCATTTCAAAAATATAATTGAAATGGATCGCCAAATAAAATAATGTGTTTTTTGAAAGCATGTCAAACTATTTTCTCTAAATACTTATTATTCTTTACTTTTTTTTTTTTTTTTTTCAAAGGCCACTTTTTCGAGGAAATTCAGATGTTGATCAGCTAGGAAAAATCTTTGAGTAAGTATCTTTTGGTAAAATGTGAGAGTTTTTTTTTTTTTTTTTTTAATGGTTAAAATGTTTGGAAAAAAAATGTAACTGGCTCAAATTTCAGTGAAGATTCAGCTCAGGTGAGTAGAATTTTAACCAGTGTGAGTGTGCCATGGACCGTTCTGACTTGGAATGGCAAATACGTTTTGGGCCCATCTAATAGCGTAGGACTGGCAATGTTAAGCCCTGCTAATACCAAGTGCTGAAAGACTGCTGGACAGAGATACAGCCAATAAATTTATTAATGCCCCCAGTTTGTGTTTTTCATTGTACTTTGTGCCAACACCCCCGTTGGGTAATCCTTGTCGAAAGAGGAGATTAAACCACAGATGACATGCTCTATCTTTTTTTTATTGAATGGATCTGAAAACTATTTTGTTTTAAAGTATTTTGGTAATTTTGTGACTTGGAGTCAGAGTGAAATTCTCTATCAAGCAATACCTTTAAAATGGCTCTGTCATCAAAATTACCTTAGTGCCATCTTGCACCATTTAAACGGTATATATACCCTATGGGAAGTATGTTGGCAATATATAAATGCCAGCAGTAGTGATAAATTATAGAGATATCAAATCCTCATTTTCCCATATATAATATTTTTTTTTATTTTTAAAGTGCTTTTTTTTTTTTTTCTGGCTGCAAGTGTTTACACTCTGTTTATCTGAATAAAATGTACACAGCACATACGATTCAGCTTCATATTTTAATTTGTAATGAATAAATAAAATAGAATGTTAAAGACAGTTGACATAACCGTTTTCAGAGTACTTTGCCAAAACTGAAAAGCAACACTGCCACCTAGTGTCTGAACCAGGAATAAATTCAAGGGAATAAGTCAGGAGACAGTGATGATCTATCAAAGGAGGCCTGTTTCTATATATATATATATATATAGTTTTAATAATACTTTATAATTATTATTAAAAGTAATGCATGATGGTAATCATTAGGTTAAGTAAGTTACAAGCGGTTGTTTTGGTGCTGTAGATAAATGTATTATATCAAAAGACTTAGCAAGGAAAGGTAGACTTGCCTTGTTTCCAGTTCCCATATTGGCCCTGGCGTCTAGATTTTATTATTTGCCTGACGTTATGATGCTCAATTGTCAACTTCAAAACACTAAGAGGCTGGCTTGTCCTTGCCAGTAATTGAACCTGTAAAATTGTGACACTGCAGCTAGGACTCCTGTTCACTAAGCATTGTATCGAGTACAGTGTTACCTGTGGTGACTTACGGACGGGCATGTAATATAGAAAGCCCTAAAAAGCGAGATGGAAAAAATCTCCCGCTTAGCTAAACTGGAATTTTTCTCCCCCTAATAAACTATTTTAGTTCATTTTAACGTCCGTTCTCAAGTAACCAATTCACAGTTTAGTGAATAAGCCCCAAAGTAAGCACTGCGCTCAAACTCCCACCACTTCTAGGCAGCAGCAATGGCTACAGTATCTATCAGCCAAAAAAAAGTTAGCTGGGCACTATCCCAAATACCTGTGCACATTTAAATTAAAAAAAAAACAAGTCGCAAGAGAGTGCTGAGGACGGACAACAGCTCAATTAGCCTGCCCTTCGGTGGATCCCCGCTCAGTTCTCAAGCTGGTTTTAGCTCATCTTGTGCCATTACAAAGAGAACCAGACCATGCATCTCAGAATTATTCCACCCAAAAGGGCAGAACAGGTCCAAAATACAGGCCGGCTCTCTCTGCACGAGAGATACAGCAACCCCAGATGATCGTTTCAGCCTTGTTAGGCATCATCAGTGAGGCATAGCTGATATCTCTCTAGGCACCGTGAGCAAGGGGTCCACGTCTGGATTACCCTTTAAGCTTAAGGAGACCACTATGCCTTACTGATGATGCCTAACAAGGCTGAAACGATCGTCTGGGGTTGCTGTGTCTCACGTGCAGAGGGAACTTGCTGGCATTTCGGATCTGGACTGCCCGTATGGGTGGGACCAGTCTGATATGTTTCAGAGATGTTCCCTCTGTAATGGCACAAAATGAGCTAAAGCCAGCTTGAGAACTGAGCAGGGACCCACCGAAGGGCAGGCTATTTCAGCTGCTGCCCGTTCTCAGTATTCTCTTGCGACCTGTTTTTTACATTTAAATAACAGGTGGTGTTTAGTGCCAGTCCAATGGATATTAAAGTGCACGCTCACCTGCACATTTGGGATTTGGGATAGTGAGCAGGTAACTTTTCTGCTTTTGTAATTAGTGATGTACCTTTTGTGATACAGGCAGGGTAGGCCAGTCGCGCTCTCCAGCATTTGTTCGGCCTGCATAGCAGAAATGTAAACTAATGACTGAATGAAACTACTTGTGCAATATTCGGGGCTGCCGATTGTCATTCTTTGATATATTATATAAGAGAGCCTAAATTCATTATTATTAGCTTGTTTTTTGTATCTTGGGAGGTGTAGAACACATGTCTGGCTTTTCACAGCCTTAGAATTTGATAATAAGGCCTAACAATATATATTATGTACACTATCTTCACAAGCCTGCTAACCGTGATGCATTGTATGTTCACACAGTGTCATCGGGCTCCCAGAAGATGAGGAATGGCCCAGTGACGTCGCAGTTCCCAGAAACGCCTTTCAGTTCAGACATCCTCAACCCATCGAAGACTCTGTGCCAGATATTGATGAACAAGGCAAAGATTTACTGATTGTAAGTTGAGATTTTAATTCTTTTATAACATGTCCTTATGCATAGAAACATAACAAATAGAGCAGGCACACAAAACAGCGCCTCCAGAGTCGACCCATAGATTGTTGGTTTCAGAGTTTATGCAGCTGCGTATTGATAGGGACAAGAACAGTATACCACTTGGAAGTGTTTTGTGTCTGTTTGGCTACTAGCCATGTGCCCAGAAATTCCAGTAACGATGTCACTGAATCTGAACATTCTGGTACATGAAAATCTAAATTAAAGTACATATATTATACAGGACATTGCAAGCTGCTACTGCAGTCTGACTAAAAGCCCTGCAGTGTACGTAGACCTTCCCCTCCCTTCCCACTCCATAGCTACAAAAATGCAACTTATGTTTCCCTAGCTATATTGGCTGGTGTATTGTAAAGATGGGAGGGATTAACATCCCTAGTCTCTCTGACCAGATTCCTGCAGTAGAAATGTGTTATCCAACAACTGAAGTCTGGTTCTGGAGTACAAGGGAAGTGACGGTTAAGAGGCTAAATATATTTTTTAATATGTACAGAGACGCAGATTGAGACGTGAGAAGGAGGAAAATTTTATCCCATCTCCATGTTAACGGTTTAGCCAGAGTGGTTACACATCACTTTTTATTTAAGATGATATGTTACAATGTATCCACATCTCAAAGGTTTGTTCCGCATTCTGAATGCGTACACATAATTGCCCAAAAGGACACTTCTCATTCTTCTATTTTTTGTACTTGTAGCATTTTTGAGTTGTGAAAAAAAAAAGGAAATAAAGATTGTAAAAAAAAATAAAAAAAATTAATTCCTTCTCTTCTCATGGCGGGATCTGCCCTACCTGCCTCAAGTCCCCACTGTAATTAACTACGATATACACGTGACATTTCAACAAACTTTGATAACTGGTGAATTTACTTTTCTTTTCCTAATTTGCAGAAGTGCCTCACGTTCAGCCCAGCGAAGCGATTATCGGCCTTCCTTGCCCTCTCCCATCCTTACTTTAAGGACGTACAGAAGCACAAAGACAGTGTGGACTCTCACAGGCCTTGTAGCCAAAATTCGGGAGATGACAGTACAGCTGGGACTAAGACTGCTTGAGGCAGAGTTTATACACGGACAGTACGAGTTTGCCAGCGGTGCCCTTATCATAATACTTTAATATTCTCACAAACACATCGGTCTGCAAAGAAACCTTGTTTACTTTCATCAAATCAATGCAAAACCAATGCAGCTTTACATGTTTGTTTTGTTTTGTTGTTTTTGTTATACGTTGTTTATTTCAAACTTGGATTTTCTCCAGTGAAAAAGCAAAGCTGCTGATTATCTTTTTATTTTTTTTGCTGCCTTTTTACTGTCTAACATTAAAGCTGCTGGTATGACGCTGAAAAATCCAGTCGCTGCCACAACAAGAGGAATCTATTTACAGCTGCTAAAAGCCTGATTGGGTACTAGACTAGCCTCTTTTAATAACATATTTTTATGTCCCTAGGATGTTATTGTTAACCCTGTGAGTGCCGGGGATCCATAAGGGCTAAAAACATTGAATTAGTAGGATTTTATTTCGTTTTTTTATTGTTTTGTTTGTTTGTTGTTGGTTTTTTTCTGAGTTCCATTTCAGAACATGTCTTCGACATGAAATTAATCGAAAAGCTGTGTTCTTCATTGCCAGAAATTGATGTATAAATTGAAATGCTGGGTGATAGGGCGGTTTTAGCAAAGTTCTGATCTTGTTTTTTTGTTTGTTTGTTTTTTTGTTGAATATTTTACATTTATTTCTTTAGCGCGAATGTATAATGTATCTTATACAAGATTTTCCTTTGTTTAAAATAGTGTAAAATTGTTCGTAACAGCAATGCTGGCAAAGCGAAATAAGTGATGCTTTTGCAATAATGGATCATATTTTTAGTAACAAGATTCCACAAACGTAAAACAAGGAGAGACTGTGCCTGCAAAGGGTTGGCATTGCGTGTTTTGGGCACTCTGTAATAGTAATAAAAATTGTCAGAGCGGATTTATAACTATGACACGGGCGCTTGGCTTTAAACACATTTCCTGTTTCCTTGACAGTAAGATGGTTAAATATCATACGTCATGCACTACGTTTTTACCATGTGAAAGTGTGTTATGCAATTAGAGAAATTACATTAGACAATATATATATATATATATATATATTTACATACATTTTTCTATTGACTGTTCTTCCATTAGAATATTTAATGTGCGTCTGAAATCAGAATAACAATATATTATCGGTTTATTATACTGCTCATCATGTCACCAGGTAATAGAGAAGACTTCAGGCAGCTGTTTGTCTAATGCATTTCATCTGATTGTATAACCTTAGAAAAACAGCACAATGGTCTATTGCAAGCATATGGCATTTAACCTTATTACTGCCAAGGAAAGAGGAAATGTATTTCAAATTGTGTGCCCCTTTCATATATATATATAAAGCAGCACTGTGAGGAAAAATACATTTTAAATATTTTTGATATTCTGTTAATGTTTCAGTCCAGTCTGATGGATGGCTATTGTTAAAACTGAAATATTGACAGTAATAATTATTTGGCATATCTTAAGTGCTGTTTCTATTTTTTATGTTACGGTGTTATAATTTTTGCCGAATTCAACTCCAGGCGCCACGTTGACGCTTGAGTCCTTGAGAGTAAGGTTGTGTGTGTGTGTGTGTGTGTGTATATATATATGTATATATGTGTGTGTACATATATATATCACATACATCATTAGAGGTATGGATTCAGGATAGTGGGCAGACAGGACACATGGGATCTGTGTTAAGTCTAATAAAGCATTCACATTGTGATTTCTGCAGTACAGACTCAGGACGATGGGACAGAAGGTCCGATTTCAGGACTGTCCCACCAAACCTGAGGCTGTTGGGAGGTATGTATAAACTTATTGAGTAACATTCACTTAGATTAGACCTAGCAGATTGCGACAACCTTCTCACTTTTCTAGAAGTGTGATGATGCAGTCACATGATTTAAAAAGATATGTGCATGTCAGTGTGTGTGTCAGTCCGTATAAATGTTTATACACCTCCCAACTATGCGAGTCGCAGTTTGGGATTTTTCTTTTGTATCTTAATTAAAGGAAAACTAGGGAAAGTGCTCCCACGGCCACAGAAGGTGTTATTGTGTATTCCCTGAGATGCAAGAGAGATTTGCAACCATGAAAGGACCCACAAGTGCTGCTTTTTTTAATACGTAGATAATTTATACAAAGAGTAGCACTCCCATTAACTGAATGGCAGTGGCAATTTGTAAGTGTCTGTATGTGTATGCGTGTTTAACCTACAATTCCTTGTAGGCATCTGTGTATGTGGCTAGTTTTATACAAAATCTAGATATTGGAGCAATTATACAATTTCAAGAATGAGGAAATAAACATAAAATATCCCACTGGAAATATATATTTAGGGATAATTCATGCACAATGTCTCAAATGGACAGGTATGGAACACCAGCACCAACATGGCTGTATAAATATATATTGTACACGTTGCATTATTTAAAGGGACAAAATAGTCATCCAAACAACTTTAGCTTAATGAAGCATATTGTATATATCATGCCCCTGCAGTCTCACAGCTTTAGTCTCTGCCATTTAGGAGTTAAATCACTTTGTTTATGCACCCTTGTCACACCTCCCTGCATGTGACTTACACAGGCTTCCTAAACACTTCCTGTAAAGAGTCATCTAATGTTTACAAGAGTCATCTAATGTTCACTTCTTATATTGAATATTCTGTTTCATTTAGAATTTCGTATCTCCAACAGATTGCTAGACCCTGCAGGAGCTTTCTGTATGTAATTAAAGTTCAATTTACAGAACAGGAGTTAAAAACTTTTAACGTACATTATGTCTGATTAAAAGTTAAACCATAAACAGAGACAAAAGTGATTTAACTCCTAAATGGCAGTGAGTTTAGCAGTGAAACTTCAGAGGTGTGAAATATACACCCATATTGCTTCATTAAGCTAAAGTTGTTTTTGTGACATAGTGTCGCTTTACGAAAGGTATTTTCAAGACTGAATACGTCCACCAGTGTAGTCCAACTGGTCGGGGGGATTCCCACCAAGCCACAAGTGATAACCAAAATAGTGGGCAGCATATCACAGTGTTTATCGATGGACATGAATCTAATAGAGCTATTCTATGTTATTACGGTGTTGACGGGGTTTTCAGCAGGAAGTCTTGCTAAAGATCCACAGGGTAAAATCAAAAATTCAATATTGGATTCACATGTAAATTAAAGAGACCGTCTCCTTAGTGATCAAATTCTGAGAGGTGCTACATTTCTGCGATGTGTGTGTGTTTGTGTGTGTATATAGTTGTTTGTGTCTCACTTTATTTAGGTAAAGTAAATTTCAACAGTTCTCGTTATGTCGCTATTGTAACACCTTTCCTTTTGTTTCACTCTATAAGGTGATTTGTCACAATAAATTTGTTTTTTGCTAGATAACCTGTTTGAAATTTTGTGTATCGCATACCTTAACATATCACACATTCCCATATGGGCAGTACAATGGACAGATACTCACAGCCATGGACACAGCTTTACCTGAACAGGTACAACGCATCTGAATGCAATGTTATCCTCGTACAGGTTATTTACTAAGGTTACAATTTTAAGTGGATTTAAAATTTAAGACCAGAGTAGTCCATCTGAAAGCATGACTTAGAGATTGTTTTTACCAGTTTGCCTATTTTGATCACAAATTTAAAATCCCCTTAGAATTCTCACTTTTGTGAATAAACCTCATATTTTCTCAAACATGTGAGAAACTACATTGACAGATATTACCACGACTATTTTTTTATTGCTAATATTACCCTATCTTAAAAAGGCTTGTAGATTGTATATGTTCCATTCTAATATTTTTTTTAATGTGTTAAATTGTACCCCGGTAGTTGTTATAAATATGCTCAATAAACTGTGCTCTAATTAATTGTACCCTTAATTCTAAGGTCGCTAAGTGCAGTGTGAGAATTGATGTTAATCTTATGCTTGGATAAGGGATTGACAGTCACAAGAATATGTCTTTCTCGTCCTGGTGGAAAGGACAATTCTACCTCCTGCTTTCTGTTTCAAAGGTCTATCTAAAAATTGGCCATCAAGTTTCTTTATAAAGCCCACCATATATTTATACGCATAAATCTATCCAACCTAAGGAAGTGGTACTTTCAAGCTCGTACATTGATTTTTAACCTTGGACTGGGAGCCAGAATTGGATTCCCAAGCTATCTGAGTGTGTCCGCAATGGTTGAAACAGGCACTTTATTATAAGACCTCGGAAACTGTGCAAATCATTTACTGTAACATCAGTGCCTTTAACTTTCCTGCTGGAGACAACCTGACAATGAGAGTCTACTTAGGGTGTTTCACAACATTAAATTAATGCTCTGGGTACCATAACAACTTTCTGTGAATTAAGTTGTTTTGGTGCGAGGATATCCCCTGGAGCTGACTGACCTCAAGGGGTTAAACTGTTAAGGAAAATATACAAACCACAAGCAGGATGTCCCTACCCTTCTGAAGTGTCCATATTCTTAGAACGTTTGTTCTCAAGGATTGCTGCTTTAGAAAAGGCTTATCTGTGTGCGCTTTGCTTTAACCATTCCTCAATGTCTTCGGAAAAAAAAAGCCTTTCTGAATTCTGTTATCTATTTTTGTACAGCTGTTGTTCATTATCAGTTTATTGAAACCTCTTTTTAACCATCATCACATTGTTGTACCAATAATACATTTCTAATAAAAAAAAAAAATGTTTTCTAATTTGATTGTTTATTCTTCTTTATCAGGATTATTGTCTTACCTGTTAATTGTGAATATTTGGGAAGGTAAATGCAAGTTTTAGGCCAACATTTTTAAAACATAAACAATTTCTCTAACCCAGCTGTTTGTCCATCTAAGCTAAATTTGGCCTAAAATATGTAATCACCTTGGCAATCCTCCACAATTTCTGTTATGGTGGGAAAAATCTGCATATTTCCAACGTCATAGAGTCCTAGACTGCTCATCTAACTCCATATGTCACTCCTTAATGTCCCCGTTTTAAACATTCACTTGACCAAATACTCCCTCCCCCTGATACTACTCACACAACTTGTTCATTGTTTTTCTGTGTAAAGTAACTGGCCATTTTGGGTTTTTTTTCTGACATTGTAAAATTCTCCAGTGAGTTTTTTTGTTTGAATATTTTTGATCTATATCATGGGTCGTCAACCTGGTCCCTACCGCCCACTAGTGGGCGTTTCAGGATTCCAGGTGGGCGGTAGGGATTTTCTAATTTTTCTACAGATTGGGTGAGCGGGCGGGTGCGAGCTGGCGGTACTGGGTACCGCCATCACCACTTGCGGCCCCGGCGGCAAACCGCCGGGGCCGCATATGGAGGGGTCCATCAGGTGGCCCATGCTGTCAGGGCCACCAGATGGATGTGGATTGTGAGGGGGCCCGGTTAGCGCTGGGCGCTTTAACAGCGCGACCGGGCCCCCTGTGATGACATCATCTCTGCTGGGAGGAAGTGATTCCCCGGTCACTCCTCCCAGCATACTGAGAGCCCGCGCGGGAGGAGGGAGTCAGAGTGGGAACTCTGACTCCCATCCACCTGAGCCACCACTGGACCCCAGGGAAAGTCACCCTCTTGCACCTTAAAGGCAGGAAACAGGAGGGTGACTTAAATATAATGTGTGTTTGTTTGTGTATGTGTCTTTGTATGTATGTCTTGTGTTTGTCTGTATGTGTGTCTTATGTATGTGTCTTGTGTGTGTGTGTGTGTGTGTCTGTATATATGTGTGTCTTGTCTTTGTATGTATGTCTTGTGTGTGTGTGTGTGTATGTGTCTTTGTATGTATGCCGTGTGTGTGTATGTGTCTTTGTATGTATGTCTTGTGTGTGTGTGTGTGTGTGTATGTGTCTTTGTATGTATGTCTTGTGTGTATGTGTGTCTTTGTATGTGTCGTGTGTGTGTGTGTCTGTCTGTATATATGTATGTATGTGTGTCTAGTCTTTGTATGTATATGTTTCTTGTGTCTGTCTGTATGTGTGTATATGTCTTTGTATGTGTGTGTCTGTATGTATGTGTGCCTGTCTGTATGTGTTGTGTGTGTGTGTGTATGTGTGCCTGTCTGTCTGTATGTATGTGTGTCTTGTGTGTCTGTATGTATGTATGTATGTATGTGTGCCAGTCTGTTATAGTGGGATACCTAGCTCAGCCTTCCTACTGGGCATTGCTATAAGGAAGGTTTAAAAAAGGGAAAAAAAAGGTGGGGAGGGGAATTGAGGAGGGAGAAGAGGGGAGCTGATGCACGATGAGAAATCATATTATGCACAAACAGAGAAGTCGTCTGAATATCACCAAAAGAGGAGACCTTCGTTTGTTCCTTACGAAAATCGAACCAGATATCAAATATTTAGTCTTGCAGCATTAGCCTCAAGGATCTCATTAATCACTGGTAAAGGTAATTTCAATTTACTTTATTGTTTTCTCATTAAACTTTATCAAGTTAAAAACATTATAAACATGCATTAATTGGAAATAAAAAGATAAATGTACGTACGTTTTGTTTTTTTAAACACCCTCCTTTCGAAAAAAATATTCCGCAATTGCGCGAAAACTGGTGGGCGGTAAGGAAATTTTTTTCAACCAAAAAGATGCATTAGTGGGCGGTAGTTAGAAAAAGGTTGACCACTGATCTGTATAGTCATTTACATTCTTTTGGACCTTTTGTCACGGCCAAACCACCTTATATCTGAAATTATTCTCACCTCTGGCTGGACCAGTGTCAGAAGTACAGATGGATGGAATAGGTGCTAGCTGGTCATTGTCTGTAGTTTAAATGAGAGAATAAATAGTTGCGGCACACTCAGACTACAAAAAATGTAACACAAAGAAGGCTACTAAAATGCTTATCTAAGAATAAATATGAGGATTTGGTTCCACCATATTGCCATATGTTGTTAAGCCCGCCACTACTTTCAAAGTACCCCAATATTGGTGGGTCCTACGCTATTGGGGTACTTTGAAAGTAGTGGTGGGCTTAACAACATATGGCCATATGGTGGAACCAAATCTCTATATTTATTCTTAGATAGGCATTTTAGTAGCCTTCTTTGTGTTATATTTTTTGTAGTCTGAGTGCACCACAACTATTTATTCTCTCATTAAAGGGACTCTCCAGGGAGGAGATTTTACTTACCTGGTTCCAGCGCTGGGAGCCTCGTGAAGCCGCGCCCCCTATTTCGTCAAAATGACGAAATAGGCGGGCGCGAGCAGGGAGCAATCAGGCGCTTCCATTTGGAAGCGTCATTGCTCCCTTGTGCGCATGCGCGGCTTCGCCGCACATGCGCACATACTTCAGAGGGCGGCATTCATGCCGTCCTCTGAAGTCCTGAGCGCACTACCGCGCATGTGCGCGGCTGCGAGCTGAGCTGAGTGACAGCTCAGCTCGCGGTCTTTGCCCGCCCCCCTCCTCTGCTGACAGGCTGGAGAGAGAAGGCGCGCACACAGTGCCTTCTCTCTCCTGAACACGTCAGACGTATTTTAATACGTCTGACGTGTACAGGGCCTTTTTAGGGCCCTGCGTGATAGGAAGTCCCTCTAGTGGCCGTCTGAGTGACGGCCACTGGAGGTATTCCTATCAATCAATGTAAACACTGTATTTTCTCTGAAAATACAGTGTTTACATTAGATTGCCTGCAGGGAGCTATAGATAATACCTGAACAACTACATTAAGCTGTAGTTGTCCAGGTGACTATAGTGTCCCTTTAATGAAGTTTGGTCACTGCGGCAGCACCTTTCATGCAAAATGCAGGTCTCGGGTGTGCCCCCAATCCTTTCTCTGTACACATTGTCTGTAGTTTAGTCCACATTGATGTCCAGGGCAATTAGACCGTAAACAAACAAGGCACATAAAGCTAGACAGGATCAGGAAGAAGTGGAAGTAATCCTCCTGTTTGGAAATTTGGTAAGAAAACATGAAATTTCAGAATATGGTACACACCGTAGCTGTTAAACCTGGATGCAGTACAATATTTATCTGCCAATAGAGGATATAGAATAAAGCCAGCCTAGGGCATGGGGCAAATACAAAAACAGGACAATAGAATACCTCAGAGACAAATCTAGGTCATAGTGACTCAAATCTGTGATGGACCAGAGTCTTGTTTCCATGACTAAAAAAATTAGTAACATTTAGTGGTGACATCCAAGCTACCAGCACCAATGTTAGTTACAGGGGTCCATTGTATAAAGTTCTTCCACTCAACATTATGTCCCCACTGACCATTCACACTGAAAATGTTGGATAAAGCAGGCATGTGTTCCTTCTTTGCTGGCCTCATGTCCATTGTGCCATTGTACAGCACCATGTACCTACCATCGCACACAAGACTGAAAACAGAAGACATGATAGAGGAGCATGTGGGAAGGAACACTGGTCTCTAATAATCAACATGGACAAATGCTGCGCCAGGATTACGGGGGGTTGGAGAGACAAGGAGAGGGAAAGAAAACCACTAAGAGGGCGATGACGGGACACTAAGAAGGGGATGGAGGAACAGTGAGAGGGGAGTTGGATTGAGGGATACTGAGAGGGGAATGGAGGGAGACAGGATTGTGTTGCCACCATTAGTTTGCTATCCTGACACTGGAGAACAGAGACATGCATCATGGCCTCTATTCATTGGCCATCATACGCTCACATAATGGGGGGCAGGGAGAAGTGCCCAGAGGAAAGGAGGAAGCAGCCATCTTGTAGTATGAGGGAGCTCCCTGGAGACCCAGGGAGATGAGCAGCAGCCCCTGGCTTGCCATTGCCCAAGGTAATTGATAAGATGATAATGTCCAAGAACTGAACAAAATGCCAGACCGTCAGGGAGAATAGGAGTGGTTATGATATATATATAATGTATAATAACCAAACCATCATTATATGCTGCTGCCTATTTGATTTATTATATTATTTGAATTATTGCTGCTGGCTAGTTGGTGGGCTCAGCCTGACAGAGGCTGTCACTATTGTCCGACTCCACGGGGACTATTCTGGCTGAGGGTTATCAATAGAGTGAGCTATTTCCTCTTGTCTTGGTGGAAAGATTACAGGGACACTATAGTCACTAGAACAGATACAACTTATTGTATTTGTTCTGGTGAGTATAAGCATTCCATTCAGGCTTTTTGCAGTAAACACTGTCTTTTCAGAGAACATGCAGTGTTTACATATGACAATTGGCCACTCCTCAGATGGCTACTAGAGGTGCTTCCTGTGGCAGTGCTGCACAGTGTAACTGGTATTCAATGTTTCCAAACCTCTGCATTCAGACACTGAACATTTCTCATAGAGATGCATTGATTAAATTGCGGGGGGCGGAGCTTGCCAGCCAAGCAGAGCAGACGTGCCTGGCTGGAGCTCCTGCGACTGGCAGCAGATTTCGGGGCAAAAAACCCTACTACCCGCAATATCCAAGCGACGAACAGCAATAATCAAGACCGGGGGAAGCTGCACTACCTGGTGATACCCTACATAAGCACCCCGGAACCTGAACAGACTGGCCCGAGGCTTGCGGCCTACGCTTGAACGAGCCGAGGTGAGACGGCCGCTCACCCGGTTCCGTGCCAGCAGCGGCAACAACCCAAGCAACAACCCAACCCGAGCCCCCCCACCCCCCCTCTGGACTGGTGGGGGTTATCCCGGTCTACCCTCAGGAGACCCTGGAACGACCAGTGAGAAGGCTGGGGAGACGCAGGGGCCTTAAAACACGCGGTGGCATAACATTTAAAATGGCGGAGGCAGCTAACTCACCTAAAACTTACAGTGAACAGCTAGATATAGAGCACCGGCTGAACAGGACCTTCCAGGCTTTTTGGGACAAGTTGGAGGCCCTTATGTTCTCGGAGAACACGGGGGCAGTGCCTGTCACCAAGCCACGTACTCACCTTGCAAAACCTAAAAGAAAGCGAGTGGCGACGGGGGGCGAGGTAAAGAATAAAGCCAACGGGACTCTGACACATGCAGCCCCACAAGATGGCGGACTTGCGCTCAGGATCACCACGAGGCACCCAGGCACAATACCACCTCATGTTTTTGCAAAAGGTACATACCGATGGGATACAAGCCCAATGCAGAGCGACCAACGACCACATAACAGACTGGGCATTGGATAAACAGGCAAGAGGCCCCGGACTGTCTCTCCGCACAGGCACGGACGGCTCTGCAGACCTGGTCTACCCTGGTGAACTCCCGACATGTACAGGTCTCCCTATGTGCCCCTAGCATATTTTTACCTAGACCTAGCCTTCGGGACTCATACAAGGATGTTTTCACTGCCTAATCACCTGATCAGCATAATTTTGAGTATCATTTGTTGTGTATTACACGCTGCATTACAATCTAATGTTTATTAACTGCAACCGTTACACCCCTTGCAGAGTTTTCCACGCTGTTGCCTACATGCGTTTACCTCCACCGTGTTGTTTTATTAGCTGGTCCTATCTAAAGTGGCAAATTAAGCTTGTTATGTAACCAGCAATAACACGGTTGGTTTATTCCCATGCTCTCCTCTTTCACAAAACATTGTTCTGCGCCCTTACAGCCTAGCATATTGTATTACAAAATGCTGATGTCAAACGTATCGTTTAACATTTACTTTACTTTTAGTATTTTTGTTGATGCGTAATATAGGCATACATTTAAACGACTAGTCTGCCTCACATGATGCACTGTTACCTCTGCTAGCTTCTCATCTAGTCAAGTGACTCATGGTGCTCTTAATGCCTATATGTCACATTGCACCTAAATTACGTAGTTATCACCTTAAGCGCAGCTAGTTATGTTTCAAAGCATGTTATACCACAAAAGCGATGTCTAATAGTCTGATACCTTCATGTAATATAAAAATGTGCCGTATAAACTGTCACACCGTGATATGTCATGGAAATGCATGAAGATGCTGTTGTGGCTCTGCACGCTTGATGTCAAACTATGCAGAAGAAAAATAAAGAATAAAAAAAAAGAACTTATAGGTTGAAGAGGACCCTACTCAATCGAGCTTACATATAGTAACGCCGCCTACAATGAGGTCACTAGTGAACGTGCTTCTTCCTCTTCTTCCCCGTTATCTTTTCCTCCACCTCATTCTCATTCTTCTCTTAAAAATTACACACATCCTTCTTCTTCTTTGCCTCCTCCTTCTACTACATTGTCTCCTTGCCTCCTTTTTTACATCTTTTTGTTTGCTTTCTCCTTCTTCTTTGCTTCCACTGCTTATTCTTCTACTTCATCTCCCGCTTTTTTATTGTCCCCTTTCTCCTCCATCTACTTATTCTTCTTTGCATTCTTCTTTGCTTACTTTGTCTCCCTTCTCCACGTCCCATGTTTTCTTCTTTGTGTTCTTCTACTAAACTCCTTTTTCGTATCTCTTTATTTACCTCTTCCTGTTCTTTTTTTTTTTTTTTTTTTGTAAGTTATGTACACGTTTAGTTCAGTAGTTTAAGATTAATGTTCATGTTAAGTGTCATCGTTTCAATTTCTCGATATTAGTTTGGGTACGCTTATCTACGCTTAAGAGAGGGACATGCAAGTTATACAATGACGTCTGGTCTAAATCCTCACAACATACAATCTGCCTAGTATATGCTAACAACAGGTCTAATCTCCAACATCACAGGTTAAGTATAACTTTAAGGCTCATCATAAGTGAGGTTATGCGTGAGTGAAGGTTAGTTAACGATCTTTTTTAGGAGGCCATTAGTGCTATCAAATTTTAAGTGGTTAAACAGAAAAAAGTTAATAAAACTTGTTAAGTATGCTAAGGCCAGGCAATGAGCTACAGGTATAACATCACTCAGGCTGCCCAAAAGTTCGTTGGTCTGCACACGGCACACTTCAGTATCCGATGCTTCGTGGATGATAGTGGACACATGGTCGGCCAATGCCTGCTCAAGCCTGTCGGCGTGACCCGGTGTTAGTGTCCTTTTAAGCTGAGGTTCTAACGATGTCTCTCCAGGTGTATCTCCTGAGCTTGCCGCACATGGTGTAATCAGTAAGTTTAAGTCTGGCATGAGCCCTCCTGAGTGGGTGAAGAGGAATGGGAGATTATATATAAAAGTCTCATGATGTAGGCAAGCGGTGCCTGATGTTATGCGGTCGGTAAGGGTCATCGATGTTGCAGTGGTAACGGCTTAGGTAAGTGGTTTAGCAGGGTTAGTGGTCATAAAGTGAGTGCAGCGTCCGTGGGCACCCCGTGCTGACGCTACCCTCCAGCCCGCTCGCCATCTGAGCCCAGTCAGCCAATTCCCGCGTCTGGGAAACTGAAGCCCTGGGAATAAGGGTTCAGGAGGGCAGCGTTTGTCCCAATGCTGTGATATTTCTCCCTCCGGCCCCAGGCCGTATCGCTGGCTTGCAGTTGTTCGGCATGTCCGCTTTCTGGGGAGTGTATGGATGATCTGTCTCTGGGTGCCGGTCGGTGGTTGTTGGGACCGCTGAGTGGTAGGCAGGTCGGGTCTTGTGCCGTGTCTTCGTCTCGGGTATGTCTTTATTTGAGGGGCCCGGCGCCCCTGCCTGCTTTTTCGTTGTTCGGCTCCGTTCCAGTCTGGGGGCCGCTCTGAAGTTGCGAGGGGGTTACCTCTGTAGCTTGCGCCGGGTGGCCGGGCGGATCCAAGCCACCGCCTCTCCCATTGCCAGGTTGTACAACTATTTCTGGGCTCGGAGCTTCGCCCACAAGTAAGTGCTTAGTCGGTTGACAAACTCTTGTGCATACCTGGGTGGCTTAGTGAGTGTACGTTTGGGCTGTGCCACCATTTTGTTTAGGCCCCGTAGGTTCCACGTGAAGTTTAGTCTTCCTAGACCAGGAATTTGTTAGCTCGTTTCTCGCTTAAGTGTGCCGGGATATCCCACACCGGCGGGGGGGGTGATCAGGGCCTCAACGCCGCAGCGATTTCCGCAGGTTTGCTGGCGTGGAGGTCGGCCGCCGCTCACACGTCTGCGCCCGTTGGTAGGCCGCAACTCCGCGTTAACTTTAAAATGCCTCTCGGAGGTCTGGTTAGAGACGTCCCGCAGTACTGCCGCTGCTCTGCTTGCCAGGTAAGTGAGCTCGGTGTGATTTCGGTGTAATTTGTCGATTTAGCTCACTTATTTGCAAGTCTTTACACGGAACTCTGGTTTAGTGCGACCAGTCAGCTCGGCATCCAGGCCCCGCCCTCTCTTCCTGCTCTTTTAATCATTGCTGTCTTCTTCTTTGTTTCCTCCCACTTCTTTTTCTCCAATGCCTACTTTTTTCACCTCCTCCTTCTTCTTCTTAGCCTGCTGCTCCTCCTCCATCTCCTCCATATTCTGTTTTGCCTTCATCTTCTTTGCTTACTCCACCTCATCCTTTCTTTGTCTTTCCCTTTTTCTTCTTTATGTCTTCCACCTCCTTCTTTTCTTCCTTCTTTATGTTGTCTTCCTTTTTTTCACCTCCACTTAGCTTGCTTCTTCCCACTCGTTCTTTGCTTCCTCTTCTTTCTTCTTTGTTTCCTCCTCCTCATTAATTTTTTCTCCTTTTTCTTTGCCTCCTCCATCACCATTTTCTTCACTTCTACCTACTTTATCTACTTCACCTCCTTCTTCCTCTTCATTGCCTTCTCCTTTTACTTAATCTCCTCCTCCTCTTTCATCTTAGCCTTTTGTCTTTAATCTTCTTCATAATTCTCCTCCTCCTTTTTCTTGACCTCCTCCTCCTTCTACTACATTGTCTCCTTTCGCTACTCATGATATTCTGCTTCCTCTGTCTTCTAGTTTGATTTCCTTGTTTATTCTTTTACTTCACATAATTCTTCTTCATCTTCCCCTCTTTCTCCTCCATCTACATATTTTTCTTTGCATTCTTCTTCGCTTACTTCTCCTACCTTATTTTTTTCTTCCCCTACTTTTCCATCTTGCTCAACTCCTCCTTCTTCTAGGCAACTTCCTTCTTCTTCATACTCCCCTCATTCTTCTATGCCTCATTCTTCATCTTAGCCCCTTTATTCTTCATCTCCTACTTCTTCTTCATGTTCTTCTCCTACACTCTTTTTTATCTCTTTATTCACCTCTTACTCCTATTTCTTCTTTGACTTTTTCGTCTGTGCTTACTGCTCCTCCTCCTCTTTTTTCATATTCTTTTCCTCCTCCTCATGCTCCTATTTCTTCTTTGCCTCATCCCCTTCTTATTCTTCGCCTTCTCCTTTTTCTTCACCTGCTCCATATTCTTAGCCTCTTCCTCCTCCATTTCCAACTTATGACTTTTTGCCTTCATCTTGTTTGCTTACTGATCCTCATTCTGTTTTTGTCTTTTTCTTCATCTCCTCTTCCTTTTTCTTCTTTACATCTTCCTCCTACTTCTTCTTTTCCTCCTTTATTATCTTATCTTCCTTTTTTGCACCTTCTCTGTGCTTGCTTCCTCCTCCTCTTTCTTCTTTGTCTCCATTTCCTCATTATTTTCTCCTTTTCCTTTGCCTCCACTCCCTTTTTTCCTCCACCTTTTCTTTCACCTTCTTCTGCCTCTTAGCCTTTTCCTCCTCCTTCTTCTTCTTAGCCTCTTCCTCCTCCATTTCCCTTTTGCTTTCATTTTATTTGCGTACTCCTCTTCCTTCTGTTTTTGTCTTTTTCTTCATCTCCTCCCCCTTCCTCGCCTGCTCCTTTTTCTTCTTTACATGTTCCTCCTCCTTCTTTTTTTACTCCTTCATTATCTCATCCTCATTTTTTGCACCTTCTCTGTGTTTGATTCACCTTCCTCCTTCTTCTTTGCTTCCTCTTTTTCTTCTTTGTCTCCTCTTCCTCATTATTTTTCCTTCTTTTTTTACCTTCTCCTCCTCCTCGTTTGCTTCTTCCGCCTCCTTCTTCTTCTTCAATTCTTCCATTACATTATCTTTGCCTCCACCTTCTTCTCCTCTTTCAAATTCTTCACTTTCTTCTACTTATTTGCCTCCTTCCCCTCATTCTACTAAATTGTCTATTTTCCTCCTTTTTATACTTATTATTTTTTGCTCATCTGTCTTCTTGTTTGCTTCCCCTGCTTATTCTTTTACTTCACCTCCTTTTCACTGTCCCCTTTTTCTCCTCCATCTACTTTTTTTCTTTGCATTCCTCTTTTGCTTATTTCTCCTCCTTCTTTTTTTCTTCCCCTCCTCCTCCGTCTTCTTCACTTCTCCTTTGCACCCTCCTCCTTCTTCGTCTTCACCTCATTCTCCTTTATCTTTGCCTCTTTATTCTTTATCTCCTACTTCATCTTCTTTGTGTTCTTCTTCTACACTCATTTGTCGTCTCTCTTTATTTGCCTCTTCCTCCTATTTCTTCTTTGTTTATGTCTTCTTCTTTGTTTCATCACACTTCTCTGTTTCTTCTTTGTTTCCTCCCTCTTTTCCTCCTTTTCCTTCACCTCCTCCTTTTTTGTCTCTCTTTATTTGCCTTTTACAACAATTTTTTCTTTGCCTCCTCCCCGTCAATCATTTTTTTCTTCGCCTACTCCATTTTCTTCACTTCTCCTTTTTCTTCTTCTTCTCCTCCTTCTTTTCACCACCTCCTGTTTCTTCCTCTTCCTTTGTTTCTTCCTCTTCCTTGTTTTTTTTTAACTAACTCCTCCTTCTTTTTCCTTGACTACTTCTCCATCTTCTTAGCCTTGTATTCCTCCTTCTTCTCTGCCTCCTCCTTCTTCATCTTACCCTCTTTCACCTCCATTCCCTATTTCTTCTTCACCTTCTTCTTCTCCAACTGCTCCCCCTCTTTCTTTTTCATATTTTTCTATACCTCCTCCTTCTTATTCACCTCTTTCTACTTCTTTGCTTCTTCCTCCTCCTTCATGTTCTACGCCTCCTTCTTATTTTTCTTTCTCTTCCTTTTTCTAAACCTTCATCTACTTCTCCTTCCTCTTCTAATTCTTTTTCACTTCATCATTCTTCTTCATTTACTTCATCTTCTTTCCTCCTTCTCCCTCTTCGTTGCCTCCTCCCTTTACTTCTCCTCCTCCTCTTTCATTCTCTTTATATTCTCCTCCTCCGTCTTCTTCTTAGTTTGCTTCCTCCTTCTTCTTCTTTGTTTCCTCCTCTTCATTAATTTTTTACTCTATTTTCTTTGCTTTTCCTCCTCCTTTTTCTTCTCCTCTTCCACTTTTTCAACTTTTTGTGTTAATATAGTTTTGTGTGTTGGGTCACGCAGTAATCGTGACATTACGACAGGGACATGGACCCTGCAGAATTGTCTCAACACATGTTGGTTTGCGAGAGGAGACTGGAGGAAAATGATCACCGCATGGATATACTCTTTTCTTCACCTCCTTTTTCTTATTTACATCTTCTTCCTCCTTGTTCTTCTCCTCCCCCTGTATCTCACCCTCCTTTTTTTCCTTTTTTTTTTTAAGATTGGGCATTTCCTTGGCACTGTTGGTGCAGTATTGTGTTATATAAAATGCTCAGGAGACTGGGTATCTCCTGGGCTCCACTTAGACCATATAGTTTACTTAAATGCAATGCGCCTAGGAGACCACTCATCTCCTTGGCCCCTTTGGGAACATGTATTATATTTTGTATAAGATGCTCAAGAGACTAGTAATCATCTGAGCCTTATTTGGGCCATATTATGTTAATTAAAGTGACCTTGAGAATTGGTATTTCCTGAGCTTTATCAAGCTATTTTATTTTCCACATATGGACCAAGAGACTGGGCATTTCCTGAGCATTTTTGAAGCCTTATTAATTTATTTAAAACACTATACAACAAATAGCCTTCTTCAAACACATACTACACTGCAAATAGTACCATCAACATGCACGCATCCCCACAAGCAGCCTCAGCACAAACATGTAATCCCACAAGCAGCGACCCCACACATGAAATACTGTATGCAGCCTCCCTATACACACACACATCACAAGCAGCATCCCCACACAGGCAACCCCACAAGCAACCTCCGCAAACATTCAATACATCAGTTAGCCCACACACAAGACCCTCTCCTAGTCCTGTCCCTCTTTCATGTGGGTTTAGAAAGCACAGGACATTTTCCCCATTCAAGAACTCTTCGGGATGGCTCAGTGCACTTTTTGGGAGAGTGCACATCATTGGTCGCTCTGACTTTTTGTCCCAGTCCTGCCCTGCTTACAGTCTATATTAGAACAATACAAAGAAAGGAGGTCCCTGCAGCAGATATTACATTATAATATTATCAGTACAATGCCTAAAAATGAGCTTCTTGCTCACACAGTCTAAACTCTAATTTAAAAGGGTACATTATAGCAAGATATGTGCCTACGGCCTACCTAAAGATCTTACATCCTGACATGATGAGTACAATGCAGAGACATTTTTGGTTGTGTTCATTCATTTTTTTTCCTGGATTGTTCCTGCATCTTCACAGCTTTCTGGAGAAGGATTTCTGTCTTTTCCAGACTAATCATCAGTCGCACTATATAAAATACAGATTAATAGTTGAAATATCTACAAATATTTTCCAAAGTATTCCTACTCTAGAAACCAAATGAATATGTGGATGTTCTCAGAGACCAGCATGGCTCCTACGGGATTAAACATTTCCATAAATAAATACTTAATATCCTTCTATGTGTTACAATAAATGTAATGTTGATAAACTCTACCAATGTAAACTGGTCCTTCCAGAGCTTTCAACAACGGAAAGTGATGGAGACAGAATCCAAAACCGGATACCTTTAGAAGCTTCTGGACAGACTGCGGGTACCTACGAAGAATTGGAACACTAGAGATAGTAATGCAATCATGATGCCATGCTTGTAATGTAATATAAAGTCTCATGTCACTATCATAAATTTGCAAACACAAAATTCATTAAACAAACTAATGATAAAAAGTTCAATTAAAAAGATAAAAAGTTAGTTAACATTCCCAGCTAAGTGGGTCTGCCAGCAATTACAAGCAGAAGCTTCTCTATTGTAGTTTGTGAGGTCTGTTTCTATGACTTGTCTAACAGGAGGTTATTTAATAAGTAGTTTATACTCCAACAGTATTGATACTCATGGCGTAAGATGTGTGAACCTGAGACAACATATGTTTATAATTTCGTATTGCACGGACAGTAACATCATCAGAGCAAATATTTCCTGTATTGAGCAAAAAAAACAATGCTCTGCATAAGGACATCCAGCATCAGTAAAATCCCCATAGGAAAGCTTTAAGGCAATGCTTTCCTATGGGGAGGGGTGAATACTCTCGCCACGCATGTGGCATGTCGGATGATGTTGGAGGAGGTGGAGCGCCAACTTGCAGAGCTGGAATATGGCATTTGAATAAATGGTTTTTAATTCTTTATGTTCTGGGGTTGGGCGTGATGGAGTTGGTGTCCAAAGAACCCTATGGTGTTTAGAATGCAGAACTGTATTCATAACAATTTAGATTCTCTTTAAAGGGATTCTCCAGTGTCAGGACATATTCGAATATTCATTTTCCTGGTACTGCTGGACGTCCTCACGCTTTGTGAGGACCTCCAGCATTGCTGAAATCCCCTGGTACTGCAGGACCCTCTAGTGCCCCTCTCCCTCCCACCCCCCATCCCAAGTTACTGAAGTAGTCCAGCGCCGATATACCTCAGCGCTGGGTCAGGCTCCGCCTACGCTCCTCCCCCACCGACGTCAGACGGTGGGGGAGACCACCTGCGCATGCGCGGACGTCGGCGGGGGGAGACCTAATGTGCATTAGACCTCCCCATAGGAAAGCATTGAATAATGCTTTCCTATGGGGATTTCGGCAATGCTGGAGGTCCTCACAAAGCGTGAGGACGTCCAGCGTCGTTTTAAACCACTTTTCATGTTCTTTGAACACTAAAGTGCCCTCTAGTGGCTGTCTACTAGACAGCCACTAGAGGAGGACGTAACCCTGCAAGGTAATTATTGCAGTTTATATTTACATTTGCAGGGTTAAAGGTGGTGGGAGTTGGCACCCAGACCACTCCAATGGGCAGAAGTGGTCTGGGTGCCTGGAATGTCCCTTTAATGTTGTTGCTGACTGTAACGCTCGGCTCCGGCAGGGGGAGCTCTAGCCGCAGCTCTGGTCTGTTAGTGTGGTCGCTGGCTGTAACACTCGGCTCCGGCAGGGGGAGCTCTAGCCGCAGGTCTGTTAGTGCGGTCGCTGGCTGTAACACTCGGCTCCAGCAGGGGAAACTCTAGCCGCAGGTCTGTTAGTGTGGTTGCTGGCTGTAACGCTCAGCTCCGGCAGGGGGAACTCTAGCCGCAGGTCTGTCAGTGAGTTCGCTGGCTGTAACGCTCAGCTCTGGCAGGGGGAGCTCTAGCCGCAGGTCTGTTAGTGAGTTCGCTGGCTGTAACGCTCAGCTCTGGCAGGGGGAGCTCTAGCCGCAGGTCTGTTAGTGTGGTCGCTGGCTGTAACGCTCGGCTCCGGCAGGGGGAGCTCTAGCCGCAGGTCTGTTAGTGAGTTCGCTGGCTGTAACGCTCAGCTCTGGCAGGGGGAGCTCTAGCCGCAGGTCTGTTAGTGTGGTCGCTGGCTGTAACGCTCGGCTCCAGCAGGGGGAGATCTAGCCGCAGGCCTGTCAGTGAGGTCGCCGGCTGTAACGCTCGGCTCCGGCAGGGGGAGCTCTAGCCGCAGGTCTGTTAGTGTGGTCGCTGGCTGTAACGCTCGGCTCCAGCAGGGGGAGATCTAGCCGCAGGCCTGTCAGTGAGGTCGCCGGCTGTAACGCTCGGCTCCGGCAGGGGGAGCTCTAGCCGCAGGTCTGTTAGTGTGGTCGCTGGCTGTAACGCTCGGATCCGGCAGGGGGAGCTCTAGCCGCAGGTCTGTCAGTGAGGTCGCTGGCTGTAACGCTCGGCTCCGGCAGGGGGAGCTCTAGCCGCAGGTCTGTCAGTGAGGTCGCTGGCTGTAACGCTCGGCTCCGGCAGGGGGAGATCTAGCCGCAGGCCTGTCAGTGTGGTCGCTGGCTGTAACGCTGGACTCCGGCAGGGGAAGCTCTAGCCGCAGGTCTGTCAGTGAGGTCGCTGGCTGTAACGCTCGGCTCCGGCAGGGGGAGATCTAGCCGCAGGTCTGTTAGTGGGGTTGCCGGCTGTACCGCTCGGCTCCGGCAGGGGGAGCTCTAGCCGCAGGTCTGTTAGTGCGGTCGCTGGCTGTAACGCTCGGCTCCGGCAGGGGGAGATCTAGCCGCAGGTCTGTCAGTGTGGTCGCTCGCTGTAACGCTGGGCTCCGGCAGGGGGAGCTCTAGCCGCAGGTCGGTTAGTGTGGTCGCTGGCTGTAATGCTCGGCTCCGGCAAGGGGAGCTCTAGCCGCAGGTCTGTCAGTGAGGTCGCTCGCTGTAATGCTGGGCTCCGGCAGGGGGAGATCTAGCCGCAGGTCTGTCAGTGTGGTCGCTCGCTGTAACGCTCGGCTCCGGCAGGGGGAGATCTAGCCGCAGGCCTGTCAGTGAGGTCGCTGGCTGTAACGCTCGGCTCCGGCAGGGGGAGATCTAGCCGCAGGTCTGTTAGTGGGGTTGCCGGCTGTACCGCTCGGCTCCGGCAGGGGGAGCTCTAGCCGCAGGCCTGTCAGTGAGGTCGCTGGCTGTAACGCTGGGCTCCGGCAGGGGGAGCTCTAGCCGCAGGTCTGTTAGTGAGGTCGCTGGCTGTAACGCTCGGCTCCGGCAGGGGGAGCTCTAGCCGCAGGCCTGTCAGTGAGGTCGCCGGCTGTAACGCTCGGCTCCGGCAGGGGGAGCTCTAGCCGCAGGTCTGTCAGTGTGGTCGCTCGCTGTAACGCTCGGCTCCGGCAGGGGGAGATCTAGCCGCAGGCCTGTCAGTGAGGTCACTGGCTGTAACGCTCGGCTCCGGCAGGGGGAGATCTAGCCGCAGGTCTGTTAGTGGGGTTGCCGGCTGTACCGCTCGGCTCCGGCAGGGGGAGCTCTAGCCGCAGGTCTGTTAGTGCGGTCGCTGGCTGTAACGCTCGGCTCCGGCAGGGGGAGATCTAGCCGCAGGCCTGTCAGTGTGGTCGCTGGCTGTAACGCTGGGCTCCGGCAGGGGGAGCTCTAGCCGCAGGTCTGTCAGTGAGGTCGCTCGCTGTAACGCTCGGCTCCGGCAGGGGGAGCTCTAGCCGCAGGTCGGTTAGTGTGGTCGCTGGCTGTAATGCTCGGCTCCGGCAAGGGGAGCTCTAGCCGCAGGTCTGTCAGTGTGGTCGCCGGCTGTAACGCTCGGCTCCGGCAGGGGGAGATCTAGCCGCAGGTCTGTTAGTGCGGTCGCTGGCTGTAACACTCGGCTCCAGCAGGGGGAGCTCTAGCCGCAGGTCTGTCAGTGAGGTCGCTGGCTGTAACGCTCGGCTCCGGCAGGGGGAGCTCTAGCCGCAGGTCTGTTAGTGTGGTCACTGGCTGTAACGCTCGGCTCCGGCAGGGGGAGCTCTAGCCGCAGGTCTGTCAGTGAGGTCGCTGGCTGTAACGCTGGGCTCCGGCAGGGGGAGCTCTAGCCGCAGGTCTGTCAGTGAGGTCGCTCGCTGTAAAGCTGGGCTCCGGCAGGGGGAGCTCTAGCCGCAGGTCTGTCAGTGTGGTCGCTGGCTGTAACGCTCGGCTCCGGCAGGGGGAGCTCTAGCCGCAGGTCTGTCAGTGAGGTCGCTCGCTGTAACGCTGGGCTCCGGCAGGGGGAGCTCTAGCCGCAGGTCTGTCAGTGAGGTCGCTGGCTGTAACGCTCGGCTCCGGCAGGGGGAGCTCTAGCCGCAGGTCTGTCAGTGAGGTCGCTGGCTGTAACGCTCGGCTCCGGCAGGGGGAGATCTAGCCGCAGGCCTGTCAGTGTGGTCGCTGGCTGTAACGCTGGACTCCGGCAGGGGAAGCTCTAGCCGCAGGTCTGTCAGTGAGGTCGCTGGCTGTAACGCTCGGCTCCGGCAGGGGGAGCTCTAGCCGCAGGTCTGTTAGTGTGGTCACTGGCTGTAACGCTCGGCTCCGGCAGGGGGAGCTCTAGCCGCAGGTCTGTCAGTGAGGTCGCTGGCTGTAACGCTGGGCTCCGGCAGGGGGAGCTCTAGCCGCAGGTCTGTCAGTGAGGTCGCTCGCTGTAACGCTGGGCTCCGGCAGGGGGAGCTCTAGCCGCAGGTCTGTCAGTGTGGTCGCTGGCTGTAACGCTCGGCTCCGGCAGGGGGAGCTCTAGCCGCAGGTCTGTCAGTGAGGTCGCTCGCTGTAACGCTGGGCTCCGGCAGGGGGAGCTCTAGCCGCAGGTCTGTCAGTGAGGTCGCTGGCTGTAACGCTCGGCTCCGGCAGGGGGAGCTCTAGCCGCAGGTCTGTCAGTGAGGTCGCTGGCTGTAACGCTCGGCTCCGGCAGGGGGAGATCTAGCCGCAGGCCTGTCAGTGTGGTCGCTGGCTGTAACGCTGGACTCCGGCAGGGGAAGCTCTAGCCGCAGGTCTGTCAGTGAGGTCGCTGGCTGTAACGCTCGGCTCCGGCAGGGGGAGCTCTAGCCGCAGGTCGGTTAGTGTGGTCGCTGGCTGTAATGCTCGGCTCCGGCAAGGGGAGCTCTAGCCGCAGGTCTGTCAGTGAGGTCGCTGGCTGTAACGCTCGGCTCCGGCAGGGGGAGCTCTAGCCGCAGGTCTGTCAGTGAGGTCGCTGGCTGTAACGCTGGGCTCCGGCAGGGGGAGCTCTAGCCGCAGGTCTGTCAGTGAGGTCGCTCGCTGTAACGCTGGGCTCCGGCAGGGGGAGCTCTAGCCGCAGGTCTGTCAGTGTGGTCGCTGGCTGTAACGCTCGGCTCCGGCAGGGGGAGCTCTAGCCGCAGGTCTGTCAGTGAGGTCGCTCGCTGTAACGCTGGGCTCCGGCAGGGGGAGCTCTAGCCGCAGGTCTGTCAGTGTGGTCGCTGGCTGTAACGCTCGGCTCCGGCAGGGGGAGCTCTAGCCGCAGGTCTGTTAGTGAGGTCGCTGGCTGTAACGCTCGGCTCCGGCAGGGGGAGCTCTAGCCGCAGGCCTGTCAGTGAGGTCGCCGGCTGTAACGCTCGGCTCCGGCAGGGGGAGCTCTAGCCGCAGGTCTGTCAGTGTGGTCGCTCGCTGTAACGCTCGGCTCCGGCAGGGGGAGATCTAGCCGCAGGCCTGTCAGTGAGGTCACTGGCTGTAACGCTCGGCTCCGGCAGGGGGAGATCTAGCCGCAGGTCTGTTAGTGGGGTTGCCGGCTGTACCGCTCGGCTCCGGCAGGGGGAGCTCTAGCCGCAGGTCTGTTAGTGCGGTCGCTGGCTGTAACGCTCGGCTCCGGCAGGGGGAGATCTAGCCGCAGGTCTGTTAGTGCGGTCGCTGGCTGTAACACTCGGCTCCAGCAGGGGGAGCTCTAGCCGCAGGTCTGTTAGTGAGGTCACTGGCTGTAACGCTCGGCTCCGGCAGGGGGAGCTCTAGCCGCAGGTCTGTCAGTGAGGTCGCTGGCTGTAACGCTGGGCTCCGGCAGGGGGAGATCTAGCCGCAGGTCTGTTAGTGAGGTCGCTGGCTGTAACGCTGGGCTCCGGCAGGGGGAGCTCTAGCCGCAGGTCTGTCAGTGTGGTCGCTGGCTGTAACGCTCGGCTCCGGCAGGGGGAGCTCTAGCCGCAGGTCTGTCAGTGTGGTCGCTCGCTGTAACGCTGGGCTCCGGCAGGGGGAGCTCTAGCCGCAGGTCTGTCAGTGAGGTCGCTGGCTGTAACGCTGGGCTCCGGCAGGGGGAGCTCTAGCCGCAGGTCTGTCAGTGAGGTCGCTCGCTGTAACGCTGGGCTCCGGCAGGGGGAGCTCTAGCCGCAGGTCTGTCAGTGTGGTCGCTGGCTGTAACGCTCGGCTCCGGCAGGGGGAGCTCTAGCCGCAGGTCTGTCAGTGAGGTCGCTCGCTGTAACGCTGGGCTCCGGCAGGGGGAGCTCTAGCCGCAGGTCTGTCAGTGTGGTCGCTGGCTGTAACGCTCGGCTCCGGCAGGGGGAGCTCTAGCCGCAGGTCTGTTAGTGAGGTCGCTGGCTGTAACGCTCGGCTCCGGCAGGGGGAGCTCTAGCCGCAGGTCCTGTCTCTCGCAGCTCCTGGTAGTCTCTATGGTGTTTCCGGGCGCTGCGGACTCGGTTTGAAGGCCGCTGCTCGGGACGTGCTCGGTGGCTGCTCCCGGCGCCATGGGAAAGCGGGACAACCGGGTGGTGAGTGAGGCCGACTAATGAACCGGGGGGGAGGGGGAACTACATTACCCAGAATGCACTGCGAGCTGACACCCCAATACTGTGTATCAACCCCATCATACCCTCCCTGCACCCCAATACTGTGTATAAATCCCACCATACCCTGCCTGCACCCCAATACTGTGTATAAACCCCATCATACCCTCCCTGCACCCCAATACTGTGTATAAACCCATCATACCCTGCCTGCACCCCAATACTGTGTATCAACCCCATCATACCCTGCCTGCACCCCAATACTGTGTATCAACCCCATCATACCCTGCCTGCACCCCAATACTGTGTATCAACCCCATCATACCCTGCCTGCACCCCAATACTTTGTATCAACCCCCACCATACCCTGCCTGCACCCCAATACTGTGTATAAACCCCATCATACCCTGCCTGCACCCCAATACTGTGTATAAACCCCATCATACCCTGCCTGCACCCCAATACTGTGTATAAACCCCATCATACCCTGCCTGCACCCCAATACTGTGTATAAACCCCATCATACCCTGCCTGCACCCCAATACTGTGTATAAACCCCATCATACCCTGCCTGCACCCCAATACTGTGTATAAACCCCATCATACCCTGCCTGCACCCCAATACTGTGTATAAACCCCATCATACCCTGCCTGCACCCCAATACTGTGTATAAACCCCATCATACCCTGCCTGCACCCCAATACTGTGTATAAACCCCATCATACCCTGCCTGCACCCCAATACTGTGTATAAACCCCATCATACCCTGCCTGCACCCCAATACTGTGTATAAACCCCATCATACCCTGCCTGCACCCCAATACTGTGTATAAACCCCATCATACCCTGCCTGCACCCCAATACTGTGTATAAACCCCATCATACCCTGCCTGCACCCCAATACTGTGTATAACCCCCATCAGACACTGCACGCACCCCAATACTGTGTATAACCCCCATCAGACACTGCACGCACCCCAATACTGTGTATAACCCCCATCAGACACTGCACGCACCCCAATACTGTGTATAACCCCCATCAGACACTGCACCCCAATACTGTGTATAAACCCCACCATACCCTGCCTGCACCCCAATACTGTGTATAAACCCCACCATACCCTGCCTGCACCCCAATACTGTGTATAAACCCATCAGACCCTGCATGCACCCCAATACGGTGTATGGACCTCCGTATACCCTGCATAACGAGGTTATCTAGCAGTGACTGCTCCCTGCAGGCTCCATCTAGTCCTAATGTGTGAGCCATGGACACAGATATACTGAATGTGTATCATATTAAAGGCAACATAATAGGCTTCCTTACCAAACTGTGAATTGTAGTGAAATGAAAAACCAATGTCTGGTATTCAGGCGAAATAACTGAGGTTTAACTATTCTCCAACAAATCCCAGCTCGTCCATTGTGCAGATTTTATAAGTGGACATTCATAGTGTATTCAAAGCCAACTTCAAATATTATGTTTTTATACAAAAATGTTGTTTCCGAGTTGTGCATTTGTTTAAATGTTAATGTTACATGCAGGGCGTCTTTAATATCACTAGGACCCTGGGCAAAGCATTTTCAGGGACCCCCTGGGCACCCCTGGCATGTAATCACACCTTTCACATACATACTGACACGGACACATATACTGACACATACATACACTGACACACACATATACTGACAGACATGCTGACACAGACAGACATACGGACACACCCAGACACAAACATACTAACAGGCATGCTGACACGCACACAGACACATACCCTGACAGGCATACTGACATACTGACACACACACACCCTGACAGGCATACTGACATACTGACACACACACCCTGACAGGCATACTGACATACTGTCACACATACCCTGACAGGCATACTGACATACTGTCACACATACCCTGACAGGCATACTAACATACTGTCACACATACCCTGACAGGCATACTGACATACTGTCACACATACCCTGACAGGCATACTGTCACACATACCCTGACAGGCATACTGACATACTGTCACACATACCCTGACAGGCATACTGACATACTGTCACACATACCCTGACAGGCATACTGACATACTGTCACACACACCCTGACAGGCATTCTGACATACAGTCACACACACCCTGACAGGCATTCTGACATACTGTCACACACACCCTGACAGGCATTCTGACATACCGTCACACACACCCTGACAGGCATTCTGACATACCGTCACACACACCCTGACAGGCATTCTGACATACCGTCACACACACCCTGACAGGCATACTGACATACTGTCACACACACCCTGACAGGCATACTGACATACTGTCACACACACCCTGACAGGCATTCTGACATACTGTCACACACACCCTGACAGGCATACTGACATACTGTCACACACACCCTGACAGGCATACTGACATACTGTCACACACACCCTGACAGGCATACTGACATACTGTCACACACACCCTGACAGGCATACTGACATACTGACACACACACCCTGACAGGCATACTGACATACTGTCACACAGCTCGTCCATTGTGAAGATTTTATAAGTGGACATTCATAGTGTATTCAAAGCCAACTTCAAATATTATGTTTTTATACAAAAATGTTTTTTCCGAGTTGTGCATTTGTTTAAATGTTAATGTTACATGCAGGGCGTCTTTAATATCACTAGGACCCTGGGCAAAGCATTTTCAGGGACCCCCTGGGCACCCCTGGCATGTAATCACACCTTTCACATACATACTGACACGGACACATATACTGACACATACATACACTGACACACACATATACTGACAGACATGCTGACACAGACAGACATACGGACACACCCAGACACAAACATACTAACAGGCATGCTGACACGCACACAGACACATACCCTGACAGGCATACTGACATACTGACACACATACCCTGACAGGCATTCTGACATACTGTCACACACACCCTGACAGGCATTCTGACATACAGTCACACACACCCTGATAGGCATACTGACATACTGTCACACATACCCTGACAGGCATTCTGACATACTGTCACACACACCCTGACAGGCATTCTGACATACTGTCACACACACCCTGACAGGCATTCTGACATAATGTCACACACACCCTGACAGGCATTCTGACATACTGTCACACACACCCTGACAGGCATACTGACATACTGTCACACACACCCTGACAGGCATACTGACATACTGTCACACACACCCTGACAGGCATTCTGACATACTGTCACACACACCCTGACAGGCATTCTGACATACTGTCACACACACCCTGACAGGCATTCTGACATACAGTCACACACACCCTGACAGGCATTCTGACATACTGTCACACACACAGAAAGTTGTCGTGGGCAGCGGGGCCCCGCGTTAAAGACGGCCCTAGTTACATGTTAAAATGTAACACTACTGTCTGCTCTTACCTAGCTTTTATTTAGCCTTTATTGTGTCTATTTGACCTGTTTTACACAGATTATACAGAAAAGCAAATAGACATATATATGGATCTGCCTGTCTATATGTCACTTCTTTTCATCCTATTTTTTTTTTTTTTTGATGCATCAGCAGTCTCTAACCATGACCCCCCATACATTTGTGCTCTACATTTCCCAGTTGAGCTGGCTGTGTATCACACAAAAATGTAGTTTGCAAAAATGTGCTACCCCTTAGCCTGCACGTAATGCTTATCGAGACTAGAGCCGAGAAGTAGGACATTTTATGAACCAACGCCATGTTTTACTTTGTTGCACTTTGATGATCATAATACTGAGTGCTCTACTAAACTTTGTGTGATGGCTGCACGACTGTCCTATTTATTAGCCCTTGTAGATATAAAGATAAATGTTGGTTTTCCCTGCCATATTCCTGGCCTCACTACAGTGGGTATAAGTCTTCCAACCTCTAACGTGGACAGCGACACCTTCTAAGTAAAGAATAATAGGAACTCCCCTATGTCCCCATTCTAGCTTTTCATATTTTCATAGTACCTTCACTATTAGCCAATGTTCGTATATGGTTCTGCAGCTGGGAAGTCTTCAATATTGATACTCTCCGATGTATAGCTCATGTATGACAATAAATGAATTGTCAAATAGTATGCACACTGCTTACAGGGTAGGATGTTATTTATATGTCACCATATATTCAGTTACAATGTCTATGTGTATTATCTTATCTTGTCAGGCTTATATGAATCCCATAGCAATGGCTCGTGCCAGAGGACCGTCTTCCTCTGGCGGTCCGACGATACAGGATTATCTGAGTAGACCCAGGCCAACTTGGTGAGTGTGATTTTGTTTTTTGTTTGGTTTGTTTTGTTTTTTTTCTCTTCTCTCCAAGTTACAATACATGACAGGTGAAGGATTTCACAAGTCTGAAACTGCATTTTCAAAAACAGCAGTCGGATGCTTTTATTTTTCTTTGTGCTTTACTAATGAGTAGTATCTAATTTCAAAGGCACTTTATAAAAGTACTGCACTCTTATGAAAAATCAGCACTTCTATAGTTAATGGATGAAGCACCCCCAGCTGTCAGCCAACCAGAGAAGCTTTGCAAGTAATGCGCATGTAACTTCTTCTCACACCAACATGGTGTGCCCATGGAGGCAAGCTTCAGAGGTTTCTCAAAGAGAATAGGCTATTTTCCAGTGAAGAGACTTCCAGGGTAAATGGGGAGGGCTTGCAAAGGTTTGTTAAAAGCGCTTTTGCAAGCTATTTAAGATACATCCCCAGTGAATACATGCATGCATTCATTGAGGGTATATCTATTTAATAGCAATTTGTCATTTTTTTTTTTTTTTAATAACTACATTTGGTCAGTGGAGTAAGTAATGACATTATATTGAACTTCTGTCTGAACCTTAGCTGGACATGTTGGGAGGCACATGAATAGTGCTGTCTGTCAGGATGTATAAATCACATACTGGCAGGAGTAAGCCAGTCTAAAAGTCCTCCTTCTGTTTGGGTTAAATTGATTTTCTTTATTTTAAAGAAGTTCTTGGGTTCCAATAAATGGGGGGGAAATGATTGCTCTATGTGATTTTAAAGCATAATTGTCAATTCTGGAGAAGTGACAGTTGTTACTCATTCCCTCACCCCAGTAAAAACAATATTACAGCGTCTATTGGCAATTGAGCAGCAGAGGTTAAAAGAACAAAGTCAGTCTCCCCATATTGCCCTGGCTGCACTGAGTTTAGTCTCGGCAGTGACAAGAGTTCCTTTTTTATACAGAAAGCAATGTACCGTATATGAAATCAACCAAAATCTTCCAGATGACAACTTTTTGCACACATAATATTTTTTTATAATCGTTTTTATTTGCTTAAAGGATCACTATAGTGTCAGGAAAAAAAAAAAAAAAAATTCCTGACACTATGTCATCCTTGGGGGACCCTCAACCTCAGGATCCCCCTCCCGTGGCGCTAAAGTGTTTAAAACCCCTTTAGCAGCTTACCTTAATCCAGCACCGGGCTCCCTCGGCGCTGGTGATCTTTCCTCCCCCGCCGACGTCCGCTATTGAGTGGAGCGGAATGCGCGCACCTTCTAACAGTCCATAGGAAAGCATTTCTCAATTTTTTCCTATGGACGTTCTGCACGCTGAATGCAAATTTCGCAACCAATTTCGCAGAAGTGCCTCTAGCGGCTGTCAGGAAGACAGCCACTAGAGGTTGGATTAACCCTGCAATATAAACATCTGAAGGGTTAAAGGGACACTATAGTCACCCAGACCACTTCAGCCACTAGAGGCGCATCTGCGACGCTGGAGGCATATTATGCCTTCATCGCGCATAGTGTCCATAGGAAAGCATTGAGAAATGCTTTCCTATGGACACTTTGAATGCCCGCACGGCACTTGCCGTGCATGCACATTCCGCTCCTGTGATGTCGGCTGGGGGAGCTGACGGCGGGGGAGGAGAGGTCACCAGCGCCAAGGGAGCCCGGCGCTGGAATAAGGTAAGCTGCTGAAGGGGAGGGGGACCCTGAGGGTGCGGGCACCCTCAGGGCACTATAGTGTCAGGAAAACCGCTTTGTTTTCCTGACACTATAGTGATCCTTTAAAACCTGAGGAACCTGGCACCCAGACCACTTCATTGAGCTGAAGTGATCTGGGTGACTATAGTGTCCCTTTAATTCACACACATGGTCTTATGATAATTATAATTTTATCCACCTACTACTTAGTTAAATACAATTTGATTGAAATCCGTACAAGTGACCACATTGGGTTTTCAGCCATAATATCATTTTGTATTTTGTTATCAGAATAACATATTTTAAAAGTGTAGATGTTTGTTTTTTGTTTTGAACAGTTAGAACATATCTGATGCATGTATGACATCATTCTGATGGATGGTAAAACATTGTAGCGTACGTTTTTACAGTATATTTCCAAAGTTGTTGGGTAATGGCAACGCAGTCATCGTGAATCTAGCAGAAAATAGTGATAATAATGGCTCTAATTCAGAGGTCAAAACAAAGGGGGAATGACCAATGAATAGGTGCCAGAAAACCCTAAAGAATTACTCTCCCAAAGTAGGGGATAACCCTGAAATATTGTACGAGAAAAAGAGGAAGGAGGGCTCAAGGAAGCCCATGTGGAGAGTAATTTGGTAAAGGAGGTCCCTACCTTTTAATAATCCTAAGGGAGAAAGCACATAAGTAAATAAAATAAAATAAATAGACAGGAAGGTAGTGAGAGATCAAACAGAGGGGAGTATGTACAGAAAAGCAGCTGCCCACTGAACTGGAGCAAGCTGATTAGTATCCTAATTCCAAAAGTCAACCCCCCCCCCACAGAGATATGTGGCCTCACAGTAAATGGTTCCAAGTAGTCTAGAGAACTTAGGAGCGAGACTGGGAAAACTGCAGACTCTAAAGAGAGACCCTAATGAACCCCAAATTGCTCAGCCCATAACAGAGACCCTTGTATAGGGTAAACTGTCCCTAAGTACCTCAGCAGTGGTGGATAATCCACTAATGCCTACTAGAATACCATATCTCTTCCTGTCTAAATAGCTTAAATAAATCAATTTAAATTAATCCATAAGTGCTACCAATAAGAGTGCAAAAATAAATAAATAAAAGGCTAGCTCGACGCGCGTTTCGGCGTTTCAGCACGCCGTCGTCAGGAGCAATGAACTTGTAACGTTCCCTGGGGCTGTTTAAATACCCTGGTGTCTGATGATAAACTCTGCCGGCTGTGTACGGTCACGTGGGTGGCCGTTCGTGTCCGTCTGTAGTTGGTTGAGTCACTTGCTCAGTCCCGCCTCTCCTGGCCGCGTCATATGACGCGGACCGGTAATGATGGGGGTGTGTGTGCGACGTCTCTAGCCGCGCCCCTTGCCAGCCGCGTCATATTACGCGGTATCTGACGTGGGCGGTGAGGCGTGTTCACACACGATCGCGGAATAGTATCCGCCCCCAAGAGAAAAAAGACAGAGAAGGGGCAGCAATAGAACCTGTGGTTCAAATATAGCAATAGGGGACATAATAATCAGTGCTCACAAAATTACTTATGACGGTTAGTCAGAGAGGTATAGTATCATATAGCCCAGGGGATTATGGTGTCATGTCAGTCGCATACTGCCTAATTTAAAGATATAGACTTGCGAGAAAGACTTGACAGAACTTAAACAGCAGTGCTGATAAATGTACTTGTTGTAACAATTAATCAAGAGGTTACAAGATCAAGCAGCCCATAAGTCAAAACTGTAATGTCATGACAGTCGCATGGTGCCTAATTTAAAGGTATACACTTGCGAAGAAAACATGACAAAACATAAACAAAATATGTACATATAAATATAAATGCAAAAATGGTGTATTTATTTACAGTGTAATATCTTCATAACATAGGAATAGTAAGGACGTCCCTCTGATTTTAATAACATCCTAAATTAGAGAGTACAGAGAGATTAGACGCTTCTAAAGAAAAGCTGAAAAGGAGAAGCCCTCATTTAGGCCTGCGGGAGCTAGAGTTTTGAGTTTGTAAATCCAATATGATTCACGTTGTCTCAATTTTTTGTCCCAATCTCCCCTCCGTGCGGTTTGTGGGATGTATTCAATCCCTATGAATTTCAATTTGTCAGCGGAATTCTGGTGGTAAATTTTAAGATGGCGTGAGATTGGAGTCTCTAAAGGTCTTCTAACCGAATTAATGTGTTCTCTTATCCTTAATTTAAAGGGTCTAAAGGTTTTGCCAACATATTTTTGGCCGCATGAGCAGGTAAGTAGGTAGATGTCGCCCTCTGTCCTGCAATTAAAGAAAGAACGTACCGGAAAAGACTCCCTATTCTCACTGTCAGTGAATCTAGCATGTTGCATTTGGATTTGTCGGCATGAATGTTTTGTAGTATATTACAAATGCTGCCTGGTAAATCTGGCAACGAGCCCTTATTAAAAAAAAAAACGGTTTAATTTAGAAAACTTAGCAGAGAGGATATGTTCAGTTTTGTTTTTTTGTTTTTCTATATATCCTGGATAAGTATGCCTTGTTTCCTATTCCCTCTTTCTTTTTATAGGGAAGAAGTGAAAGAACAACTGGAAAAGAAAAAGAAAGGCTCCCGAGCTCTCGCAGAATTTGAAGAAAAAATGAATGAGGTTCATAGTTTATTTTCATAGGGGTCAATGGCAGTCAGTAATATCAGTTGGTGTGCATTTTGTTTTAAATAAGCCTAGCCGTGCAATACTTGGATAAATTAATTCTGTTTAGTTATTGTGGACCTTTTCTTGTTTTTCTGAACAATTTTTAGTGTTAACTGAAAGTAGACACACATTCTTTATTTTTAGTTTGATAAAATGTTTACATTGTGAGGGTGGAGCTTGATCACAGAGCAGAGAGGTCGCTATACTGTACAGATCCCGCACATTTTTACTTACCGTGGTAAATATCTCCCTACTCTCGCATGCTCTTGCCCAGATTCCGCCAGCGCTTGTCTCATATCCAGTCAATCGATGCCATTTTTATATGTCGCATCAGCAAAGAAGCAATGCTGCAGGACTGGGGCCTACTCCTCTCCTCAGCTCTGGAACAAGACCATCTATGTGGAGTGGAGCCTCCACAGGCAACCTCCGTCTGAACTACACAGATGGGACGAAGATCCCAAAAACCTCATGTCACTGCTCAGGCAGATACCAGAGTTATAGAACCTCTTTTTCAGCGACCTGCACAAAACAAAATCTGTTGGTGGCAGATATTGGAGTGGTGAAAGCGGACGTTCAAACAGTTACTGACAGAGTCAAATATACCGAGGAGGATGTCTTGCGCATTCACCAAAATATGTCCTCACTAACAGAAAATCTGCAACAGCGACAATTCACCCAACATACCATCACAATGCAAATTAGAGTAATACCTTGTACATCACCATGGAAGAACTACCTTATTATCTGCGTCACTCAATGACATTGATCCTCCCTCCAAGCCAAGAAGATAATTACTCATATTGCTTTAATAAATCATCATTGGCGCCGTCATCATTCATAGAGAAACGTCAAATCATGGCAGCATTTCAAGGCAAAATACCTTACTTGTTTGAATCATCCACTATTACTATATACAACGATCTTACTAGATCCACACTAGAAGACAACTACAACCTATGACTCTGCAACTACGAGAAGCTAACATGGAATACTCACAGTCAGCACTGTGCTCCTTCTCAGTCACCCTGTCTTCAAGATCACTTCCATAAAAGAAGTTGCTCCCTTGTTTACATAATTTGGACTCCCAGTGCCAACACTGACAGCTATACACACCTGGGACCTAGCCAGTCTAGTCACCCTCGTACTTAGAGGAAGAGAAGACCAATGTGCAGGGACTTGAGCAAAGATTGAGCTGGAGACTGTAGACTCCCAAGGAGAACACCGTTATATTTGTATTGTTTACTCTTTTCCCTTTTTTCTTTCTTAATTATCTCTCATCGTGTACAGCAGGTTAACCATTAACCCTGGGCTGTCATATATGGCAGTAAACCATTGTCCACCCTCTAGGCTATCTGTACCAAATCTCTGTTGAGCTTAAAGGGACACTGTAGTCACCAGAACAACTGCAGCTCATTGTATTCGTCTTGGTGGGTTTAATCCGTTCCTTTTGGATTTTTGCAGTAAACACTGTTTTTTCAGAGAAAATGTAGTGTTTAAATTACAGCGTAGGGGTACCCCCACTGGCATCTCCTTAGATGGCTACTAGAGGTGCTTCCTGGGGGGCGGCACTGACATTGTGTCTCCACCCTCTGCATGAAGACACTGAATTTTCCTCAGAGGGGTGCATTGATTCAATACATCTCTATGAGTAGATGCTGATTGACCAGGGCTGTGTTTGGCTTGTGCTGGCTCTGCCCCTGACCTGCCTCCTTGACAAGCTCAGCCAATCCAATGCTTCTCTATGGGAACGCATTGTGATTGGTCTGATCACCACTTCTAATGATGTCAGCCAACAAGGCAGATCGGGGGCAGAGCCAGCAGCTGCAAACTGAAATAAAGTTAAGATCTTACTTTACTTAGAGGGGCGGGGGGGGGGGGGGGGGGAGCTAGATAGTGTTTTTAACACTATATGGTCAGGAATACATGTTTGTGTTCCTGACCCTATAGTGTTCTTTTAAGCAGCATTATGATGGATCACTATAGCATGTTACATTAAACTATTCAATATGATCCTAATGTTACATATATATTTTCTAATTTATCTAAAGCTCCAGATTATATTAGACTGTTGACTGGGAGTGGGTATAATTCTAGACATACAACTTTAATCCTGATTAATATTCTCTATACACGGTGATATATGGTTTGCATTATTACATGTATCATCCTGCATGAAAAAGTTTACATTATGAAAACCCCTTGTTTATTTATTTTTCTTTGATTGTGAAGACTTGTTCTCGGTTGATGGAAAAACCTCTTGATAAACTGTTTCTTCTGCTTCTCAGAGTTGGAGAAAAGAGCTGGAAAAACACAGGGAAAAGATCATTTCTGGTAATGAGAATCCTTCTAAAAAGAAAGAGGTAAATCATTGAGGTTTATTGCTTTATAGCTTCAAATTTGAAACAATCACCATAAATGAATTGGGTTATTGGCTAAAGTGAGAATTCAAAGTGAATTACAAATTTGAGGCCAGAGTAGAAAAGGCGTAGTTGACCTAGAGAAATCTTCCAGTTCGGCTGGTTTTACCTTAAATTTGAAATTCACTTTGAATCCACCTTAAATCCGCACTGTAGTAAAAAAACCTTGTAACAGAACATCTTGGGGGAATGGAAAAATGTGAGATTAAATGCTTAAGAAGAGTTCTGTCTGAGTGTTTTGACTTTTATGACACATATAGATACGAAACTGAAAAATACATCATGCTCAAAAAAAGCATAAATCCCCAGTGCTCTACGTATACATTTTGGTGCAAAGAGGTTTTCTGTTACCTTGCATATACTTGCTTATCATTGCTTAATAGATATTTGCATGCCCCCAATTTTTTTCACTGCATTGCCGTTCGGTTTGTGCTGGGGAAATGACCAATCATAGTCTTCTGAGCATGTGTGTTGGTGGGAGGGGGCGTGGAGGATGAAGGGCCCGGGGTAGGAAGCGATTTCTCACATAAATGGACACTTTTATAAAGTGCAAAGAAAATGGAATACTCCCATATAAAGCACTTCAGCAAGCTGAATGTCTTTGTGTATGGCATGTTCATTTAAATAACCGCTTGTATTTCACATGTTTTGTTTGCCTATAACTGCTAAATATTAACTGTTGTTTCAAAATGTCACTAAAAATGCAGCTTTTTTTTCCCCTTAATCTTGTTTAGTAGTTAGTTTTCTTTTCTTTAGTTATTTGTTCTTTGACAACTTTTTATTCCCACTCCCCACAGAAAAAGAAAAAAGAGAAGAAAAAATCTGCTGGGGTGAGAACGGTTTTTTAATCATAATTAATGATATTGTACAGATTAACTTTTTTAATTTCCTGCAGATATTTAAGTATTGGATATGCAATATATAATACAGATTCCTGATTTATTCATATTAGCATACAAACCACACTGCTATTGGTAACTTTAATTTACCATTTATGTGCGGGTCTGTCTCCAGGAAGTTCTCTCTTAAACACGTCTAGTACCTTTAAAGATTTGCAGCTCATTCCTAAAGAAAATAAATGAACAGTTGAGATAGATATGTGTGTGTGTATATAAATTAGGCACGTTACATTCCGTATAACGAATACTATCATACATACATGTATAGCTTGGTGGAAAGACGAGACAGGGGGGATATGATAGAAACATTTAAATACATAACGGGAATCAACACAGTAAAGGAGGAGACTATATTTAAAAGAAGAAAAACTACCACAACAAGAGGACATAGTCTTAAATTAGAGGGGCAAAGGTTTAAAAATAATATCAGGAAGTATTACTTTACTGAGAGGGTAGTGGATGCATGGAATAGCCTTCCAGCTGAAGTGGTAGAGGTTAACACAGTAAAGGAGTTTAAGAATGCGTGGGATAGGCATAAGGCTATCCTAACTATAAGATAAGGCCAGGGACTAATGAAAGTATTTAGAAAACTGGGCAGACTAGATGGGCCGAATGGTTCTTATCTGCCGTCACATTCTATGTTACTTCAGGGTTATGTTGGTATTGCTAAATTATAGCATAGTTCAAATCTTCAAAACATTTTAGTGGCAGAATTGTAATTCTAAGAGAATTGTGCTTGTTTAAAATGTGCGTCTCACAAGTTTTACTTTCTGTTGTCTGTGGTCAAGTTTTCTTCATCATCTTCCCCTTCTTCATCGAGTTCTGATTCTTCCTGCAGCTCAGATGAATCTGACAATGAGGTGAGATCCATTTATTTGATGTAGTAAACATAATAGATTGTCCCTCTGTATATTTTATTTAATTTTAAAAATGCATTCGGAGTCATTCTTGTGTTTACATTGTGCTTTTGTAGAGCAAGAAAAAACAAGCTAAAAGAAAGAAGAAGAAAAAATATTCCTCCCGCAAGACTTCTGATAGTAGTTCAGACATGGATTCAGACAGCAAGGTACACTTTGTCAGTCAGTTTTTAACTATGTGGACACCAACTAACCATTGACTTCATCAGTTTGAGTTTCACCTTTTGCTAACCGGTGTGTGATATACAGCACAGACAAACATTGGTTATACTAGATGTTTTTAAACATGACACTATCATAGAATGCTGCCTTTGCTCTGAGTCAGGTTGTAAAATTAGTGTCCTTCTGGATCTATCTGCCCCAGTTTACTAGAAGTGTAATTGCCATGAAGTGGAAGTATCTAAAAGCAACAACAGCCCAACCACAGCAAGAACTGTGTCAGGAGAATCATGAAATGGGTTTCCATGGCTAAGCAGCTTTTCTATAGGTGTGATAGGTGTCCACATGCCCTTGGATATATGGAGTTTGTGTGCACTTATGTAATGAAATATTGAAAAATGTTTCAGTAGCTTTTCTTTGGTGTTTTTTTTTCTTCCCTGTTTTGTTTTTTAAAGTTTCTTGTGTATATTTTGTCAGTAACTCAAGAAGATTTTTTTTTTAAACTAGAGATCTGTAAAATACGGCAACTGGTAGATATCCCTTCATATGCCATTATTAGCCCTTATCAGCTTGACAAAGGCCCTAAGGGGTCGAAACGTTGCATTTTGGTTCTTGGGTCCAATAAAATTGCCTATTGTTTGGAACATTTTGGAATGCCTGGATTACATTTCTACTTATATATGTTATATCTGGTCTCTTTGGTACTGGGACTGATCTAAGAGCACCCTAGGATTCCAGGGCGAAGGGCTGAGTGCAGTTCCATGACTTGTCTATAGATTATTAGACCTTTTGTCATATCCGATGTATAAAAGAGTGATTTCTTAAATTTTTTCCATACAGATTTCAATGTTCTACTATTTTTTTTGGTGAATAACCCTGCTAAAGGTCAAAGAGAATGTAATTGTCAATAGGTTTGCAAAGTTAGTGCTATTCATTTCATATTTCATATTTTCAGTTATGGACTATTGCAGTTATGAATTCACAACAACCACATGCTCCCCTGTTTACATGTTGTGTGCGATTTTCATGTGTAATTGATATATTGTGGTTTCTGTAGGACAGCCTGAAAAAGAAGAAATCGAAAGATGATCCGGACAGAGACAAGGTGATAATGATCTTAAATAATATGTCTGTATCTTAATGGTTTGCTTGGAATTTTTGGACCCTTTCTGCTATGACTGTGTGGCTTTTCATTCGGTTAATAGTATTTTAGAAACATAGAAGCATAGAATGTGACGGCAGATAAGAACCATTCGGCCCATCTAGTCTGCCCAGTTTTCTAAATACTTTCATTAGTCCCTGGCCTTATCTTATAGTTAGGATAGCCTTATGCCTATCCCACGCATGCTTAAACTCCTTTACTGTGTTAACCTCTACCACTTCAGCTGGAAGGCTATTCCATGCATCCACTACCCTCTCAGTAAAGTAATACTTCCTGATATTATTTTTAAACCTTTGTCCCTCTAATTTAACACTATGTCCTCTTGTTGTGGTAGTTTTTCTTCTTTTAAATATAGTCTCCTCCTTTACTGTGTTGATTCCCTTTATGTATTTAAATGTTTCTATCATATCCCCCTGTCTCGTCTTTCCTCCATGCTATACATGTTAAGATCCTTTAACCTTTCCTGGTAAGTTTTATCCTGCAATCCATGAACCTGCAATCCATGAACTCTCTCTAAGGTATCAATATCCTTCTTCAGATAGGGTCTCCAGTACTGTGTACAGTACTCCAAGTGAGGTCTCACCAGTGTTCTGTACAATGGCATGAGCACTTCCCTCTTTCTACTGCTAATACCTCTCCCTATACAACCAAGCATTCTGCTAGCATTTCCTGCTGCTCTATTACATTGTCTGCCTACCTTTAAGTCATCAGAAATAATCACCCCTAAATCCCTTTCCTCAGATGTTGAGGTTAGGACTCTATCAAATATTCTGTACTCTGCCCTTGGGTTTTTACGTCCAAGATGCATTATCTTGCACTTATCCACATTAAATGTCAGTTGCCACAACTCTGACCATTTTTCTAGTTTACCTAAATCATTTTCCATTTGGCTTATCCCTCCTGGAACATCAACCCTGTTACATATCTTAGTATCATCCGCAAAAAGACACACCTTACCATCAAGACCTTCTGCAATATCACTAATAAAAATATTAAAGAGAATGGGTCCAAGTACAGATCCCTGAGGTACCCCACTGGTGACAATATAATCTTTTCAATAACCTTCAGAAAATGGTGGTGGGTGTGCAGTAGGGCCCTTGTTGAGACTGACCCTGACATCCATAACTAAATGATAGCATATTCAAGGGGAAATATTGACTTATCCAATATATTGAGTAAATGCTATTGTGAGGTTTCCTAAATATTTAATGAAGAAATCTACACAGCAGTAATAATTTATCTATATTGGTGAATTGTGTGCCCCCATCTTGGCTTCCTTTCCGTTATCATTCAAACTTTTCGGCTATTGGATATTGCGGTGGAGGAGAAATAAAAACAGAAAGTGTAATTTGCTTTGTGTACGCTGGGTTTATTCACCATCTTATGATAAAGATTTAGCAAACATTTTAAAGAGAGCATGACCTGAATAAATGATTTTCCATTATTTGTGCAGTGCTGTGAAAGACCCGCTTTAATCTCCTGCTGTGTGTGCTCCCAACATGCCAAGCAATGCAGCTTGCTGCTCGGCATTATGGGGTATTGCTTATTGTGATGCCCAAACACACTGCAGCTGTTTGTAATGCCATACCAGCGCTATAGTTGTAAAAAGTTTATTTCTTGCAAATGACCTTTTTTGTATTACTTTTCCAAGCAATCTGATTTCCTTAAAAGTGCCCCCATTCCATAATTCTGCAATAGAAATAAATGCAGTAACTTGGTGTGTAATGAATAGTTTAAAGGGACACTATAGTCACCAGAACAACTACAGCTTATTGAATTTGTTCTGGTGAGTAGAATCATTACCTTCAGGCTTTTTGCTGTAAACACTGTCTTTTCAGAGAAAATGCAGTGTTTACATTACAGCCTAGTGATAACTTCACTGGCCACTCCTCAGATAGCTGTTAGAGATCCTTCCTGGGTCATGGCTGCCTAAAATGCATCCAAACATTCAGTGTCTCCTCCCTCTGCATGCAGACACTGAACTTTCCTCATATATATTCATTGATTCAATTCATCTCTATGAGGAGATGCTGATTGGCCAGGGCTGTGTTTGAATCATGCTTGCTCTGCCTCCTTGTCAGTCTCAGACAATCCTAAGGGGAAGCATTGTGATTGGATCAGGCTTCCACTTCTGATGATGTCAGCAGATTGCTTGTTTTTCTGAGGCAAACGGCATGCAGAGTTACAGCTTCAGGCTTGAATACAGTAAAATTTGGCTTTATTTATGGAGGCATGAGGTGGGGGGGAGGAGGGGGCTAGATTATGGTTTTAACACTATAGGGTCAGGAATACATGTTTGTGTTCCTGACCCTTTACTGATCCTTTAATGGTAGTATAGGTACTTGATTAATTAGGTTTTGTTTTTTTACATGGACTTAAATGCTTTATAAACGTACACCTGCCACAAGTATTTTAGTCAATCTTAATGCAGAGGAAATAAACTTGTTAGTCATATGACCCAGTCTTTGTGTACAGGGCAGAAAACGGAGAAGGACTGAAGAAGATCATAAACATTCATCATCAGAATATTGTTCCAGATCAGAATCTGATGAAGAGGTCAGTCTAAATATATATATTATAATCTTGTTTTGCAACTATTAATACAAGTATTTTATTTATTTTTAAGGAGCTCTTTATTAATAAAAGGAGCACTTATAAAAATGATTATTGTAATTATTTTTAGCATTAAAAAATGTGTTCCTTGTTAATTCCCTGGCAATAACAGTAATTTTGGTGCACAAAAATAAAATTCTGCTGTTTGGGAAAGAGTTAGAAAGGCGGAAGAAAAGAGAGACTAACCCGCTCAGCATAGCATGGTTTTCTCTTTTTCCCTTCTTTGGAATTTGATTGACCACTCAGTCGGTTAATTGTCATGTTAGCATTGTGAAAGATAAAAGGGTTGACTTGGAAAGCAGTTTATTTTCAGAATGAAACTTAGAATGTATTTACAAAAAAAGGTGAAATCCTAAAATAGTATTTTCTTTAGCATTTACCTCCTGTCACTGTACTGAATGAAGTATTACTTTAAAATGCACAAAAATATTGCAAGCGTTGATGGCATGAAAAAATAGACAAAATATATACAATCTTCTCTTAATACGTGTTGAAATCATGTGTGTAGCCGACCCCAAGGAGCACTTAAAATGTGAGCAATGTCACTGAGACAAACATGATAACCTGTGCAATAATCTCAGAGTTCAGTCCACACCATGCATTGTGATTGTCTGTGTGTGGGGCTCCAGAGGCAGGATATACTCCACTTTGGACACGTGGAGCAGGTCTGCTTTAGTTTTCATTTAAAAAGGAAACAAATCAGTGGTAGTTCACAGTAGAATGATAACATACCATGCATGTAAATCAAAGTATGATATTTCCAGAGGGCGTGTGAAAGTGTATACTGAGGAAACCATGGTTAGAGAGCAGACGTCTTCCCAGAGGTCTGATAATTAAATTACTTGTCCGAGAACAAGCAATTCCTATTTTCACCACTAAGTGGCACTTTGTTTTCTCGGACTTTAATGCAGATAGTTATAATGGACTCTGAAAAAGTTCGTGCATCATTCAGAAAATTGATAAAGAGGATATTTGTCTCTTAATTAGGGCCTCCATCTTGTTAATTGTGGTTATTATATTTAAAGAGGCTCTGTCAGCCTATACTTACCCAGGATCTGGCCACATAAGTCGGCTACTAGTTGTGTTCTATAACGAAACGGAAGCCTCTGCCGCTCAGCTCCCACCTGGGGAGTTTTCGGGCTCTCACCTCCCCGGCCAGCAGCCTGTGCTGACCGCATCGATATTCTTTATACCTATGCCTAGAGGAGCCTGTCCATTCCGTGTGCCGGGACAAGAACAACTGGGGAACCTTGGAGGTACAGGGGTAATAAGGGAAGCGGCAGGCGGGATCTCAATTGAATATTTAAATTTTGGGGGGAGCTTCTTGTCCACTGGAGAAGATACAACCCACTTGCTACAGTACTGCCACTATACTAAGGAAAAGGGAATTTACTATAAGTACAATTACTGTTTTTTTAAATGTTTACATTCTTAGCTTAAAGGGACACCCCAAGCAACATAAATACGTGCAGAGGAGCTCTTCTGCATTCTGGGTATTATATGCAGATTAATTCAGGAGAAAAGAAGCAGCCTACTCTAGTTTACAGTGCTCGGTTAACTCCTTCATAACAAGCGTGTTGGCATATCAGACAAGTCAGTTTGTTTGTTCTCTCCCAAAAGAATACGACAATTTATTAAATGCATTTGTTTGACATATTTAGAGCACATTCGTTTTAATTTTGGAAGATAAGTAGCTTTAATTAGTGAGATAAAAATTATCAAACCACTTGAATCAAATTAAAATTCTGCAAAGAGTCAGGATATCCGAACTCTAGATGTCTGAATAACGTTCTTTCTTTTTTTTACTTTCATTTTTCAGGTTCACAGTAAAAAGAAAAAATGCACAGAAGAAAAGGCTGTAAGTATTTTACTTAAAGGGGGAACTGTGAAATGTGGGAGTTTAACACCCCGTTAGCTTGTTGCTAGGTTTGTATGCCACAATATACATTATTGAACCCTCGTTATGTTGTGCTCAATAAGGGCAATTGTTTATATTTGATGCTTTGGAAAGAATATTCAAGTGCACGTGCCCTCCTATAGCATCATGGGACAGAAGCTGCAACGGTAAGTATGTTTTTATAGTTCTGCTACACTGCTCACTCAAGTGCTTTTAGCAGTGTTTACTGGAATGTGTGAATGAGGAACTATTGTGATTAACAATTTACCGTTCCTGTTTATATTTTTATGATTCTTTATTTTATTTTTTTTACATTCCTGTTTTTAAAGTAAGGTTTTTTTTGTTTATTTTCTGTTTACATATTGTACCAGCCATACTGTGTGTATATGTATCTAAGTATGTGTGTATGGCATATGATATTGTTATGACATTACAACTCCGCAATGAGAGAGAGAAATATTCTGATTGGATCGTTAATTGGAATGTGTCATCCTTGTTGACATTTTGATTAGTTACTTTGACCACTATGACAACTCCTGCTTTTAGAAGTGGTTGTGCTGGTGGGAGTCTGCATCTTTTTTTTGCTTGATATGTGCACTGTTGTGCCGATGCCTGGTTATCCCATCGGAACACGTGACTTAGGCAGCTCAGAAGTCTGTTACGGGCAGCCTAATATCAATTCTATGCAAAAATACATCTAATGCTGTAAACTAATCTCCTTGCAAATCAGCTCTGGGAGAGTCCCTGTGCAAGGGGATGCTTGATCTGCCCTCCTTCCCTTAATTGTGCCCCCCCCCCCTCCCGCTGTCCCAACCTTCATATAGTACTTGATATTTATTTTTATTTTTTTCGGTTGCACCTATCCTCGATCATAGGAAGAATAGTTAATCAATTCCGTCACTCCATTAAATAATGCTCCTTCCCAATGGTGAGTGCATTTCCTTCTACTAGTATTGCTGGTAATATTATATCATTGACAAATAGAGTATATTTACATCTTGTTTCCAGTGGGGCTAAGCATTATTATACTGGAATATGTGTTCAGAAGACTTGACTACTGTGACTAAAACCAGTTCTAATAATCTATTGCCATCAGTTGTGCAGGATCTGTGTTGTGGTTTGTCTGCAGCTGCCCTGCTTGGCTGACAGGTTCCCTTTACATCTGACACCCGAGGGTCTTGCTCAATGTTTGCTCTGTTGGTTTTGTAGAATGAATTGCTGTAACATGCCGAGTATTATTTTACAACCTGTTTTTTTCTTTAATAATAGGATAAAGTAAAAAAGAAAAAGAAGCACAAGAAACATAACAAGAAGAAGAAGAAAAAGGGTATTAGCCCAAGCTCGGATTCTGGATAACACAATAATCGAACATGTGCATTGATTGAAACTGCGTATATACCAGGAGAGTGATGCAAAATGTTTATATACCCCACTAGGCACTAAAATCGTTAAAAGCTCAGACTGTGAAATGGGCTGGCATGCATTTTTTGTTAATGTTGTTCGGGATTTTATAGCGAACACTTGATTAACGTGCATATTATGGACTTTTTTTAATTTATTTTTTTTAAGGATCCACAAGGAATGTAGGTGATAGTTCACTACAAGTAGGTATATGCATAATCCGTACACAGTGCTGGCAAACGCATAGATTCAAAATGTTTGAGAATCACTTTTTCTTCTGACAAGATGCTCAAAAATGGAAAAGAAGTAGATGTGCATGCAGCCGCCTGTCCTCAAATGCCCTAATGCACAATATATCGGTCATTTGTGGACGAGGATGCTGCGTTGGCATCCATTTCTGGTGGCTATCTTTATACTGTTCTATTGCCAATAATCATGGCACCAGAAATGAACTGATTGGTGAGTTATTGCATTTAATTGTATATGTGTCTTAGCTTTTAGATGAACCAAACTCTTCATTACCTTACACTGCACCTGTCACATAAAGTAGAGAAACTTTGTACATAACCAGATTGCATCTACATATTGTGTTAGTCTAACGTAAGCAGTTGTATGAAATAGACATTATCCTGGGATTTGCTTAGGTTAATACCAATATGCTGTTCCCATAAATTTAAGGGATAAAAACACTGCCAAAGCCATGAACCAGAGAGCAAGGGTGAAGTACACAAGGTATGTAAAGTACCATAGACCTGCTATATCGGTCACACAATTCTATCCATGCATTGTGTAAGCCAATCTCCTAAACATAGCTTGAAGAAAAGGACCATTTCTGACCTGTTTTGGAGGTAAATGAGCCATATTTGTTGGAGGAAAGCAAAGTTCAGGTGAAGATGTCTGTATAATAATTTAATTTGTGCTTACAGCTGACCACGTCCTCCAAGCTTTATGTGAGACAGTGTTTGCTCTAATCTAAAATATAATCTGCTCCAATAGTAAAAATAATTGCTGCAGAAATTTACAAACTTGTAAACCAAATGTTAAATATGGTCAAGTCACTTGATATTGACTTTCACAGTTGAAGGTGGTTTATTTAATATTACTGCAGCTTTACTGTGCATTTATTTACTTGAGGGCAGGTCTTCGAAACATCCATTTGTTTTGAAATGCAATTGGGAAACTTCTTGTCACTGAAACACAATTAACAGATGCAATAATAAGCTTTTTGTTTGTTTACTCTTTTAGGGAGGGTGGGGGGTCGGTAAGTTATAAATTCTGCTGAAGTGAATTTTCTGGTATGAAGCCCAACATAATCTAATAGTAGGGTATTTCTGGTCTCTGGAGTGTGTGGGGAGACTGCAACCACTATATCTGTTAATATCATTGGTCTCTGATTCTTGTGCTGTTTTCTTCTGCAGGAGAGAGACAAAATGTAGACTCCCAACAGTACTAGAACTACAACTTCCATGATGCTTTGCTTGCTCCAATTCTGGCAAATTGTTAGATGTCAGTTTCATGTTGTAAGGGTTTGTTGGTTTTTTTTTTTGGGGGGGGAGGGGGGTGGAGGACCATCTAGCTCTTGCAGAAGTAAAGTTGCATCATGTGGTCATTGGTCATTTTAGTTTTACTTCGGATGTCACTCATTCTGTGTAGGCTTGAATGTTTAGTGTTTAATGTGCATTGTGTACTCTATGTACAGAGTAAACCAGTATTCATATTTTTAGGTGCTTATTCATAGGACTATTCTAGCTTTGATGTATAGCAAGTGAAAAGGCTAGTATGTAAAAAGCTGTTATTTTTTATTTTTTTCCCTTTGGTTTTTTTTTTTTTAAATATGTAAATAAATTGTATATTAAACAGCTTCATATTGAAGCTGACCTACTTCGATATGTTTCGTTACCAGGCCCACCACTCACAGAAGGTGTCCTGTTTTTATGACAGTGATTTATGACTATAAATAAAAATTGTCTAACTTGTTGGTTTATTGTGTTTTTGTGTATACACCTTGATGACAGTGTTAATTTCAATTTAGTTTTAGTCATAGCCTTTTGACTAAAAAGCTGTTTTAGTTTTAGTTGTATTTTAGTAATATGAATTGTTTTGAATCTCCAGTAGATTCAACATGACTAAAATCTAATGTGTTTAGTTAAAGCCTCTGTCTTTTTTGCCCCTTCCCTAGTCCTTCTGTGTTTTTTCTTCCCAGCGCCTCTACAGTGAGGGGGGAAAAGTATTTGATTCCCTGCTGATTTTGAACGTTTGCTCACTGACAAAGAAATGATGAGTCTATAATTTTAATGGTAGGTGTAACAGTGAGAGACAGAATAACAAAAAAAAATCCAGAAAAACACAGGTCAAAAAAGTTATACATTGATTTGCATGTCAATCGGTGAAATAAGTATTTGACCCCTTCGACTTATTACTAGGTGGCAAATCCCTTTTTGGCAATTAGAGGTCAGACGTTTCTTGTAGTTAGCCACTAGGTTTGCACACATCTCAGGAGGTATTTTGTCCCACTCCTCTTTGCAGATCCTCTTCAAGTTATTAGGGTTTTCGAGGCTAACGTTGGCAACTCAAACCTTCAGCTCCCTCTACAGATTTTCTATGGGATTAAGGTCTGGAGACTGGCTAGGCCACTCCAGGACCTTCATGTGCTGCTTCTTGAGCAACTCCTTTGTTGCGCTGGCTGTGCGTTTGGGTCATTGTCATGCTGGAATACCCATCCACGACCCATTTTCAATGCACCGGCTGAGGGAAGGAGGATCTCCCCCAAGATTTGGCGGTACATGGCACCGTCCATCATCCCTTTGATGCGGTGCAGATGTCCTGTCCCTTTAGCACAAAGACACACCCAAAGCATAATGTTTCCACCTCCATGTTTGACGGTGGGGATGGTGTTCTTGGTGTCATAGGCAGCATTCCTCCTCCTCCAAACACGGCGAGTTGAGTTGATGCCAAAGAGCCTGATTTTGGTCTAATCTGACCACAACACTTACCCAGTTCTCCTCTGAATCATTCAGATGTCTATTGGCAAACTTTAGACGGGACTGCACGTGTGCTTTCCTGAGCAGGGGGACCTTGCGGGCGCTGCAGGATTTCAGTCCTTCACGGTGTAGTGTGTTACCTATTGTTTTCTTGGTGACTATGGTCCCAGCTGCCTTGAGATCATTAACAATATACTCCCGTGTAGTTCTGGGCTCATTCCTCACCGTTCTCATAATCATTGAAACGAGGTGAGATCTTGCATGGAACACTGGACCGAGGGAGACTGACAGTTATTTTGTGTTTCTTCCATTTGCGAATAATTACATCGACTGTTGTCACCTTTTCACCAAGCTGCTTGGTGATGGTCTTGTAGCTCATTCCAGCCTTGTGTAGGTCTACAATCTTGTCCCCGACATCCTTGGACAGCTCTTTGGTCTTGGCCATGATGGAGAGTTTGGAATCTGATTGATTGCGTCTGTGGACAGGTGTCTTTTATACAGGTAACGAGCTGAGATTAGGAGCACTCCCCTTAAGACAGTGGTTCTAATCTCAGCTTGTTACCAGTATAAAGACACCTAGGAACCAGAAAGCTTGCTGATAGGGGATCAAATACTCATTGACATGCAAAAACACCTTTTACTTTGTCATATGTATTTATGGATTATTTTGTTCTTTTTCTCACTGTTAAAATACACCTACCATTAACATTTTTGACTGATCATTACTTTGTCAGTAGGCAAACGTTCAAAATTAGCAGTGGATCAAAACCTTTTTTCCCACACTGTAGGTGTCTCTCCTCTTTTGCCCCTTCCACAGCCTTTCTGTGCACTGTTCATTTTGGCAAACTATGACTAAAACTAGATTTCAATTTAGTTTTAATAATTCTTTTGGCTAAAATGCCATTTTAGTTTTGGTCATCTGAATTGTTTTTGGTTTTAGTCGAACTAAATTCCAAAACCTTTAATCGACAAAAATAACACTGCTTTATGATAAAAACTCAAACAGGGAATAAATATTCAGAGTATATAGTTCTTTTACAGAGTAAGACCTGGTCCACTCATCAAAGTAAAAACCATATTAAAAGGAGTTTTAAAGTAGACTGTTATGATTTGAAGAGAGAAAAGGGGGGGGGGGGGAGGAGGGGTGATAATGGTAAAATGTATATTTTAGTTTAAAGAAATGCTCCAAGCACCATAACTACTACAGTACACTGTAGTGTTGATTAGTAGCAGGATGCCACCAGGGTTTCTGCTTTTGATTACCATTTTTTTAATCAGGTGCTTCATTTGGAATAACCTTTAAAGGGCCCCAAGACTTGAGTCAATTTATTACTAATAAATCAAGGAAACTGAAAAAAAAACTGATTGTTGGATGACTGGGCTTTAGGCCTCGTTTAGTGGCAGGTTATACTTTATCATTTTAAAGACTTGAAGTAATCTAGCGGGGGTCAGAATTTAATGATCTGATTATCAAATTGGAAACTGGTTACAGGACATAAAAAATAAAATAAGCTAAATAACCAACACACAAAATTAGCACTAAAATCATACTAAACTTTACTGGAAATGAAGTTCAAATTGACTCCAAATATGGCTTTACTGCATATGGATATGATTAATAGAGAGTCTAGACCAGTTATCTTACACATCTAAATCGCTGTCAAAACGTCAATAGCCAGAAACTGGAAGTCTTCAAGGGTGGATAGCTGGCCCAAGATTCATTCTCAAAGCATCATACATTGTAAAATGGAACGGGCTATTACTAACTTTGCCCCAAAGAAGGGCCATTAATATAGCTGTTAGGATAGATGGATAAAATAATAAAAATTAGACCCTGGACAGTGAATTTATTTTTACACTCACTTTTAGTCGATTAATTCCTTTTCAAATTAGAAATTATGTGGACACCCCCCTGCCTCGAACCCTTCACCTGTTTTTTTTTTTTTTTAATATGGTTCCGGAGCACTGCGATCAAAACAAATGTTTGTCTAGGTTAGTCTATCTGTATTTGGTTGTTAAATAAAATTGTAGAAAGATTGGATAATTAAAACTGGGAGATAGGAAGGTATATACATCTGAAAGGAAAAGAGACAGAAACAAAACAAATGATGATTTGATATTGTCAATTCTGATGTTTACAAAGCATGAAACAACAAATACCATGTTCTGATGTCATTAAAAATAAAAAGGAAAAGAAAAAAAAAATCATACTTAACTACTAAAACCAAATTAGTAAATCACAGGTCCTGCAGAGTGTTCAGGAAGAATAAAGTTTAATCAGTAGTAATGGTAGTGTGTTTCCAATATCTGAATATGGAGTAACGGAATGTAAAGGCATGAGAGCAGCTACATCTGGAGCAATGGAAGATTATGCTAGCTTTTGTGTACTAATAGTCTTCATTTTAGTAAAGACTGGAGGCGAGTATATTGCATATCTTTCTTTAGTTATTCCATAGCAGGAAAGAAACCCTATAGAAAAAAAAAAAACAAGACCCGATCAGAAATAAGTATCTCATCTGTCTTTATGTCACAGGCAAAACATTGAACAGAAAAACAAGAACTTCTGGAATTAACATCCTGCAGAACAAGGATTCCAACCACATCAGAGCAGCAAATACGTCCCCAGAAGCAAGTTCAACATAAAAGAAAACGTGTGAGGCTTAGTCATGGAAATAAACTTGTGAAATAACGAAAAAAATGCAATCAACGAATCTCAAGCATACACGCATCATAGCAGGATCGAAGCATTACCACTTAAATAACCAACACACAAAATTAGGACTTAAATCATACTAACCTATTAAAACCAAATTAGTAAATCACAATAAATACACCCCACATGACAACAAACCGCGAAACACTCGCCTACTGTCAGCATATTCTTCAATTTCACAACATGAGAGGAGGTTTCATATTTAGCATTTTTCACACTAAGAGAAGAGAAAATACAGCATTAGAAGAGGAACGGAAATAGAAAGTTTGAGAAGTATCCTCCTGAGACCAATCTGCCTCACTTACAAATCCACAAGCGAAGCACCCACTGAAATAAACTAAAGAGGCCGCTTCCCCCTCCGAACGGAATGCACACCGATTGAGGAAAACGGCTGTAAATGGATCGATATCCCATTCCACACACCAATCCGTCATGAATTGCATGCGGAGTGGTAACACCGTCTTGTACTAGAGGCCAAGGAGCTGGCAGCTTGTGTTAGTTCACTAACCTGCCAGGGATCCCAGAAAGTACTCTTCTAGGAGCAACGGGTCCATGAGGAGCACCAGGTACGACTGTAGGAGGAGTGGGTCTTTGCAAGACAATTCCAGAAGGTCTGGGAACCGAGGTAGGTGTCTCAGAGTACCCAACGTTGAATCGCTCTCGAACCCTAGGAACTGAACTGTCTGTGAGGAAACCAGCGTGGATATGGACTGATTCACTATGAAACCTAGAGATTTCAGTAAATTCACCATATATCAGGTTTGGTGCCTCAGTCTCATCCTTCAGATAAATTAAGCAGCAAACCACGTAAGCCCGAAGATGGGTGACCACCGGCTTTAGGATCTTTGTGATGTAGCAAGGGGCTGAGCTAAGTCTGAAGGAATCGAAGGAGTCCATGGTTGTTGACATGAACTGGGACGGCAAGGTAGGCATGCTTTAAATCTAGGCGTGTAAACCAGTCACTGTCTTGGAGCAAATCCCGCTAGAGGTGTATACCCTTCATCTTGAAGTGAAAGTAAACAACGTGAGCTTCATCCAACAGGTTGATCATTGGTCGAAGACTATATTCCAGACCAAGAACATATAGCTGAAGAAGCCTCCATCCCCCAAGGTGGGTTAGATGGCAACTTACCCAAATCTTGAAGCTCCTGGTAGATAAGGTGGGTGTTAGCGATGCAAAACAGTTTGGGGCGGATGCCACTGCACAATGATGTCCTCAAACTCGATCACATATCCCCACATGGTCTGCAACACCCACATGTCTGCAGTGGCGGATCCAGAAGCTAATCTCGGGAGGGGCACTGGCAGATTATTTTAAGAAACAATCCAGGCACAATAACCACTACAGCTCTCTGTAGTGGTTTTGGTGCTAGGAGTTGCTGTGGCACCCTCACAGAGTAAGTCGTTGCCCCCCGCCCCCCCCCCCCTCCCCCTCCCCCTGGATTCGCCAATGCATGTCTGAGGATAAGTCTTCCTATTTCTGGAAAAAAATTGAAAGGTGGGCAGAAGTCAGAACAATAGAGATTACAGGGACCAAATGGGAATTACCTGAGGAGAATCTTTGCGTGAGCACGCCCACGTGTGCTACAACCTCTGTCCAAACCCCTAAAGTAGTTGAAACCTTGTCCACCACCCACTTCTGGGTAGAAGGATTGTGGTCAGGAAGAGCGGGGGCCTGATGGCCAGAAACAGCTGGCGGCAGAAACTCCTCTGATGACATTACCCCTGAAGACTTTTTTTTTTCTTTGTGGAAGATTGCGCCAGGGGCATGAAAATTTTCACATGTTCATTCAGCTCTTTAAAGGCTTCCCTAAGGAGCTTGCCCTTTTCCTGAGGACCAAGTTCTTTAGCCCCTAATATGCAAATATAGTATAAGTGGAGCTCTAATGTACCTAAATAATGGTATTGAGGATGGATGCACTTGGTGTAGCACTTCACAAAAATCTGTGAATAATATATAACACAATAATAGTGCAGATGGTTTGAACAATAATAATAAATAAATCTGGATGAGAAGATTTTCAACTCACAATGAAAGAGCCAATAAGTAACCTGGCTCTGGTGTATAACGCCCTTGGATCCTTATGGGGATCCACAGTCCTCTTTTAGATCTCTAAAACCCAAATAGAAGAGGGCAATGCTCCGTTCTCGCGAGAGTGAACTCTAGCCTGAGCTGCAGGATAGAGTTCACTCCCCCACTAGAACCACCAGGGACTGGAAGAGAAAGCAATGTCTCCCCCTCCCTCAATACCATTATTCAGGTATATTAGAGCTCCACTTATACTATATTTGCATGTCAGTTTGATTTTATTGTGGGGGTTAAGGGAATCCCTCTCACATGTGTTGAGCCTATCCCATCCATTGTATTCTTTTGTACACCTTTTTATACTTATATTGTCTTTATCCCCTAAGTCTACCAGTTTTCCATCAATGCAAAAGAGTTCTGCTTTGCGACTCTCCAAACAGAGTGATATATTTGTGTTTCCCGAGAAAAATAAGCACCTTTGTGCTTACTCTCTAATGTTGTGCACTCGTTCATGCCCAATGCCCACATTAAATGAGCCAGCTCTAGGATAGGCATCATCTGCCAGATACATTATGCATGTGAGGGGCTCACCAGCATCCAAGAGCTTGTCCTGCGCACCTTTGAAATCTTTTTTTAACCTCTTTATGTGTGTCTCGGCCTCCACAGCCTTGAAAGCCAACATCAGCTGGTGAAATTATGACATCAGGGCAACTTTGTACGGCAATGAAAGCCACACATATACAGTCTGTAAACTGTTGTGGACCTCCTTCTCCAATGGCTTCCTTAGCCACGTGTGTATACATTTCTAGAGGCAGTGTCCAATCCACAGGGGGGGGGGTGGCATATGGTGTGCGGGTTGAACATACATTGGCCCGTAGCATCTAGAATGACCTCCGCGTCTACCTGGGAAGGTGCCTCCTCCAGCACCTGGGGCTCACCCAGGAAGGTGTCTTACAAATATGGAATTCAACCTCATGGTGAAACCCCAAGCGTCAGCGTCTGATTCAGAGGTGTTGTAGCAGTACTCACCCGACCCGCGAGCCAGCCAGGGTCCTCCACAGGCTTGTGCAATCCCGCCTCCACACGAGCCGCATTCGGCTTGATAACATCTCCTCCTGAGCAGGCGTGGGCACCGGCACCAACCATAATGAACGGTTGTGCGGCCCACCTCGCATACCAAAGATCGTGTCCGGACGAACCAGTGGCCCAACACACAGAATTAAGTCAAACACGTAACAAATAACAACAGTAACAACGTATTACGGGGCCTTAGAATCGCTGGATTTAACGTAATAGAATAACCACGAGCCAAGACCAGGAATGCAGAAATGAACAAATATGGTAAGAACAAAACCAAAGGGTCAAGGATACCAAAAATACAGGAAGTCAAGCCAAGATCAATAACCAATAAACAGTATCAGGAATGCGCTCTTGGATAACCAACAGGATGGAAACCACGACAGGGCACTGACCAACTGCAGGTTTGGGTTTAAATAACTCAGTAAACCCTGCTATTTGCTAATTTGGGTCCCATGACCCCAGAACGTGCATGCTTGGCAAAAACGCACTAGTGATATCATTCTGGGCCGCTCTATCATATAACACCACCTTGCAGCGGCCTTCCTAATGCTGGACCCGGACGCTGTATTAGGAGCTGCATGGAGGAAGAGGCGATGGAGGTAAGGTGAGTAACCTCTCCCTCCTTTAGTGTGACCACATCGATCAGATGCGGTCAGATCGCTGCTCGCAAACATGAGCATGCTCTTAAATGGGCAAGGTGAGCCCCAAGTTATTTCCGGCTCCCATTGGTCTATGTCATTTCGGCCCCCTATGCATGCACATTTTGGGGGCGCAGGCATGAGGTGGAGCAATCAAATGTTACTTAAAGGTATTTAAACCTCCCTAGCCATGTATACTGTGCCCTATTTTGGTTTCTATCCCAGTACTTTTAGTGTGTTCTCTTGTATTAAATTCTGGTATTGACCCTGGCTTTGTTACTGACTCTGCATTTTTTCTTTAACCCTTTCCTGAGTTGTTTTCCTGTCTGATTACCGTGTACCTGACTCTGGCTAGTTCTCCTTTTTACTGTATCTCTGTTACCCTGACCTCGGCTTGTTACTGACTATGCTTTTTCTCTATCTAACATTAAGTCTGGCCATTCTAAGGCAAGATAATACTTTATTTACTTATTTTGTCCCTTGCTGTCCTGAACACTGCGTGTTGGGGTTTAACACTGTGCCACTCGTCAAGTATCAAGAGGGACTGGGGTAGGTCGTTGTCCTCATCCAAGGAGTGATCATGTGGCGAGAGCGAAACAGGTTGTGCTTTTTGCCCTTGGATGAAATAAGCAAGCTCCTTCACCCTTCTAGTGGTGTTTAGTGGGGTGCAAGTAGGAGTCAGAGCCATCAGATTCAGCCCTATAGTGGGCATACATGGTGGTATAGGCAGCTTTAGCAGGGTCAGAGCTCACCAAGAACACCTTTGAAGGTTTCTTTTCTACTGACGCAGCCACCGTTACATTGATCATGGCCTGGAAATCTACCACGTGGTTTGGGTGTCCTCCATATTCAAACACAATCACAGACTACTGGGGCTCACTCAGTGTACAAAAGTACCACAAGAGCAACAGTATGTAGGCAGATAGACCACAACACCAAAAACAGTATGGACCAAAGTGTATAGACAAACACACACAAAAACAAGTCCAGAAATAATCCCAGATCCAGCCAGATTTGCTCTAAAAAGCCAAAATGTAAAGGTATCACAATGCACATAACATATTTGAAATTAATATACATACTCACCAGTTAGTGAACAGTGCAGTGCAGTCCAGCATCCAAAGCAGGGGTAGTAAATCCCAGAATGAACTAATTCAGGGGAATCACAAGGCAGATGCCGGCTAACACCCAAAATCATGTAGAAAGCAGATGCAGTTCATGAGAAAATAAAACAAAACATTTATTGAAACAGTCTAGAAAAATGAACACATTTAAGGACATAGCAGCAAAAAACCAAAGCATTTTAACGCATTTAGTGCGACATGACTCGTAGTCTTTTTTTTTTCCGCTGTGCTCAGAATAGCAAACATTTCCGCTATGCCACAACATATTATAGCAACACAAACAATAATATTTAGTAATACAGTGTGTGGCAGTTGAAATCACAGCACAATGTTTTTAAAAAATTTTTAGTTAAAGTGTAAAAACAACATATGGTCTAAGATACATGAAGCAAATACAGGAAGGTACACATACTAATAGTCTAAGAACGGTCGATTATCAGACATAATTATCCCCCTAGGATGCCCCCCAAGTAGAGTAATAGAGACGTAATCATGTGAGAGCAGAGAAGTGCGTAGACCAGCATAAGTACAGAAAAGCTATAACGATATAATAGAAAAATTCCAGCAGGGGACACAGCAACAAAAGCAATGTGAGAAGAATCACTGTGTAAGCTATGCCACAGAGTAAGGTGAGTGACAATGAACACTTAGGAGTCCCGCCACACAGCCCATCTCAGCCTATGCCATTAAGAGACAGAGCTTGGTCCTACAGCACAGAGAGACTCCTGAGGCTTCCTCTCTAAACCAAAGGCTTCCTCTCTAAACCCAAGGAAGGCGAAATAGGATCTGCGGGGCTGTCCCGATTCTCTTTGACATCCCAACTTCCCGGAGAGTCTCAGTATTGAGTCACAGTGTGTCTCATCTTTGCTTCAGCCTGCACTTAGGCGGGGGAAGTCACTCTCTCCACCTCCATGTTCTGATCCCCCCTGAAGAGCTACGACGGGGATGTGAGAGCAGAGGGTGAGGTGATTGGTCGCTGTGTTCCCACGGAGCAGACTGTCTCATGTGGTGTCTCAGTTTCCACCAGAAGTCGTTGAAACGTGGTCAAAACTACCATGGATCACCCAGTTTAGGAGACAGCAACAGCAGGCTCCCCTTAACAGTTAAATTACATGTAAGTAATAAGGGGTCAACCTCTAAACCAGTAGGGCAAGCAGCACCTACCACTCAGGTAAAACCTTCCAGGGTCAATACACTGACTTTAAATTCAGTCCCCCACACCCAGGCAGGTAGCGTTGATTGCAAATAGGAACAAACTTGCTGAATACTCAGCAGGAGCGGTGTTACAGGCAGGCACTGTGTGAAGGACCAATCAGCCTGTCTCTCTCTCTCTCTCTCTCTCTCTCTATATATATATATATACCTAGAAAGAAAAAAAAAAAAGGAGAATTAAATGCATGTATGCGTTCATTGAGGGTATGTCTACTAAATAGAGGGGTTGTGTTTTTCGTGTCAATCTGTTTTTATTGAGGTAACGTTTATCAGAGATTCCGTAAGCATACGGTGTGTAAAACAATACAAGAGTACAGTACATACATGAGTAACAATATTTTTCAAAGGTAGACTTTGCTTAAGAAAAGTGAGTTCCGTCTGATTGCTAGTTAACACCCGTGGGGAAGGGAATTTGATAGGCCTGTGGATTAGTAAGAATGGGCCTTTGTGGCCGGGCGGCTTTCCCCTTTAGGGTCAGCGGACCATCTGGTGCGGTTATGGCTGGGTGTTGGCCATCCTTGTGTCACTGCCTAGTACCCTAAAGTATTCTCCTTGTGTTCACCCGTTATCTGTTAGGGTCTGTCTATAGTAGGTGTTGTGTTGGGCTCCCGTGCCCTCTTAGTGAGTTTTGGGTCAGTTCCCTTAATTAGGTGTGGGTAAGTATAGATGTCCAGCAACCCGGTGGCATTGTGTCATCGCGTATTTGTACGCCGCCCCTCGGCTTGTGTGCCGGGAAGGGCGAAGGCCTGCTTTGCCGGGCTAAGTCTGTCTGTGGCGGTCATTGTGGGTGTAGATGTATGTTGTGTGTGTGTGTGTACGCGGCTGAGTGTTGTGGCTGTCTATGTGTAGTTTGGCGAAAGCCGGTTTATCCTATGCATCTCGAACTAGGTACGAGTACCGAAATATACAGGAGAGAAAGAATGAAGGACAGAATAAGAGAGGAAAAGAGAGAAAAAAAAAATATATAATAAAAGTAAAATAAAAAAGGGGGGGTGGGGGGGAAGGTAGGGGAGGGAGGGACTGTGAGGTGGGGGGGACATGGTGTATAAGCTGCGTGGTCCATCCTCCCCGCGGTGGTGCGGGGTCTGTGTGGCCCTCAAGCCTCGGATCGGGTCATCTAACCCGTGCGGGGGCTCAGATCTCTGGGGACTCAAGCTACGCCTCTAGAGATGTATAGTCTCCATGGGTACCATGTCAAGGCGCACTTATCCGAGCGCTCTCGCAGGGAGGCAGTCAACGATTCCATGTCGTAGATACTCTCCACCCTATCTATCCATTGCCTGAACGTGGGTACCGAGGGGCCCTTCCAGTGTAGGGGTATGAGCGTTTTCGCGGCGTTAAGCAAGTGGATGGTCAGGGAGTTTTTGTATGCCTGCATGGGAATAGGTGTGTGGTGCAGGAGCATTGGTAGCGGCTGTAGGGGAACGTCATCGCCCGTGATCTCTTTGATCTTGGCCTTGATCATCTGCCAGTAAGGTTTGATACGGGAGCACGACCACCAGATATGTAAGCTAGTGCCCCTTTCGGTGCCACATCTCCAGCATTCGCCCGCGTCCGACCCGTATATGTGTCTGAGAGAGTCTGGTGTTCTGTACCATCGTGTTAACAGTTTGTATCCGGTTTCTTGAAACTTCGAGCTGATTGAACATTTATGGGTGAGGAGGAATATTTTGTTCCATTCTTCTTCAGTTAGCTGGGCTCCGGTCTCTCTCTCCCATTTGCTCGTGAAACCCAGAGGGAGGCTATCTCCTGACCTCTGGATCATAGCGTATAGGAGCGAAACCCCGTGGTCTATATGCCGTCTGTCCGTGCACAGTCGTTCGAATTCCGTGAGTTGGCGTTGGAGTTGCGTTCGCCCCTGTTGTTTGGCATAGTACGTCCTAACTTGGTGGTAGTGGAATTTGTCTAGTTGAGTAGGTTGTCGTTCCACCATCAGAGCCTCGAGTGGTAGGAGCGTTCCCCCCGGACTCCATTGGCGCATATAGAACCAGTCTGTCTGTCGGAAGTTGTGTAGGGCGGACGGTTGTAGGCCCCCCGCCAGACCTGGGTTGTGAGTAATGGGTGTAAGCGGGCTTGGGGAAGTGGTGAGTTGATGGGCATACCGCTGTCCGCACCAAACCCTGAGGGTGGCGTCTATCATCGGGTTCTTAGTTTGGAGATCCGAGAAAGTGGAGCCCCCGAGCCAGAGCCTGGATGGGATGGTGCCCCGGGACTGTTGTATTTCCATGGATACCCAACGTTTGGTGGTGGGACGCGCGTGCCAGTCCACTATTCGGTGCAGGTGCGTGGCCCTGTAGTACGTGAGCACTAAAGGAAGCCCCACCCCTCCAGCCATCTTCGGTCTCTCCAGGATCGACCTGCGAATGCGCGGCTGTCCCTGGTTCCAGACAAACCTGCGGATAGCTGTGGACACTGATTTAAAAAACGTCTGGGGGATGCTGGAGGGCAGCGCGGCAAAGAGATACAGCAGCCTAGGAAGGACATTCATTTTGACCGCATTAATGCGGCCAAACCAGGAGATGTATTTCTGTGTCCATCGCTGGAGGTCCCGTTGGATGGTCGCGAGGATAGGGAGAAAGTTCAACCTGTAGATCTGCGTCAGGTCAGCTGGGAGCCAGGTACCCAGGTAACGTATCTTTGTAGCGCACCATGAAAAGGCGAACTGAGTACTGAGCTGGCGGACATGCTCCTCCTCCTGCATTATCGGCATAGCTTCGGATTTTTCCACGTTTAGTTTCAGGTTGGATACCTGTTGATAGGTTTGAAATGCCTGTAGCAGGTTGGGCATGGAGATCCTAGGTTGTTCCAGGAAGAAGAGCATGTCGTCGGCATAGGCCGCCACTCTGTGCTCCTCAGCCCCCACCCTCACCCCCGTTATACCCCCGTCCTGTCTGACCGCCTCCAGGAATGGTTCTAGAGTGAGGGCAAACAGGAGGGGGGACAAGGGGCAACCCTGGCGAGTCCCATTGCATATCGGGAAAGACTGCGTCAGGGCTCCATTGATACGGATCCTGGCCGTCGGTGTGGTGTAAAGTGCTAACACCCATGTTCGCATGTGGTGTCCAAATCCCATGTGACGAAGTGTTTCGTCCAGGTAGACCCAATCCACCCTGTCGAACGCCTTTTCGGCGTCCGTGGAGAGGAGGACTGTGTCGCGTCCCGAGGTCCTCGCGCTATGTATGACGTTTAAGGCCCGTATCGTGTCGTCCCTAGCTTCTCGTCCTGGGATAAAGCCCACCTGATCTGGATGTATGAGATCCGGCAGGATCCGTGATATCCTCCGGGATAAGGCCTTTGTGAATAGCTTCAGGTCTGCATTTAGTAGGGAGATTGGTCTATAGCTCGAGCAATTGGAGGGGTCCTTTCCCTCTTTGGGTATGACCGTGACTGTAGCTGCTAAGGAGTCCGTGGGGAATCGTCCCCCTTCTTGTATGGAGTTTAAGCCCCTCAGGAGGCGGGGCAGTAGGTTGTCCTGGAATGTTCGAAGGTAGGCTATAGGAAGGCCGTCTGGGCCTGGAGCTCTGTGTGGTTTGGAGCATTTCATGGCAGCGGTCAGTTCCTCCAGTGTCAGGGGTTCGTCGAGTTCCTCAGCTAGTTCTGGAGTGAGTGTGCGGGACACGTGTCGCGTTAGGTATTCTGAAACTCTCCTGCGGTGGTTTTGGGCTGCAATCCCTTGTGTGAGCTTGGATTGGTTATATAGGTCCATATAGTAGGTCCTGAAGGCAGCCATAATGCCTTCAGGCATTCTGGTACTGTGACCGGGGCGTGTGTGTATCTGGTGGATATGTTGGGTTCTACGTTTCTCTCGGAGCACTTGTGCGAGAAGTCGACCGCTCTTATTTGAGTGTTCATAGAAGTGTCTGGTGGATTTCCGCATGGTGTGTAGTAAGCCCTGAGATAGGTGGTCTCGGAGTGCTCTGCGTGCCTCTGTAAGCCGTAGGTATGTGTCGTCTTCTAGGGTCCGTTTATGGGAGTTTTCTAGGTCGGCAATCTGTGTTGTTAGTTCTAAGATGTGACGGGCTCTGTCCTTCTTGCGTTGCGTGCTGATGGATAGGAAGTGACCTCGAATAACGCATTTATGTGCTTCCCATAGCGTCAGTGGCGGCATGTCGGGAGTGTCGTTGTTGTCAAAGTATTGTGTGATAGCCTGTAGTGCTGTGTTGCGAGTCTCCAGTTCGGTCAGTAGAGTTTCATTAAGTTTCCATTGGCGCTCGGCGGGTTTAAATAGCGGGGAGCTCAATATCACCGATATCGGGGCATGGTCCGAATGGTTTATAATCCCTATATCCGCATCCTGGAGTAGAGCTAAACTTTCTTGGGGCATAAATACATAGTCTATCCGACTGTAACGTTTGTGTACTGATGAGTAATATGAGAAATCTTTATCGTCCGGGTGGGCCACTCTCCAACAGTCGACCAGTCCCATTCCGTGCAGGGCTCGTCTTATTGAGCGTAGGCAGTGCGCTGGAATAGTGCTGGTCCCCCTGGAGGAGTCGACTCTCGGGTCCAGAGGAACATTGAGGTCCCCTGCCACTATGAGCAGGCCGGACCTGAATTTTTCTAATTTGGCTAGCGTTTTGGCTAGGAAGACATGCTGTCTGGTGTTAGGGCTGTATATACACGCGAATGTGTAGGTTTGGTGGGCAATGGTACCTTTCAGGAAGATATACCTCCCTCCAGGGTCCGACATCGTGTCTGTATGTTGGAATGGAACGGAGCTAGCAAAAAGAATCGCCACCCCTGTTTTCTTAGAGTCTGGGTGGTTGGCATAGAACCCCTGCGGGAAGCGACTGTTCTCCACCTTTGGCGAGTCTTGGCCCCTAAAGTGCGTCTCCTGCAAGAGCGCAATGGACGCTTTTTCCGCCCAGAGCTGGCGAAGAAGTTGGGACCGTTTCTCCGGTAGGTTTAGCCCCCGTACGTTGTTGGACCATACTTTAAGTTGTGCGGGGGTGAATCGTCCCATGTCTCTCAGGCGTGAGTCTCCCCCTCCGGGCCCTGTTGGGTGAGGCATGGAGCAGCAGCCCACACGTGGATTAGGAGAGGAAGGTGGGAGGGGAAGACGGGAGAGAGAGAAAGAGGAGGAGGAGAGTGAGATGAGAAGAAGAGAAAAAAAAAAAAAAAAAAAAAAGGGAAAAGTGAGCAACAATGAGCCTCGGTCGGATGTAGTCGTTCGGTAGCTGCTCTTCCGCAGTCCTGCCGAACTCCGACCAAAATATATACAGTGGGTCTGTTGCGTGGGGTGCGAGAAAGGTCACCTACGGTGTCTGTCGCACGAACGTGAGTGTTGAGTGTGTGGCTGTCCCCAGGGGCTCCCAACCCGCCGGTCGCAGCTATGTGATGAGTGTCGTAGTCTTCCCGTTATACCTCAGAGTATGGGGTGTCCCGGTCAGTTTGTCCGCGTCATCGTCACTCTATGTCTCTGGCCTGTCTCTCGTGGTATGTGGGCGGACCCTCTACTGTTTCTCTGGCCTATCCCTTGTTAGCAGCCCCCCGCCTCTCTACTAAATGGCTCGCCTGTGTCCTCTACTCACTAGGTCCTCCTCCCCTCTGGCCCATCTGTCAGTCAATCTAGTCAAGCTAGGTCCTGTGTTGGCCGCAGTCCCCATAACTCTCGTGGTCCAGGTCAAGTCTGGGCATCCAGCTTTATAAGTGACGGTTTGCAGTGGTGAATAAACAACTGAACCAATCAACCAGTAAAACAATTTAACCAATTGTAGCGTGCCTCCTGGGCATAAGTTTGTGCTCCCTCTCGGAGCCTCCCGGGACGCGGACCTCCCACCCCTCTCCAGCCCCCCACCCTAGCCAGGGTGGGGGAGAGGCTAAGGTGCCCTTGGGCCGTGAGGGGTGTGACGGGCGCATAACCATCTCTCCCTCCCCTCTCTCCCCTGCCATCCTGGCAGGCCACGGGCCCCCCCTCCCCAACCAACCCCCAATCTTTAAGGCCGCCTGCCAGCAAGCAATCCGTGAACCCATCCATCCCCCGTAGACCTTCAGCCCCCAGGGGACAGGTCATCAACAGCTAGCTGTAAACTCTGAGGCAGTCCGGATGATCCCCGCAAGTTCCCAAAAACATCTCCCCATGGCTGCCCTCCTCCTGGGTTTTCGGAGATTGACCTCTTCTGCTATATGAGCCCAGGCCCCCGGGAAGTGGTCACCACCTACCCCCCCTGGGGACGAGGCCCACCCTTGGGATCCATCGGGCTGCTGTGAGCTGGGGAGTGTGAGCCCGACCCCCGAGCCCCCCTCCCAAACAAGCTCATACCCCCCTGGGACTGCTTGAGGCATTGGTGGCCTACCCTTCCTTGCCTCTCTCTGTATGCTTCCCCTTCTCGGCCCATACCCCACCCAATTTGTGACTTCCAGGGGGTAAGGGAGTGTTCGTGCAGCGTTAGGGACCCTTGGCCTGGGGGGATCACAGTACATACCCAGGTCGATAAGTCTCAGTGTCTCTGTGTACAAACGCATTCCCAGGGAAGTTGGGTCACTTGCGGTATTCCGGTGTGATGGTCACAGGGGCCCCTGGGCCACCAGTCCGGCAGGAGCGCTCCGATGGGACCCGCGCCCGGGGAACCCCTACCTTCTACTCCTCTGAAGCATTGGGGCCACCTCGGCGCGTGGAAGAGCTAGGCGGATCCCCTTCAGCAAGGTTGTCAGCCGGGACAGTAGGGCCCGCGGGCCTAGCTGGCGTGTTGTCAAGTATCCAGTTAGGGATAGGAATCTCTGGGAGGCCCGCAGCGCGCAGGAATCGGGGAATGTCATTGGGCCATCTTACAATGAGCCAGTGGTTGTCTATTCTTGCTTGCAGACTGAAAGGGAATCCCCATTTGTACGGGATCCGCTTCTGCTGTAGGAGGCCAGTGAGTGGCCGTAGCGCCCTTCGGGCATCGAGGGTCAGGGTGGAGAGGTCGTGGAACAGAGATACTTGAGAGTCCATGAATCTAATGGAGCGACTAGCCCTGGCAGCTCTCATAATAGTCTCCTTTAACTGGAAAGATTGCAGGCAGCAGATCAAGTCTCTGGGTAATCCGTCCCTCCTCGGTGCTCTGAGAGCTCTATGGGCCCTTTCCAGGCAAAAGTCTGACGGTGCTTCTTCCCCCAGGAGTTGTGTGAACAGGCCCTCTAAAAGTTCCTTTGGGGATTCCCCATCGGATTCCGGCAGGCCTCTAACGCGGATGTTGTTGCGCCGGCCGCGGTTTTCGAGGTCTTCTACCTGGCGTCTTAGTTCTAGGAGGAGGTTACCCTGTCGTGAGGTCGCCATGTCGGTGGCCTGTTGGTGGTGGTCAGCTTGCATGCGTTGAACCTCCAGGTCATCCACCCTGTGTTCCAGCGTGGTCAGGTCTCTCCGAACCGCCGTTATTTCTTCCCTAATAGCCGTGCGGAGTTCGGCTACCAGCTCCCTCTTGTCCTGTCTGGTAAGCATATTTGCCGATATGGATGCCAGTTCTGCGGACATTCGCGTGAAGGCGTCTCTCTGTGGGGAGTCTTGTGTAGGGCTCGCCCGGCTGCTCGGGGACGCGGGCGCCATTTTGTCAGGGCCTCGAGCTCCGGTTATGCCTTGTGGGGTGGAAAGATATTCATCCATCGGCCCGGCTTGCTGGCTCATGGTGGTCTGTCGTTGACCAGGGGTAGCCCCCCTTTTCGGTTTGCCCATATAGACGGGGACAGTTGCTATGTTTAATGGGCTTTGGCGGGTTGGGGCCTAGGAGCTCTCACTGCCTGCGTCCTACTCCATCGGCAGCCTAGCCACGCCCCCGGGTTGTGTTTTTCAGTGGATTGTTCCTTTAGAGCAGTGGTAGTCAACCTTTTTCTAACTACCGCCCACTAATGCATCTTTTTGGTTGAAAAAATTTCCTTACCGCCCACCAGTTTTCGCGCAATTGCGGAATATTTTTTTCGAAAGGAGGGTGTTTTAAAAAAAAAATAAAAAATGTACGTACATTTATCTTTTTATTTCCAATTAATGCATGTTTATAATGTTTTTAACTTTATAAAGTTTAATGAGAAAACAATAAAGTAAATTGAAATTACCTTTACCAGTGATTAATGAGATCCTTGAGGCTGATGCTGCAAGACTAAATATTTGATATCTGGTTCGATTTTCGTAAGGAACAAACGAAGGTCTCCTCTTTTGGTGATATTCAGACGACTTCTCTGTTTGTGCATAATATGATTTCTCATCTGTGCATCAGCTCCCCTCTTCTCCCTCCTCAATTCCCCTCCCCACCTTTTTTTTTTCCCTTTTTTAAACCTTCCTTATAGCAATGCCCAGTAGGAAGGCTGAGCTAGGTATCCCACTATAACAGACTGGCACACATACATACATACATACATACAGACACACATACATACAGACAGACAGGCACACATACACACACACACACACACAACACATACAAACAGACAGGCACACATACATACAGACACACACATACAAAGACATATACACACATACAGACAGACACAAGAAACATATACATACAAAGACTAGACACACATATATACAGACAGACACACACACACACGACACATACAAAGACACACATACAGACACATACACACAAGACATACATACAAAGACAACAATAAATAGGAAGGTTCCACTTGTGAGGATGGGTCCAGAAAATTGGAACCACTACACTGGTGGAACAGCACCTTGGTGGACACTCCAGGGGTGTCCTGGGGCTTGACCCCTAGTAATAAAGATAGAAAAAGATACTCAAAAAGCTGGAGTAATCCAGACTGGCTGAGTATAGTACTGGAAAAAATGATAAATTAATGGGTAGATAGATAAATAACCATACGATATGGGTACTGAGTAATCTGAATTAAGTATATAAATAGATATTAAATAAACCTAGTGTAATCCAGCCTTAATGGCTCACCTCCAAATAGATCCAGTGATACCTTGGTACCTATTCGCTCCAGAAATCCCCACTGGGTACTGACTTTATTAGACAATTAGGTACGGTCAAGTCCAGTGGCTAGAGCGTGTGGAATAGGTGTCTGTCAGGCGGCTGACATAGGTATCTGGAATAGGTCACTGAAAAAGTCTGGGTAATAGTTAGCGCCGAATGGTTGCTGATTAACTCTACTATACACCACACCTATGTTAGTATGGTTGTAAGTGACTGGTTAAATCAGAAGCCTGTATCGGCGTCAGGGGTGGCATGCAGCTTCACCACTGTAGATTAACCATTAGCATCTAGGTACACATATAACACTAGAATTAACTGCTAAGTACCAGTAACGTTACTCTTGTAGTAGTCACAAGTTCTACTGGGATGTGTACTGCATGCTTGTCAAGATACCCCCATAGTACTTGAGGAAAAATCCTCTACAGACTATAATATGTAAAAAACTGTGACCCAGCAAAAGGAGGTGAAAGAAATAGTTAGAGTGACTCTATGTGCAGAACCATACTTAGAATGTTGGTTGCCTGACGAAGGTGCATCTAAGCAAGCACCGAAACGCGCGTCGGGCTCTATGGGCTCATTTTCACTCACTATTTCTTCTCACTAGGGCTATCTATCACTATGTGCAGGCAACCAACATTCTAAGTATGGTTCTGCACATAGAGTCACTCTAACTATTTCTTTCACCTCCTTTTGCTGGGTCACAGTTTTTTACATATTATAGTCTGTAGAGGATTTTTCCTCAAGTACTATGGGGGATGCTTTTTGAGCATCTTTTTCTATCATACATACAAAGACACATACACACACACACACACACACACAAGACATACATACAAAGACACATACACACACACACACAAGACATACATACAAAGACAAGACACACATATATACAGACACACACACACACAAGACACATACATAAGACACACATACAGACACACACAAGACATACATACAAAGACACATACACAAACAAACACACATTATATTTAAGTCACCCTCCTGTTTCCTGCCTTTAAGGTGCAAGAGGGTGACTTTCCCTGGGGTCCAGTGGTGGCTCAGGTGGATGGGAGTCAGAGTGCCCACTCTGACTCCCTCCTCCTCCTTCCTCCCGCGCGGGCTCTCAGTATGCTGGGAGGAGTGACCGGGGAATCACTTCCTCCCAGCAGAGATGATGTCATCACAGGGGGCCCGGTCGCGCTAACCGGGCCCCCTCACAATCCACATCCATCTGGTGGCCCTGACAGCATGGGCCACCTGATGGACCCCTCCATATGCGGCCCCGGCGGTTTGCCGCCGGGGCCGCAAGTGGTGATGGCGGTACCCAGTCGCAGGGGTACCGCCAGCTCGCACCCGCCCGCTCACCCAATCTGTAGAAAAATTAGAAAATCCCTACCGCCCACCTGGAATCCTGAAACGCCCACTAGTGGGCGGTAGGGACCAGGTTGACGACCCATGCTTTAGAGAGTTGGAAAGCAGGACATGCCTATATATTAAGATGTCTCCCAGCAGCATGGCTTGATTCCAAAATTACTTTTGGCCTATGTACAAATGTGTAAAACCAGAACTCAAAAAACTTCAGGATTCAAATCCTTTGATGATCTATGTAACCTGTCAAACCTGAAATAGCTGGAACGTTTTATATAATACGAGGATGACATGAGGCAAGCAAATACACATTGCATTGGTTGCCATGGAGAGGTACAACTGCATTGCTACAACAATCTGGTCTACAACCCAAAATCCCCCCCCCCCAATCTATGAAAGGGTAAAAAAAAACAACCTTTATTCACTTACCTGATAGCAACACTGATGTCCCTCTGCAGTGGCTTGTGCTCCTTTCCCCAACGTCAGCCGATGAGCAGCAAGCGCCGGACACTTGGTGCTGGATGTTTCACTGAGTCAGACTCCATGAAACTGCAGGAAGCGCCTGTAGTTGCAGTCTTAAACCTGCAATGTAAACACCACAGTTGCTCAATGAGATGAAGTGGTCTGAGTGCCTATAGCGTCTCTTTAATGTAATTGTCTTGCCTTAGAAATTTGCTGTCGTCAACCTGAGTCACTTCCTCTCTTTTTGCAAACCCAGCGATGTTGTAATTGGGCCCCACAGGCTAGAGACTCATTTATTTGAGTCTCTTGACTCTGCCAGCCTTCTAAATTAAGTATACAGAATTACAATAGAATTAGTCACAATTTCATGCATTTTATACCCAGTAACCTTCATCTCGAATCTGAATTTCCTTCGTTCTCCTTCTTTTGCCCTTACTCCTGTCAGTTCTCCATTTGCTCTCACAAACATTTTACCATCTTACCTCAAGCAAGGTTCTTCACTAATTAACCAGGCGCTGTAAATTTTAGGCGAAAATAACTGTCGTAGAAAAAAATTTAAAAAGTTAGGAATTTATTTTTTTGCAGTTTGACTTTGACTTCAAATTTACAATTTTCTGACCAATTACAGGTTTAATGAATCCAGTGAGGGAATTCATAGATTTTATCATGTTAATGTTTTTGAAAGGCGACATATTCCTTTTTGAAAATATAAATAAAAACAGAGCGAGTTTTGTCATCTTTATTCTCGGTTGCTTTTTGCTACGAATGGAGCTCTGCTGTGCTAGTCAGTATTCATGTTTGAAAGCAGTGATGTGTTTCATTGTATCTCAAAGGAAGTATAATTCTATTTGTACGCATTCAGAATGAATTCTCACTATAGCTTCATCTGCACAAAGAAATTAAACATCAACTTGCATAGAACAGTCGAAACATAAATAGAAGCAGACGTCCCAAATAAGAAACAAGTTTAACTACAGTGATAAGCACTCACATAACCAATGTAGGGTGCTTATACGGACCTAAGTCCGCTATCTAGTCAATGGAAAAAGGACATCCCAGAATGTTTCAACCAGTTCCCTGGTCTTTATCAAGTCATCACTTGACTTGAAAAAGACCATTCGGTTAGTCAAAACATTGTCACTGCAGATGTGTATCTGCAAAGAAAGGGTTGCCCCTGGCTCCTTGTTTGGCGCTATATAAATAATAATAGTAACATCCTCGTAAATCTCCATCTCTGTATTAATACTGTGTTTGACACTGTTCTGTATATTAACTACTGTTAATTTTAAAGGTGCAGTTCATTAAAAATTGAACTGGAAAACTATGCACAGCTGCTCTTATCAAGGCAGAATGAAGTTCCACCTGTAGATTTAGAAAAACAGATAATGGAAAAAACAAGGTGAAGAGAAGAATGTGTTGCAAAATGAGAAAATTGTAGAAGTGTCATATTTCTGCAACAATTCTTTCAGGGACACTACAGGCTGTAGTTGACCCCATTATTAAAGCATTTCAAAATATGCTAACAATTTAAAAGGTTTCTTACATTTACATTTGTTGAAGTCGTCAATCTTTGCCCAAACTAGCTTGACATCTCTGAGCCAAATCTAGCTTTCCGATTGTTTTCAATGGGTATTGAGCACATCCCACGAACATATACCCTGTCTATGCATAAGCAGGAATAGAAGCAGACATCCCAAATAAGGTCCAGAAACAAATTGAAATATAGTGATAATCACTCACATACCCAATGTAGCGTGCTTACCCCAAATCCACTATCTAGTCAATGTAAAAAGGACATGTTTTAACCAGTTCCCTGGTCTTTATCAAATTATCACTTGATGAAGACCATTGGGTTAGTCGAAACATTGTCACTGCAAATGTGTATCTACAAAGAAAGGTTTCTTGTGTATGGATTGTTCTTTTTAACAATTCAAAACATTTTTGAGAACAAATGCTAAATTACAAAACTTTATTTCTCTCCCATACCACATCCAGCCGTGAAATAATGCACTAGCTCTTATTATGGGGGAACCTAACTGCTAGAACTGCACAATTCGACTTAAAAAAAAAATAACAAAAAAAGTTATGGTATGTTAGAGGGATTGCGGTTCAATAGTCCCCCTGCACTTTCTTCATTATGGAATTATATATTTTTTTGTTTATTGAAGAACTCCCTTTATTTGCTCTGCCTTACACTACTATTACAAATATGCGATTTTCTAATAAAACGTCAAAAAAAATATTTATAAAAAAAAAAAAAATCCCACCGGAAAATGGTTTGTTTTCATTTCTTGGACACACGCTAGCCTGCAGCCTCCAGTAGCTTGGTTTTTGGAATTATTTTGTCTTTTGCAGTCTGCCAGCCCTTGTTTTCATAGTACTGGGAAGCCCTCGAGAACACGAGTAGAACAATGAGCTAAAGGAGAATCCTCCATTACACTTGGCATTAACCAGAATCTCTGGCAGAAGTGTAAGTAATGTTTAGAGTACGCATTGTGCTAATATGATAGTAGGTAGGCTATTTTGGATTTGTCTGAGACAATGAACGTGTGTATACTTTTAAGCTCCTCTCGATGCCTGGACACTATGATCATATTTCAAAATAATCCAACATCTATTATAAATATTTAGAACTTCCCTCAAAGCCGAATGCTATTTTATAATTTTAGCTATCATAACAAGTTTTATCCCTGTTTACGGTACTTGTTCCTTATCTAAAATGTCATCTTGCAGTTCATATTTCTATTGCGTATTTTACTTCCCAGATCTTGTTATTCAGTAAACTGGCACATTCCATCTTAGAATGAACGCAGAACACTAGATTAGCTGCTATTGTAGGAGATTTTAGAGTTTTATTATATTGGAAACGTTGACTTCACCATTATACCGATCCTTAAAGCAAAGTGCCAGGAGCGGTGAAATGCCTAAAACATGCAAGTATAGTCTAAAATGGGTCAAGGTTAATGGAGAACAGATAACCAACACTATGAGTAGACAAGTCAAGGTCAGGATAGCGGAAAACCGCAGAATCAGAGTAAAAGGCACAAGTAAGAAACCACAATAACCATAAACCGTTCAGCAGTTAGGGTCTATAGTGGGGGAATATTGGATGTAAAAGTGTAAAGGGGATGTTATTGGGGTCAGGGTTTTAATGTGTGTGGGGGTTAGGGTCTATAGAGGGGTAATATGGGCTGTAATGGGGTACAGGAGATGTAATTGGGATAAGGACTATATTGTGTGTATATTGGGGTATAGGGCTGTGGTTGGGAAGTAGGAGCTGTAATGGGGGTATAATGGCTGTAGTGTGGAAATAGGGATTGTAGTGGGGAAACAGGGCTGTAATGGGGTATATAAGATGTAATGGGGAGACAGGGGTTTTAATGTGGGATAAGAGCTGTAGTGAGGGTGTAGGGACTGTAGTGGTGGAAATGGGGGATGTAGTGTGCGAATAGGGGTTCTAGTAGGGGAATACAGCCTGAGCGGATTTTTTTTTTTTTTAAAGTTATACCACTCTCCCTGTGGCTTACCTTGGGCAGGGAGTGGGGAATCCTTGGTGGTTTGGTGATCCCTTGTGATTTGGTGGAAAGTACACTTCCTAGCTTCCTTGGTGGTCCAGTGTATCTGCTCTCGTGAGCTCCGGTGTTCGGCACATTAAACCATCGCAATGCACCAAACACTAGAGCACACAGGAGGAATGCTGGTTTCGACCTGTGTGCTGCTGGGGCCAAGCACTATCCAAATTTAAAGACGGCCACCGAGCAGGCATGGCGGCCATCATACGAAAAAGAGTGCTGTTGCTGGCCCAAAACCAGGGGCATAACTGGGCCTCTCGTTGATACTCTCTATGACCCATTTATATTGATTAAGATACAGAATTTCCAATGCAATTCTAGCTCACACAGAGTCTTTCTTTAGAAGACTTTATTGAACACAATTTAAAAAACTGAAGTTCTCCTTTATACACCACCATGACTGGGCCATCTGAAGTCTTATCCAGCAATTTGAAGGATCCATCCTAATGATGTGTGATTAACCAAAAGTGTACAATTGGCATTACCGTTCAGGCCTCTTTAAATGAATCGTGTTTTCAGCTAGATGCACTGTGCATAATTGCTGATTTACTGTGCTCTGACCTTGGGACATGAGCTGAGTTTTGATTGCTGCATGACTGCTGAAGTTGTGACTAGAATTTCAATACTTTTCTGTATGGACCTTTGCCTGTCACCGTGAACATCATTGTTTGCTGCCATAACCCCACTCTGCATGTGACCCTGGAGTGGTTGGTCACCCCATCGTTGCCAACCTAATGATCCTAGAACCAGTGCCTTCCAGAAACACCTGTGGATTCGGCCTAAAGGAAAACCTGATGACTCCTACACAACTAATGCGGTGGGAATATGTCATGACATACCTCTGCCATTTTGTGTTATGTTCCCACATCTCTTCCCATAAGAACTTGCTGCTAATGCTCTCTGAGATGAAAGCATAGCCAGAAACAAGCACATGATGCACAGACATGCATTCAATGTTAACCTGCCATTTTCCCTATCTAATAAAGGGGTTGCCTGATGTAAAATTAAAAATAAACAATAACTAATAATCTCTTCCTCTTTCTTGCTCCATCAGCGGTAAAGACCCAGGGCTAAAGAGCTCCACAGCCAGGGGTCCAGCCCCCAAAGCAACCCCAGCAATGCCTATGCCTTGAATACACAATGCACAGACAGAAGGAATGCCTCTCTGTACGCTCGCTGCACCTTTAACCTCAGCATAATATTTATCTTTATCCATTTTGCTGACAGTACTTCCAATCAAGTCTTTTGCCGTATGTTGCTTGTTAACAACAAGATAGTGCAGACCACATTTTCATCCTCTGCTGTGGAACCTCTTCATGACAATTCTACTCTTTTATAGAGTCCCAGTGGCCACCACAGTCATAGGGTCCAAAGTCAAACTGTGACTTCTGTGGAAGAGGCCCATGTAAACCATCATGTGGAGTGTTTTTACTCCCGATTACTTGATAGTAACACCAGTTGGGAACAGTTCCTTCATGTCTCCTGATATGGGACACCAGACTACCAACCTGGGACAGCAGGACAGGACCCTGAAACGGGGACGGTCGCATCAGAGGTATGATTTTTTTTGTGATGCTTATTTTGAGTCTCAGAGGAACTAGACTGCTAAGGGACTTGCAATCCAATGTTAGCAGTTTGAATATTGCCCCGGATTCTACAAAAAGTCAGCAGAGAGAATATTTATTGCGTGACAATCAACAAAGTGCAAGAGATAAGGTGATTCTGTGTTTCAAGTCCTGACAATTGCTTGTCATCTTCAGAACTGAATTCGCTACATTTTCTTGTGACCTTGAGTTTTCTTTCAGTCAATGTCTATCCACCTCTTGTCTAGATATAAAGATGACTGTGCTTTGTTTAGCTCTATGTACAAGAGAGCAGAGATCTGGCAGGATGCCAAGGTGTGAATCAGTGCGTTTAAATGCAATTCCTTTGACAGGACTTCTGTTGTAATGAGCAGTGTCACCCGTGAGAAGTCCTAATACAGTCATACCTACTGCAGTCACTCCCAGTGAGACGTAAAGGTGGACATCCATTTTTCTCCACTTCTCACAAAAAAAAAATCAAAAAGATCTATGTAACGTACACTTGGATACAAACTATATTTATTGAACAACCTTTAATTATCAGGTGGGTGACTGTGCATTATAGATACAGCTATAGTCTAAGCAACATAACCATTACAGAGGGGAGCTGTCCCCCATATTATTATTTTTTTGTCAAAATGTTTATCAATGCCCCCAGAGATCTTACTTAGAAATTAACATTGATAATATGGAAGTGTAAATGCTGCATTATCGAGTGCTCTGGAAAGGAGGGAGCAGTCTCGGGGTGCTAGTAAATGCACCTGTTTTTCTTTAAATCTCTTCCAAACAATTTGGAGAAAAACTGGGGGTTGGTAAAGGGTTTATATTGCTTAGACGGCCCATTTAATTTGTGACTAGGACTTCATGAATGAGGGCTGAGTGATATACTATAAAGATTTCAATCACATTTTTACCTCTGTGAATTGTAGTGATAAATATATAATTATTATCACGTGCTTAAATTCTTCGCAAGGAACAAGGTAGAAGTCTGGTATTTTATTATTAAAGAGTAATTACCTTGTGTTTATAGAAGACTTGCTATGAAGTTAATATCGCCTGTAAAATCACGTATATACTAGTTGTCAGTAAAATTTAGAATCCTGTTCAGTCAAAACGTTAAGACTAACTGCACGGTCAGAAAAGGCAGGAACTCATCTAGAATGGGCTAATGTGTTTTATGTGATTGTTTGATGTGTGTGTTGCTGCCCCTTTAAAGGCCCCTGAATTATAAATAAAGGATAATGAAAATCTCAACTTCCATTAATCCCCTCTCTCCTTCACTCACTTCATATTAATAGAAAAGCAAATTGCACCATTTTTCACAGAAAGGTCTACTGGTGAACGGATGTGTCCTGGTTACTTAAGCCCCAGATAAACACTTCTATTTACAATATTATAAAGAAAGATTAAAAGAACACCTTAGTTACTATAACCACTACTGTTTGCTAATGCTTTGCTTCTCTATCAGCAATATCAATTTGGTTCGTTTCTCACCTCTCCATTTCAGGTGATACAATTTCTCTGGAGTTCACTTTATTCACCATTAACCAAAATGAAAGGTAAATGAGCTGAAAGCGTTCAAGCTATTTTCAAATGGGTCCCGTGGCAACGGTGAGATTTGTTTGAAAATAGATCCAGTGGACATCAGCCTAATCAAATCTAATCACACATTAGCCGAACGTGCTCACTGTAATGAAAAAAAAAAGAGATGATGCTAAAGTAAAAGCAGGGCCGGGGGTGGATTCAAAGTTAGGCTATTGTTATGGGTTTGAAGGGATTCTCTACGCACCACAGTACATTATTATTATTATTTTATTATTTATATAGCGCCGTCAGATTCTGTAGCGCTGTACATGTATTGGTTGTGGTGTATAGGTGCTGCCTATTTGCTCAGACATTGTAAAACATTGCCATTCCTGAGAAATGTCAGTGTTTACATTACAGCTTGATAAAGACCTCATTTGAGGTAGAAACGTTGTTGCTGTTACTATATGAACTGGTCTTCATTAAATCTGCCATCTAATTATCCTTGAGTGCCCTGTTCATTTTTGCTTTCCTACTTATGTATTGGGGTTTGCTAGCCCCAGGTTGAGATTTTCACCCTCGATTGATACCTAAGAAGAGTGCAGTTGTCTTCTTGTTCCAACAGAATGTTTATACTTATAGGATCAGGGACACAAACATGTATTCCTGACCCTATAGTGTTAAAACTACCATCTAGCCCCCCTGGGCCCCTCATGCCTCCATAAATATAGCAAAATCTTACTGTATTCAAGCCTGAAGCTGTAACTATGCATGCTGCTTGCCTCAAAAAAAAAACAAGCAGTCTGCTTGCAATGATAATCAATAAGATGGCCAATTAAAATGGCAAAGATGTCTAAACTTGATAAAACGTTAAAATATTTATTTATTAAATGCTAATACAACACTGTTACTGTTTAGTAAACACAAATATCTAATACTAAACTCCAAATTGTTATGACAGTTTATGAAAATAAATGTTGAAAAGGTTGAGGCAATATCAAAGTTAACCAAATAGCATTCCCCTATCTCATGTATGATGGCATGGGAGTTCAATGTATGGAACAGGTGGATTCCCCACTTACCTGATCCTTCTTTAACCTTAATCCCCACATACCTTCATATAAAGGCAGGGAGGCAGCCCTTGGAACTATAATTAAATGCCTTTATTTATAACGCCGTAGTTTTTCAAAACACCATGTAGATTATTGCCCCCCATCCCACAATGCCCTAGTGTTAACCGACCTCTAATCTAGTGGTGAGATGGTCCCTCCTAACATCTACACCCTGCCTCTGGGAGATCATCACTGCTCATGGTGGGGGAATTTATCAAAGTGTTTTGTGCTAAAAAGTGACACATAAATGTAACAGAGGAGAAGTCATAGACTGAATGTTCCTGCTGGTTCCATTAGTTTCCATGGTGACTGACCTACGTTAAGACCATTTTCAGATGAGAACACTTTAGTTATTATTTATAAAGCACCAACAAATTTTGTGGCGCTGTATAACAGGTGGACTAACAGAAAAGTAGAGTTGGATGCACAAGAACAAAGGTTGTTGAGGGCCCCGTTCAAATGAATTTACATTCTGGAGGGAGTGGGGTAAAATAATACAAGAGGTAAGTTAAAGCAGTGCTCCCCAACCTTTTTATCGCCGCGGACCGGTAAACGTTTGATAATTTTTTCGTGGCCCGCTTGTTTTGATTTAATAAGACAAAAAAAAAAAACAGTCACATATATTAAAAAAAACACGCAGACACATACATAGTCAGAAAATCACAAACACAGTCACATAAAGACATAGACTCAAAATTGTGTGTATGTGTGTGTGAGCGGTGCAGTGTGTATGTGAGGGTGGCAGTGTATGTGAGGGTGGCAGTGTGTGTGAGGGTGGCAGTGTGTGTGAGAGTTGCGGTGTGTGTATGGGGGGCAGTGTGTGTAGTGTGTGTATGGGGCAGTGTTTGTGAGGCAGTGTGTGCAGTGTGTCTATGGGGGCAGTGTTTGCGGGGCAGTGTGTGTATGGGGGCAGTGTTTGTGGGGCAGTGTGTGCAGTGTGTCTATGGGGGCAGTGTGTGGAGTGTGTGTATGGGGGCAGTGTTTGTGGGGCAGTGTGTGTATGGGGCAGTGTGTGTATGGGGCAGTGTTTGTAGTGTGTGTATGGGGCAGTGTTTGTGGGGCAGTGTGGGCAGTGTTTGTGGGGCAGTGTGTGTAGTGTGTGTATGGGGGCAGTGTTTGTGGGGCTGTGTGTGTAGTGTGTGTATAGGGCAGTGTTTGTGGGGCAGTGTGTGTATGGGGCAATGTGTGTAGTGTGTGTATGGGGCAGTGTGTGTAGTGTGTGTATGGGGGCGTGTGTGTATGGGGTAGTGTGTGTATGGGGTAGTGTGTGTATGGGGGCAGTGTGTGTAGTGTGTGCTTGGGGGCAGTGTTTGTGGGGCGGTGTGTGTAGTGTGTGCATGGGGGCAGTGTTTGTGGGGCAGTGTGTGTAGTGTGTGTGTAGTGTGTAGTGTGTGCATGGGGGCAGTGTTTGTGGGGCAGTGTGTGTAGTGTGTGTATGGGGGCAGTGTTTGTCGGGCAGTGTGTGTAGTGTGTGTATGGGGCAGTGTTTGTGGGGCAGTGTGTGTAGTGTGTGTATGGGGGGTAAGGAGGGTAGGGAGGCTTTTTTTTTATCTATTTAATTAAAATTAATATATTCATGTCCCCCCTCCCTTCTTACCTTTACTGGGAGGAGGGGGGACATTTCTTAGTCCCTGGTGGTCCGGTGGGGAATCCCTGGTGGTCCCAGCGGTGGTGAGATGAACTCTAGCCCAGTTACAGGGCTAGAGTTCACTTTCGCGAGATTTGGAGCGTTGCCGTGGTTACCGCGGCGACGCTCCAAATCTCGCGAGAGGAGGACCCGGAGGAGCTGCAGGTAAGAGCTCCCGGGTCCTCTCTCACTCCCTCCCCTGCCGGCTGTCAGCACAGTGCCTGCGGACCGGGGAGGGAGATCTCTGATCTCCCCTCCGGTCCGCAGGCACATTGCAGGGCTGGCACTTGGGCAATGCCAGCCCTGCATGAGCCGGCAGGCTCGCACACCCCTGGGCGGCCCGGTACCGTTTGATCCACGGACCGGTACCGGTCCGCGGCCCGGGGGTTGGGGAACACTGAGTTAAAGGACCACTATAGGCACCCAGACCACTTCAGCTCATTGGAGTGGTCTGGGTGCCAGGTCCATCTAGTGTTAACCCTGCAACTGTAAACATAGCAGTTTCAGAGAAACTGCTATGATTACACTAGGGTTAATCCAGCCTCTAGTGGCTGTTTCCTATGGGCGGTTTGAATGCACGCGCGGCTCTTGCCGCACATGCGCATTCAGATCTGACGTCGGCAGGGGGTGGAGAGCTACGAAGCACAGAGGGAGCCCGGCGCTGGAGAAAGGTAAGTGTTTTAACCCCTTCAGCCTAGCAGGAGTGGGACCCTGAGGGTGGGGGGTACCTAAAGACCCTATAGTGCCAGGAAAACGAGTTTGTTTTCCTGGCACTATAGTGGTCCTTTAAGGATGTATGTCATGTACAGAAAAAGTAGTTTACTTGAATAGTTTACAGTGAAGTCTTATAGGACAGTTCCAGGAGAGGAAGCAGGCTGGGTTACCAAGGTTCGGAGAGGGATAAATCTCGCAGTGTTTGTTTGTTTCTTCTCCTCCAATGCAACAAGTGCCAAGCTGTGCCAGGACAGAACTGGATTGTGATGACAATTCCTAAATCTGCAATATAAAATAATATAAATAGGCATATCGTAGATAACACAGGATATAGGTGATTTTCATTGTTTGATTTGTGTGTTGCTGCCCCTTTAAAGGTCCCTGAATTATAAATAAAGGATAATGAAAATCTCAACTTCTATTAATCCCCTCTCTCCTTCACTCACTTGCACAGGGCAGGAGGGGTACAATGTGCCAAGCTAAAGCGCCCCACACCCTTGCCCAAAGTGTGAACCCTGAGTGATCACCACCCAACTCTAAATGTGACCCCTGAGTGATCCCCCCAGCTCTGAGTGTGACCCCTGAGTGATCCTCCCCCCAGCTCTGTGTGACCCCTGAGTAATCCTCCCCCCAGCTCTGAGTGTGACCCCTGAGTGATCCTCCCCCCCCCAGCTCTGAGTGTGACCCCTGAGTGATCCTCCCCCTTAGCTCTGAGTGTGACCCCTGAGTGATCCTCCCCCATAGCTCTGAGTGTGACCCTTGAGTGATCCTCCCCCCCAGCTCTAAGTGTGGCCCCTGAGTGATCCTTCCCCCCAGCTCTGAGTGTGACCCCTGAGTGATCCTCCCCCCAAGCTCTGAGAGTGACCCCTGAGTAATTCTCCCCCTCCCCAGCTCTGAGTGTGTCCCTTGAGTAATCCTCCCCCTCCCCAGCTCTGAGTGTGACCCCTGAGTTTCCTACCCCCTAGCTCTGAGTGTGACCCCTCAGTAATCCTCCCCCCCAGCTCTGAGTGTGACTCCTGAGTTTCCTACCCCCAGCTCTGAGTGTGTCCCCTGAGTGATCCCCCCAGCTTTGAGTGTGACCCCTGAGTGATCCCCCCCAGCTCTGAGTGTGACCACTGAGTGATCCTCCCCCCCAGCTCTGAGTGTGACCCCTGAGTAATCCTCCCCCTCCCCAGTTCTGAGTGTGTCCACTGAGTAATCCTCTCCCCCGCCCCCCCAGCTCTGAGTGTGACCCCTCAGTAATCCTCCCCCCCAGCTCTGAGTGTGGCCCCTGAGTTTCCTACCCCCCAGCTCTGAGTGCGACCACTGAGTAATCCTCCCCCCCAGCTCTGAGTGTGACCCATGAGTGATCCTCCCCCCAGCTCTGAGTGCGACCCCTGAGTGATCCTCCCCCATAGCTCTGAGTGTGGCCCCTGAGTGATCCTCCCCCCCCCCAGCTCTGAGTGTGACCCCTGAGTAACCCTCCCCCCAGCTCTGTGTGGCCCCTGAGTGATCCTCCACCCAGCTCCGAGTGTGACCCCTGAGTGATCCCCCCCCCCAGCTCTGAGTGTGACCACTTAGTGATCCTCCCCCCCCAGCTCTGAGTGTGACCCCTTAGTGATTCCCCCCCCCCAGCTCTGAGTGCGACCCCTGAGTTATCCTCCCCCCCAGCTCTGAGTGTGACCCCTGAGTGATCCTCTACCCAGCTCTGAGTGTGGCCCCTGAGTGATCCTCCACCCAGCTCTGAGTGTGACCCCTTAGTGATCCTCCCCCCAGCTCTGAGTGTGACCCCTGAGTAACCCTCCCCCAGCTCTGAGTGTGGCCCCTGAGTGATCCTCCCCCCCCCAGCTCTGAGTGTGACCCCTGAGTAACCCTCCCCCCAGCTCTGTGTGGCCCCTGAGTGATCCTCCACCCAGCTCCGAGTGTGACCCCTGAGTGATCCCCCCCCCCCCAGCTCTGAGTGTGACCACTTAGTGATCCTCCCCCCCAGCTCTGAGTGTGACCCCTTAGTGATTCCCCCCCCCCAGCTCTGAGTGCGACCCCTGAGTTATCCTCCCCCCCAGCTCTGAGTGTGACCCCTGAGTGATCCTCTACCCAGCTCTGAGTGTGGCCCCTGAGTGATCCTCCACCCAGCTCTGAGTGTGACCCCTTAGTGATCCTCCCCCCAGCTCTGAGTGTGACCCCTGAGTAACCCTCCCCCAGCTCTGAGTGTGGCCCCTGAGTGATCCTCCCCCCCCCAGCTCTGAGTGTGACCCCTGAGTAACCCTCCCCCCAGCTCTGTGTGACCCCTGAGTGATCCCCCCCCCCAGCTCTGAGTGTGACCACTTAGTGATCCTCCCCCCCCAGCTCTGAGTGTGACCCCTTAGTGATTCCCCCCCCCCAGCTCTGAGTGCGACCCCTGAGTTATCCTCCCCCCCAGCTCTGAGTGTGACCCCTGAGTGATCCTCTACCCAGCTCTGAGTGTGGCCCCTGAGTGATCCTCCACCCAGCTCTGAGTGTGACCCCTTAGTGATCCTCCCCCCAGCTCTGAGTGTGACCCCTGAGTAACCCTCCCCCAGCTCTGAGTGTGGCCCCTGAGTGATCCTCCACCCAGCTCTGAGTGTGGCCCCTGAGTGATCCTCCCCCCAGCTCTGAGTGTGACCCCCCCAGCTCTGAGTGTGACCTCTGAGTGATCCCCCCCCCCCCAGGTATGAGTGATCCCCCCCCCCCCAGGTATGAGTGATCCCCCCCCAGCTCCTCAATTACTCTCCATGTCTAGCCCACATGACAGCAGTGGATGGGCGGGGCAGGCCCCTGAGTGATCCTCCCCCCAGCTCTGAGTGTGGCCCCTGAGTGATCCTCCCCCCCAGCTCTGAGTGTGACCCCTGAGTGATCCCCCCCCCAGCTCTGAGTGTGGCCCCTGAGTGATCCTCCCCCCCCAGCTCTGAGTGATCCCCCCCCCCAGCTCCTCAATTACTCTCCATGTCTAGCCCACATGACAGCAGTGGATGGGCGGGGCAGGGTCTGTGTAGGAGAGCTTGACAGACGGCGCTCGCAGCCAATAGCAGTCACTGTGTTCGACAAGCTGGGCGTCCAATCAGCGCGGGCTCCAGCAGCTGTCTGTGACAGTCTAGGAATGGGGGAGGGGGAGGGACTTCCGTTGTCAAGGCAAATGTCCGGAGCTGCTGCTCGGTGTTCAGGGGAGTGAGGAGAAGGAGGAGGAGGCTGCCATCACTGAGGCTCTCACACAGGTCAGTGCAGTGCAGGGCCGGGCACAGCGGGGGATACCGGGGCTCACTAGCCATGGCTGTAGGGGGGCTGCTGGGGATGGGGCTCACTAGCCATGGCTGGAGGGGGGGCTGCTGGGGATGGGGCTCACTAGCCATGGCTGGAGGGGGGGCTGCTGGGGATGGGGCTCACTAGCCATGGCTGGAGGGGGGGCTGCTGGGGATGGGGCTCACTAGCCATGGCTGGAGGGGGGCTGCTGGGGATGGGGCTCACTAGCCATGGCTGAGGATGGGGCACACTAGCCATGGCTGGAGAGGGGCTGCTGGGGATGGGGCTCACTAGCCATGGCTGGGGATGGGGGCTGCTGGGGATGGGGCTCACTAGCCATGGCTGGGGATGGGGGCTGCTGGGGATGGGGCTCACTAGCCATGGCTGGAGGGGGGGCTGCTGGGGATGGGGCACACAGGAGCCATGGCTGGGGGGGGGGCTGTTGGGGATGGGGCACACAGGAGCCATGGCTGGGGGGGGGGGCTGTTGGGGATGGGGCACACAGGAGCCATGGCTGGGGGGGGGGGCTGTTGGGGATGGGGCACACAGGAGCCATGGCTGGGGGGGGGGGCTGTTGGGGATGGGGCACACAGGAGCCATGGCTGGGGGGGGGGGGCTGTTGGGGATGGGGCACACAGGAGCCATGGCTGGGGGGGGGGGGCTGTTGGGGATGGGGCACACAGGAGCCATGGCTGGAGGGGGGGGGGGGCTGTTGGGGATGGGGCACACAGGAGCCATGGCTGGAGGGGGGGGGGGGCTGTTGGGGATGGGGCACACAGGAGCCATGGCTGGAGGGGGGGGGGGCTGTTGGGGATGGGGCACACAGGAGCCATGGCTGGAGGGGGGGGGGGCTGTTGGGGATGGGGCACACAGGAGCCATGGCTGGAGGGGGGGGGGCTGTTGGGGATGGGGCGCTGTTGGGGATGGGGCACACAGGAGCCATGGCTGGAGGGGGGGGGCTGTTGGGGATGGGGCACACAGGAGCCATGGCTGGAGGGGGGGGGGCTGTTGGGGATGGGGCACACAGGAGCCATGGCTGGAGGGGGGGGGGCTGTTGGGGATGGGGCACACAGGAGCCATGGCTGGAGGGGGGGGGGGCTGTTGGGGATGGGGCACACAGGAGCCATGGCTGGAGGGGGGGGGGGGCTGTTGGGGATGGGGCACACAGGAGCCATGGCTGGAGGGGGGGGGGCTGTTGGGGATGGGGCACACAGGAGCCATGGCTGGAGGGGGGGGGGCTGTTGGGGATGGGGCACACAGGAGCCATGGCTGGAGGGGGGGGGGGCTGTTGGGGATGGGGCACACAGGAGCCATGGCTGGAGGGGGGGGGGGGCTGTTGGGGATGGGGCACACAGGAGCCATGGCTGGAGGGGGGGGGGGCTGTTGGGGATGGGGCACACAGGAGCCATAACTGGAGGGGGGCTGCTGAGGATGGGGCTCACTAACCATGGCTGGAGGGTGACTGCTGGGGATGGGGTAAACAGGAGCCGTGACTGGAGGGTGGCTGCTTAGGATTGGGCACACAGTAGCTGGAGGGTGGCTGCTGGGGATGGATCTGTCACCATCTTGGAGACTGTAATATATGGTGTCAGTGCAGAGCTGGCCACAAGTCACCTGCTGCTAGAACTAAGAATCCCATGATGCTCTGCCATCCTTAATATTAGCAAAGCATAATGACAGTTATTCCAGCTGTTGATCTACTCTGTGCATGTCCCTATGTTGCAGGGATGAGTGCTTTTAAGGCAGTGAAAGCTGACTCTTAGCCATCCAGGTATTGTGGAGCATGTTTCCAGCTGTGCTGCATCATGGGAAATGTAGTCTTACTAGAGCGGGAGTGACCAAGGTAGCTGTGCATTCTGGGTAACGTAGGGCTCACCAGCAGGTATGGCAACCTTTGAGTAGCATCATGGAAAAGGCAGTGCCCAAAAACCTATCACATTATTCCAGTGTACCATGGGAACACTGGTCCATCCATGGTGGCGGTGCCAAACCTGTCAAAACATCAAGGGAAATATAGGCCGCAACAGCTGTGCTATCAAGTCGTAGCTGAGCATTATGGGAAATGCATTTCTTAAAATATGGAATACTGATCTGGATGTCTTAATAAACATAGTGTACACCATCTGAAGTGCTGGTCAGCTATCATTAGGTTACAGGCACTCCAGATGCATGGATGTTGACTTCTATGATGCTGGCTATGCATCATGAGAGATATAGCTCACTGCATCCTTGTGGCCAGAGGTTGTTTACACTAGGCATTTTTTTTTTACGCAGCAGGAAGCAATGTTTTGTATAGTTGACTCATGAGAATTCACAGCCAGAGGTTGGCTTTGCTTGTAATATGGTTAATGACATGTTGGCACTGGCTGAGCCTTTTGGGAGTTGTGTAGCCTATTTTGAATGTGCTGATAACCTAGTGACCGATTAGATGTTATTGTTGGCAATGTTTGGGCTGTTTTTTAATTGTCCATATTATTGATTATCATATCTTTAACCGTTATACCTACATAATGTCTGCAGTGCAGCGGTGTGTTTACAAATATTTTTTACGCTAGTTGCATTAACCTTTTGATATTACTCCTGTTCAGTTGCATGCACTTGTACAGCTACGTGACTGCACTGGTTTGTGTGTTTGTGTTTTTTTGTTTGTTTGATTTATACATGATGCTTGTTACATGAGACTATTGCTTCTATTAGGCATGAGATTAAATTACAAGCATATTGCAGGAAGGTGTATACATGGTAATTTAATCCAAAGTATAGTTTAAATAATTGCAGGTGTGTGACAGTTTCCAAATATAGGTACATCCAGTATATGACACATTAATGGGATGTGTAAACATGTAGATTTGTAGACAGCAATTCCTTTATAGTTTATTTTAACCATATTATGGATTATAGAGAACTGAAAATGGATCAACAAATTGTGGCATAAAATAGCCAAGCTGTGAATATAGCCGAGTTGGGACATTTTTTTCCCAAATCCTGCATTTTTCCAGTATACCATATATTATATTGTATTACCCACTAATCTAGGAAAATGGAATTGGAATTTTGGCCAAAAAAGTCAAATTGGAAACATTCTCCAAACATTTTCTTTCCACTTCAGCTGTTATGTTGGGAAAACTCCAAATTCCGTTTGCAATTCACTGCAGTCATTGGATTAGTGCATAAGCCTCATAATATTTCTAGAGTAAAATAAATGGTGCATACAGGCAATGCAGGAAATATGACATGAGAGACATATATATTATTTATTCAATCTGGCTTGTGAATAGCTTGTGATTTTCTTTTTCTCAATAGGAGAAAAGGCAAGTGTCTACATAATGTTATATTTTTTTTACAAACGAATATTTGTATACTTGCCCCCTTACAGAAGGTACTTAAAATGTTCATGTCTTTTTAATGGAGAGATATAGCATACTCTTCATCGATTTTAGCAAATTGCAGTTTTTAAGTGTGACATTTTATATAATAAAATGAGCCATATTTCTGGTGAAATGATTTTGTAGAGAGTGTTCGAACTGTGTCACAATCATGCAGTCACACTCTGTTGCTAAAAAAGAAAGAAGGAAAGGGTGCGCCTTAAAGGAGTGATATTGTAAAAAACACTTTTTATATGAATAAATAATATAATATAGTCCAAGTAACTTAACACTAGTCTAGAATAGTGTGATCCACAGCAGTAGAGAGAGTTCTTTGTGGAACAGCAAATGGGATGGGTAATCACGATTGTAGGCTTGTAATTCAATGGAACATAAAAGAAAAGACTCCAATAGTACAGAATATAGATGCACTTGGATAATGCTGTGGATCACACTATTCTGGACTAGTGTTAAAAGTTACTTGGACTATATTATATTAGTTATTCATATAAAGTGGGTTTTTTTTTTTTCAATATCACTCCTTTTTAAGGTGCACCCTTTCCTTCTTTCTTTCTTTTTTATTACACTTATTTTGAGGGGACCCCTCTCCATTTAGGTGTGCTGCCTATACCCTTTAAACAAGATACTTCCTGTGTCGGAATAGTGCTTACCCTACTTTGATTATTTACACTCTGTTGCTACCATGGTCTGTCATTCTTCCAAGGTTGATTTTATGTATACCATTATAGGGACACTATTCACCAGAACAACTACAGCTTAATGAGTATAGTATGTCCCTGCAGGCTTTTTAATGTAAGCAGAGAAAAGGCAGTGTTTACTTTACTGCCTATGGACACCTCCAGTGGCAGTCAGTTAGACGGGCCTCTGGATGGAGCCGCTGAACTTTCTCCATATGCTTTATTGAAGCAGTGCTGTTTTGTCGCGCATGCACTATATCCTATATGAAATCATTGGATTGCCTGAGATCATAAAATTTGATGACCTCAGCCAAGACCGGACTCCTTCTGATGCTGGGAAAACAGCTGAGTAAATCACCTTTTTAACCGAAGGGAATAGGGGCCAGAACCTAAATAGCTATTTTAGAACTATAGTGTTGGGAATATACAGATTGTCACCTTTTTAAAATTCAATTTCAGATCAATTAATTGCTCATGGTGCTTTGAGTCAGCCTTTAAGTGGGGCTTTAGGTGAGTTTTTCTGTTTGTATGGCAGAATTCCTTGTGAGGATTACATTTTCATTTCCATTCCATTGAAGTCTGCTTTATGTGGTGATGGCATTTTCATATCACTCGTTCCTACCTGTAGCCAGTGAGATTATGTTGATGAGCTGTTATCTGCATCATAGGATTATCAGCTAAGGAAATATGATAGCATTGGTTTGAAAAGCATTATGATTGTTGACAGACTTTTACAATATTTACCAGCTTCCAGATTGACAAATAAAATCGAATTACACTGAAACTAAGCTGGAAATAAATTGGCTCCAAAATGCTCTAAATTATGCCTGAATTGGACATGAATAGCTCGTGAATGTTTTTTTTTTTTTTTTTTTTTTATTCCAGCAAAAATCCCAAACTTATCCATGAAACATTTTTTTTTTTTTTTCGGTTTCAATTTATTTCTGACTAAATTTGGAGGTCGTTTTTTAAATGGATGATAAAAGCTGACAATATTTATACCAAGTTCATAAATAAGACACTTTTCTGAATACTTTGATACATTGTCTCCTGTAGGTTTGGTCCTCACAGGCAGAAACGAGATCTTGTATGCTTTCTGGGGTATTGCTACTGAGTTCCAAGGTCCTTACAAGAGACGGTGGCCATGGCTGAAAGAGGACCCAGCAATTTTCTGTCTGTCGCACTTTAGTTAGGTGTGTTGGGATGTGGTCATGTGACAACTCTGGTGCATTAGGAGTATGCTGAAGCACATCAGTGTTCTATACACCTTTTTATATGGATACAACTCATGTGTAAAAGTAGTTTTACAACCAGTGTTTTTGACTGAAACAGTCTCTATAAACTTAATTCCAGAAATTGGATCAAAAAGTCTGTTAACAAGTAAAAGTGTATTTTTTGAGTAAATTATATTTGATTTATTTTAGCGAACAACATGGAAACCTGTCTACATGTTGTGCACCCCTTCCCCTCCGTCTACCTACCCTGTTTCCAGTTTTGTTCTGAATGCTGTGGCAGGCAGCCCTCAGTCAAGTTATACAGCCAGGCCGCGGAATCCAGTTAGCAGTGTAGTATTGTCAGCAGGTGAGATATTTGACATATATTATTTATTTTAATCAGGAAGCCATTGGGACAATGTATAGCCGGCCGCTTTAACCCTTGGTATTCTATCACCAGCCTCACATACTTGAAATACCAAGTGATTTTCGCAGCTATTTTTCTCTTAAACCATTTTTGAACAGGACACGGTCTTACAACATTCATGTCTTACGACAAAGATTCCTTATTAATTTAGTGTTTGTAGCTTCTTCTGGACCGTTATATTCCATACTGTGCAATGTCATTTGCAATATCTCTCCTAGATCCCACAGCCCAACCCCTCTCCTGACACTCAGTGCAGAAGTAAACTTCCTTGTTAGCCTATTCAATGTTTATTGTAAATAACGTAATGCTAACCTACCCCTGATGCGCTCAGCCAGGAGCTGCCAACCATATGCGTATTGGCTACTGCAGAAATCCACTTTAGCATTAGCCAAGTGTCGTGAACATTACACACACCATAACCTCTGAGTCAAACCATTTGGTAACGGTTTGACTGGTTACATGGCATCCACTGGATGCTATATTCAGCCTCCACTGCGCCCAGGAAGCTCTTTGCTTAAGTTGAGAAAGATGCGGGGACGACGATACGATGGCACTGCTTGCACCATAACACTACAGTGTGGTGGATACTAAAATGTTTAGAGAGCCCCTTTTAAGTCTTTCATCTTATCATAGCAAATAGGGTAAATTAACCACCTCTGATCATTTCTTGTAATTGAATGCACTGGGCAGACCACTGGCATTCAAAGGGTTAGTAATCTGTGTACTTGGTTAAGTATAAGTAAGCAACACGTCTATTGCTGGTGAAATCCTTTTGAACTAAACAGTACTTTTTGAGGAACATGTGCAGAGAGGGTGGTGGCTGCTTAAATGTTTCCCAGTCCAGTTTATTCTTGCCTTTGCATGTCCTCGAGTTTCCATTACGGTGATTGTAATGCTAATATATTGTTATTTTTTTATTCAGTCATTTTTGGGTTGGGATGGCCAGGATTGTTTGTTTTTTAAATGTTACAACGAACATAAATCTTCATAATGTGTATTCGGTAAGAAGGTTTTCATGTTAAAGGGGCACTATCACAAAATGTTCTTTGTTTAAAACTTTATTCTCATTAAGTAATTTTATTTTTATCAACCGATGTATAATACGCTACCCTCGAGTACCAATTGAAGATCTGTATATATGGGGTAGATGTCCATCTTGAAACCGCATCTCAGCCCCCAACCCTCCCCCTTGCTGTTTGAAAAAAAGTTGCTGAGAGTATGTGAAGTCATAGTCAAGTCAGTATTGGTTTTGCAGTAACTTCCAGCTTTCTACTGAGTCCGAAAGAGGAAAGTGCCTTTTAAATCTCTGATGCTGTAAGAAGAAATAGAAAGATATAGTAAGAAATGGCCTCCTCTTGTAGCATATCCTCATCCTTCTCCTCCAGTATCCACAGCATGATTCAGGAAGAAGTCTCTCTCTTTTTTTTTTTTTTTGTCAATCTTTGTTTTATTGAAGCATTGAGTGAGGGTTACAGAAAGGAAGAAAAGGAAATATACATGTCTGGTAATTGATGCAAATGTACAGTGAAGAAAAAACAACATTGTATATTCCCATGGGTGGCTGCTTCATTTTATAGGTTAATGTGAGTCGCCTAGTCTAGTGGGAATCCAATGATTAAATAAGAACATACAGGCTGAACTATACAGGCTAAAGCTGGCCTGTGGAGACTAAATAAAAACAAGGTAAACAAAAGTAATCAAAAGTATTCTAGCCCAACAGTGGGATGTACAGTAATAGCAATGAATGCAGTGTAAATATGCAGGAAATCCCGTGCAGTGTTTACAGTCTGACTGGTAGCGTGTTATCTCGTGAAATGACGTTGACCTCCGCCTAAGGCACCATTTATCATACTAGTCTTAAGACATATTATCAGTAACATATAAATGCGTTAAATCTAGAGCAGGCCCATCAAGTGGCTACTGCCTAACCTGTTACGCATGTACAAGAGCCTGTAGCTCAGTGTTTAAGGCGCTAGCCAAGCCGCACATATGTTATAGAATTGTGACATGGTTATAGTAGAGTAAATTAACACACAGCAGGGCTGAATTATCGTTCATGAAACCCGCTATGCTGTGGTATGAGGCCGTGCAAATGCGATAGGGTATGCGGATATGCTGTGCTCACGGGGTACAAGATCTGCATAAGTAAACTGGTTAGGCTAACTGGTTTAGGCAGTGTTATAGCATATTACTTGCGTGTCAAGAAACCCTATAGGGTCGTGCTGGGCTGGTCAATGGAGGCAATGTACAGGAACAAACTTAAGGAACTCAATAGGCATTGTTAAAAATTTACTTCCCAAGTCCTAGCTAAGCGCTAGTCATGTCGCCAGGCTGTAGCCGACATGTCCGTTAGTGTCTATCAATGGGCTCAGCCCACTCCGCAGGGTATGAGTGCTGTTCGGCTGCCGGGGGCTCGTCTGCTGTGCCTCGGGGTGGTAGCCTCGTGGAGCTCTGCCATGTCAGAGGTCCATTCCGGTCTGCAGATGTGTCTTCTCCGATGGTGAGGTCGGCTGATTTTCGTCGATGCTGCGGTGTCACTGTGCTCAGGGATCGCCTGTCTTCGGCCTGAGGCCTTGGTAGGTGCTCGAGCCCGTTTGCCATTGATCCCATCAACAGGATCGTGGGCCCAGGGTTCCGCCGGATTCCGATCTTTTCCCTGGGTATATGGCAGGCTATGGAGGAGTTCCTCCAGATGAGCGCCCAGCTCGGGTCGGTTATGGTGCTGTGACGGCGGGTGGCTGGAAGACCGTCCGTGCCTCCCATCCATGTGGTCCGCCATTCAGGTAGGCCGCTGTGAGTATTTCTGGTCGCGGATAGTGGACGGTGCTCCTCAGTCGCTTATAAGAGTTCCCCTTCAGTGTGCGATTTAGGTTTAAGTGCTTAAGCCTCAGTTTAGCGGTTTCTGAGCTGTCTTTTTGCAGATTTCGCTTTGATTGTGTGAGGAGCTCCCCTCAAACACGTCCGTCGGCCATGTTAGCTAGGCCCCGCCCCCCAAAAAACCGAAGTCTCTCTTTTAAACCCCCCTAGTGGTAACAACATCTTCCTATTGTGAGACTGAAAAATGGGCTGGGACTAAACTTGACAGGCAGAGGACATGGAAGCAATGCCTTTTTTACGTTCTACTCTTATCTCTGTAAAAACTCATTTTGAAACGTTTGAATTGCCTATTGCCAGGTCTGCATTCCCATAGATAATTTCTGGTCATGACTTTATAACCACTCCCAATGCTGCAGGAGTTGAGAATAAATAAACATGCACCCACATTTACCATCCACATTTGTAGAGAGTCGTGGTACGTTACAGCTTAAGTTATCAGATCGGTATTAAAGGACCACTATAGGCACCCAGACCACTTCAGCTTAATGAAGTGGTCTGGGTGCCAGGTCCAGCTAGGATTAACCCTTTCTGCTGTAAACATAGCAGTTTCAGAGAAACTGCTATGTCTACATATGGTTTAATCCAGCCTCTAGTGGCTGTCTCATTGACAGCCGCTAGAGGCGCTTCTCACTGTGATTTTCACAGTGAGAAGACGCCAGCGTCCATAGGAAAGCATAGGGAATGCTTTCCTATGGACTGGCTGAATGCGTGCACGGCTCATGCCTCGCATGCGCATTCAGCCGATGATGTTAAAAGGAGGTGGAGAGTCCCCACCGCCGAGGGAGCCCGACAGTGGAGAAAAGGTATGTGTTTAACCCCTTCCTCCCCCTAGAGCCCGGCGGGAGAGGGACCCTAAGGGTGGGGGGGGGGGACCTAGAGTCCCTATAGAGCCAGGAAAAACTAGTGTTTTCCTGGCACTACAGTGGTCCTTTAAATCGAACATGGCCAATTCTCCTGATTGCTAGATAAATACAGTCTTGTTTTTGTACGTGCGTTTTTTTTGTTGTTTTTTTTTGTCCTTCTTCAAAGTAATTCAATCATAATATATTTTTTGGCATTTGAAGCGACAGTACCACCCAGACAACTATCTATCTTGAACTTAGGCTGTCTATTGACAATCATCAAAAATAAATAAAGCGATCGATAACTGATAAGTCAATTCTGTGTTTTCTTTTTAATAATGACTTTCTATTGTAATTATAGTGCTTTCTATCTGTAGCCATCCTGGGAAATGGTACACAGAGGAAGATCCCACGAGACCACTTATGCCAGAGTAATCTTCTTGCACAACGGGATTGAATTTACATTGTTCATTGTTGAGAGCATTTTTATCCTCTGTACTATAAACTTAAAACAAGGAAAAAAAAAAAATACAACAGCTGGTAGCTGGTTTTTAATTATGAATGTATATGTCAGGTCTACTTTATTAACGCAGTGTCATGCTTTTAAGGCCTCTACGGGACTACAACGTTCAACATCCTCTCCTATAATATCATGGTTTATATAAAATGGTTAAAGGTCTTATTAGCAAAGCACTTACATCGTTTTACCAAAAATGGGCAAATTGGAATAATTCTCAAATTCAGCTGTATTTCCTGCTCAACTTTTTTATGAATTCAATTTAGAATTCCCGGTGAATTCCCCCCCAAAAAAGTTACATTTAATGAATAACCCTTGGGCAGCTCTATTGTGCTCCATAATATACCATTCTGTTTTAGGAATAGTCTCCCAACTCCATTCTATCTGTACAGTAGATTTTACTCTCTGCCGATGATTGCCATAGAAACCATAAAACCCAAGCAAGAATATTTAATACGTCTTTCAGTATCACAGCCATGTCTTCTGAAAAACTTTGCTCTGATGGTGTGTGACAGAGGCAGGCATTGAACTAAGAGAAGATAAGTATTTCTGTTTTGCTACGATACCGAGCTAAGCTACCTAAGGCCCTCTTTCTTTTTTAAAAATGATTTTCTTTCTTTTTTTTTTCTTTTAATCCCCGTGGCTAAAAGTCTTGAGTAGTTCAGTAGCTGATAACACCGGCTGCTTGCAGGAAGCAATGTCTTTATTGTATTTGTTTTTCCTTTTCTCAGTGGAATGATAGTCTGCTTAATGCCCAAGAGCTCTAAATGCATAAATGAGGAGAAATTAGTTTAAATGATTAAAGTGCTTAATGAAGATGCTGCCTGTTATAAATATTCTCTTTGGGACTGAGATTGAAACTCTGTGCATGTCAGACTGTGATTGTGATCTTTCTTGCAGGGGAGGTTAAAGTGCACCTCTCAGGGAAATATTTTGAGATGGCAAATTGTAGCTAATGCAGTTTTATCAACTGCAGAAAGTGTATAGTTCCAATGCTATCTAACACTTTAGATCCTAGCTCATTGTTGGCTGTGCTTGACACTTTCAAAGTTTGAACGAACTCGCATGACTCAGTCAGCCTTACGCTGGATAGGAACACACTGGTTCTAGCATACTCCAAAATGTCGTTTAACAGAATTCTGTGATGCTGCTGCTGCGTTCAGCTTTGGCACCCGTGTTAGTCATTTTATGTGATGAGTGGAACTGTTGCCAACGGCTAATCTACGTATCCCATAAACTCCAGAAGGGCAGGGGTGTAAGGTGCCCTGTCTATTATCTATAGTAAATTGTTAAACTTCTTGCCTGGTGTCCAGGTAAGTTCCTTTGTGTGGAGTTAAAAGTTTCTGATGGGAGCTTAGGACAGCCAGCTCCTTAGTGGAGAGTGTCAGCTGATCCCACTCAGCCAATAAGCAAAGCCATGCGCACTGCTGAGCATAGCTCAATGACGGAAGCTCCTGCTGTTAGAAAGGGAGTGATGGCTGCATAGTGGACCCCCATGTAAGAAGTCAACCTATTGGCACAGGGCTTGACAAATTTGTTTGGAATCTAGGAGCCAACTTAAAAGAAAAATGCAGTTCTTAAATTAACACTATAGTCACCAGAACCACTCCAGCTTAATGTAGTTGGTCTGGTGTCTATAGCCTGTCCCTGCAGGCTTTTCAATGTAAACACTGCCTTTAGGCTGGCTGGCTTTGCATGTATAGGACAGTAGATGGTGGAACAGACCGAATCAGTGCTACCGTATATACTTGTTTATAAGTTGAGAAATTTTAGTCGTAAACTTCATTTTAAAACCCAGTCGACTTATCCACGGTCAGTGCTAGTTTAGAATTCCGACTCCCGAACGCCATTCTCCTAGCTGTTCGGGAAGTCGAATGGGCAGGGGTACAAGTTTCAGCGGGGTTCGCGGGCTTGCGTAGCCGACTCAGAGATCCATGCCGTCAACGGCCTTGTACCGCTGCCTGCGTTCAGGAGTCAAGATTGTTTGAACACGTGCGTTCGTATATGCGAATGACGGCCACCCAGGGAATGCTTGTTTGTGGTTAACAAGGGTGGTTGGTGATTACGAGATGTTAACAAGGGGGGCCATACAGAGTCTGTTCGGTAACCGAACAGAAGGGGAACAATTCCATTTGAATGCAGAACCCTAGACCACGAGTCATAGCATATTTCACAATTGATGGTCAAAAACTGCACTCGACTTATAGACTCGTGTATACGGTAGGTAGAACAAAGAACTACTTGAATATCTCGAGGGCTTTGTGGTTCTATATTTGGAAGAGGGGCAATCCCGTTTCTCATGCCCTCAGAGGTGAATAGTGTTTACACCAGGGTTGTCCAACCTGCGGCCCCCAGGTGTTGCTGAACTACAACTCCCATGATTCCCTGGCTATCTGTTTCATTGAAAGAATCATGGGAGGTGTAGTCCAGCCACATCTGGGGGGGGGGGGGGGGGGGGATTGGGCGCAGGTTGGACAGCCCTGGTTTACACCATGATCCTGTAGACCTGTGCAGTTGTTTGGTAAGGAACTGTTGGACTCCACCCCCAGGGTCTCTCCTCTTTCCCACCATTTTTTCCCTCTCTGTCTCTCTTGTAGTACTGGTAGTACTCAACCAAGATTATGGTGTATATTTAACCAGCTGTAATCCTTGTCCTGCTTAGAGTACACATCATTTTCAAATGTGTGGACTATCTTTATTTTTATTTTTTTGTTTCTGGCGTTTAAACATTCTTAAATAAAGATTGTAAAAAAAAAAAAAAAGGAAAAGTAAATAAAACTGCGTAATAGATTGCAATAGGTTGGTCGTATTACAATCTATTATCACTTCTTCAGCCAAGAAAAGAAAACCTTGGCAGGCCTGTTGCTGCTAACAGAACTGTTCCAGCACTTAATTTCCTTTTGTGTTATTTTAAAATATAACTGCATGGTTTTAATCAAGTGCTTTTCTGTTCCACAGTGTAACATTTAACCCAGTGAGGAATTGCCATACTAACTAACTAGACTTTTTAAAAACAAGTTTGTGACCAATTGCTGCTTAACCTAACTTGCCTGACTCCTTGTCACCCAGAGCAGTCACAGCAGCAGGGAAGTTAGGTTGAGCAGCAGTTGGTCAGATAACCTCCCCCCCCCCCCCTTTTTTTTTGTTGTTGTTTTTTTGTCCATTTGGGTAGTGGAGGGTCTCTTTAAGCCAATACATTTTCTGTGAAATGTATAGCTTAAAGGTTTAGAAAATTACTTTTTCAGACAAGTTTTTTTTTAGATTGCATTACCATGGTCTAACCAATGTTAATTACCCATGGTTTTTTTTTTTTTTTTTTTCTCCCATCATTTTACTGTGTTCTAAGGACTTGGTGGTCCTTCCTGTCGGTGTTCTTAATACCATTTTTGAGCCTAAATCAATGTTTTGTTAAATCAGCTATGCAAACTGCACAGAGCAGGTTCACTAGTTAAAGGACATTGATATAGAATCAGAGAATTGGAGCATCCAATATAGAAACAGATGTGCATACGGTAATCACAAAGCGGTGCTCTGGTAGACGTAATGACACAGCCCGGTCTGGTACACAGACCGGGTACACAGCCCGGTCAGCTGTGTCTGACACAGCCCTGGTACACAGCCCGGTCAGCGGGAATGCTAAAAGGAAGAATAATACAAATTAGGGGAGTTGAAGCTTTTTTGAATCCATTTTGTGTGTTGAGTTGTTGACCCAGCCTGAAGGTTTGCAAAATAAGAGATACAATATATGTGCAACCTTTTTTTTTTTATTTATTTAAAAAAAAAATGAATGCCCAATTATTATTGTAAACAAAGGACGAATAACACTTGATAAAGTAAATAAGATTTACATTCGTTGTGTCCCTGTGAACAGCAGTCTATACCCTAAATAACTGTTTCATGCATTGTTTTGTGTGCTATTCTTCCTATGTTAAAATACCTTGCTGTAAGCACCATAACAACGACAGCATGTTGTAGTGATTATGGTGTCAGGGTATGTAGTTAAACCTTTTGAGAATGGATTAACAACTTACCTGGAGTCTGCTGAGCCCTGGTTGACTCCTCTACTGGAGCTGGAAGCTCCTGCAGGGAGTTTCCTTTAGCTCCGCCGATCTAAGCCTTGCTGTGCAGGACGACTCATTAGTGGAGGGTGTCTGCTGAGCGCTCTTAGCCAAGGAGCACCTTCATGCACTGCCAGACCTAACACAGTTCCTGGAGCTACTGGCTACAGAGGAGGTGGCAGTGGGTGCTTGGTGGACCGCAGGTAAGTTGTCAAAGCGTTCTATGAGAATTTGACTACTTACCATGGGAGGATATCGGGGCACGCCTGGCAACATAACCTTTACAGCTATTTGTGGTGAAGGGTGTAAACTTTACATTGGTGGTATTGTGTTTTTTTTCTTTCGTAAGGGGACGATCTTTAACATAATGGGATTTACTTACAAACAAACAATAAAATTAATTCATAATTGCACAGTTAATGCAAAAATAGTCACAAAGTGACTAGCTGAGTTGCAGAATTTTCAAATCTATAATTTCTTTGCCTAAACAATAATAATATAAAAGTATTTTGTTTCTAAATACTTTTATATTTTAAAAATATTTTATAATTTCTTGATTATTATTTATATGGCGCCATCAGATTCTGTAGCGCTGTACAATGGGATAATGGCCAATACATTGTGGATATCTTCCAGAGTGCACCATTAGAATTATTTCTCTCCATATTGTAAAAATAATTTCACCGATACCAGTCATGGGTAACCTCGGTACCTTTTTGATAATTTTGAACTCCATCCCCCATGATGCTCCGCCAGCCTTGGAAATGTGAATCAGAAACTTGAAAGTCAAAGTTAGCCATCATTGCTTTATACCCTGACTAAATCATTATCTAGCAGAATTTGGAGACTATTATGGTCATTAATATTACTATTAAGTGTGAATTGTAGGGAAATGAAAGTGAATTTTGATTTGAAATAGCCAAATCATTGTAACTTTTTTCAATTCACTTTTAGTTTCAGCCAATTCACACTTTAGTGAATAATCATGTATTTTGTATTCTGCTATATTCTTATTACAGTTATTCCTTTGAAAACAATAGAGCGTGGGTTCATGGAATTAAATCCAGTTTTAGTTTGTGCTCATTATTTTAAAATTACTCTATAGTGTTTCTGATCGGAAAAAAAAATTGGGCCTCACTTCCTGTAAAATAGAACAACACATTTCTAGTGCCAAAAGTCTCTTCCCTGAGTTCGCTTTCTCTGCCCTTGATACATTCCTGTTCTTCGAGTACGTATTATTTACCGCGTTCCACTGCTTTCCGATTGTTCCCAGGATACTCCTACGTCGGTGATTAAAATCATTCATAAACATTCAGCCCAATCTTGCGTAAAATTAGCTCAGTGGGTTGATTCAGTCCGTTAAGCCTTCTATAATTTCCAAGAAAGAGCACACTATTTTTTTTTTTTTTTTACGGCCCCCACTTTTCCTGGAATCAGTGAAAGCAGTGCAGCATTTAACACCTGAGAAACCATAATATATTATTCTGCCTTATTGTTTCACTACAAAGTAAACTTGCAAACACTTAAGAGGGAAAAAATTGTTTAGAAGTTTGAGTATTGGTGATCATTAAATGAATATTCCAGAACCGTTTAAAGTGTTATTTTATTTATTAGTTTTTTTTAAATCCTTTATTATGTTGCTTTTTGTCCGTATGGGCAGTTCAGCTCTTGTAATTTCATGCTTATCGTTCCTTGAAGTGCTAGCGTGTGGATTTTAGCCTATTGTGGTTCGTGAACAGTTGTGTTGGTGCCTTGTTCCCAGCGTGCCATGTATTTCGGGGGGCTCTCGGCGTGGAGGTAAGGAGCAGGAGGTATTGTAATTCTAGTATTGTGTGATGGGGGACTCTAACTCTTCTCTGTTTTCGTCTGTCAGGGACCTCTGGACGTGGCACCGCAGGTAATCTGCTATCGCGGTTGGACGGTGTTTGGTGTCGCAGAGGTCTGTGTAGTATTGATGGAATTCTTTCATTATCCTGTCTAGGAGCTGTTTGGTTTAGTTCTGATTTTTGTGATGTGGCACATGCACCTTTGTTTTTGGAGCATCCCGGCTAGTAAGTGGCCACGTTTGTTTGAGTGTTCATAGAAATGTTTCCATGACTTGCGGATAGTGTGTAGTAGGCCCTGTGATAAAATTTGACAGAGGTTCTGTCTGTTTTTTAGCAGTTCTCTGTATGTTTCATCACACAGGTTATCTTTGTGCTAGCGCTCCAGGAAGGCCACCGTCGGGCCAGTTCCACCGTCCTGCGTTGATGTTCTTTTTTTGCGCTGTGTGCAAGAGGTGGAGCGTAGTAGATGGGAACGACGTTCGGGTGCATTCAAGCCCCATACATTATTGGACCATAGGCGTAGCGGTGTCAGTGTATAGCCTGTGGCCATGGGTTCGATCCAGGTGTTGCCACTGAGGGTGCAGTTGCAGGTCTGTTAGAGGGTGTCTGTAGCGGGATCACTGTTAAACCGTAAAAGTATTAATTATATTTGCATATGTTCCCCGTGGATTAGTGATTTCTTCTGTGTTTGACCTGCTCCCCGTTCGGGAGACCACATTCGAACAAAGCCTGTTCGTCTCCCGAACAGGGACCAGACCAAAACTCCATTTAGAATGTTTAGTTAGAACTTCACACCTTGCTAACGAGGTGTGAACCATAAACCGCAAGGGAAGCCTCTGCGTGTGGCGGCCTGTTTGTTATACGAACGCCATCCAGGGGGAACATTCGCGGATTTCTTCCAATCGGGGACCTTCCTAGTGCCCTTTGAAATGCTCACACCAATCAGAACATTGGCAATTTGCAACATAAGTGTGAAACCGCAAGGGAAGTAATTGAGTGCTTCCCTGGGTGGCTGCTGTTCGTATAGGAGGTAAACATGGGTCTGATCCTTTATTAATAACGGAGGTAACCAATCCGTCCGTGGAGTCGGTGCTCCCTATTCGAGCTGGTGGTAGCTATGTATTTCCCTGCGTCAGGTTGTTAGATATAAGTGGTCTGGGTCCCGTGCTAGGTGAAGCTCGTGTGTGGTTAGGGAAGTGTGGTCAGACGTGGTCTTCTGGGGTCTGATTTGACTCCCGTGGGTCATCCGTCCACCCTGGGTGCGGGTTCCCGGGACTTTAGTTGCGCTTGTCACTATTGCTTCAGAGTCAAATCCACCCTCTTGGTATGTCTGTCTCTCGGATCATCGGGTTTGTGTCCACCTTGTGGGCCAATGTCACCTTCCATGGTCACCCCCACCTTCCACAGGCCAGCCCGCCACTTCCTGTGGTTCTTTTGGTCAGCCAGTCTGCGCATTGTATTGTGTCTCGCTGTCTGTGCAGCATAATTTGGCATGCACCGTCTTATAGTTTAGAAGCTTTATACAGTAATCAATTTTACAGCATTATACAGCGATCATTCCAGGCCTCTTGGCCACCCCCCGGCACCGCGTGAGATCACGGGATTGACTGGTATCTATTATAAACTAGAATCATATTTTTTTTTCTTTAATGCTCCCCATGTGTAACATGTAGCAGTTGACAGTTTTTTTTATTTTTTTTTTGGTTTATTTTTTTTTAACCAGCAAGCAAACACTTTTAAATAAATATACAGACCAAAATAATGACACCAAATTTTTGAAAAGTACATAATAAACATTTTATAGGCCTACAATAAACTTGATCAGATTGCTTTTATGGGCGCACCTCTCACCCAGGGGATTTTTCTTCAGCCTTCTCCCCTCGCCCTCCTGTTTACCCATCTCTGTTTCAGACCAGTCCTCTCATGTCAGAAACAGGGCATTATTGTGCAAGCAGCAGGATAAAGAAAACCAACACCAGTGCCCCTGGACACTCTTTCTTCTCCCCCTGTCCAGATGTTGCAAGGTGAAGAATGTTTCCAGCTGCACATGTATAAATTTGTCAGGCATGCCCAATGCATTTTCCCACCATTCCTAGGGATATGACACTCATTGGTTAGATCAGTATCCTTTCTGGATTGGGCATGGAAAGCATAAAAAGGAAGAAGCAGGTAAACATGAAAACATCCGATTTACCTACTTTTCCCCCCTCAGGCTGCAGAGTGAGGCATCTGTCTCATTTAAAGGGACACTATAGTCACCAGAACAACTACAGCTTATTGCAGGCTTTTTGCTGTAAACACTGTCTTTTCAGAGAAAATGCAGTGTTTACATTACAGCCTAGTGATAACGTCACTGGTCACTCCTCAGATGGCTGTTAGAGATCCTTCCTGGGTCATGGCTGCCTAAAATGCATCCAAAGATTCAGTGTCTCCTCCCTCTGCATGCAGACACTGAACTTTCCTCATAGAGATTAATTGATTCAATGAATCTCTATGAGGAGATGCTGATTGGCCAGGGCTGTGTTTGAATCATGCTGGCTCTGCCCCTGATCTGCCTCCTTGTCAGTCTCGGCCAATCCTGTGGGGAAGCATTGTGGATCAGGCTATCACTTCTGATGATGTCAGCACACTGCTTGTTTTTCCGAGTCTAACAGCATGCAGAGTTACAGCTTCAGGCTTGAATACAGTAAGATTTTTACTATATTTATGGAGGCATGAGGGGTCCAGGGGGGCTAGATGATGGTGTTAACACTATAGGGTCAGGAATACATGTTTGTGTTCCTGACCCTATAGTGATCCTTTAAAGTAAATGCAATGAAATAAGATGCATGTGCCTGACTGTTGTGTAGACACTGTACTTTGAGAATCCAAACATAAACATCCTCCTGTGAGTGAGGGGTTGGACTTGCAGTTGAAGATAAAAGCAACTGCCCGAGGTCTTTCATCCAGTGTTATGGAAGGAGATTGGGTTGATATTGTGAAAATGTTTATGTTGTGCCTTCTTTGTTCCTAGTATTATTCAAGACCTAAAATATCATCTTGGTAGAAATACTGTTTTATTTGCATTCTGAAAACATTACTTTCTCGTGTTAGAATAAAACCAATGTCTTTTCCTGACTGGATATTTCTGTACAAAATGTATAGCTGTATTGCAGCAGATTTGTCCTAGATTTCTTTAGCTTGAGGCTCTTCTAATTTGACCTTGGAGGCTGTGCTTTTCTGTAACATCTTTTGGATACTTTCAGAAATTAAAAATAGACATGAAGGTGCCTTTAGGCAATAAAGACACGTGTCTGTAAACAAGATGAGAAAAACAAGGGCTTACCTACCCAACAAAAAGGGCTTACTTTGCCATCTGATTCGTCTATGCTTGTATTGTTTACTGGAAACATTTGAAATGCCATGCTATTTTAAAATTAGAAAAATTTCGTTTTTTTTTTTTTGTCTGATATTTTAGATTTTATCACTGATATTGGAGTAGGAATATAATATCCTCCTTCCAATTAGTCAGGCTGGACAGCTAAGTGCTATCTCTCTATCTATATCACACGCTGATATTTGAAATATTGGCCTCATCTAGCCAAAATAAATTCCAATCATGCAAAGAATCCTCTTGGTTTGTACTTATAGGGGTTTATTTGCCATAGAGTTGCAAATATTACACTAAAACAGCATGAATTTGCAAAATATCCAATTCTGGGTTACTTTGGCAAACAAGAATTGGGACCAGGCAACCAAAATCCATAGCTGATCACCAGTTAGGCATTTTATGCTCTTGTTTGGTGTGCATCGGTACACGTTAGTTTTTAGTTCAGCATATTTTACCCTCTCCTTTCCTCACTGATAGAATGAGATGTCTCTCTCCCTCATCTTCTTATATTGTGGTGCTGGGTGAGATGGAGTCAGCCCCCCCAACTACCACCAGGCATTGGGGGCTGGTGAGGGAGCAAGGGGCAGTGGCTTTAGAGAGGTAGTATTATTCAGTGGGATGGCCGGCTTCTAACATTTGGCTTTGACCCCTAGATTTTAGTGAAATTTGTCAACCAGCTTTATTTGGTCATATTTGCTTTTGAATTTCTGAGCACTTGAATACTGCATTGAATAGATTTCCTGCAACTGCAAGTTGAGACATGTCTTTTCTTAAGGCAAACTATAATATTTATCATTTCATTCAGAATACACCAAGAACCTCACCAGCACAAAATGGATAAACACATATTTAAAGGGACACTGTAGGCACCCAGACCACTTCAGCTAATTGAAGTAGTCTCGGTGCTGTTACCCTATTGCAGTTCCGGAGAACAGCAATGTTTACATTGCAGCTCTAAGTCTGCCCTATGTGGCTGTCTAACAGACAGCCACTAGAGGGCTTCCGGAATCCAAACAGACTTTCGGTCCGTTATCTGACGCTGGACATCCTCACCAACCTCCAGTGTCACTTTCCCCATAGCAACGAATTGAATAATGCTTTCTCATGCAGAGGTCTAATGCGCGCATGGCCATTTCTGCGCATGCACATTAGGTCTCCCCTGCAGGCTGTTGTCGGTGGGGGAGGAGCGTGGGCGGATCCTGATCCCGGCGCTGGATTCAGGTAAGTGGCCTGAAGGTGTTTTAACCCCTTCAGCCCAGAGGGAGGGGGGCCCTGCAGGAGCCTATAGTGCAAGGAAAACTGGCTTGTTTTCCTGGCACTATAGAATTCCTTTAATTCAACTGATCCAAATCAATCTCACACAGTAGGTATTTATGATAGATACATTCTACTATTCCATTCATATCTGGTAAATAGTCATATTACAAAAGTAATTTTTTGCGTGCAGCTCAGGTATGTCCAAATAATCTTTGATAAGTTAGTTCACAGCATTGATGTGTGTCACTGCTTCGTTCCTTTAGTTTGCTCGGCACGGTATTCTAAAATAATTCACGCAATAACTATCAATGAGAAGATGTTCTATTGAAAAGTATAGCTTAATCCAGGGCTTGACAAATTTGCTTTGAATCTAAGAACCAGTTAAAAAAAAAAAAGTTGCTCAATGTAGAGGCTCTGGTGTCTATAGCCTGTTCCAGCAGACTATTCAGTGTAAACACTGCCTTTTCAAAGAAAAGGCATTATTTACATTACTGCCCAGTAACACCTCTCGTTGCGGCCACTAAAGTGTCTCTGCATGGAGGCGCTCAACGTTCCCCATTGGGATGCATTGATTTAATACATCTCTATGAGGAGATGCTGATTGGTGCAGCATTTTGCTGCGCATGCTCAATAGCTTTCTAATGTTTTCGTATGGGTTGATAATTGATCTTTGCTATGGAGTTGTGCGAGCCGCGGCGAGATAGGTAAGCTGTTGACCTAAACATACACATTCACAGACACACACATATACACAAACAGTCAGACACACTGACAGAGACACACACACACACACGCATATGTACACACACTCACTGACACACATTCTCTACCACACTCACAAAGTTTTATTTTTTTTATTTGATACACACATACTCACACACACATAATACATATTTTAGCCACCCTCCTGTATCCTACCTTGTGGGCGCTGGATGGTGGATTTCCTGGGGTCTAGTAGAACTGAGCAGCAGGTTACAGTGGGGCTGGATGTGGCTGATGGGAGTGGGCTGCTGGTGGTCCAAACTCCCCCTTCTGTCTATGTATCCCTGTGCAGCTCTGTGTACCTGAGGGAGTGAAGGGAACTGAACTACTTCCTCCCGGTGCCGAACCTGCTCGGGGCAATGGACAGGAAACTCTGCAGAATGGCCGTGCGGGGGCGGCGAGCAGAGACGTCTTTACCTGGTGTTCTGCCAGATTGTCATACCCTGCGCGTCCTTAATGCCGGGTGGAAGTAGTTACAGTTCCCTTCACTTCCTCCCGGCGTGCAGGGATAGAGAGATGAGAAACAGGAGAGGGAGGGAACAGGCTGACAAACCCCAGGCAAATGACAAAATTCTTAGTCGCCATGGTGACCGGGTGCCTGGGATTTGTTGAATGCTGGCTTAATATTTCATTACACAGAACTTTGCTGTTTTTTGTTTTTTTAAGACTTCTCTGCTGTATTCGTATTTCTCAGAGAGAAGCAAAGCTTGTACACCACGTATGTTTTAGGCCAGGTCTAAAATTACTTGTAGGAACACTATAGGTACCTATACCATTTTAATCTCAATGAAATGGTCTGGGTGCCATGTGCCCCTTCATCTCCCCCCTTTAACCCTGCAGTTGAAAACACAGGCGTTCTGCAGGAACAGTGTTACTTTGCAGGGTTAACTTGTCTCTTCTGGCTTTTACTATTACAGCCACTAGAGGCGCTTCCTTAAAATAGCAGAGTAAAACTATTTTATTCATATAGTCTCACAAAACCATCTGATCGGCACAGCACAGTGTTTTGCTGCTCATGCACACTAGCCTCCCAATGCTTTTTTGGGAAAAGCATTGGAGATCGACTTTTGATATTGGCCAAAGGGGTGGAGCATGAGCAGAGCACGACCGGCAAGGTAAAAAAGGTAAATCAAATCTTTTTTTTTTTTTTTTTTTTACATTGGCAGTTCAGGTCTGGTAACATATAAACGACGACTAAGGCACTATTGCGATATGAATACATATTTGTACTCCTAATGCTATAGTGTTTTTATTTTTGCTGGTTGTCTTTAAAAGTGAAAATTAAATTTGAGAGATGTTAGGTAGTGCATGGTAAAATAAGACACTTTAGAATATTGGAAAGGTGCACAATGTGTCTTAACCTCTGGATCGGGATTCAATTTTGTGTTCCCAGTGGTTGGAGTAGGGACATCATATTCATCATCCTCCAGACAACTGCCCACAAAAAAAAGGTCTACTGCAGGGGCACTGCCTTTCACTGTTCAGTGTGGAAGGAGTGTAATTAAACGAAACTTTGTGCACCATAACATCTTAATCCAGAAGCTATGCTGCTGGCTTTCCCCAAAGTGTTGTAATGCAGCGCCGTTTAGCTCAGCGCCTCTCCTTACACTGTGCTTTGAGTTTTTTGAATCAGGAATGCCTTGGCAGGGGCACCACTGATAGGCTAACTGATCACAGTGATGGGCATTCCATTTAACCCCCCCCCCCCCCACCCCAAAAAAAATCCAATGGCAGCATGAATCTATGACTATAATACTGATTAAAGGACCACTATAGGCACCCAGCCCACTTCAGCTTAATGAAGTGGTCTGGGTGCCAGGTCCAGCTAGGATTAACCCTTTCTTCTATAAACATAGCAGTTTCAGTGAACTGCTATGTTTATAATAGGGTTAATCCAGCCTCTAGTGGCTGTCTCATTGACAGCCGCTAGAGGGCTTCCGCGCTTCTCACTGATTTTTCACATTGAGAATGCTTTCCTATGGACTGACTGGCTGCGCGCGTGGCTCGTGCCGCACATGCGCATGCAACCGTTGACTGCAAGAAGGAGGAGAGTCCCCTGCCCGGTGCTGGAAAAATAGGTAAATTTAACCCCTTCCACCCCCTACAGCCCGGCGGGAGGGGTGCCCTGAGGGTGGGGACACCTTCAGGGCACTATAGTGCCAGGAAAACGAGTATGTTTTCCTGGCACTATAGTGGTCCTTTAAGTGTACCGTGTGGAACTTGATGGTTATCTATTTCTGCCTTCAAGCCAACCGTTCTTAGGGTAGACAGTCACTAATTTCATGTTACAGCTTGGAACCAAAAGCCTCATAAGTCTTTTGTTACGGTGGTACAGTCATGCCATAAAAGATACAAAACAAGAAATTACCTTTTCTTGCCTATCAAAAAAACTTCCATCGTTTATGTAAACGTGGGGGAGGGAAAGATACAATTACCAACCCATTATACATTGGGAGGTAAGAATTATTACTAACCGAACAAAGATCAGCTTGACATGTTTAAGGGACCTCCCATGTGTTTTATAAGGAACAACTTGCCAACTGAAAGTGAATCTCTGCACCCCTCCCCAGTCGATTTTATATTTTAAGCTGCAGCAAGCTGGGGAGCGTGTGAGCATAAGGTCAGCTTTCTTACAGAGGATCTTTAAATTTTCTCTCCAGCTCAGTGCTGTGAGTTTCTCTGCAATTAATCTTATTGAATTTTTTTTGATTGGGTAACTAAAATAATGGTGGTGCAGTAGACATTGCTTACCTAGAGTAAGGCTTTTGACACTGCTGCACATAGAAGGCTTATCAATAAATTGCAATCTTTAAGTTTGGAGGAAAGACGAGACGGGGGGGGGGGATATGATAGAAACATTTAAATACATAAAGGGAATCAACACAGTAAAGGAGGAGACTATATATTTAAAATAAGAAAAACTACCACAATAAGAGGGGCAAAGGTTTAAAAATAATTTCAGGAAGTATTACTTTACTGAGAGGGTAGTGGATGCATGGAATAGCCTTCCAGCTCAAGTGATAGAGGTTAACACAGTAAATGAGTTTAAAGGGACACTATAGTCACCTGAACAACTTTAGCTTAATGAAGCAGTTTTGGTGTATAGAACATGCCCCTGCAGCCTCACTGCTCAATCCTCTGCCATTTAGGAGTTAAATCCCTTTGTTTATGAACCCTAGTCACACCTCCCTAAATGCGACTTGCACAGCCTTCCATAAACACTTCCTGTAAAGAGAGCCCTGTTTAGGCTTTCTTTATTGCAAGTTCTGTTTAATTAAGATTTTCTTATCCCCTGCTATGTTAATAGCTTGCTAGACCCTGCAAGAGCCTCCTGTATGTGATTAAAGTTCAATTTAGAGATTGAGATACAATTATTTATGGTAAATTACATCTGTTTGAAAGTGAAACCAGTTTTTTGTTTCATGCAGGCTCTGTCAATCATAGCCAGGGGAGGTGTGGCTAGGGCTGCATAAACAGAAACAAAGTGATTTAACTCCTAAATGACAGCGAATTGAGCAGTGAAACTGCAGGGGAATGATCTATACACTAAAACTGCTTTATTTAGCTACAGTAATTTTTTTTTTTTTTAATTCTTTATTTTTCTTGTGCATTAGAAAACATAACAGATGGTCCTGTAGTGCCACGACAGCTAGTACAGGCATTTCAATAGCAATCATTGTCATAGCAGAATAATACAGCACATTTTTTATAGTTATGAGATTTAACAGACTAGGACTACATGAATAGGACTATATTAGCGTAGTTAGTCTACGTATGCATGCTTGTATATTAGTAACGGGTTCAATAGTATTTATAAAAGTTAAACGTGCACAGTTTTAAAAACAAAAATAGAACAGGCAAATCAGTATTTCACTTGTAGTTTTGAAATAGTGTGTTCAAGTTGTATAGGTTGTATAGTTGGGGTAAGAGGGTAAACATGAGGTACCTATGTCTAGGTGCAAGTTAAATTCTGACTAATGCCGCTAGATTATATCGTTAAAGGGGCCTTTTTTTTTTTTTTTCCCCCAAAGGGTTGTAGAGGAACTGCTTGGGGGTCATGCTCCCCTATAAGTAGGCATAAAGGTATTTCCGGCTGTAAGGCGATGTCACCGCAAGGTGCAAAGTGAAACATATATTTATACGGTGTTATAAAAGAAAGGGTATGTATTTAAGCTGGTGCATACATGGAAAGCCTGTCAGCGTGAGGGGAAGGCTATGTGTGTCTCACCCATCTGTGGTTATCAGCATCCGGCTGATCTTTGCAGGTCGTTGTGGGTCCCTTGAAGCCGTGGGTTAGCGGCGGGAATATGAGTAGTGAACTAAATATTTAAATAAAAACATCTAAGCACTTCATGAAAACATGTAGACATTAAACAACATATATGTTGAACTTTTGTCGGGCAGTCGGTATGCGGCTACCCTCCGATTGTCCTGACCGCGTTTTGGGAGCAAGTGGTGTGCGGTCTGTCCTCCGCTGCGGGCAGTCTGAAATCTCCGCCCTGTGCCTTCAGGTTGTGACCGAGGCATATGTAGTCCCCTGGATCCCCCGGGGTATAAAGGTGGTGACGGTCGCTGGGTCCCAGTTGTGTGGAGTGTTCTCCAGGTGGTGCTTGGCCTTGGAGAGTGCGTCGGGAGGGAGTCCCAGCTTCCCCAGGATCGCGGCTGCCTCTTCTAGCGTGTGGATCGTGTACGAAGCCCTCTCATGGGTGATCATCAGCTTTTGGGCCGGTCTCCACCGGTATGTGATGTTGTGTGTCCGAAGCTGCAGTGTGAGAGGCTGTAATGATTTTCGCCACTTCAGTGTGTCCCCTGACAAGTCTGCAAAGAAGGTGAGGGAGGAGTTCTCGAACTCGAAGGGTGAGTGTCCCCGTAAGGCGTTCGACACTGTAGTTTTGTCTTGTCTTGTCTGGAAGCATATAATTAAGTCCCTAGGCGCCTCGGCAGGGGCTCTGATGGGTTTGGTGACCCTGAAAGAGTTATCGATTATCATTGATTTTGCTTGCTTCGGGGGCAAGATTGTGCCCAGTAGGCGCCTCACAAAGTGCGGTAATTCCGCGTCAGGCACTGTCTCTGCTACCCCTCTAACCTTTAGGTTTGTGGCCCGTCTGGCGTCCTCCATAGATGTGACCTTTTGTTCCAGGTCGGCATGGTGTTTCTGCAACGATTGCAATTCCGTTTGCAAGTGAGTTACTTGTTGCCTTGTGTTGTGGGAGTCTGTTTCTAGGGCTCCCATGCGGCCTGTCAGGCCCTGGAGGTCGGTGCGGAGTGCAGTAACGTCCGCGTGTATATCCCGTCGGAGGCCCGCCAGCAGCTCTTGCATGTCGGCTTTAGTTACCGGCGATGAGGTCTGCTCGGTCTGGGATAATGTCGGGGTCACTCTTGGTCTGTGTGGTTCCTGCAAGAGGAGGTCACCATCCCCCAGGGTGTGATCATCCGAGAAATCGGAGCTGGTATCGGGGTAGGACGCCATCTTGTCTAGCGAGGCGCCATGCGCTTGCCGCCACATGTCTCCGATGGTCAGTCCCAGGGTAGGTTTGTCGGCCCTTTGTTTCTTGGTCTTGCGTCCCATTTCGGACCGGGGTGGTCGGGGGTCCCGCAGGGTTGATTTTAGCAGGTTTTGGGTGGGTTTTGCGCGTTTTTTGGGTTTGATTACCCGGAGCTCAAGGGAGATGCGACCGCTCAGGTTAGGTGCTAGGCTCCGCCCCCCCTTAGCTACAGTAATTTAGGTGACTATAGTGTTCCTTTAAGCATGCGTGGGATAGGCATAAGGCTATCCTAACTATAAGATAAGGCCAGAGACTAATTAAAGTATTTAGAAAATTGGGCAGACTAGATGGGCCGAATGGTTCTTATCTGCCGTCACATTCTATGTTTCTAAGGACTTTGGCATGGTAAACAGGAGCAAGATTTCAGCTAAAGTTAAATTGATTAAAATTTCAAATCTGAGTTCTGTTTTGTTAATATATACGTTGTCACTTGTGCTGTCCCTCTAGCAGGAATTATTTTTCATACAGATGATCCTGCAGTAAAGTGCAGGACACACCGTGAGCACACATTCAGTCTTTATGCCCAATAAAGCCACCTATACTTTAAGATACTTCACTGGCTTCTCTGTAGCTCCTGACCTCACAGATGCGCAGATCCTTCTCATTCAGAGATTATCGCTTCTACCTTTGTGTGAAAGAGAATCCATCAGTTTTGTTTGATGGATATAAAAGCTAAACAGTTTTTTGTTTTCCCCCCCATTTCTTAGTTGAAGTGCTGAGTGTATAAATATAGACAAAATTGCATAAAATGTGATGTCATCTATGCTATTGCCCCATCCTAAAAATTTAATTAGGAAAAGATAATAAATGGACTAGTGCTCTTTATATGAAGAACTTTTCTGTTTCTAAATGGAGTCTGTTATTTTAATCCTTTTAGAGCCTTATCAGCTGTTAACGGAATCCATGGTTGTTTGCAACATCTTTCCCTTTTAACAATGTTCTTGATATCCTGGCAATAAATAATGTATTGCTAATTTATGGTAATGATTTCTTTCTCCTGCCAAGCTTGTAGATACTCAGAAAAACAGAATTGTGCATATAGTGTGAGCTATATATTCTTTCACAATAGTGCAACCTAGGTTTCTTCTTTTAACAGGACAAGCCTATGACATACCTTAATTTGGCAATGCTGAAGGGGTTAAAACTGATTAGGTGTGGTAGAGCCAAGCCATGCCAATATTGGCCAAATTATGAAAAAGTTAAATGCCTCATTATCACACTGATGGCAGATGTCTTAACCAAAATATGGTTGGAGTTTCTACACTGTTGTTTTGTACAGGTACATGTTGTCATGGCAGCAAAGGCAATGCGCACTTGCATAAAACAACAATCTCAAATTCAACTGCCCGAGCATGAAACACATGTTTGATATCGAGCGTGGCAAGATTGGCAGGGCAGTCTCGAAAGCTTAACAACAACAGAACATGCAATAATTATTTTATATCATCAGTTTGGGGAAAGTTGAATGTCAATACAAAATATTATTTGTAAAACTTGAAGGGGCACTCCCAGGTGGAATTAACCATTTATTTTAATGCATTAAATGAATGCATAAAAAAAACTATTATTTGCAATGGCAAATTTGTTTAAATAATGAAAGATACCTTTCAGATGTTCCTGAATTTGATGCAAATCCAAAGGCATTTGCTTGTGAGGTGAGCTGTGCCCAGACCAGGAACGGTCTTAATATCCTTTAACAATTCTAATTTAATTCCGTACAATTTGCACAGCAGTGCTGTATGGGCATTGCATGGATTTCTGGGTGTTTTGCTTGCTTGTCAGCTTTCTGCAAATTTCTGAAATGTCAAAGTGTGAGTTTAGAGAAAAAGTGTACTTATGGAGCTTTTTAAATAATAATACTTTTTTTTTTTTTTTTTTAAATGTACTAAAAACTTACATTTCGAGATAAGTGAACACCTTTTTATGTATTTATAGTTGTTTGTTGATACGTTGTGATCTACTAAAACAGCGGATTAACAATCCATCCCCATGTGATGTTTTGACAAATAATGCTTTTACGAAAGTAAATAAAAGCGAACTCTTGTCTGGAGTTGGCCCAATTTCCTGCTATATCAAAGGGATTATGATAGTATAATTCCATATGCACATTTTGCTTTGTAAATTGAGGATTTTTTTTTATTTTTTCTGTAGCCAGGAGTTGTTCAGTTACAGGATGACTCTAAGTGCCTAAATAACTTTACTTCTGAGACATTGCTGAACACAAATATGTGTATGTATTGCAGTAAAAGCTAACCATGTTATAACATTCACAGTTAAAATGTTATGCCGAACTAAGAAAATAACATTTCCTAATTTCTCTCACACTTTTTTAGTTTTTATTCATGTTACATTATGTTTCATATACAAATATTTGATGTGTAATGAATGCCCTGTTTCTCCTGAAAACAGGGTGGGTGCACTTAAAGGACCACTCTAGTGCCAGGAAAACATTCTCGTTTTCCTGGCACTAGAGTGCCCTGAGGGTGCCCCCACCCTCAGGGACCCCCTCCCGCCCGGCTCTGGAAAGGGGTAAGGGGTTAAAACTTACCTTTTTCCAGCGGTGGGCGGAGAGCTCTCCTCCTCCGATCCTCCTCTTCTCCTCCCCGTCGGCTGAATGCGCACGCGCGGCAAGAGTTGCGCGCGCATTCAGCCGGTCACATACGAAAGCATTCATAATGCTTTCCTATGGACGCTTGCGTGCTCTCACTGTGATTTTTCACTGTGAGAATCACGCAAGCGCCTCTAGCGGCTGTCAATGAGCGCCACTAGAGGATTAGGGGGAAGGCTTAACCCATTCACAAACATAGCAGTTTCTCTGAAACTGCTATGTTTATGAAAAAATGGGTTAACCCTAGAAGGACCTGGCACCCAGACCACTTCATTAACCCCTTAAGGACCAAACTTCTGGAATAAAAGGGAATCATGACGTGTCAGGCACGTCGTGTCCTTAAGGGGTTAAGCTGAAGTGGTCTGGGTGCCTAGAGTGGTCCTTTAATATGAAAAAGGTAAATTATGGTTGAACAGACCTATCTCAAATTCTAGAATTTGTTTACATTACGTTTTGATGAGAACATGCACAATTGTGTACATCTTTAGGGGCACCCTAAGCAACATAGCCACTGCTGCCATGAGGACCTTGGTGATGTCCATTTTGTTTCCCAGCGCCAAGTGCTGCACCCATCTGATCCCATTCATAATGTCAGATTAAATATGAGCTGTCAAATGTAACCATTGATATACTATTGAATAGAACATTCAAAGTTGCCTAAAAGTTCTTTTAACCCTCTCCCCCATGATTAAAAAAAAATTACAGATCGATCGTAAAATAATGGCAATCTGCATGACAATCCCTTTTCAGTTCAGCCACTGTCAGGGCACACATTGCAAATGAGTAGCAGACCAATGATTTAATTCTGCTGTATGCTTTCTCAATGCTTCCTGCCAGGTGCAAAAACCAGAGACTATAAGCATAATTGACAGGGAGCTAAGAAGCCAAGTTCCAGGATAAAGTTGTGATCTTTCTATGTTAATATTATTTTACATACCTCGCAAACAAAACTTAAAAGTAAACGACAACTAAATATAATTTAAAAGAGTCCTGGGAAGTGGCAGCAACAATTATACATTATCAGTGTCAATACCTCTACGACATTGATTAACGCCCCTAGCACTCTCAGCCAATGATAGTTTCCCTCTGTGAACAAACAGCCTGGTTTTAGATGGGGTGAGTAGTGTCCACTTATTTGTGCCTCATCATCCAAGGCGATCATAGATGACTTTCATTGCTTTTTGCCCCTGAACAAAACTCTACACGTGTTAACAGGAGATTATTTTGTTCCAAACAGAGGGCTCTGCATATAGGCATGGCTCCTATGTAACATGGAAAAGCTATATCTAGCCCAACAATAATCCATACCTGTCTGTTATGCAATAAACCCTTTGCTGGTTTCTATATTAGAGAACTGTGAGATCAGATGCTGTCTGCTGCAATTAATTCTGGAAACAAGATGACGTCTTTGGGTGTTCATTGGAAAAACGTGCTGTTGCAGCAGCAATCAGAGGAAATGGGACAATGTTTCCTTTCTACAGTGTAATATACATGTTTGCATGTGTATATGTATGTAAAAACACATAATTCTTTTATTTTTTTCATAAATTTTATTGATTTTCTCTGGTGCACCATAAAGTGATATAACTCCTCCCCCAGCCTGTATTAAAAGAGTATTGATATTTGAATATATGCACAGAGGCAAAATGGTAGAAGTTACTCCCAGCCCATTGTTGTCGAACTGCATCTCCCATGAGGCTTCACTAACATTAAAGGACCACTCTAGTGCCAGGAAAGCATACTCGTTTTCCTGGCACTAGAGTGCCCTGAGGGTGCCCCCACCCTCAGGGACCCCCTCCCGCCCGGCTCTGGAAAGGGGAAAAGGGGTAAAACTTACCTTTTTCCAGCGCTGGGTGGGGAGCTCTCCTCCTCCTCTCCGCCTCCGTTCCTCCCCGTCGGCTGAATGCGCACGCGCGGCAAGAGCTGCGCGCGCATTCAGCCGGTCGCATAGGAAAGCATTCATAATGCTTTCCTATGGACGCTTGCGTGCTCTCACTGTGATTTTCACAGTGAGAATCACGCTAGCGGCTGTCAGTGAGACAGCCACTAGAGGAAAAAGGGGAAGGCTTAACTAATTGATAAACATAGCAGTTTCTCTGAAACTGCTATTGTGGCGGAACCAACCTCGCCACTGAGAACTGGAGAAGCCTGGTTGCTAGCCTCCTGCCCAGTGATTATGGTCCCTGGGAGATATTGCCCTTTAAGGGACTGAATTGGGGCTTATGGACTGCTACCATAATGTACTGACCCTTTAAGAACTACTTTTGGGCAGGTGGATTGTATTATACTGTCCCTAGCTCTTTAAATACTTTGGGGACAGATTGGTACTTTTGTATATGGCACTTTGGACACATCCGAAGTTGCCGGTATCGGACAAAGGACCACGTGGCGGCGGCCATTTTAACTTCGAACACTGCCGACCCTTAACATCAACTCCACTTCGACTAAAGTCGAAGTACAGGCACACTTCGAATGGGACTTAGCCGTTTTTATGCCAGGAATTGACCGACCGCACAGCCCAAATCTATGGAACTGTTTTGGGCAAGAAAATGTGCTTGCGGTCGGTCATAAAAGGACTTCCGTGTAACTTTTGATCCACTGGAGGGATTTGCCTGAATTTTGGAAGTGTTTATGTTTAAAGTATGCTGAGTCTGAATATGTGAATGTGATGTATGGTTTTGAAGTTATAGATATTGTGTAAAAGTTATGTTTTAAACTGTATAATAAGTGGATTATCTCTCAGGCTAAGGGGAGGGGATGTGTGGGTTGTACCATATCTCGGATTGGTTATTTTATGCCTCCCCCTGGGTGTGGCCTGTATGTGTGAAATGGAAATAAAAGCCAGGCTGGATGAGCCAGTCCAGAGTTCCTGTTTAACCCTCAAAATGAAGTGTCGTCTCGTTCTTGGGGGGAATTGGATTGTAAGCTGACTGCCAGGAGTGTAAGCGGATTGTATGCTTTTCTTGTTCAGCTGTTCCAGTTCGGAGTGTTATCTTGTATCCAGTTCGGGAGTTTGGTGTTCTGCAGTAGCTGTGCCTGTCTCTCAAAAAGGGGATTATCGCTTAAACGGATTTTATTCCCTTTTATGCTGAAACGGTCCGTTACAGCTATGTTTATAAAAAAAATTGTTAACCCTAGCTGGACCTGGCACCCATACCACTTCATTAAGCTGAAGTGGTCTGGGTGCCTAGAGTGGTCCTTTAAGGATTGTACCATAGGATTTGTAGGTCTGAAACCGCAGTAATCTAGCCTTTGGCCTGCTTTATAGGATATAGGATTTGTGCTTATTTAACTCTGTTGGGTCAAAGTGCTTTGGTTAATTTTATGAAACTGAACAAAAAATGCCATATGTTGTGGGGCTGAACAGCAGAATTACCTGAGAATAGTGCATGGGGGTGTATCTCCGTGTTCTGAGAAAAGAAAATCTCAGAAAATCTGCATTTGAAGAGATTAGTGTGGTTTTCGTTTGAAGGAATCCTGTTAACAACCACAGGTGATCAGTATGGATTGGCATAGACTCTGTAGGGGGTCTTCCCTGGATTAGTAAGAGAATTAGCAGGAATTGGCTTATGGCTGTGTATGCCAGAACTGCAGATGGGCACATTGCAAAGGTGTTAAAATATCAGTAGTAAGAATTAATCTTTTAACAGCATTGTTAGTGAGAGATATTGTGTGTCTAATATACATTCTATACTGATCTCTATGAATGTATCTGCTCTTGGCGTCTCTATTTCACATGGATTTGACCCTATAAATATGGACCTCTGCACATTGTGGGTGTTGGCTGACAGCTGTTTTGAGCACTTGGGTTGGAGTTCATGTGTTTTGATAAAGGCTGATTTTCTGCTAAAACATTGGAAGATTTTGAGGTTGAGTATCTTGGGACTTGTTAAGGAGGTACCTGCTACAATCTATTCTATTATTCCAGGCTTACGACCTTCCAGCTGCTGCTCTGTGACTGCTGGGCTCTGTTTGAAATGAGAAGCTTCAAATAACATACATGTGCAGAATTCCACACCAGAACCTGGACAATCTTACTACTGGCTGCTACAGGGCATTTTAACAATACCTGTAATACAATTAACGAATTGTGTTATGCAAAATAAAAATAAGACTCAATAATATGTAAGATTGTATTTCAATGTCGATAAAGCGTTTTACAATTCAGGCAAGCTTAAATTGTTGAAAAAAACAAAACAAGCTTAAATAACTAGTAGGCAAACTTCCAAAGCATGAGACAAAGACCAGACGTTTTATGCTTTTATTTTATTTGTACAATTCTTGGTAAATATACCTACAAAATATGGGATCACTTTGATACCACTTTTAATACAGAGCTTTACATGTGTTTTAGCTAAGAAAAGAATGCAATGTGCCATAACAACCATAACCAATGCAATGAGCAGCACTTGTTATGATGCTTGGAGAAACCACTTAACTGTATCCCGACACTATTGTATCCTTTAACCTTAAGTCAAACATGTATTCCTAATTCTATAGCGTTTAATGATTTAGGTGACTGCCCCTTCCTCCCCCCCCCCCCCGCGATCACATTTAAAAGGTGATTCTACTTGCCTTTTCTCCCTCGCTGCGGCTGGTAGGACCTCCATGGCTGAGATGATCAAACGTGATGATCTCTGCCAATCCAGTGCTTTCCCATTGGGAGGCTAAAAAGCTGCGCTGCGCCAGTTGGCATCTCCTCATAGAGATTCATTGAATCTGTGCATCTCTATGGGGAATGTTCAGCGTCTCCATTCAATGTGTTGAAACCCTGAAAGTACTGACCCAGGAGACACTGCATTTTCTTTGCAAATTACACATATACATAGATTACACATACAGTGATGTAGAAATGCTCCTACCTATTTTTAAAAGGTCACTGTAAGAACCATGGTTGAAAATTGATAGCATAGAGAACCCTGAGCTAATTCTGAGTGCGGCCTATATACACACTCTACACAGCTTGTACAGCTGTGTAGAGCTTTCAGTCAGGCAGCTGAATGCGTTTGTGCTGGGCTGCCAATATCAACTTTGTCCAATTTTTATGTGCGATAGACAACTTTGATTACGTGTGCACATTGCCTGGTTCATACCACAGAGACACATGAAACTGATGGAAGCCACAATATAGTTGCTTGAATACAGAGCATTTCGAGCATTACAAAGTGAGTGGAATTGTTCTTGGGGATGAATTACCTATCCTATAAACTGTTTAGAGTTAAGTCTCTTCACGTTGTGAGAGCCAACATGCCAACAACAACAGCCCATTGAAGTGGTCTGGGTGTATAGTCCCAGGTCCCTTAACCCTGCAAAGGTAATTATTGCCGTTTTTAATAAACGGCAATAATTACCTGTCTGATACACTGCCACTAGAGGTGGAGTCAACCCTGTCAGCCACTAGACAGACTTCCGGGTGGTTAGGTGAATTTTGGTCGCCTACCTGGCGCTGGACGTCCTCACGCTATGCAAAAGGATATCCAGCGTCACCCGAAACCGCCTAAGAAAGCATTGTATAAAAATATTTTATTTATTTTGACAGAGGGGTGAGGGGTGGGGGCGATATCACGGTTTTACTTCATGTGGTCTATACTTTTGGTGTAAAATGTTGATAGGCAAGAGCAATTATAAAGTAACAATGTAGGTTAGTATGTACTAAAGAAAAACTGAATATGGTAAAAATAAAACTACTTATGTAGCATTTTTTCCCCCAGATGTGTTTTATTTAATTTTTTTAGATGCTTAGCACACAATCTTTGCCTTGGAGATTAATAATACATCTCACCAGCTGCTTAATGGTAATTATTTAATTGAGCTCAGAAGTATTTTAAATGGTTACTTCAAGCATCATAACCATTATATCCCGTTTTGCAATAGTTTGCGCTCTTACCTGGGTCCCCACCATGCGCAAAGAACTCTCTGTAGGTGATGACGTGCATCCACTAGTCATTCATTGGCTGAGAGTGTGAGCTGAAAGCTCTCTGCCAATGAGCAACATTCTGTTTATAGAAATTTGCTAAGAATTGCCTCTTGTTCCGGGCTAGCTATCAGACTGCCGGAGGTGCCGTTACATCTCCTTACGCCATGACAACTCAAATCCCTGAAGTGGCCATGGTGTTTGGAGTAGCCCATTAAGGGTAGGTTGCCCCTGCGCTAGATAAACTTGCAATCCTGACGTTTGAACTCAACAGCTCATGCATTAAGAAGTGAATTATTCCCAATAAGGGACAACACTGATTCCTAGCGAAAATCCTTACGCAGTTAGAGAGGTTTCGAGAGGGAACCTTGGTCATGGCCGGTGATCTCAACATCCCGCTGGACCCCCGGATGGACTCATCCGCGGGCACCAGCACCATACCCCCACAATGTATACGGAAAGCCAAACAGGCACTGGTTAGGTAGGTCTAGTCGACTGCTGGAGGGTGGCGCATCCTGAAGCCAAAGACTACACATGCTACTCCGCAGTACACACCAGATATAGTAGGATAGACTATATCTTCCTGGCCCAAGAGTACCTTCCCTTCCTGATCACCTCCACCATAGGGATACAGCACGACTCAGACCACGCCCCAGTCCACGTCACACTTGAATCACCACTCTTCAGACCCCGTGAACGCCACTGGCGACTCAATGAAAGTATACTGATGGACACCAATATTGCCGCACAAATTGCACAAACACTGACCCAATATTTCAACGACAATGTCAGACCAGACATCGCCCCCCTTACGGTGTGGGAGGCGCACAAATGTGTGATACGGGGACAATTGATCAAACTTTGTACCCAACGGAAAAAGGAACACGCCACCAAGATCCAAGAACTGACGCACATGATAGCTGACCTAGAAACACGACACAAACTGGACCAAACAGACGACACCTATCGCCTCCTCACGGACCAACGCAGACAGCTCAGAGACCTACTGTCCCAGAATCTGCTACACACCATCCGCAAGTCCAATAGACATCTCTACGAGTTCTTCAACAAATGCGGTAGAACACTGGCCCGCACCCTGAAACAGAGACAGAGGCAGCACCATATCCATCAGATAATGGGGCGGCATGGGACAATGAAAAGGACCCCGACAGATATCCTCCAGACGTTTAGGTTCTTCTACTCGGAGCTGTACAACATAGACACTACCACGCGGCGTTCGGAGACGCCTCAACACCTACATAGAATAAACGCCTTCCTCTCGGAACACATTGGCCGTACGCTCCCAGAAGAACTGGCTGAGGAATTGGAACAACCTATTACTGAGGAAGAACTCGCCGCCGCACTCAAAACAAGGCCCCGGGCCCCGACGGTTTACCGGTTTCGGATCTGCGCAAGTTCAGAGACACATTGTTTCCACACCTGCTGGAGGGGGGCTGGTTCCCAGCAGACTCTCTACACGCAACAGTGACGGTCATACCGAAGGAGGGAAAGGACCCCACCAACTGCGGGAGTTATAGACCAATCTTGCTTCTCAATGCAGACCTCAAGACCTTAGCCTTGAGACTCTCCCGCGCACTCCCCACACTCGTCCACCTGGATCAGGTTGGATTCATCCCGGGGTGGGAGGCGCGGGACAACACCATACGAGCCCTGAACATGATCCATTCTGCCCGGTGGACGAACAAGAACCTAGTCCTGGTCTCCACAGACGCAGAAAAGGCTTTCGACCGGCTAGACTGGCAGTATCTCGAGGCCACCCTCCGCCATATGCAATTCGGACCCCACATCCGTTCATGGATACTTGCCCTATACACTACCCCGACGGCCCGCATTCGGATCAACGTCGCGCTCTCAGCACCCTTTTCCATCCGCAACGGGACCAGACAGGGCTGCCCCCTGTCCCCCCTCATGTTTGCCCTCACTCTGGAACCCTTCCTAGAGGCGGTCAGACGGGACGGGGGTATCACGGGGTACAGACTTCACCACACGGAACATAAGGTAGCCGCATACGCAGACGACATGCTATTTTTCCTTGACAACCCCGCGATCTCATTCCCCAACTCCTCCGCGCCTTTAGGGACTTTGGCGACATCTCTAACCTTAAGCTGAACATGAGCAAGTCAGAAGCCCTACCGATCTCGCTCACAGCGGAGAGAGTCACACATCTACGATCGCAGTTCCATTTCTCGTGGTGCGACTCCAAAATAAAATATCTCTTAGTATGGCTATCCAGTGACCTGACTCTACTATACCAGTTAAATTTCCTCACCATACTCTCGATCTTACAGTCGGACCTACAGCGCTGGAAGGGTCTCTACGTCTCCTGGTTCGGACGGATTAATAATATAAGTGAAAATGAGTATGCTCCCACGCCTCCTGTTTCTGTTTAACCCCTTAAGGACCAAACTTCTGGAATAAAAGGGAATCATGACATGTCACACATGTCATGTGTCCTTAAGGGGTTAAAACGATCCCCATTACCATACCTAGAACCTTCTTCCAAACACTAAACACGGCAATACGACAATTCGTATGGAACGGGAAAGCGAGCAGAGAGAGCAAGGTGCTGCTAGAACGCCCCAAAAACCGGGGGGGCGCTGGTCTCCCGTCCTTCCAGGGATACTATCACGCAGCGCACTTACTCAGGGTGGTAGATTGGAATGCACGTCCCACGGTCAAGCTATGGGTCCCCATGGAACACGCGCCGACAGGCGGCACACTCTCCTCCCGCCTATGGCTTAGCCCCCTCTCGTTGGGAACTCTACGAACGGGCAACCCAATGGTTGATGCCACGCTACGAGTCTGGTGCTCCCTACGATACTCACACCAACTCACCACCACAGACTGCCCCCTCACACCCATTATACACAACCCGAGGATCGGAGGGGGAATCACGCCCGCAGACCTGCACTCATATACCGACACCAACTGGCTCAGCTTCCATCAGCTACTGTAGGGGAACCGACTTAAGCCCTTGACGGATATCCTTGGTGACAAAACGCCCACAGGCCTAGATCACTTCCATTTTCTTCAAATACGGGCATACTATGCGACCTTCCCAAACAAACAATGCCTTCATAGACCCCCCACGCAGTTCGAAACTCTGTGCACAACCCGAACTCACCCTGAAAAGGGAGTCTCCATGCTATACGCAACTCTCCTTAACAGAGAACACCTGACGCACCCCAGATACGTAACTAGATGGGAGAAAGAGACAGGGTCCACGCTCACAGACCAGGAATGGGATAAGATCTTTATATTGACACATAAGTGCTCCATCAGCTCCAAAATCCAGGAGACATGCCTTAAGATTCTTACACACTGGTATAGAACCCCAGATGTTCTGCACCGTATAGATGCAGAGATACCAGGAGAATGCTGGAGATGCAGAGCCTCTGACGGTTCCTTTCTCCACATCTGGTGGAGCTGCCCCGATATCGCCACCTTTTGGACAACGATTAGAGAGTCCATCCGACACATAACAGACATTGCCCTGCCATTCCAGCCACTTACCATGCTACTACATCACACAGACATGACCATCTCAGCATACAAAAAATCCCTAATAAAACACCTACTGACACAATAATCCCAACTAGGTGGAAACAGAAGGATGCGCCCACGCTCTGGCAGTGGATGGACAAGGTGGGAGAGATATACAACATGGAATTACAGCACTGCATGACAGACAAGAGAAATGTACCCGGACCTGGACGCCTTGGCTGTGGTACCTCACGCGGGGCGGGGAACCAAGGGCCCCCACCTCACCCCCACCAGGAATATAGGCTGTAGACCATACCACCGCACTGGACTGTACTTCAATGCTGGAGTACACCGACCCTATCGCCGAGTCCCTACCCTGACACGACTTGTAACACGGCAGACAAAGACTAACGCCCAGAGTATATGCAGACGAGTGACTTGAAGATTCCCCACACTTTGCTATCGTTGAACTGACAACACCTTATCAGCGCAATTTATCCACGCATCCTGAAGTGCAGTGCTCGCACCAATTCTATCATATGCTACCAAGTCGACTAACTGTTTCCTACACCTGCTACTGCTCGTTCGCTGTTTGATATTGTATCACAGAAGGAATTACTACTATGTTCCCCTCTTGGTTCACTATACCCCGGCTCCTCCTAACATAGCAATGTATACGTATTCATCTGCGGAAGCTGATAATTGTATCTGAACTAGCATTCGTGATTACTTATTATATTTTCCAAGAGGTTCCTTGTGAATATTTGTCTACTGACATTCTTGATGTATAATCGCAATAACTTCTTTCGTTACTGATGTTATGTATCATTGCTCTCTAACATACATGTACAACGTAAAATAAAGATTGTCAAAAAAGAAGTGAATTATTTTAAATATGAACATTTTGAATCTATAAATTTGACCGTCTCTATTGACAAAATTTTAGAGTTGCAAATAGAAAAAAAACAATATTGCAGTTTATGGATTTGTTTACAAATCAAGCATGTTGGGCCTTTTTTAAAATAAGGCTTGAAGGGCCCTCACACCTCCACTTGCTCTCACAAGCATTCAAAGATTCGTCAGTCATACTCTCTTTATACTGTGAAGCTGACGATAATCTCTTGACCTTCCTCAATGTCAAGTACAGTTGCCGACTGAACGGAGAGGCAAATCATAGGTTCCGTTTCAGTTTTGCTATGCAAACCGCTTATGGATGTTGAGCTACGTTCCTCTTCTCCAATGCCAAAATGTTTTGTTTGTTTTGATTTTAATTCATTTATACATATTTTTTTTTGTTGGGATTTCTGGGGTTTATCACTGTATGCACAAGTCTGCCAAGTTCTGTGTTTACTCGGCTATGTTTGTTTAAGACAATCTGACAAAATAATCAATACAATGCACTTGATTAGCTTTGCTTACTGTGAATCTAAGAGGCAGGTTTATAATTGTCCTAACAAATAGAAATGAATGATGATGGCATTTGGCAGTTTTACAGAAGTCTGAGTGGATCATAGTACACTGTTTGGCTCAGACACGCATCCAACCCAAGATCAGTGTTATTGAATGTGCGCACTCTGCGGCTATTAGCCTGCTTACTGCGTTGTACACAAACTGCTTTAAATCTGTATGCTAAATTAGCTTGTGCTGGCCTTAATCACAAGGTCGTCTTCCAGAAATGGAGTTGGACAGTATTCATGCCGTTCCAGTTAATTAGCTATGTCCTACGTTGTTTTAAAGTCATCAAACTGGTTTTGGTTAATTAAAAGCATAATGACCTAGAAATCACAGGCAGCATAACCTGAGTTTGCTTGGTATTAATTAGCATTCATACCACTGCCAAATGCTGTCTTTTTCAATTACCATTCAAGAAAAACCACATACAAACTACTAAATACATATAGATATTTCTTATGATTTTTATGTACAGGCAGATGTTGTACATGATTGTATATATCTTGGGTTTGTGCTGGGCAGTGACACTGCACATACAGACTTCAGGCACCATGACCACGTCAAGTTACTGAAGTAGTCATGGTGCTTGGGGTAACCCTTAGCATGCGCTTGCAGTGGTTCAAGCTCTTTGTGTGGTATCTCGGACCTTTCAAGTACTTTTTTTGCTTTGCTTTGTGCATGTGTAGTTGAATGGATTATACCCTTATGCATGGTCAGTGTCTGAGTGGCACCCCTCCCTAATTCTGGTTTCAAGCCGTCTATATTTTAGGGGCTTATTGAATTTGGAACCACTGTGGACCATTTTGAGTTTCTAAGGATAGATAGAAGTCTTTGTGGTGTAGGTAAAATAAATATAAACAATCAAGGAGCCTTAATGGAATGTTTGTGGCACAAATCATTCTGCCCTGGTTCTTGGAATGTTTGGTACGTATGGGGGAATTCTAGAACTACATACTATACTTTTCTACAAACTCATTTGTTCATTAAAGGAACACAGAAATGTAAAAAAAAATATTCCTAAGTGTCCCTCTGCCCCTGTGTACCCCCACGGAACCTAATGTGCGTGTAAAGCTTTGACTCCGTGCTTTACTCTGGGGATTTAGAAGACTCTGGATGTCACTGTGCACAGCGTGAGGACATCAGCTGCATTTCAGAGTTAAACTCCATGAAAACGCAGGAAGCAACTCTAGGGGCTATCTGGTAGACAGCCACTCGAGGCATCCTTAGTACTACAATGTAAACATTGCTGTTTCTCTAAAAGTGCAATGTCTAACATTGCAGGGATAAGGGGGACAGAGACAGGGCCATTTTCAGGTCTTACCAGAGAACGTAAACTGGGTTCAAGTACGACCTGTGCCTGGCCCACTCCCACTCCCCCCCTCCCCTCCCCCCCCCCAAAGCTGATCCTGCACTGGCTGTTTAGTGTCTTGTTGGAGGGTGAACCCTGGGCCCAATCTGAGGTCCTGTTTTTTTGCTTTGACATTATGGGGTATTGAGTGTAAATTGATGTGATAAAAAGAGTAATTTAAAGAATTAAGGATGCAACATTAAAGTATGTGAAAAAATAAATGCTTCTGAATGCTCTGTATACCTATCTTTTAAAATATTTTCGAGACCTGCTCCTGGAATTTATTAATCCGTTTGGTATGTGTGTGTGTGTGTGTGTGTGTGTGTGTGTGTGTGTATATATATATATATATATATATATATATATATATATATATATATATATATATATATATATATATATTTCTATAAATGTACAATATACTATTTTATGTGTTCGCTCCCCCAATAAATACATATAGACTGGAATGAGTTGATAAAAAGATCATTCTAGATTTGGACCTGGATTGTGTGTGTGTTGCTTGGTCATTATTGAACCGTAAAATCAGCATTAGTCTAAACGCCCTAGGCAATTTAATCACGGCAGGCTTAGCAGTCGTTCTGGAAACTGCACGTAAAAAAAATAAAAAATCCATTATCACTTCGTAATAGTGAGAGAAGCAATACAGCCATCCATCTGAACACAGAGTTGCCAAAGTTTGAGTCCCCTGTCCTAGAATGGCCGTGTTGCCTCACAGAATGATTAATAACTCGGTGTAATCGGCTGTGTACAGTTTTCTTCCTTGTTGATTCCTTCTTGGTCCATCCATTCACAGAACATTTGTGGTATGTGAAATTAAATAGTTATTAATATAAACTTCTTAGAAATACAGCATGCATTGCTATGTGTATATCAATCTGATGGTTGTAGAAGAAAAGAATCCAACCAATTCGTTTTTTTAAGGGGCTTTATTTAGTATAAGTAAATATCTAATGGTATTTCTAGATATTTTTGCTCATAGCAATATCATCCATACAACGGCAGAAGATATTCTCTGCCCTGGTCAGTGCTGCAGTTTACGTCTGTCTGTACTTAATTAATCCCTCAAGGACACATGACATGTGTGACATGCCATGATTCCCTTTTATTCCAGAAGTTTGGTCATTAAGGGGTTAAATAATTATAGTAAAAGGGTGTAATTCAGGCTAATAGATCTGTTAGATCAGGTAAGATGGGCTAAAACATTTTACATTCTTTTACTGTTAAGTTATTTTTCACAGTATAGTGCAGTATTATTCGTGCATATTTTAATTGGCAATACTTTTTAACAAATGTTGCAAAATAGCCTTATGTTTGGAACTTTAGAATATATACATTTTGAATAAAAAAAAATTTCTTCAAACTGTATCCGATAACTGCCTCATCCAGACCTGCTGTTTGAAAATGTAATTGTTCTCTGTTCGAAATTGTGCATTAATTGTTTCAAGTGGATTTTTTTTTCCTACTGTGCTGCAATCTGTTTTTTTACTGTGAAACCTGAATAAGTGTAGAAATGTAATATCCGTTGTTCTTGATTTATTGGCATATTTTGTGTATCAACCAAAATTTTCTTGTGTGACTCATGGACTTTGATTTGGAAACTTCACACAGGAAGGTAGATTGCCTTACCCTTAATATGAGAGAGCAAAAAAACATATGCAAAATATATAACACAATCCAAATCCCATACACAAGACTGGACTAATTACACCCTGTAAATACATACATTTATTGCATAGCAATCCATTGCCAATGTTTCAGTCCTTATCAATAATTTTTTGTGAGAAAAGTCATTATACAGAATATAAATAAGACGATTAAACAAAGTCCGTGCGTGCGCTTTCCTACATCCTTTTTTTTTTTTTTTAAATCAAAAACAGCCAGTTGATATCAATAATAACTACAAGTCCATATTCATTTCTGTTTCATGCCTAAATAAAGCTTATAACCTAAGAGTGTCTGCCAGACATTCTAGGAATTGTAATTCGATAGGACCTGATAATCAGACTTTGGAGGCGTCTAGATCCAGTGGAAATTTGCGATGGATTTAAAATAAATTTTAATTATGAAAACCTTTCAAGTAAACAACCATGAAATGTTACCTAGAGGTATTTAAAGGTATTTGAACAATGTATTTGTGCCTTTGAATAGCCATGTCTCCAATGCCTTTTATGCATTTGTCAGTTCTTTTAGAAATGCAGCTCCTTATACAGAACTGTACTCTGTGTGCATGTTTTGTTAATGTAATCCGCCTTGAGGTCATTTAAAACTCAATAACCCTTTTAAAGGACAGGTGTAAAAAGGTAATGATTTAAACAGTTACTATAATCCTTTTGAGAGAGGGGACCTTTCTGTTGTAATATGCCATATTAGGTACTGTAGAGAAGGTTCTCCCTCTCAATTCGTAGTAAAATTTATAAATAAATTTGCCTGTCTGCTCAGCTCCTTCGCGCGCCGCAGAGTGAGGCTGGGAGCCGGAATATGACGTCATATTCCGACTCTCAGCCTCACTCTACGGCGCGCGAGGGAGCTGAGCAGACAGCTCAGAGGAAGTGCTCCCTCGCCAGCGCCGCCCGCCAGCCCAGTATGTCAGTTAGCCGCAAGGCTAACAAGGCATTTGCCCAAGGCATTTGGGGGCGGCTTTTTTTTGCCGCCCCCTGGAAAATGCCGCCCAAGGCAAATGCCTTATTTGCCTCGTGGCTAAAACGTCCCTGGTCACAGGGCCCGTGTGCGGTTCAATTACAGGCTTCTCCTAGAAAAGTCTGATTGGACCTTTTTGCCGGCTCAGAGCGCACGTGTCCATCCCTGGCTGGCAAGGGGGAAAAATGGAGTGGGGAAGCGCCTACAGGCAGGGAGGGGAGAGCTAGCTGCCCCTTGCAGGCAGAGCACCTGCAAGGGGAAGATGTTCAAGTCTGTCAATGTGCTTTGTGTGCTTAGACTTATTTTATGCACAGAATTGACATTGCCAGCACAGAACAGATTTCCATGCTGTCAAGTCCATGTGCGGCAGGACGAGGGTGGAGGGTGCAACTATCTCCCAGCATACAATTAAAAATATCTTAGTATGTGCAGTGTTTCAAGCTGAAACACTCCACATTCTGACTCCTACCACCATGACCACTTCAAATCACTGAACTGGTCATGGAGGTTGGAGTAACCCTTTAAGAAGGAGACATACTGCAGTTAGTGCACGTGTTTGAATCATTCCAAATGCACAACATTTAATTAGTTGGTGTATGACATGTAAAGGAAGCTTGCCACAACAACTTGCATAATAAGTTTAAACTATTTAACCTGGAACGATCTATTCAGTTATGTCCTGAAGTTTAGAGAATTTTTAGAGTGGGAATTCTGAACCCTGGTCCAAGCACATGTAAAACAAACTCGTTTTTCTGGCACTATAGCTTCCCCCATCCGTCAAGCACGCTCTCCCCCCTCCCCCTCCAGTGGTGCAGAAGGGGTTAAAAAAACTTTACTTACCTGGGTCCAGCGCCATTGGCACTGGCTTGGGTCCACCTTCTAGTGGCTGTCTGGTAGACAGCAACTAGAGGAGGAGATAACCCAAGCAGGTAATTATTGAAGTTTATTAAAAAACTGCAATAATTACATGCTTAGTGTTAAGGGTGATGAGACACTGCACCCAGACCACTTCAATGAGCTGAAGTGGCCTGGGTGCCTATAGTGTCCCTTTATTGTTTGTGAATGCACAGGAAGCTGTAAACTCTACAATATCTACATCTACTATTATCTGCTTGTTTACACACATACTAGCAGTGTTCATTATGTTTATCCTGAGTTCTGGAGAAGCAAGGCACTACAAGAATCATTTGGTACCAAGTCAGGTTATTCCAATTTGTTCAGGTATTTCAAGCAGCTTTGCCATTAAGATAAGAATTATTGTTTTTGTTTGTTTGTTTGTTTTTCTTCTATGTACGATTTTATGTAGTTTGGGAATCAATGGTATTCAAAACACTTGAGACATTTTTTTATGAAAATAGAGGGAATTATGTTTGTAGTTCTACATGCTGATAAGAATGATTCAATTGTTTTGAGATCAGTGTTAAGTAGAATACTTTTGCAGTGTCTGGCGTTGATTGCTTGTGTTGTTACCTGTGTAACCAGAGTATCCATTCTCTCCTTTTAGTTTGATAATTGTGTTCGGACCCACATAACGAAGAGCGATGCCCACGGAAAGTGGAAGCTGGGCATCTGCCAGGCAGACAAAGCAGAAACGTAAATCACACAGTCTCTCCATCAAGCGGACGAACAGCTCAGAGCAAGATCGTTCAGGTCTGCAGAGAGACATGCTGGAAGGACAGGTAAGCAGACCTCTCCTCTTCCATATTTCTTGCAAATAGTAGAGTTATGTTGATAGAACACAAATAAACCTTGCTGTACCAAGGAACCTACTGATAGCATGGATCCAAAGATCTTCAACTTTCTTAAGACCAAAAGTATACAGGTAGGATGTGTCTGGTACGACATGGCATTTCCCTGGAAAAGATGTAACCTACAGACCAGTCAATAAGTTGCCATGTCTACAAACAGGTTTCTAGGTACACGCAATGCAGTCATGCTAAATTTATCAAACATGGGAACGGCTTAGAAACGTTTTACATCTTTTTTGTGATTCTGGTGTTTTAGAATTGTTCCTATACAGGTACACAAGTTATATAATTTACTATTGTGTTTGTTTTAAATGGGGTGTGGGGGGTGTGTGTGTTTGCAAATACTTCTATGGAAGTCCTGACTCACATGCACTTCCACCATACATGTAACATGCAGCCTATATTCTATAACATCCCCAACACACGTCAGGAATTTGTGGCATCCTAGCATGTAATGACTGAGGTGTTCGATACCAGTGTGTGAACACCTTGTATTACATCTCCTGGAGTTGTCAGCACTACATGGGTCAAAATCATTATCTTGCCCCAGTCTGTCTCCTCCAATGTGATTACCTCCTCCCACTTGCACACACGAATGTGACATGGGGTATGTATATTACAGCGATGCATCTCTGTGGGAGGGTCTCTGTGTCACATAGTGTCTCAAATGGGGTTAGCTCACGTAGTGTTGTGCCTGTACCGGCAGACCTGCCTCTGAAGGAGGGTGTGCAGAAAGGTCTCCTGACCCTCCGGAAAAAGCCTGTGTTGGAGTTTTACTTTCCCAATTCCCACCAACACATGTTTCACTCTAGGGTGCATGATCGCCATGACCAATGGGTTCAGCCTGGAGAAATCCTGATGTGATGGGTGCAGAACAGCACCTTGCAGGACTCATATATGTGGTTAAACAGTGTTAAAAGACCAGGGAATTTCAAGCACCATAATCGCTTCAGTAAGTTGTTATGGTTCTTGGAGTGTCCCTTTAAAACAATGTTTTGTTTTTTCTTGTTAACCATGTATAGATAGATAGATATTAGTTTGTAAAATTTTATTTCTTGATTGTTATATTTTATTTAACGTGATACCTCTTAATGTAAAGTTATAGTATATTTGTAAACATTAGAGAACCTGTGCGTGGCTGTCCGTATCTCTGTAGAGATTTGTAGTGTGTGTAAGTCAGACATCAAGGAAAAATCTCTGCAGAGCAGTGACAGAAATTGAGAGTAACTTTTTCAATGAGAGGAAGCAGATGTCACATGAGTGAACGGTCAGATCAAAGATTAAAATATATTCCTATTTAAACTTTCATCAGCCCTCCTCCATGATGGCTACAGCAATGGGTAGCCGTTTATTTACATGTCTGCGGATGGTGGCCATTGTGGCTTTGTTTTTTTATTTTCTGTATAAAGCTAGCTTTACTATATATCATTTAAGTATGGCATTTTGTGGACATTAGCCACCACCCTAAATATAGATAAAATTGTTTTTTTTTTTTGGTTTGTTTGTTTTTTAATCAAATATTCGCTTGTATTCTGTATTAACGTGTACCCTTTAATGACATCCAGGTTGCGTCCACTGAAATACCTTTCTGTAAGCCGTGTCAGACTAAGACCCACTTGTTTCCTTCTATTGTCAGATGAATAAGTAAAACAGATTATGCTTGTGGATATTTACTTGCGCATTTTATTGCCTTAAAGGCATTTGGCTTTATTACCGTCTCCTTAAGTTGCATAATTATAAATAACAACAAATGAAACTTCCTTCTGCAATGTAAGCAATAAAAACGGTACAGGAAGGAGGATGACTCCTGTTGTAATGATTTACTTACTGTGATATTTTGTAATTCGTTCCGTGTATGGTTGGATTTTTATGCATTTATTGCGGTTTAGATCCATTAATATATCTGGTAATATTAATATTTTTACTGATATGTTCGACATTGCCTTTAGTTAGAGAAGAAAAGCTTTCGAATTGTATCCCTCCCAAGCATCCCTGTTTAGAAAGAGCAGTTACATTTTTAGGCCAAATTCCCACTGACCGTCTGTTCTTTCCCACTGTCCCTCTTTCCTAGGAAACACACGTGTGGAGTCTTTAGATATTTAGTTTTTTTTAAATAAACCAATTTACTATAATTTTAAAGTGCTTGTTCCAGAGATAGACCTGAAAACGTCAAAGCCCTTGCCAAGGTCACTGGACACTGACAGGGCTATTTGCTGAACTCTGAATTTTGACACATTAAATCTGAATGGAATAACAGAGGCAAAAATAGCTCATTTAAAAAAATAATCTATCTCTGCTATAGTTATAACGGCTATTTTTGCCATTTGGATTTATTTTGCAAAAATTCCAAATTTTATGAACTACCCTGGCGGTCTTACTCACTGTGGTAATCCCTTTGTCCTAGTGTGTGTGTTTGGTGTGTGCTGACTGTATGCCATGTGAGTGCTGACTGAGCTTCCTTCATGTTTGCTCGTTGTAATTTTTGTGTAGTATGTGCTTGCTGTATGTGGTGTGTGCAGGCTTTATGGGATGTGTTGTGATGTGTGCGGTGGTGGTGGTCTGTTTATCCCAACTCCTGCTTGGTTCTCTGCTTTATATTCTCTGTAAGATTCTATTATTTTTTTTTAGTTTATTTTTAAGCAATTTCTGTTACTAAGTTTTGTAAATTTATATTTAGAATTGATATTTTAGAGCAATTCAGTAGGAACACATAGTAATGTTCAGTAAAGGACACAGTGAAGATTAATTAGCTAACAATGTCAGCACATTCTTCATTACCCTACATGTATCTCTATTACTGTTTTTATTCTCAGTATGCACCTGGGCACTCTCACATTGCGGGATGCTTATTTTGTGCATAATTCCATTTTTTATCCTTTGTTTTCAAATTGTCAGTGGAGGTAGGTGAGAGGTGAATACCCTAATGATTTGTTAAAGGACCACTATAGGCACCCAGACCACTTCAGCTCAATGAAGTGGTCTGGGTGCCAGGTCCCTCTCGTTTTAACCCTGCAGCTGAAAACATAGCAGTTTCAGAGAAACTGCAGTGTTTCACTGAGGGTTAATCCTCAATGTCTCACTGACAGCTGCTAGAGGCGCTTCCATGATTTTCACTGTGAAAATCACAGTGAGAAGACGCTGGACGTCCATAGGAAAGCATTGAGCATTGAGTAATGCTTTCCTATGGACGGTTTGAAAGCGCGCACATTCAAATCTGACGTCGGCAGGGGCAGGAGAGGTTACTAGCGCCGAGGGTTTTAACTCCTTCAGCCCAGCGGGTGGGGGGAACCTAATGACCCTATAGTGCCAGGAAAACAAGTTAGTTTTCCTGGCACTATAGTGATCCTTTAAAATGTTTAATTCAAAATGTCTTTACCAACTGATGAACAGTTTAACCCCTTAAGGACACATGACATGTCATGATTCCCTTTTATTCCAGAAGTTTGGTCCTTAAGGGGTTAAAGGGATACTTAAGTGCCAGGAATACCAAGCTGTATTCCTAGCACCATAGCTCACTCTGCCTCCCCCCTCCCTTGCACCCCCTGCCCAGGTGAATAAATGGTTAAAAACCCTTTTATGTAATCACCTTTTTCCAGCGTCGATGTCCCTCGGTGCAGCGTTCAGGCTCCGCCCCCTCCGACAACACGTGATGTGCAGGCGCTAATGCGCATGCACAGCAAATGTATGCTTTAGACCTCTCCATAGGAATCAATTGAATCAATGCTTTCCTATGGGGAAAAATCTGACCAAAGGTCCGTTGCGATTCAGGAAGCGCTGCCAGTGGATTTCTGATAGACAGCCACTGTGGGCAGACTTAGTGCTGCATTGTAAACATTGCTGTTTCTCTGGAACTGAAATCTTTTATTTTGCAGCACTAGGTGCAAAAGGGACATTGCACCCAGACCACTTTAATGAGCTGAAGTGGTCTGGGTGCCTATAGTGTCCCTTTAAAATAATAGACATAGATTATGTGTATAGATCAGTTTGATAGTGATCAATATAAACCATTTTTGATAAGGGGTTTTCTGGAAATCGTGTGTGTGTGTGTGTGTGTGTGTGTGTGTGTGTGTGTGTGTGTGTGTGTGTGTGTGTGTGTGTGTGTGTGTGTGTGTGTGTGTGTGTGTGTGTGTGTGTGTGTGTGTGTGTGTGTGTGTGTGTGTGTGTGTGTGTGTGTGTGTGTGTGTGTGTGTGTGTGTGTGTGTGTGTGTGTGTGTGTGTGTGTGTGTGTGTGTGTGTGTGTGTGTGTGTGTTTCAAGAGCTTTATATTAAAATTTTATTTTTTTTCTTCTTTTCATATCGTTTGTAGCAACAAATAGACCAAACTTGGCAAGTAGCAAAAACAGCTGATTTGTTTTCCCTAAGCCACCAGTTTAAACTGTTTTCAGCTCTCTGCAATGTACTGTTTAGTAAAGCATCCCTTTAGTTTTCTGTTTTTTTTTGTCTTTATATTTCTGATTTCGCAAGCCCTTTACTTTCTCAATGTAAGATTCCACCATCACAACTGTTATTGATGTGAGCATTGAGAGATTATCTCCCTTGATCCGAGGCTTGCAAGCTGTCGCTGCTGTTTTCACGAAAGCTGTTGCACTTTTCCTTTTCTTGCGGGTATGCAAGGAATGGATAGCACATTAGATCTCCCTGTCTGACTGATCCTGTCCATTTTTAGTAGAAGTGCAGTTTGGAAAAATATGCTGAACAGCTGCCCACAAATGTGTTTCAAATCTACACTTTCCTCATGATTGGCAAGTATTTATAATCTGTTCGAATCACCATTTTCTAAATGCTTCTAAAAGTGACAGTGGAGTCTGTTATTGGAGTAGATTATTATTATTATTATTATTATCATTATCATTATCATCATCATCATCAAAACTTGTATAGCGCCAACATATTCTGAAGTGCTTTATAATTATAGAATGCAGATATTTGACAAGTAATTAATATACAAAAAAATAAAAGACAAGCGGTGTAGAAGGGCATGCTCAAACGAGCCAAACTAAATGCCCGATTTGCTTTTGCGTATTTGGCTTGTTGACTTAAGGCTCTATTCTCCTGCATTCAGTTGTTACAATTCCTCTGTGGTTAAATATGACACACACAATCAATCAATCAGGACTGGCCTGTAAGCAAAGCTGCTAAAGAAGAGAAAACCAACATATAATCTTCCCTTAGGTCTTTTAGTGACAGGCCTGGCAGATGATCTCCCAGTCTACTTCTGCAATTCAGCTGTACCAAGGAGGACATACATTTTAGGAAGACCAAAAATACCAGCAGCTATAACAAAACCTGTAGAAACCACACAGTCTCACCCTGTGCTACCCACTAGAGAGCGCTTGCTTGTCATTACACACTACGATCCCAAATGTTAACGTCATGTTTGCTAAGCAAGCCACGTGACCAGTGCAGACAACTAGACTGAAAATCCATGGAACGCCATGAAACGGCGATTCATTTTGGAATGCAGTTGTAACAACCCATCTTAAGCTTGAGGCTAAAAAAGCAAACAAGAGAGACTGCCACAGACCGTTACAATTGCTACAATAGGCTATTTAGCAAATTTTTAACTACCCCTCTTTGAGTGCCCATGAATCTTCTTATTTACAACCTCCCTGTGCCACCTGCTCTTGGATGTTTTTAGCTGCATAGTTTGGGTTCCCTGGGTTATTAGCAATAACTCAGTGAACCCAATTTAGTTGCAGTTTCGCCGTTTGTAAAAAGGTGTATTAGCCACGTTTTGCTAATTTCAACAGACAAAAGGAAGTGTAAATTTAGATGGAATACATAATAAATACATTTGCCGTTACCCAATGGGTTTAAAACAGTCGAAATATTGACATCCAAATGCATTTGTTGAATTGGTCTGGGTGCAGTGACCTTGTCCTCTTAACCCTGCAGTCTACAACATTGAAGTTTTAGAGGAACTGCAATGTTTGCATTGCAGGATTAAGGCTGCCTCTAGATTAAACTCTGACACGACGATGGACGTCCGCACACTCTGACAGAGGACATCCAGCAAACCCCCATGGCAAATCATTGATTCAATGCTTTCCTATAAGAGAGATCTAATGTACATGATGCGCTCACCGTACATTTGCATTAGGTCATATCTATCAACTGATGGGGCTGGAATCCGATAAGTGGTTTTTCCAACCCTTTCATGGACGGTGGTTACGGGGGCAGAGGGACACATTAGTGTTCCTTTTAAGCACTTTTTTTCCTCTTTATGTATGCATGTATGAGGGTCAGTGTGTGTTTATGCATGTTTACGGATTGTTTGTATGCATTAGCATATGGTGGCTGTGTGGGTGTGTTTAGGCATCTGCATATACATTCAACCAGTACTAAATTTGCAGAGAGAGTCCTATATTTTGTGGTACTGTTTTAGCAAATACAGGTCCTGGGTGCCTGTGCCACATATTGAGATCTGCCTGCAGATTTCAAAATGCAGAACGGACAGGGCACTAGGATCACGCACAAACCCGCCCCCTTGACAGGTGTATATTCCCTTTTTGCCAAGATGGCCCACCCCTTTTGAAGACTGGTAAACATGACCTGGAAGTTTACAGGCAGGGCATATATTTAACCATGAATTTAAAATTTACTGTAAGATGTTTCTGTAGCCATTAGCAAGTCTATCACCCCAATCGAGAATTTAGGAAATAAAAGGTTTCAAAAATACTTGGTAGATGAGTGATTGTTAAACACAATTAAATTGTTAAAGGAATACTATAAGTACAAGGAATACAAAGCTGTAATACAAAGCTGTATAACTTACTCTGCCTCCCCCCATCCCTCGCACCCCCTCACCAGCGTGAATAAAGGGTTAGAAACCCTTTATTTACTTACCTGATCCCATAGTGACCCAGTGTACAACACTGCGTAAAATGTTGGAAAATTGACTGTTAAACCATTTAGTGCTTGTAACGAAATAACAGTGGAAAGAGCTAGGAGCTGGTATGTTTCTCTATAATGCAACTGACTGTATCAGTGAAGTATGTCTGAATATGACAAACCAGGCATATGTTTAACCCCTTAAGGACCAAACTTCTGGTATAAAAGGGAATCATGACATGTCACACATGTCATGTGTCCTTAAGGGGTTAAGGGAACACTATTAGGTCAGGAACACAACCATGTATTCCTGACCCTATAATGTTTATCCCACCATTTAGGTGGCTTGCCCCCTTAAAAGCAATTTAAACTCACCTTATTTCCAGCACTGCGTGGGTCTGCTGGCGCTAGCTCCGCCCCCTTGGTGACATGGGGAAAGCATTGGATTGGCTAAAATCAACAAGGGGACGGGGCCAAACACCGTTTTGGTCAATCAGCACCTCCTCATAGAGATGCATTGAATCAATGCATCTGTATGAGGAAAATTCAGCGTTTCCATGCAGAGCATGGAGATGCTGAATGGCACTGCTGCATACTGTGCAGCACTGACCCAGGAGACGCCTCCAATGGCCATCTGAGGAGTGTCCCTAGGGGCAATGTAAACACTGCTTTTTCTCTGAAAAGGCAGTGTCTACATGAAAATGCCTGCAGGCAATGATTATATTCACCAAAACAACTACATTAAGCTATAGTTGTTCTGGTGACTATAGTGTCTCCTTAAACATTTTTTAATTTTTTATTATTTAGGTACATTTTTGTAGCATGATGATCCTCAAAATTAATTTTACTCATCATAAAATAATGATCCCTTCTGTGTGCTTCAACACTTCTGGCCATCTCCAATAGATTTTTATTTTTCAGATTCTAATTATTTTGGCTTGCCTCTCTTTCTTTCCATCTTATGTTTCTAACAACATTTTTGAAGCTAGTACGCGCAATCTTTAAGATTTGATTCTGGCCACAAAATCATGATTTATTAAAGAGGAAAGATCGCTTCCTCTGGCAGAATAAGATGTTCTAAAACACAATGTAATCTGCATGAAAGTAAGCTCTGAGTATGTCTGATTATCCATTTATTGCTAGGGAATAATACATAGAATCCTATTATGGTAAGTTCTGAATAGACTTGTGCATAGTGAGACATTTCAGTTCTGCCCAATAAGTTTTTCCAAAAATTCAGTCCTATGAATAATAAGAGCAAACGAAAATATTGCAACAACCTAATGGCGAACATCCAGGGCATCGGGAGAAGAGGTCTGCAATTAGCCATGAAATTGTTGTGGATTTAAGTCTTATACTTCCCTCTGGTCTTCTCACCCCTGAAATGCAGCAGTAATGTTTATTGGTTTGAGGGAATGAGGAATTGTGAAAGGTGACAGTGTCCTTTAACAAAAACAAAAAGTTTTTATCAAAAATATTTAGTTTTCTTTCTTCAGTAAGGATGAACCAGATCTGTAACCAAAACTGTTGTACATTTTTTTTTTTTTTTTTTAAAGACCAATTATTTATCACTTTCCTTTTTCGACCGCACTGCTAAGCCATTTCCCATCAGTTATTAGCGGCCGTGGATATTCAGGGATAAAGGAAATGGTTGCAAGTCTTATGGTAACTTCCATTTCCTGGTCCAATTCCATAACAGACTTCCCCAAGGACCATTACTTCTTAGCACTAAACTAGCATTGTACATTTTGTGTTACTGCTGGAAGTTTTTCTGGAGGGAAGAGGCCTTCATTTTAATTTTAATACGTTTTAAAAGTTGAGAAATGGTCCCTGTGTTAAATTTTGTAGCAGAAGTTCAGTGAGGTTATAAATTATAATCTAGACCATGGGTCGTCAACCTGGTCCCTCCCGCCCACTAGTGGGCGTTTCAGGATTCCAGGTGGGCGGTAGGGATTTTCTAATTTTGAGAGGCCGGGCGGGTGCGAGCCGGCGGGGTACCCCTGCGACCGGGTACCGCCATCACCATTTGCGGCCCCGGCCTGCGCGGCAAACCGCCGGGGCTGCATATGGAGGGTTCCATCGGGTGGCCCATGCTGTCAGGGCCAACCGATGGATGTGGATTGTAAGGGGGCCCGGTCAGCGCTGGGCGTTTTAACAGTGCGACCGGGCCCCCTGTGATTACATCACCGAGCTGGGAGGAAGTGACTGCACGTCACTCCTCCCAGCTAACACAGACCGCGCGGGAGGAAGGAGGAGGGAGTCAGAGTGGGAACTCTGACTCCCATCCACCTGAGCCACCACTGGACCCCAGGGAAAGTCACCCTCCTTCACCTAAAAGATAGGAAACAGGAGGGTGACTAAAATATTTTGTGTGTGTTTGTTTGTGTGTGTGTGTGTGTGTCTGTCTCTGTCTGTGTGTGTGTCTGTCTCTGTCTGTGTGTGTGTGTCTGTCTCTGTCTGTGTGTGTCTGTCTCTGTCTGTGTGTGTCTGTCTCTGTCTGTGTGTCTGTCTCTGTCTGTGTGTCTGTCTCTGTCTGTGTGTCTGTCTCTGTCTGTGTGTCTGTCTCTGTCTGTGTGTCTGTCTGTGTGTCTGTCTCTGTCTGTCTCTGTCTGTGTGTGTCTGTGTCTGTCTGTCTGTGTGTCTGTCTGTCTGTGTGTCTGTCTGTCTGTGTGTCTGTCTGTCTGTCTGTGTGTCTGTCTGTGTGTCTGTCTGTGTGTCTGTCTGTGTGTCTGTCTGTGTGTCTGTCTGTGTGTCTGTCTGTGTGTCTGTGTGTCTGTCTGTCTGTGTGTCTGTCTGTCTGTGTGTCTGTCTGTCTGTGTGTCTGTCTGTCTGTGTGTCTGTCTGTCTGTGTGTCTGTCTGTCTGTGTGTCTGTCTGTCTGTCTGTGTGTCTGTGTGTCTGTGTGTCTGTGTGTCTGTGTGTCTGTGTGTCTGTGTGTCTGTCTGTCTGTCTGTCTGTCTGTCTGTCTGTCTGTCTGTCTGTCTGTCTGTCTGTCTGTGTGTCTGTCTGTCTGTCTGTGTGTCTCGGTCTCTGTCTCTGTCTCTGTCTCTGTCTCTGTCTCTGTCTCTGGTGTGTGTATGTATGTGGGCTATAGTAAGTGGGATACCTAGCTCAGCCTTCCTACTGGGCATTGCTATAAGGAAGGTTACAAAAAATTTAGAAAAAAAAAAGGTGGGGAGGGGAATTGAGGAGGGAGAGGAGGGGAGCTGACGCACAGTTGAGAAATCATATTATGCGCAAACAGAGAAGTCGTCTGAATATCACCGAAAGAGGAGACCTTCGTTTGTTCCTTATGAAAATCAAACCAGATATCAAATATTTAGTCTTGCAGCATCAACCTCAAGGATCTCATTAATCACTGGTAAAGGTAATTTCAATTTACTTTATTGTTTTCTCATTAAACTTTATAAAGTTAAAAACAGTATAAACATGCATTAATTGGAAATAAAACACCCTCCTTTCTAAAAAATATTCCGCACTTGCGCGAAAACTGGTGGGCGGTAAGGAAATTTTTTCAACCAAAAAGATGGATTAGTGGGCGGTAGGTAGAAAAAGGTTGACTACCACTGATCTAGACAAATGTGCAATATCATTGCCTTCTTGGCTTTTATACTCAAACGTTCTGTTGCGAGTCTGCACACAGTAAACTGAATATAAAATGCTAAATGCAGTTAACGGGTAACTCACGTCAGATTTTTAATGTCTTCTTTACTTTACATTATATTTAACAAATACTGTACATATTTGTGAACTGGATTATGGTATAATTTGCCGGGTATTTATTAAATGGTGAAAGCAACAATCCATTGACTTAAAAAAATAAATAAAAAAAATTCTCATCAATTTAGTACATATCCCGCTAATGAAAACAATGCGTGTATTTTGTTTTGCATGTTTTCTTTGTGAAACTGCCTGCAAAAGCTGCAACCTGTGGTCTGCAGCCTTTGCAAGACCCTCCCCTCTTTCAGTCTGTGTTGGGGGAATGCACCAATTAAAGGCTTCTTAATGAGAAGTGTTTGTGCTGGAGCTATGAGTGCATCTGCATGTGATTGCAGCTTTCTAATGCTTCTCAATGAGCTGTAATATACTGTCCCTCCATTCAGTGTTAAACCGCAAGAGCAGTTTTACAATAAATAAGGTGTGCCTGGCCACCCACAGTCCGGCCCCTTTTGGAGGTGTGGCTAAGGCAGAGATTACACATTTCCTTGTAGTCATACGCATTCATAGCGTCCGTTGGAGCTCTGATAGGCTAAAGGCAGTCAGCTGACACTCTCAGACAATCACAGCTGCCCAATGCTGCTCAGGCTAATACTTTCTCATTAGCCAAAGCAGCACAGATGTGATGGGCTGCTGGAGACTCGTGTAGCATTAAAACATAAAAAAAAGTTTATTGCTGAATGAAATAACGGTACCAGGGCACTCCAGACACTAAAACCAGTTTAATGAGATGAAGCAGACACAATGACTACAGTGTCCCTTTAACAAAGACAGCAACACCAGTCTTTGGCTGCTCCTTATACACTAGCATCACACATGCACAGTTCTGCCATTTACATTGATGGAATAAAAATGGTGATATATCCATAGCTGCCGACATGGATAAATGAACGAGCACATCAAGGTGCAAGTGTACAGGATTTCCTTTCTTACATCAGACTCCTTCTCACCCTTCAGAATGTTGGCTGCTGATTGAGAATTCACTTATTCAAGGGAAGTCTATCAGCACTTTCTAGGATGTAAATTGAACCATTAAAACCCTATCAGCTGCAAGCTATCACAGGAATCTCGTCACATATTAATTCAATGCAGCGTTGATTGTATGCAAACCTGACTTACCGGTATGTTGCAAATTTTCACACTCTATTATCAAGAACCCACACACAGCGGGCAGGGCCGCTATGCTGTTTTATGTTCGGTTGTACTCTAGTCTCTAAGAGGTAGCAGGTTCTTCATGATTTGTACAAGGAATGCTAACTAAACCAACATTATTCTGTCTTAATGGAAAGCTCCTGCAAATTTTACACACACATATATATATATATATATATATATATATTTATGTCCATTTCCAATATATGAGAATTATATGGGATATTTTTTTAGAGAACACTCCCAGCCCTCATCCCTCCCCCTCTCAATACTGTGTAAATGATTTAAAACTCCGCAGCAAGCACATTTCCATCCATATTTCTCAGTCATTAACCGAAACAAGTCACAGCTTTTAAAATCTGCGAAAAGAGCGTGGGTGTCCACATCAAAGAATCTTATACCTTGGACACACAGTGTATCAGTGATGGCTAATGTGACAGTTCTCCGGCTGTTATATAATTATATTTATGATGTAGGCTATAAGCATCATGGGAGTTGTAGTTCCAGAAGACTAACTACTCTGTTTTATTCTCACAGAAACGCTATCCACTGCTGCTGTGTTTGGAGAAAACTTTAGTCTTATCATAAAACACACCTAACTGAAATAGATTTCTTCCTTATTGTTTGGAAACCTTGAACAGAAGTACACTGACCCATACCTCCCAAGTGTCCCTATTTAGGAGGGACATTCCCTATGTTGGGCTCAAATCACACCTGTCCCTCTTATTTCCTAATGTCCCTCTTTTCATAGCAGCCCCATATTGTTGTGTATGAATCCATAACAGATCCACAGCAACAATACCCGCAGTAATTGGTGTCTTTAAAGTACAATAAAGGTGAAACAGAATTCGGTCATTACCCTTGTTCTAAGTTAAATTTTAGTTGCATAAATTGTAATTGGAAAGTCACCCTAAATTTCTCAAAACAGCCCTGTACTGACCACTTCCCCAATCACACCCCTACTATTTAAGGGTCTCTCTTTATCCGTTTCAAATGTTGGGAGATATGCTGAATGCATGCTATGAGACGCCAATTGCTTTACACACTTGTTTACTTTGGCAATGGTGAGCTTTGTTAAAACTGCACGTCCTTTTAATATGTACGCTGGAAATCCAAACATGGCAGTTACTTAGAAGCGGTAACTGTGGAGGTTGCATTACAAGATGGGCCTTTTGAAAGAGGCACTTTGTTTTATATGTGTGTAACGTTTATTCCTGTTCTCCTAATACTGCATGGAAGCAGTGAATTGTGGGGAATTCAATTTAAATAGTAAACTAACAATTTGTGTTCCTCCCCTTCCTACAAACTATGCCCCTTTAAGGATAACACATCTCTGTGTGGGTCTAGATTTTTAGGAGGAGGGAGAATATTAATCTCTTATGTCTGAATGTTGTGATTTCTTCAGAGTAGATTTAAGAATCTAACTGTGTGTCTCTCCTGTCTTATAGTAGTGTTTATTTGCCAATAACTCTGCTGAGAGCACTGTTTAAAGGGCCACACCAGCCTGGTAATCACTGACTGTGGTCAGAATCCCTATACAACTGATTTTACATAAGAGAGCAGTTGAAGCTTTTGGAGCGTTGCACGGCATTGTCCTCCCTTCCTGCTTCTGAAAAAGGTTAACATGTTCGTTGCAAGTTGGAGTTTCTGCTTTTTTTTGCCTCTAAGCAGTTATAAAATTGCAACCACGTGCAGATAGCATTGAACATAAAATGTACACATCATGCTGCTACGAAATTCATCTTCCGTGCGTAACGTTTAACCATAAATAACTCCATTACAGATCCCACTACAGCCACTGTTATTTCGTAAAGTGCTTTGAGTCTCACAGGGAGAAAAGCGCTATAAAAATCACAAGTTATTCTTATTATATATTCTGTTCTGGTGCTCATAAGGGTAAAATGTATTATTATTATTATTGGGGGGGAGAGGCGGGGAACGTGGAATTGCTTGAAGGATATTTTAGGATAATAACCTTAGGCAGCATAAAGGTGTGTCCTTGATAAATTCATATTTCCACAAATTATTTCCTCTAGTTATCCCTTTCATCAACTCTACTGCATGGTGACCCCTAGTTTCCCAAAAATAAGAAATGTTCTCGCTAGGTGCATATGATTTTAAAGAAGGTAAAATATATCTGCTACGGTTTTAACAACAATGCTGGCAGTTGGTCAGATCCAGTTAATAGTGTCATATTTACATTAAAATAATGCTAAGTCGCCAAATACTGTGTAGTTTTGGGACGGTGTGGTCAGGGATTGTTTTTTCTTGTTTAGCTCTTGTTGTAGTGTGTTGTTTGGGGCTGGAGCATACCCATATACGTGCACCATCTGCTTTGCCATGTTTGTAGTAGTTTGTGAGACTGTACCTGGCTGCTGTTGGGGTTATCTGTATAGTGCTGAGCCCAGATGAGTGTTCCTTGCTTTGGGACAGTGTTTTTCAAATATCACAGCCTATCCGCGCATCCTAAGGTACTGTTAGAGTTGGCTGTGCTGCATGCTCTTTTTTTTTTTTCCCTTCCTTGTTTATAAATCTCCTTTATTTTTCGATAACATGTTGACGAATTCTGCAAAATGTGATATCCTTGGCTTACTCACAGTGGTGACGCACCAGTTGATCCAGCTATTATCTCAAACTGACCTTTTATTCCAGACCATATTTTTCATAGCCTCTCCTGATCCTTCTACCATTTTCTTTCTCTATTTTGCTTTCTGTCACAGTCTTCATATTTTGCCTTTAACCGAGACCAAAACCCCCCCCAACAAAACACTATTGTTCAGTCATGCTTGATATACTTTTAAATGTGCTTTTATTGACTTGTGTATGGTATTGTTCACATTTTGGATCTACTCTATATGTTATCTATACCGAAGAACAATGTTGTAAATGTTACATTGACTTCCTAATTCAACTGTTTCTAAGCCTCCATCCTATCCAATTCCAACCCTACTTCCTAACTTCAGCTCACTTAAATGTGTATATTAAACTACTTTTTATTTGTTTTATGTCACTAAGGATTCAAAGCTTCCATCGTCTGTCCGCAATACACTCATGGATCTTTTTGGGCAAATAGAAAGAGAATTTGAAAATCTGTATATTGAGAACTTAGAATGTAAGTATTTACATCAATTCTGACGATTGAACATCAATTACCTTATCATTTTAATGTTTAAATTGATCTCAGGTTCCCATTTTTCTTAGTTATTGAAATACTGTCAAAATTAAATTGTCAAAAATATTTCAGATGTATACGAGCCAGCTCCACCTTTTGCGAATGATGTCCTACATACTATGGGGGTAACAGATTTAAATTCCTGGCTAGCAGGGTTATCTTTCTAAAGTAAAGATTATTGTGACTGAGTTCAAAGTGAATTTAAAATTTTAAGTCAATGTAGCAGAACTATAGAATTTGACTTGAACAAATTTTCCAAAATGAGCTGTTTTGACGTTGCGTTTTAAATTCACTTTGAATTGACTGTGCCAACATTCACACCGACCACCATGTAAAAGCAGCATTAGATGCTCACATGTAAAGAAGTTATTTCAAAGCCTGTCGTAGGCTTGTATATATTTTCTCCTTGGTTTGCAATCAACCGGCTTTTTTTTCCCAGTCCTTTACATGTTAAGGCTGCTTCAGGCGTTTAATAAATGGTAGCTGGATGGGTAGTAGCTTGTAGCTTCCTTGCCAAGCTCAAATCCTATAGCTGCCCACTTAATGGCAAGACCACCCCCTTCCTAAAGCAACTTCTATTGGAATCCGATAATGGGACCTTTAATTTTATTTTATTTTTTTTGCATGGCCATCTTTTTATTTTACTATGTTCCCACTATTTAATCCAGTTTTGTAACTCACAGTATATTACTAAGGCAGATGTTACACAGTGGAGAGCTGATCAAGCTGGGTCTAAATTCTGTGATCAATGATTAAATCCAGCTGTTTATATACAAACCTTGCATTTGTTCTCTGTAAGTCATTGCACCTTAGTATTATATAGTGTGCAATCCCTTTTATGATCTTTTATGGCACTGTGTGCTGAACAAGTTAACTTTCACTTTATGCCCTTCTCGCATTGTGTGTATATAAAGCAAGTTTTCCATTGAGTTAAATGCATTTCAGAGATTTATCTAACTTTTCCTGCACGGATGTGTTTGCACAGGGTGAAAGCATGCAGGATAATAATGCTTTATAATGCTTATTAACTTAGATAACGTCAAAAGACAACTATGATATCGAGGGTAAAGCATACAAGATCAGACTGGGAAAATATGCAGCTTATTCTAGGGCCCCATGGTACAGTAAATGTCTGCGTGGTCTTTGGTCGCTGATATCTGAATGTGTGGAATGTTACAGCCTTGCTTCTGGAATTTCTATACAATCCCTATTCAATTCATCCTCGCCCATGATGAAGCTTGCAAATGACTGCCTTGTTATTCTTTGTGTGTTGCACACACGGGTGGGTGCTATACAAAGCTGCAATAAACAGTCACACAATACTTGGTGCTGTGTTTTATATACCGTATCTATTTATATCTTTCTCGCTCCATTCTTGTTGTTTTTTTTTTCCTTCTCCAGTCACTTCATATATATTGCCTTATTTATGCAAAAGTTCCCATCCAATCCAATCCACATTTCTTCCAACCTTAAAACACTAGTATATAGAAAAGGAAAGGGGAATAAATATGTTCAGAATATTGTCCCTGAATAGAGTACACTGGTCTCTTTCCTCCTAGAATTGCCTGATTCAATATTGTTTCTGATTTAGTCTTGTTTAACAGTACTGAGTAGCATTTATTGAATGAATGGCATGCCTACACATGGCTCTGTATTCACGCAGTACAGACCCACCACGCTCTGTCACAGTGATCTAACTCCACACAGAGAAACACTTGTATTGTTTTTCGAGACTGCCCGTAAACTTTCTCTCATGCTTACTTTTAATAAAAACTGCGACACTGGTGATCGTCCCTGTAATTAATTGACCATTCCATGTTTTGCCGCAAAGTACGCCGTGAAATAGATACACTGAATGAACGCCTGGCGGTGGAAGGACAAAGCATTGATGGAGCCGAGTTAAGCAAAGGACAAATGAAAACAAAAGGTAAGAGCGACCCAGAGTATTCCACGTTTTCTAAAACTGTTTGAAGTATTTATTTATTTATTTTACACATTCTTGAAATGGGTCTTTGATAGTAAAAGGACAACAATGCAGAAAAATTGTTGTGACTTTGTTTATGCTCTCTATTGATAGATGGGTACAGGCGAGTATAGTTTATATATTAAAAAAAAAAAAAAAATTGGTCTTGTGTGTCCATGGTGAATATTTGTTCTATGGAACATTCTGGCCCACAAATGTACACACTGATAGGTGTTGAAAAAAAATCTGTAATCGTATTTTCATGTTCCGGAGTTAAGCTTGTAACCTCCTCTTTCAAAGATTGCCTGCAGCAGGGAAGACTTTAAATCTATACTTTAATTATAGAATAATAATTCACAAAATAAACATAAGTGCCAAGTAATAAGCACAGTAAAATATGATGGCAAATGGGTGAACAGCTGACTTTGTAAAAAAAAAAAAAAAACAGAATGAAGAAAAACTTCAACAATGCTCTATATTAGAATGGTCTATTGAAGCAATTTACTACATTCAGAAATAATAATGAAAACGCATCATTAAAGTGAATATAAAAATTCAAGAAAAACGATCACCAAAAATTGGAAATCCTTAAATCAGAGCATGTTTTGACATATAGTTTTAAACTCCTCTACACCTAGAGAGTTAATGATCTCTTTAATTACTGAGAAGACTATTATATTTCTTTTAATTGTCAAATCATCTGTCAGAATCCGTGGGATAAGCTTTGTATTTGGTTATTACTTATTTAGTCTCCGTGTTAGAACATTATCAGGCTTGCATAGTGTATATTAGTATAAAGACCTCTTACAACACATCTGCTCTTTTATGTGTAACGTTCGACATATTTGTGTAAAAAAAAAAAAAATTGTTGACAATGGTAAAATGAATTATACAGCTTACTGGGTGCTAACGTGCTGCCAAGGATTGGGCAGAAACAGAGTTTCTCTTTGTATACTTTTTCAATATTTTGTTATTTGCTCTCAATGTCGTGAGGTTTGTGGGGTCATGCAGTTAATATGTTTAGAATCTGTTAAATTATGTCATGGGAAAATAAACCTTAATCATAATACTAAATAACCGTGATCCGGAGGGGGTGCTTGCATTGTCCGTCCCCATTGACAGTGGATGGAACTTTGTAACATTCCCTGCATGCATTTTCATTGCATTGTCTTGTTTGTATCATTTTTCTTGTCTTCACAGCCAGCCATAGTACAAGCCAACTGTCCCAAAAACTGAAGACCACATATAAAGCCTCTACCAGCAAGGTAAACTTATCTTTTCAGTATGAACCATTTATTAATGTTCGTGTTATGTGCTGTCACTTTAATGTTTCAGCTTTAAAATATCTTCAATATCTCATACTTCGGTTCTATTACACATAGATGTTTTTAGTTTTTTATTTTTCTTCCTTGTGTTTTCTACTTAACTTGGGGACATGTGACTATACATTTTTGACTTTCTTGTATGCTAACATCCCATGTTGTTTTAACATTTGACCAGGTATTAGTAGATGGAGCTATCTTTTCCCTCCATTGCTGCGGTAAATTAAATACATGTGACAATTGTAAAAATTGTACTCACAACCAGTTGGTTAAAAATCTGTTATGTCCTTTGCAGTGCACTCTTGTCTGCCTCCAGACATACCTCCGCCACTTAGAATCCACCATCTTTTTCCCTTCTCATCGTCTCACTGAAAGGCTGTTGCATGTCATTCAGAGTAGTGTGCACATTCCCATAATACATGGCTATCATACGTGCCATAAAACCTTCCTTGCTTTATGCATTTAAAATATCAGTATGACTCAAAGAGCAGCTATGTATTGATTCTGGTAACTATGCTTATTTGCAGCGTTGTTTGCACAGCCTACTAAAAAACCTCTAACAGAAGTCATTTTGATCAAATGTTATCTTGCCAAATGGCAGAAATATATAGAGGGTTCCATGTGACAAAAATATGTTGGGGGGGAAGTTGTTAAAGAGTAATTATTTAAAATAATTGATTTTTAAGGAAATCACGCTTAGTACACTCAGCTTGTAAAAACGTGCTCCAATCTTCTGGCGTTTACTGAATTTAAATGGAAGGAAGTCTGAAATGAATATATAGTGACTTTTATATATTTTTCAGTTTCTGGTCAGGTGCATGTAGCATACTTAAAGTGTTACTTGAATCACTGTGACCACTTATATTTTTTATTCTATTTGTATTTTATCCAACTTAGCAATGTTGGCCTAAAACTTGCAGTTTCTTTATCAATTCTTCAGAAATCCAAATTTAGGGACTGAACCCCATAGAGTTCAAATCTTATACCTCCGTTTCTTCAGCCCTGTAGGTTAAGGAGATTGAAAGCATCCCTTTATTGTCTGTGTACTCAAGTTGTGGTGATGCTGCAAGAGTCTGAAAACTCATACTGGAGTGTTCACTCAGATCTGGTGTTTGGGAAACATTTTAAATAGTTTTATGCTTTTTTGTAAGTATATATAATCTCACTATGTTAGCCTTTGGGGGTGGAGGTTCAGACTCCTGGATAAGGTTTGAATTTAAGACCACTATAGGCACCCAGACCACTTCATGTCATAGACATGGCTGTATAATTATAGTCCTGCAATGTAAAACTTTGCCGTTTTGAAGATAAAGCAATGTAGATTGCAGGACCATACACACCTCTAGTGGCTGTCTTCCTGACTGTCACTAGATCGTGCTTCAGCTGCTGTAACATACTATTCTTCAATCAGTGCTTCTCATGGAGAGCATTTGATTGAAGTGTGGCGTTTTGCCTCACATGCGCCTCTAGTTCAAAATACTTCTCTTTGAGAAGCGGAAGACTGATCGAGAAGACGAGAGACCTCCGAATGCTTGCTGATGAAGAAGGATGTGGAGTGGGCAGGTGCAGTAGCAGTATCTCGGCGCTGGCAATAAGGTGAGTGAAAAATATTACTGCTACATTTTTTTAATTACAAGAATGGGGACAGAGGGCACTGTAATGCCAGGGAAGACAGTCCACAAAATCTATAATTTTTGGGATGATGACAAAGATACCTCTCTCTTATATTTTATCTCTCTTGTATCATAAAGAAAATGTTGTTGATTGCTTCCTTTGTGTGAATTCCTATAGGGTGAGATATAATTAGCTATAATTTTACAAGACCTCTAAACCTCTTGTTTTCTTGTGATTGCTGTAGTGTTCAAATTTTTCCCCAATCAAGGCAGGCCGACCCTTCCACTTCAGAGTGAGGAGCTGGGAGATATGGGGTGGAGACTCCTGGGTAACTTTTTTCTGTGTGCCAGTGTGCATGTAAGCCAGAACTTGAAAGAAAGTAATTTTGTGTCCCAGAAATGTGTGTGGTATTACTCTCTGGCATGCAAAGATTGGAGGGTCATGTCTACCAACTGTTCCCTCGGAGAGCTCTCAAAGCGACTGCTCTTTAAATATTAGCATATGAGGAAACACATTATTTTAACATTGTAGGTTTATTTTGGATGTTTGCCTATCAACCATAGAGGTTCCCTGCATTTTAGTATGCTGTAGGTATCTTTTCCCAATGCTACTCTTCCAGAGAAAAGCAGGCATTCTTCTACATACTATGACTCGCTCAGTCAATAAGTGCTGTTAATAGTTACACAGAATTTGACTTTGCTAAAGTGCAGTGATAGCTGCTGCTGCATCATTAAGACTGGAAGGACCACTCTTGCCTAGTTGGGGGCTGGCAAATGTCAAGACGGTTGACCCCTTACCAGACAATTACTCCAGGGGACTCCATAACCACCAGAGTGGGCTGTATTTGGTATGAATCTTCCCCTTTAAATAATAAACCATCCTAGCTTTATGCATTTAAAATATTTATTTAGTTACATGGTAAAACACCAGCAATGTATATTTCCAACCTTAATTCCTATACAAAGTAACACAATGCCTCCTTGCAGAGATATTCATAAATTCAATTGAATAACAAAAATGAAAGTCTTTTTTAATGTGATATATATATATATATATATATATATATATATATATTTTATATAATTCTTTCTTTTAAACAGTCCTTACTTAGTATGAAAATCTTGTAGGACACCTGAAAAACTGCTTTAAAAACTACTTCCAATTAAAGTGCAAATTGGTAAGCTGTTGTATTATTCATGTACTGGTTAATACACTGGTATTAAGATATTCATAATAATATAAATGGACCTAGATCCACAATACATGTGTGCAAGGATTAAAAGCAACACTGCAAGATGAAAGCCCATATAAATAAGGTTACATATATTAATACGGTAATATGGAGTAGTGTGATCCACAATCTGAATAGGATATATCCAGACACAATTACCGTAAACATTAGTCTCTACTTAAAGAATCCACAGTTCCAAATATTCCATTGTAAAACACGCTCAGACTGGAGACCATGAAACTATATGTATACAAGTTTGAGACCTCGCTATTTGCGGTGTATCTCTTATTACTCTGTGGACCAATGGACTCTTTAAAACTCCCCCAGCACTATGCCTAGTGGAGTAGTAGATCTATTTTGTTGCTTTGTAGCATTAATGCTTCCAATAAACAGACCATTTAAGACTTTTTAATCCGGCTCTGGTCTATCAGACACCGTGTCAGATAGATGTGCAGTGTTTGTTTTACCAGAGGTGAGGTCAGATGGTCTGACTAATTTTTTCTAAAAAAAAAATAAAAAAAAAATCAGTTTCTCAAAGATCAAGACTGCAGTAGCCGAACATGTTCAAGAGTGTCATGTTAAAAAAAAATAAAAAAAAAAAAAAAAATTGTAGAGCGCATTCTATCTAAATTGAAAGACTTGCTTTTCATACAATCATTAAATGGACATTGATCCTAATTTTCTTAAAAGGGGGATATAAACCAGTTTCTATGATTTTTTAAAAATAATATTTTCTTACAAATTCTTACTAAATATGTATGTTAAAAAATGTCTTACAACTTATTTTTTTTTCTTTCTTCATCTAGGGATATATTATACTTACAATTTAATGAGACACTATAGTCACCAAAACAACTTTAGCTAAATAAAGCAGTTTTGGTAAAAAGATCATGCCTCTGTAGTGTCACTGCTAATTTTCTGCCGTTTAGAAGTTAAATCACATTGTTTGCAGCCCTAGTTACACCTCTCTGAATGTGACTTACACAGCCTTCCTAAACACTTCCTGTAAAGAGTCACCTAATATTTACACTTCCTTTATTGCAATTTCTTTTAAATTTAGATTTTTGTTTAAATTACATCAAATACAAACCTGTTATAGTGGGTGACTTAAAGTGTAACAAGTGTCCAGATGTACAAAAAAAAAATGCATTCTGATACCCTTTTTATTTGCAAGAGGACTGACAGCTACTCTGATTGAAATTTTTATGGTAGAATATAGATTTAGTGGGGGCTTATGAGTGCCATCTACTTTTTAACCTGATATCTAATTTCATAAACTAGGTAATCTGATTTAAAAAAAATTAACATCTAGAACGCTTGTCTTCTCCTGTCAAAATACATAGAAAATCCAGATTCAAATCCCACCTGACAGATTTGCAGTGAAATAAAGTTTTGGCTTAATCATCAATACCTGGGCTGCTTTATTGAGATGTTTCAAAAGTGTCTGTAATTTGAGAACAAAATTTCAAGTGTTGAGCATTCAGGGAGAAATTCGTGTTGGTAAATAATAAACTTTTTATTGCAAAATTGGTTCTTGTACTTAACCATCATTGTGTAATTTGGTTAAATAAATTCTATGTAATACAAGCCATAAAATGTGACCAATCAGTAGCAAGCAACAGAGAAGAAACACGCGTACCATGTGCTTAATGCACAAACTCTGTGTCTTTGCACAATTAAATAAATTTTCTTTATCGGTTAGAAGTTAGTGCTTTTCCCCCCAAGATGCATCATTCTTAAAATGTCTATTTTCAAACCTACAACTTTGATGGTGAAAGTGGTTCAACAGTTGGTGTATAATCTTTCTTTGCCGATTATGTTGGGGCATTATAGCAATAATAACCAACTGACCAATACAATTTTCATTACACAAAGGCATCAGGTATATGTATCTGTTGAATTTAATGTTGGGAGATGCAAAACCTCCCCTTCTAGACCCGCCCAGGCATTCTCCAAATGCAGCTCAGTGAGAAGTCTTTGCAAGGCAGGCGTCCTGAGTAATTGCTGCCTATTCTGCCTGAGTTTAGCTCTACTGAGTTAAGCAAACCAGGAAGTAAGAGGAACAGATGTCTGCTTGAAAGTTGAGGGGGGCGTAACCAGGTTAATTTATAAAAGTGTCAATTTCTATTGAAATCCATATTTTTTTCAAAATAGAAAAATAGGACACACGCTTTTCAGCAAGCCCAAAGTGCTTTAGGGGGCCTAGAGTTTCCCATTAATGTTAAAAGGTCACACTTTATACTGATCAGTTTCCCCCTACTCAGAGATCGTTTTATGACCGTCATTTTAAAATGACAACCTTGAAGACAACAACCTTGAAGACAAGTTGAAGATGAGAAAATTGATGGCAATATTGGGAATTACTACTCTGCATAAAGTTTAGTGTAAATACCTAGAATAGGTGGAAGTGGTGATAGTTGATGCAGTAAAGTTTACAATTATTACATTGTGTATAGGGCAGCCTTAAAGTAAAATTAATTAAATGACCCATCCGATGGGAGCAAGTCCATTTTCTTTTTCTGCATACACAATCTAAAATAAAAATCACACATCTTCGCATGTGTTCCAAATGCCCAGATCAGATGTATTTTTTTTTGTCTTCACCAAACTTTCTATAAATCACTGCTTAAATGAGAAGTTCGGTAATCGTAGAGCCACACTAAGGAATTGTGGGCATTGTAGTAAAGTTGTTTGCTTTATGCTTTTAGAAAACTAACCGATAAACTCTGAATTCCAATAGTAATGGCATTATGTGCAGCTGTCATTTTGGAGTCAAACCGGTACCATTGCAGCTTGAGTGGGGAAGAGGTAGAAAGAATAAAGGGTATGCTTACAGCGCAAAACGAATTATGTTAAAGTAAAAAACCCACTCAGCGTAATCAATTGTAATTAAATATTAACATTGCGGGGTAATGGTCAATAATAAAGGATCACAAAATCATTTTTGAGAAAAGCAGCGCCATTTTCTACTTTTTTTTTTTTTTCTTTTCTTCTAAATTTTTCCAATGTGTCCAATAAAAGCAAACTGTAAGCTTGATTTAGTGGTGCTAAAATTTGATACCTAGCCGACGCCAGACAAGTTTTAAGAAACATTTGTTTCATGATGACAGTTCTTTTTATTGCTGCTCTCTGAGATGCTTGCCCAAAGGTACTTGCTATCACAGAAATAAAGCAAGATGTGAGACATTCTTAACTGGGAACAAAGTGTGCAAACTGTACTGAGGGCGAGATCTCATCACTGCAGACATGAAGTAGACACACACAATTGCTTTCACTTTATTCACTGCTACCTTTATCCTGAAAACTGCTTTGGGAGGGGAAACAGTCCTACAGCGATATAAATCCCCTCCCACCCCACAAAAAACACTCAACACTCAACACTCAAACTTGGACAGAGCAGGTAGAAACATGGTTTTAGATTACAATAACCATGAATATCCTTTTGCATAGCTTTTCATTTCTAAAGAACGCAAAAGTTTAATTTTCGCTTTGATATTTTCCTGTATCTCAGCCATGGAAAATCTCTTCTTAATAGGAATGCAGTACAAAAAAAATTAAACAAAAAAAAAAAAAAATTGAGGGATCATTTATATCTTTGGACTGAGAATTATGTGAATTCTAGTCCAAACAGCTGGAGATCGAAAGCTGGGCATAGGATTTATATAAATCCCATAAAAAAAAAAAATGTATCGGAAAATTGATGATATATTTTTAGCTATCTGTGTTTTTTTTTTCTTCACCTTATTTTCCAATTACCACCAGGGAGGGAAGTGGTGCAAGTACAAACCTTCTGGAAGAGACTTGATTCCTACTGAATGGGAGCAAGATTGCTTTGGATATAATAATTTAGAGCGCAATCTGTGAAATTAGCAGGATTATTCACTAAAGAGAGAATTTGGCCTTAAATTTGAAATTCACTTCAAAGTATTTGAACTGGAAGTATAGGTGACTTAGAAAATGTTTGTTTCTCCTTTCACTTTGAATTCTCACTTTAGTGAATAAGCCTGTAGTGATTGCCTTAGTTTGGCTTGGGGATATTAACCGGTATTTGAACCTGTCCCATCTCCAAATGTCTTCCAGACACATTTGGCCCCCTCTCCGGTATCCTGGATTATTCCTCTAGTTTACAGTTTCTTTTACATTAAGAAGAAAAAAAATCCCCCAAACTTCAGTTATGAGCTATGAGGAGACCCATAGTACCAGGAAGTAATGTTCACTGCTTCTTCCTCCCAAATTCACCATGCAAGGGAAAAAAATATAGGACTTCCCTCCTGTTTCCCCTGCCCGCATATATGGATTTAAAGGGCTTTGAAATTGAGCGAATTATGAGATTTGTTTCACCCCTGCCTATAGTTTAGCTAATATGTCCCAAATAAAACAAACAACATTTTTATTGATTGAAACTAACCAGAATATTGTTTTTTATAAGATATGTTCTGAAACGTTCTAAATATTTTATTGAGTAATAAAGTGACCTATAATTAAACTGATGATATTGAAGTTTATTTTGATCTCAGGCCTACTCTCCCTTGTGAATCTGATTCTCATAAACATAAGGACATGACTTGCTGTTGTATCCCAAACACACACGGACCTTATTTTTTTCTATAGTATTTGGTTTAAAAGAGGAGCAGTTGAGAGATATGACAGCCATTTCAGTTGGATATGTTTGGTATTGTCTTTTTAAAATTAACTTTATTAATCAAACTTTTCTAAAAACTGTGCAGTTAATTTACTAACCATGGCGTGAAAATTCTGTGTGTGTTGAATATTAACCAGGAGTTTTGAGGATGGTTTTAACCAGTGATCTTTATATACATTTTGAATGCCTTTTTTTTAGGGTGGGCGGAGGTGTTATTTCGGTTTCCTGTAGAAACATTTATGGTTTAACTGAAATATATTGTACTACCTGATGACTTCTAAGCTGCTGTTAAAGAACAATTGGATGAGGGTAACCTTGAAGATAGTGGTTACCCGGCCAAACTTTAACCCAATTATCTTTGGATTTAGTTTAAAACGTTCATTTTAGGGTTAGTAAATTGAAAGATTTGTAAAATCTTTGTTTTCCTATTCTTCAAAAACACTGAGGTGGCTTTGTAGAAGCAACATATGTGAGTAATTGGGTAGTATGTGTAAAAAGTAGTTTTTAATTTTAAATATGCACATGTGCCATTTACTTATTTATAAAACGGTTACTGCATTTTTTATTCATTGGTGCCCTTTCATTTTGAATCTTTAATACACCAAACAAATGATCAGTTTGCCACTTGGTATTCTTTTTCTGATTCTTTTTTTTTCCTTTTCTTTATACTATTCATTTGCTCATTCTAATTAAAGAGTCTGAAAAAAGAAAAAAAAAAACTATTTGTATAACTTACAGGAGAAAAGCGTATAGTTTGTTATACGTAGTTTATCGTCCAAGAGCAATTCCACTCACCATGTAGGATGAGTGAAACTGTTATGTAAACTAATGGCTGTCTGGGAAGACGGAGTACTCAGTCAAACAGCATGCAAATATTATCTTCCTACCTGGAATACCAACTGCCCGTCTGATGGACTGTGGAGTGGAGCTGCGTCCTCCAAAGAATAATTCATTATGTCAGAATATAATGATAGGAAAGAGTGCACGGAGTTCTTGGATTAGAACTATGTAAGCAAACTGGAACAGGTCTGTTTAGACCTTTTAAATTCATAAATTCAGTGCAAAAATGAAGTGTATGCTTTCACATAGTTATTATACTCCAATTACTAGGAATCATGTGCTTGGTGTCCCTTTTAAAAACCAAAGGGAGAACCATTCTGTGTGTAGTTGGCTTTCTGACCTCTAGAAATGAATTGGAGCTAATTGCATATGCTTGGTGCAGTCATAGACTTGGACATTCACGTGAATGGAGTCCAAGGTGCACATCTATGTGTTGAGGTTTGTTCTTGGTTCATTCTTCATGCCCAATGTTAAAGTAAACCCGTTGTATGCAAACTATGAGGGAAAGAATAGAGTGTGCAAGTCTATGCATTGTGCAAATTCACCATCAAATTTATAGATAGAACATTTTTCCCCAAAGGTTGCTTCCTCTTTCTCCAACATGGACCCAGAAATAGTATGTGTACTTGCAAACAGTGTGTATGTATAGGTATATATTCCACTTTGGGGTGCTATGATTGCACGCTCAGTTGTACTGTGCACTATATATTTGGAGTTTTTACCACTGTAGCACTTGTAAAAAAATAAATTTGTGAAGATCATTTGATGTAGATCTAATTTAGCATTTTCACATAAAAAAAATAAAATAAGACGCGTCACTATGCAGAGTGTCAAACAGATTGCGATAAGTATAAAGAGTGAAATATCACAATGCAAAAGGGGTAAGAAAATAAGGTCCAATTTTTTTTTTTATCAGATGTTCTTGATTCTATAGTGACTTGAAAGCTCATCTCTAGGTACATGTAGAAAAAAGTGTAATCTATTCGGAGAAACGTAAGTGACCCAAACCTTTGTGCACAAATGCTCATTCACATGTGAAGGAGCTTAAAACAAGTTCTAAAAGTAGTATTACTATAATTCCATCTTGTAGATATGGGTGTCATCGATGATTCCTGTGAGTATGCAAAAAGGGAGAGAAACTTCAATAATGCGATATTGTAATTATCATAAAACTGTGTTCAGGCAAAAATAAGAACTAAGCTCACACTTGGTCCTCAACCAGGGATATATAGGTCACATCACACTCCGCAGCGCAGGCTGGTATTACATTTTTTTTACCCACTTTATAAAGAAATTAATAAAGTCCATAAGTGTGATATTTTTCTCTTTATATTAGTTGCAACCTGTGTGTGACACTGTATAGTTTAGATTATCATAATTATTGGCTTTGTGGTTTAAATGCACCCAGATCCCCCTTTCAGTGTTTGCTGCCTTAACCCCTTAAGGACCAAACTTCTGGAATAAAAGGGAATCATGACGTGTCAGACATGTCATGTGTCCTTAAGGGGTTAAAGGACCACTATAGGCACCCAGACCACTTCAGCTTAATGAAGTTGTCTGGGTGCCTGGTCCAGCTTCGATTAACCCTTTTTCTATAAACATAGCAGTTTCAGAGAAACTGCTATGTTTATATTTGGGTTAATCCAGCCTCTAGTGGCTGTCTCATTGACAGCCGCTAGAGGCGCTTGCGTGCTTCTCACTGTGAAAATCACAGTGAGAAGACGCCAGCGTCCATAGGAAAGCATTGTAAATGCTTTCCTATGAGACTGGCTGAATGCTCCCGCGCATGCGCATTCAGACGAGGAGGAGGAGAGCTCCCCGCCCGGCGATGGCGAAAGAGGTAAGTTTAACCCCTTGATCTCCATCCAGCCCGGCGGGAGGGGTACCCTGAGGGTGGGGGCACCCTCAGGGCACTATAGTGCCAGGAAAACGAGTGTTTTCCTGGCACTATAGTGGTCCTTTAAGTATTTCTATTTTTTGATCCTTCAACTAATTTCCCAATTTACTCCCCATTCTAATTTAGCATTTTTGCTAACTGAATATTTAAATGGCATCTTGTGCTCTTTAAATTGAAATCATCTTGTGCTTTACTATTTATATACTTTCATTTGCAGTTTGTGGTTTCGCAGTTGTGTACTTTATAGTGTGTATGCAATGTTTGTTTAATTGTTTAGAACACATGTGGTATATCAGAAGTTGATGATCTCATTGGTCTACTAAAATGAAGGCTGTAAGATTATCTCCAACACTCCTTGCCGGTTAGTTAGTGTCATATGGTCAATATGCAAAGATGAAAACGTTTCTGATTTGCACTGGGATGATTTTAGTATGCGTGACCCCCAAAACATAGTTTTATTCCCAAGATGTGTGTTTCATAGTGTTTACCTTCCGCTTCTGCCAAAACACATTGCACTGCTGCTTTTTATCTCTCTGTTTCTGGTCTGTTCCTCCTATATTCTACCTTGTTTTCTCTCAGGATCCATAGACAGGGAAATGGTAAATTCTCTCAGGTTGGTGATAAATCAATATTCGCAGGTATGAGAACGCGTGATATAATACTAGGAGCAATGCAGCGTTTACTAACTGCGTAAGGGGCATGCATTTTTAATGCAATTAGTGAGAAAGGTGAACATTTATATCCTTAATTTCTTATAGATTGTTTCTAGTTTCAAGACTACAACCTCTCGGGCAATCTGCCAGCTGGTAAAGGAGTATGTAGGGCACCGTGATGGACTCTGGGATGTCAGTGTGACCCGAACACAACCTGTGGTGATGGGAACAGCTTCAGCTGGTAAGATTATATTCTCACGCACTGCAATGTGAATAGACACGTTTACACCATTTCACCTTTCTGGACACCGTTTTGTAGCTTTGTAGTTCTATTATTACTATTTACTTTTTAGGTGCTGATTACATTGCTCAGCTGCCTGGCATTTGAAGGGTTAAAGTAATGTCTAGAAAGCCTTCCTCACCAGTAACCAGCTTACACTAATTTTATTCCTGCGTATGGTGAAAAACTGATTAAAACCCTACGAAGAAATGTTATTTGCCACGGATTAGCTTACACAGTGAATGCTAATTACAGAAGGGCATGCCAACCCTTAGGCTTTTCTTCAGGGATACATTCAGCTTCATAATCCCCAATAATCACACTGCGCTCTTTTGTTAGTTAGGCCTTTTATTTGCATCACATGATCTCGTCTAACAGGTGACTTGCGCGTGGGTAAAATAAACAAGCCCTTGTGTAAGGATAACACTTTAAATGATGTCAATGTTAGAATGTTCGATATAATATATCCTGGTACATGACAACTCGAAGAAAAACACTTGATGGAATTGCTTGCAGAAAATACATGAAGCGATTATCACTCATTTTCTATGGAGCAGTAATCTGCTCTGTCGGAAAAGTTCACAACAGTAAATATCCAAACTTGCATGTTGCTCCTTTTAGGCACTGGAAGAATAAAACGTGAGCAGAGCACTGCATTAAAAAAATAGATAAAATGTATGGTGAAAGCTACTTTGTAAGCTCAACATCATTGATCATATTCCTTAAGTCTTGCTGTCTCCAAATGAACTCCCTACTTCATATTGTACCAGTTTGTGTTGCCCATTTCCTCTCTAGGTATTGGGATATTGAAGGGTTTCTGGTTTCCCAATTGTGGAGCACCTGCAGTGCTGAAGGCATCAAAGGTTTTCCAAGACATTTAGAGTTAAAATAAAGTCAACTCCATTTTATTCCATCAGTGGGAGCGTATCATCAGTGCAGCTCGAGTCCGCCTCCTGTGAAGTCATTGTTACTGGTGATTTGTTCCGACTCACCAACAATGCTTCTTAAAGAGAAGTATTGAGACCAAGCACTCACTTTCAGCTACACTCTCACGGCTGTTTTTAAAAAGTCTCAGGTTTTCTTGATATCAACAATATTTTTGTTATAATAAGCCTTCAGAGACATATTGTTAATTCCTGAAGCACCTCATCTGGAGTATATATTTAAATGCTCTTGTTAAAACCAAGCAGCATAGCCTGCCAAAAATCTTATCCGTAAATAATTTGATTGCAAAATATTTTTATCTTGACACTTTTTTACTTCCTGGAAAAGATATGCTTTGTAGATTTGTATGTTTAGATTAAACATTTTCACAGGTTTTACTGTTAAGATTTGACCAATAAAGAATTCGCAAGTATGTGATTTGGTTATGTATTCCATTAAAGTACCGTATTTATCGGCGTATAACACGCACAGGCGTATAACACGCACCTCATTTTTAGAAAGAAATTCCAGGAAATTTCCCCCCTCATCCCATAGTATTCCCCCCCCTCATCCCATAGTATTCCCCCCTCATCCCATAGTGTCCCCCCTTTCCATAGTATTCTCCCCCCTTTCCATAGTATTCTCCCCCCTCCCATAGTATTCCCCCCTCCTCCCATAGTATTCCCCCCTCCTCCCATAGTATTCCCCCCCTCCTCCCATAGTATTCTCCCCCCTCCCCTCCCATAGTATTCTCCCCCCCTCCCCTCCCATAGTATTCTCCCCCCCTCCCCTCCCATAGTATATAGTATTCTCCCCCCTCCCCTCCCATAGTATTCTCCCCCCCCTCCCCTCCCATAGTATTCTCCCCCCCCTCCCCTCCCATAGTATTCTCCCCCCCTCCCCTCCCATAGTATTCTCCCCCCCTCCCCTCCCCTCCCATAGTATTCTCCCCTCTCCCCTCCCATAGTATTCTCCCCCCTCCCCTCCCATAGTATTCTCCCCCCCTCCCCTCCCATAGTATTCTCCCCCCCTCCCCTCCCATAGTATTCTCCCCCCTCCCCTCCCATAGTGTACTTTCCTCCCCCTCCCCTCCCATAGTGTACTTTCCTCCTCCTCCCCTCCCATAGTGTACTTCCCCTCCTCCCCTCCCATAGTGTACTTCCCCTCCTCCCCTCCCATAGTGTACTTTCCTCCCCCTCCCCTCCCATAGTGTACTTTCCTCCCCCTCCCCTCCCATAGTGTACTTTCCTCCTCCTCCCCTCCCATAGTGTACTTCCCCTCCTCCCCTCCCATAGTGTACTTTCCTCCCCCTCCCCTCCCATAGTGTACTTTCCTCCCCCTCCCCTCCCATAGTGTACTTTCCTCCCCCTCCCCTCCCCTCCCATAGTGTACTTTCCTCCCCTCCCATAATTACTTACCTGTCCTGAAGCGTGGGCCGGCTTCACACCGTGCACCGCGGAACAGGAACTTTAATTTAAGGTTCCGGTTTCCGGCGGGACTGAAAGGAAGTGTGCACACTATTGTGCACACTTCCTTTCAGTCCCGCCGGAAACCGGAACCTTAAATTAAAGTTCCTGTACCGCGGTGCGCGCTGTGAAGCCGGCCCACGCTTCAGGACAGGTAAGTAATTATGGGATATCGGCGTATAACACGCACCCACGATTTTTCCCCTATTTTCAGGGGAAAAAAGTGCGTGTTATACGCCGATAAATACGGTATTTATTTAACTTCCTAAAATTTCCTAATTTTTACATCTGATTTAAGATTTAGCCTTTAATAGACTGCACGCCAACCTTTACCATGTACAAGGAAAGATTTGAGTACCATGATATATAAAGTAAAAATATGTAACCTCAAAGAAGTGAATAGGGAAACATAATTAAATTCTAGACTTCGTGGTGATTGTGCTGCAAATCAGAATGTTAAAAAGCAGTAAAGTTAAGATAAAGCTCATTATCAATGTTGACACAGACACGGTCTATAGATATAGAAAATAATTAATTAAATCCACAGAAAATGTGCTTCCAAAATAAAGTCATAGTTTATTGAAAGTCCAACGTAACACAGCAAAATAGGGGTAAATTATCTACAGGAGAAAGATAACCCTGCAGGGGATTAGTTTTTATTTAATTGATAGGTTCATTTTCCTTGTCAGAAAACCAGCTGGACTTCATGCTTCAGAATGATACCAGCGAATCCACATCACTTTCCAGATTTCTAAAAGTATCCTGCAGGCATGTTTGAAGAACAGGCAAAATAAGGTCCTGAAAACCAGCGACTTTCAAATAACCAGAAATCAGATATTTTGTTTATCTTAACTAGAACTCTGCAATATATTAGTTTGAAAAGGGGGGGGGGAAGGATTGTGCTTCGATCCTCATTTGATGTGGAACATGAAATATCATTGGCATAAATAAGCTTTAAATACTATGTAGGCAAAGAAATAAGGTCATAATTCATTGTAATTCTCACAATACAGTTACTTTTCATCTTTAATTAAGTAAGTTAAAAGAAATGAGGTTGCAATGGAATCTTATCACATAAGAAACGTCTGAATTAAGTTTCCGATTACTGCCTATTTTAGGAAACCTTGTATTCATGGATATGAAGAAGAAATGTATGTTAATGCAGAATACTTTTTTTAACATTGAGGGTTATGAAATATAAGAAAACTATCCAATTTGTTTTTCTAGAATTATGTAGTTCTTTTGTCCTGCAGTTAGAAGATGATTATATTTTACAAGATAGCGTTACATTTGTTACTGCATACATCCACATTGTTGTCTGGGAATAGGAATCGATCCCACAAGAATTTTAAGCAATCCCTCCAGGATGGCCATTTATTTTAGAGTGTTCCTACAGGAGTTTTTTTGTTTTTTAACTAGCTCCATTTTCTCCACTAGATGCAGATAAATGCCATTTTGGTGCAAATTTTACCACACGCTAAAAACATTTTGGTGCAATCCACTAATAAATCGCAGGGTTAATGTGGGCACCAATTTGAGTGTATGTTCATTTTCTCACCCACCGCCCAAAAAACATGAGCAGACTGCAGCTTGTTATAGAAAATCTAGAAATGAAATTCACTAGTGGTAATAGTGGAGGGGTTTGTGTGTAGTAGGTGGTAAGTTTACAAGCGGTTTGCTGATTAAACAGATGGAAATGGCAGGTGGAGTTACTGATGGGATTATATGATTGTTAAAGAGAAGGGGAGGAATCTGTATTAACATCTGGGCTGCAAAGTTTAGCTGAGAGGAAATAGCGTGGGATCCATTATGATAGGATTGATACAGCTAAGGGAAGAGAGGGAAAGATTTGGATTTCATCTGTAAAGATGGTCTTTGAGGCCATCTGATTGAAATGCAAGACTTTCACTTGGCTATTTCTGTGCCTCTAGTATGACAGTCCCCTGAGGCATTTAAACCCTTCAACGTAGAAGTTTTGCAGAATGGTAATGTTTATATTGCATGGTTAAAACGGGGGGACGTGGCAGCCAGACCACTTAATTGAGCTGAATGGATCTGGATGCCTATAGTGTTCATTTAAGGACTGAAGACCCATGTGGAGCCAAGAATGCTGAAACAAACCAGCAGAATGCCATTAGAGTAGATTGTGGTGATGAAAATTGGTTCTCACAATTTTATTCCCTAAATCATCATCATCATATGTTGTATTTTTGGTTACTGATTTGGGAAACCCTGCTGTACATAGTTTTTTTTTTTTTTAAATTCTTTATTTTTGGTGCAAGTTGCATGAAAGGTATACACTGCTTCGAATCATTTGATACAAATATTATACACAGATAAGTACAGTGATAAACAATGTGTATAACATCACAAGTTGTGGTGTCTAGTTGGTATGTTGCACGTTTTGTGGTGTTTGGTGGTCTGTCGTGTTGTATCGATTTGAGCACTAGTTGGGTTTAAGTGTGTGTGCCCCCTCTATGTGAAATGTCTCGGGAGTTATAGACCAGTGAGGTATGCGGGTTCTGGATCACTTTAATAGTATGAGGAGGGTTGGTTGTTGATTCCCCAGTGAAGCCGGCCTTACGTGGTGGTCGCTATTGTGTGATCCTCGACTATGTGTATCCCTCTGACCTCTATTCAGTCCCTCCCTGGCGTGGCTAGTAGGGGGGGGGGGAGGGGGGGAGACGTCTCGAGCTCATTGTGTGCGCTGTGTGTGCCCTTTGGGTCACTCGGTTGAATTATGTGAATGTGTAACTATGGATTGATGTACATTAGAGTAAGTTGAAAGAGCAAACCATTAAATAGTAAACGTTAAACATTGCATAACTTTAGGTTAAGAAAAGTCTCAGAAATGTCTCTGCTGTTTGGGACACTTTGGTATGTTGGCCTGTTCAGGTCTTTGGTCTCCTTGCGCCCCTATTTTCCGAAGAAGACGTGTCAGAGTCAGTGTCTGTGAGGAGCTGTGTGTCCTGTGGGTCTTGAGCTGAGCCCCGTTGTGGTTGTAGGTCCAGGGCCGCCAGGAGCGCGGGAGTGTTCGCTGGGTCTGTGGCTTTATAGTACTTTCCCCCTATGGTAATCCATAGGGTTTGCGGTGTCGCCCATCTGTACGTTAGGCCTGCCTTCTGCAATACTTGTGTGAGGGGTTGCATGGCTTTGCGCCACTGTAATGTGGCTCTGCTGAGATCTTGAAAAAATGATATTTTACAGTTCTCAAAGTCATATGGTGTCTTCCCTTTCATAGCTGCCAGCAGGGTTAATTTGTTGGACATCGATTGACACCTAAGGATGATGTCTCGTGGTGCAGTTTCAGGGGCTTTAGGGGATTTGGCTATTCTGTATGCCCCATCAAAGGAGAAATATTTAGCCTCTCTGGCTGAGAGTAGTGATGCCACTAACCTCCTTATGAAGTGCGGTAGTTCTTCAAGGGGTACGGTTTCTGCTACCCCCCGCAGTTTTATGTTCTTCCTCCTGCATCTGTCGTCCAATATTAGTAATTGCTTATTCGTTTCAGTTTGTTGAGTCTGGATGTGTAGCACCCTGTCGCTCAATTCCTTGAGGCCTTTCTGCAAGTCTGTAACATTATGTTCGGTGGCTTGTGTGCGTCCCTTTACTGTTTGCACCTCCGTTTTGAGAACCGCCAGGTCCGCCTCCCACATCAACCTGAGGTTGTTTTGAAGTCCAGTGAGCATTTCTTGTAGCTCTCGTTTGGTCGCCGGTGCTTCTGCTAACATTGGGCTTGGTGCCCCTCTATCCGTCGGCATCGGGCTTTGACTTATGGTCCCGCAGTCTTCCCTTACTGGCGAGGGCTCTCGGGTGGATGTTGTCGCCCTTATCGTCGGAGTTTTCGCCGACGGCGGTTGTTGCAGCATGTGACTTATGTCTTGTTGCGGCTTGGCCGTGGATGCAGTCGGCCTTTGGGTTTTTCTCCCCATGCTGCCCGTTAACAGGTTCAGGTAGTCGGGGTCGTCCCAGTCTAGTGGGCCTCCGTAGGCTGCTGGAGCGTGCCGGATAGCGCGGTAGGCCTTAGTGCCGCGGGTCGGAGTTTTTTTGCCCGGGGTTAGTAAAAAAGGCACCGGCAGGTTCAGGGCAGTACGCTGCGGTAAGATCTGACCTTATTTCTTTAGTTGTCGTCAGGATGTTTGAGATATCGAATGGATTAATTTTTCAGCGCACGGAGCTGTAGAAATGGCGTCTATTCAGTTGTGCTGCCAGGCTCCGCCCCCCTGCTGTACACAGTTTTAACTGTAAATATCACATTATGTGCATGATTATTTTTTTTTATAGTCCTTAATACTAAAGCATTAAATTAAAATGTGGGTATACATGTTTATTGGGGGGGGTTGACAATTTTGACCATGGATTTTTCTTTTTCCTAGATCACACGGCATTACTCTGGAGCATAGAGACTGGAAAATGCCTTATAAAATATGTCGGCCATGCTGGATCAGGTAAAGTAAAGAACAGAGGCTCATTTAACGTGATTAGCTAGGTTTTGGGAGACATCAAACGGCTTTCATGACAATGCAATATTTTTCCGCTTACAGGATGTCCGTACATAATAATTACAAATGAAAGATGGAAAATTTCCAGTTTCCTTAAACTGAAAACAAACTGCTCCAGTTTTGTACTTTTCCCACCCAGCCCTAAAATATATATTGAATAAGATAGCTATGTGCTGTGTATAATGTTTACTTTTAGTGTACTTTATTCTCTAATCTATAAATTGCAGAATATTGACCAGACAAAGCAGCGGATCTGGAAAAATAGCCTGTTATAGAGGCGTTTTGTTACCCAGTTTAACAAAATAAAGGGTAGGATGAGTTCTCCAGCTCAGCTGTATGTTCTGCCCTGCTATTTTGAAACAAGGTTTTGTAACTCAGTGATTTTTATATGTTGGGGTTTATTAACTAAATAGTGACAGTCACAAATGGACATAAGGGATATAGAAGTTAGTCCCTCATCCAAATGTTGCATTTTATTTGTTTTAGTTGTGTTAGATGTGTGTCAAACCTTCTTTGGCGCCATATATCGGTAGTGTTTTGCAACAGCTTAGTAATGTCACTTTTTTTCAGATTTTTCCAATAATCAAGACTTATGTTTTGTTTGGGTTTTCTTTGGCAATGCTCGTTTTTAGGTTGGTTTTTTTTTTTTTTTTCCCCTCTATTATTCTTTTTGCTAATCTGTGCAACATATGTAAAACAGATTATCATGTCCAAAAGAAATTCAAGACCTGAGTGTTTATATCTAAAACCTTGGTGCTGGCTTGTTTTCAGCAAATGACAATTCTGCTCTATGGCAAACCTTTTTTTTTTTTTTTTTGCAGTGTGAGCAAAACGTGAACAGTGTTTCATGTCCAACTTGATCAGCAACATTGTAGATCTTTTGATGTGTGTCCCAGTTTGGCTAGCACAGCAAATGGGTTCCAGAAAGTCACAGAACAAAGAATAATGGATACCCTTAGTAAGAGATGATTCCCTCCAGAATCATTAGATTTTAAACAATAGAACAGACACATGGCCTGGTTTAGTTATGCAGTCTTTCCACATTCAGGTAGCAATGTTCTAGTCAGAGTGTAGACCTTGTTTGTTTATAACCTATCGATTAGTACTTCTGCACTAAACGAAGGTACTGCTCAGCCATACTTGGGACTTGTTAGATTTCAGGCAACTAAACGTCACCTTTCCTTTAATAATGGGGCAGTGAGGAGCAATTATTGGGAACATGGGAACCGCAATTATTGGGAACATGAGAACCGCTTTTGGCATTACAGCAGATAAATTAAAGATGGACAAGGTACTCCATGTTTAATGTACCTTTATTTTACATCACAAAGGTGACATTCTGGTAGTGTGGATAAAGATAACTTAAACCACTAACTAGTACTTGGTTTATCTGTACATTTAATTGTAGGTAGTGCTTCTGATGATTTGGCACCCAGTGAGTGTTATTATTGGGGTGTTTATCATTTCTGTTTGATTTCAACAGATAATGTCTGAGGAGCAAGAAAGTGTAAAGTGTGAACTCTCCTTGCTGTTTTTGGCAGAGGGGAGATATGTATTTTGTGTAATTGATTTAAGAAAAATGAACATTAGGAGTGTGATTGGATTCTTTAGAATTTCATTGGTCAGTGGAAGCTTTAATGTTTTATCATGATGTCTTATCTATAATAGCATGTTTTCACAGAACATTTTCAAAATGATCCACATCAATGATGCCAAAGCAGATCTTCAACTGTGGTAGAACTACAGGGTTCTTAAGACTGATATAACATCATAGTAATTGTTCTACAATAGTTGTGGATCTATATTTTGGCCTTTCCTTCTCTTGGCACTTGTATATAGAATATCCCCATACAAACCTTGAAATAAAGCGTTAATTAGATTATATACACATAATCAAATACAAATATTTCCTGCATCCCTATGAAATCCGTATCATCATTTAAAAAATTTGCCACAACATTGCATGAGTCTAGTGGTGCTTCCTGGGTCAGTGCTGCCTGAAGTTCAGCTTGACACTGAGCTTTCCCCATAGAGATACATTGATTCAATGCATCTCTATGAGGATATGCTGATTGGCCAGAGTGGCATTTGGCTCCGCCCTGCTTCCTTGGCTGAGATCATCAGCATTGACTGTCTATTCTAATGATATCCGCCAAGGAGGTGGATCTGAGGCAAGGCCAGCGCCGGCAGACCCGCAGGGCGCTGGAATAATACGTTTTTAACTTATTTAAGGGGACTAGGGACTTGCATAGTGTTTTAGCACTCTAGGGTCAGGAATACAAATGTATCCCTGTAGTGTTCCTTTAAGGTTAAGTCTCTAGACATTGAAATATAGCAAATTGAAATATAAATTGTAAAAATTCTCCAAGGTTTTACACTTCAATAAATCTCAATTAAAAAAAAAAAAAAAAAAAAAAAAATGATCTGCTACTAGAGTGTGGCACCTATTGAATTGTTTCATCAGGCCAAATAATGATACCTTGGTAATGCAGATCTTCGATTTATATATGAATTTCCAATGCCTTCCTCAGTTTTCAAGAATGGTTGTGTTCTATAGTAATATGCTCCATACCCTTTTTTTTTTTTTTAATTTTATTTTTCTCTCGTTCTTATTGCACAGTAAACTCCATAAAGTTTCACCCAACAGAGCAGATCGCACTAACAGGTAAGTTCATCTTATATTATTTCACTTGCTGTTTAGGTATTAGATTTTTGGTTTTTCCACGGTGACAGCTAATTCAGTGCCTTCAGCATTAGGTAAGCTATTTAGTCTGTTCCTGCTTGGTTTTCTTCCTGATAATTTGTATTTATAATGTATGTTGGTATGCAGTCTCTGTGTCCTAAAGGCAGAGCTCTGTCTGTCGTGTAGGCAAAGCTAAATTGGGCATTATTATATTACCCCTCTATAGACACTAATAGTGCATATTGTATAGTAAAACTCAAAGGCACACAAATTGTGAACATAACTTTTTACCTAGCATTTGTTACTTCTGTGGATTGAAAAAAAAAAATGCATTTTTCAACATTACCAGGATACTGGGAAGCGGTCATGCACATTTTCAGGTACAACAAATTTATCACTGACTGACTGGTATTGCGCATTGATGGCAGGAGCCTCCATTTAATAAAGAGCGGCTGTCAGTCTGTTGATGATAAATAAACATTGTATGATTAACTCCGTAATATGTAATAGACTCCTAATAATGGCCATTACTATGTAATAGACTCATAATAATGGCCACCTTTATACACACCCCATGAAAAGAACGGCTCTCCTTTCAGGAACACAGACTGTCATGTCTGCAAAACCGGATTCCAAGCAGAGGGGGAAAACTATGGTTTTATTTTTCATTTTAAATAAATCGTGGTAGTTTTTCTGATTACTGTAAAAGTGTTTTTTTGTTGTAAATTTTTGGGCTATAATATTATTTAATTATTCAATATATAGTGCACTTTGGAGCCTTTGTCAAGTAAATTTACTGTTGCTATATTTAGCAATTACAGTAGGGTTGCCACCTTTTTTGGGAATTTTTTTTTTAAATGCTAATTTGCATAATTAATTATATATGCGTGACATCACAGAAAGCAACATACGTAAGAGAATGAGACTATTTGGAAGGAGAAATTCCATAAATTACTTACAATGTGTGTACTTGGTCTGACTGTGTATTGTGTATGTGAGGCAGTGTGTCTATATACTGTCTGAATGAGTGTGTGTGTGTGTGTGTAGTAAAGTATGTATAGCATACACACACACACACACACAGACTGCTGAATACACACACACAGCTCAGGCACCATGAAGTCTTCATTGCATGTCCTGCAAACACCACGAACCACGGTGGCCAGTGCCGAAATTGCAGAACTTTTCCTAACCGAAAAATACCAGCGATTGTATTGTCAGTATTTTTGCAATACCGGCACCAGCCACACAGCATAAAATTCCGGCCAGGTGGCAACCCTAGATTACTGTGATAAATGCATTGTCGATGTTTCAGTCTATTCAGACTTTTATCAAAGACTTTTACACAGACTGAACTCCACAATTTCATATGCAGTTTCTCTGGTTTTATATTTTGTAATTATAGGCCCACTCAAACTTTTAGACTTTTTTTTTTTGTTTGGTTTTTGTTTTTTTTTGTTTTGTTTTTTATAATTATTTGCACTTTGCAAAATATTTTGCACTTCTCAGATTCTAAGACCAGGCATACAGTATTTAATTTCTGCATTTTTGTGCTGAATTTATAAATGCATACGTAGATATACTTTTTACGATTACAGTGGTGCATCTTGAGGTCTAAATTCATGTTACCGATCTTATCAGCCTCACAAGGATGTAAGGTTGAGTTGACATTGCTAGGAATTGAACCTGTGAGATAATGGCACTGGAGTTGTTTCCACTGAGCTATCTCACCGCAGTCTTTACACAAGATCATTGTTTATCTCCATTCTCCAAGCTTTATGGTATTTCAAGTACTATAAGTGATGCTGCACTTTTACACCAGCAAGATCAGCCTCTGAATGTTTTTGTGACATCAAGAGACTTGAAAAGTCCTTGGTAGTGAAACTGGTTTATCGTAATACAGTTTTATAGGCTCCTACCTGCTCTCTTTGCTTTGTGTAAATTTGTATTCGCTGGCACTGTAATACAATCTAATTAGAAGGTTAAATATGCATTAAACTTCTGAAATGCATTTTTATAATCTATTTTTTTTTCCTTCCCATTTCCAACAGCATCTGGAGACCAGACGGCTCACATCTGGCGGTATACAGTACAGTTACCCGCTCCTCAACCAACGGCAGACACCAGTGTAAGCAGTATACTAACTACAACTGAAAAGCAAAATGCTCAAGGCAACATTTTTGGGTGTTAGTAAGCATGCCTGTGTGTTTTGCTATACTTTTTACATTAATTAGATCAAAAAGCTTTTGTTTGCACTCAAAAGTACATAAAAAAATTAACTGTTTTGCTGCAGGTTAGATTTTCCCATTTCCGTGTCTTTTACTGTTTGTGTTAGGCTCGTTATGCGTAATCTGTTTTGTTCTATGGTGTTGGTTAAATGCATTCAGACTTGTGACTGTTATTTACAGATGTGGGTTTTTTTTTATTTTTATATATTTATCAATATATATTTATTGCATTATCCTTACAAATACAAAATGACAAGCATAGTTCCTCTCTCCCCTTTCATCTCCTTCATCTCCTTCCCTCCATTACTCTGTCTTTATTTATTTCTGTTCTCTATCTCTCTGCTCCTTCTCTTTGCTCACCCAACTGCCATAACTTTTTCGATTGCCCTGGGCATAAGGGTGAGAGAAAACAAGGCAATAATTTAGTAATGTATAGCAGTGAATGGTTAAAAAAACAAACAAACAAACCATGTAAATAAAATGGTGAATGACCCACCCCATGTGGTTGCGCCAGTTTGTGCTCACCCTATGTCACCTTTCCGGTTTTGGAAATGAAGGGAAATATCCACAGTACACAGGTAATAGTGTTATCAATGCAAGAAGTGCAACGAAAAAAATATAGATTTAAGGAGAGTTTTTTTTTTTTTTTTTACAATTCTTTATTTTTGAAATGACATATAATACATGCAGCACAATTGTGTCATATGCCTGCACTGATACTCGGGGATAAGACATCTATGAAACATCTCCTGCTATTTAAACAGAATGTGTCATTACTTTTATACGTTATGATTATAACTTTTAACATCAGCATGTTAACACAGTAGGCTGCCGTAAGTGTATGTCAGGATGAATAATAGCTTGTTTGAGCTCAGAGAGGAGGCTAGCTCTCATAACGCTCAGTCATCCATCGTTACTCAGTTTAGAGTGCCTCAGAGTTTTTAATCCTAAACTGTTGGAAATATTGTTGCTAGTGTACTGGCTATTGTTGTCAACGCAATAACCCAAATCCATTTGCGAATTCTTACCCTAATCACTGAGCCTCTCCATGTAGAAATCCTTTAGTGGGATAATTCTCACCTGGAGATCTGAATCCGGAGACCGGGCTTTCCGCAAGCTAATGATTTGTGGATTGACTGGCGGACACCAGGGTTTCACTGTTGAGTTAAACATAGACTGGTTAAAAAAGATAATTAATAGATGCACTCATGGAAGGTCTTATGAATACCAGTACTATGAACAAACGCTGTTGTATGGGGAACATTTTATTTTATCATGATTTAATACACCATTAATTTGGTAGTTCTATACTAGGGCGATGCAACAAAATGTGAATTGACAATAAAAACATTTTTTGTACTTCAGTTGTATTATCACATTGTTCTCCTCTCTCGGTTTATTTGTCTTTTAATTTGCCATTTACTATATATGCGGTTCTCTTCAGATGTTCGCAGACCGTACCGGTAACAACTGCGCTGCCTCTAAGACATGACAACCTATTATTTTAAAATCTCACGCCTATTAATGCTCATACAATCTAAATTGGTTACAGAAAGTGTATCTAGCTGCACTTATGGGGTCTCTTTTAGTCAGTTTCCCCAATATTGTGGCAGGTAAAACTTAGTACTGGTATCTAAACACTAGAATAATTGCATAGGGCTACTCATTAGCCACATGTCCCCATTTAAATTCTGTCCTGGAGGACATTGGTTGAGGTTGTGACTTTGCTGTGCTGAGCACATCAACAGATATTGATTCTCTTCCCACCTGCCTTATAGTAATCTCTCTGTTATATGAAATAGATTTTACAATTTGTTTTTAATTTTGAGATTTACAAAAACAAACAAAAAAAACAAAACAAGAAACCTGTCCATCTTGCAGAAGAAGAACCATCATTTCAATGAATTTTAACTTTAAACTCGGTTTGTCTGGTATTAAAAGAGGTAACACAGCACCCCCTAGTGAATGCTGGGATATACAGCAAGTATTTGTGACTATTCTTTGTGGTGAATACGGACATCTAGTGTCTATAAAGTGTAATTTAAACCAAAGAATGTATAGCCGAGAACCTTATTTTACTGACCAGGTCAACATGTGAGCCATAAACAGTGGTACGAATACTACTTGGACTTGTATCAAGATTCCTAATACATGGTGGTCTCACAGTAATTTAACTGTCCGTCTATAACTGTATTTGCCAGAATAACTTATCTTATAGTGAGCTGTGTGAACCAGTTAAAAATATATTGTGACTTTGAAGTAGGGATTGGTGGATATTCTTTTTCCAGAGCCGAAACACTTTATCGGTTGCCTTGTGGGACGATTGCCAATAATTGGTGCCGATATTCTGTACATTTAAAGTTTTTTGAAAAAGTAACACCATTTCTACACAAATCTGGCATTAACTAAACATGCTGATGGCAATCACACTCCGATCACTCTCAGGCGGCCAGTACATGCTGGAATCATTGAGATCAATGCAGTTACTGATAGGAGTGGGCTGACCGCAGTCACACACTCTGTCAGTCAGCCCAGTACTTTACAGTAGACTATTTACTGTTTCACCTCCCTGCCTTCAGCTAAGCTCCGCATGCAGAGACTTACAGAAAGGGGTGACGTGAGGTCACGTCGTGGCACTTCATTGTCTGGCATTTAGAACATAACTACTTGATCCAAGGATAAATCTGACTGCCATTCTGGGGTCAAGAAGGAATTTTTTTCCTAGCTTGTTGCAAAATTGGTAGTGCTTAAAACTTTTTTTTTTTTGTTTTTTTTTGCCTTCTTTTGTATCAACCGCAAAAAACAAATGTGAGGAAGGCTGAACTTGATGGACGCAAGTCTCTTTTCAGCTATGTAACTATATTGTGCCCGACTATAATATTATTTTATAAGCTTTTAAATTTCATATTTTTGGATAACCTTTTAAAATTATTTTCTCAGAATACTGAAATTTCTAAAATTGTATCCTATATTAAAAAGAAAATCTCTATCTATATAATTATAATTCGGTAATATTTGGAATTTTATATATATACAAATTTATTATAATATAATGTTTCATTTTAAAAGTGTATCCAAAATACTAAAGCCAGGCATATATTCTACTATAAAATCTTAAATTAAAGGGTTTTTAAATTCTATTTTAATTTGCAGATGACTGTTACATTGGTAGCAAAAACTCCTGTTAGTGTAAGGGACACTAGTCACCAGAACAACTACAGGTTATTGTATTTGTTCTGGTGAGTAGAATTTTTTTTTACTGCTTTTTGCACTGCAGTGTTTACATTATAGCCTAGAGATACCTCCACAGGCCACTACTCAGATGGCTGCTAGAGGTTCTTCCTGGGGCAGTGCTGCACACAGTGCAGCACTCACATTCAGTGTCTTCACCCTCTGCATGGAGACACTGAACTTTCCTCATAGAAATGCATATCTATGAGGAGATGCGTATTGGCCACGGCTGTGCTTGGCTTGTGCTGGCTCTACCCCTGATCTGCCTCCTTGACAAGCTTAGCCAATCCAATTCTTTCCTATTGTGATTGGCTCAGATCATCACTTCTGATGATGTCAGCCAAAAAGGCAGATCAGGGGCAGAGCCAACAGCAGCAGACTTGAATAAAGATAAGATTTGACTATATTTAGGAGAGTTCAAGGGGGGCTAGATAGTGTTTTTAACACTATACGGTCAGGAATACATGTTTGTGTTCCTGACCCTATAGTGTTCCTTTTAAGGGTTAGTGGTATTGGGGATTTTTTTTGTGCTGGTAACTAGTTTTGTTTTATAACCATGTTAAGTGATTTTTTTTGTTTTTAGAAAAAAAAACTGAGTGAACTACACTTTAAAGAATTTGAGCTGAAGTATGGATTGCAAAGTTTTAATCACGTTTGATGTTCAGCAGATATCTGGAGAGGAGGAAGTTGACTTCTCGGATAAAGATGAAGCAGAGGTAGATGGAGATGTGTCCAGTGACTGCCCCACCGTCAGAATTCCAATATCGTCCCTTAAAAGTCATCAAGGTGTAGTGATCGCTGCAGACTGGCTGGTCGGTGGGAAACAAGCAGTAACAGCCTCCTGGGATAGAACAGCTAATCTCTATGATGTAGAGACTTCAGAACTTGTCCATTCACTCACAGGTATATTGTCCAATGATGTCCTATTTGTAAATGACTCATCGCCAAATTATATATTACTACAAAGTAACAGACTTTGACAGGATATTCACAAAAGTGAGAATTGCTGGGAATTCAAAGTGGACTTCAAATTTAAGGCCAAAATTGCCAAACTTAAAAATTCCCTATGGGAAAGCATTGGATTGGCTGAAATCATCAATATTGATGATGTCAGCCAAGAAGGCGAATCAGAGACTGGGCCAGTGCCGGCAGACCGGTGTGGCACTGGAAATAAGGCAAGTTTTATTAGCTTATAAGGGGGCAAATGGGAGCAAGCCACCTACATGGTGGTTTTAACACTATGGTGTCAGGAATACATTTGTATAGGAACCCTATAGTGTTCCTTTGAATCTGAAATTCACTTAGAATTCTGACCATTTTCACTTGCTGGACCTTTCTTTCTTTTTTTTTTTTATCTTTATTATATCGTAAAAGAACACGTCATTCTGCAGACATAAGTAATTTCAGTGAATCAAATTATTATAACTATTTTAGTACTCTTTCCTTTTCAAAGAAATGTTTTTAAAAAAAATTAAATTAACTATCTACTAAAGTCATGAAGTTACCCATTATGTTTCATAACCCAACTTATTTACTTTGCACATTTTAAAAATACTGCACTATATTTTGTTTTTTTTGTTTCATTTGGTACAAGAACAAAGGGCCTTTATTTGCCAAAGCAATTTTTAAGCAAATATGTTTGCATATTTGATGATATGGGGTATATACAGGTGTGCTCAAAAGTTTGCATACCCTTGGAGAATTGGTAATATATGTAACATCAAAAAAAAAACGCGAGTGAGCAGGCAAAACACATTTCTTATGGGATTCATATTCAACTGTAGGTTATAACAGAATGGCACAATCATAAAACAAAACATGGCAACAAAGAAAAAAATTAAATGACCCTGTTCAAAAGGCTGCATACCCTTAGTTCTTAATACTGTGTATTGCCCCCTTTAGCATCAATGACCTCATGCAGTTGTCTATGCAGCATGCAATTGTCTAGGAGACCCCTAATTCTTGCAGGTGGTATAGCTACCCATTCCTCTTGGCAAAATGCCTCAAGGCCATGCAAAGTCTTGGTTGTCTTGCATGAACTGCATGTTTGTGATATCCCCAGTGTCTTGATGATATTAAGGTCAGGAGACTTGTCACTTTAAATTTCAGTGTGCCTGAAGCTGTGAGGCATGTCAAGGTGTTGTCGGGCATATTGTAACCGGGCTTTTTTGTGGCATTGGCGCAGTCAAGGCTTCTTTCTGGCAACTCGACCATGCAGCTCATTTTTGTTCAAGTATCGTATTATGCTCCTTGAAACAGCCACACAGTCTTTTTCCAGAGCAGCCTGTATTTCTCCTGAGGTAACCTGTGGGTTTTTCTTTGTATCCCGAGCAATTCTTCTGGCAGTTGTGGCTGAAATCTTTCTTGGTCTATCTGACCTTGGCTTGGTATTAAGAGATCCCCGAATTTTCCACTTCTTGATAAGTAATTGAACAGTACTGACTGGCATTTTCAAGGCTCTGAATATCTTTTTATATCCTTTTCCATCTTTATAAAGTTCCATTACCTTGTTACGCAGGTCTTTTGACAGTTCTTTTCTGCTCCACATGGCTCAGTATCTAGCCTGCTCAGTGCATCCCCATGAAGGCTAACAAACTATTTGACTATTTAAACACATACACTAATTACAATTTAAAAAGCCATAGGTGTGGGAAATTAACTTTTAATTGCCATTTTAACCTGTGTGTGTCACCTTGTGTGTCTGTAACAAGGCCAAACATTCAAGGGTATGTAAACGTTTGGGTGATTTCTGTCATCATTATGATTTTAAAAAGGAGCCAAACCACTATGTGATAATAAATGGCTTCATATGATTACTATTCTTCAATAAAATATTTTTTTTGTATGATTAGTCATTTTTTTTCACATTAAATGCCAAAATTTCAATTTCTGCCAGGGTATGCAAACGTTTGAGCCATGGTCGTAGGAACACAAAACAATCTGGGGGGCATAGCAATTTTACTCGCCGGTATATTCTTATTCCGTAAACTAGGAGTTGTTTATCCCATTGTACAGCGCTACGGAATTTGCAGTCGCTATATAAATGAATAAATAATAACATTAAAGGGTCACTACAGGGAAGGGGTTTTACTTACCCGGATACAGCGCCGGGATCCTCCTGATTAGAACCACCCCTACCCTTCCCATGAATATTAGAACCACCCCTAACCCTTCCATGCACAAAAGAACCCCACCTACCCCTTCCACGCATATTAACCCCCTTCCCCTTCCACGCATATTAACCCCCTACCCCTTCCACGCATATTAACCCCCTACCCCTTCCATGCATATTAGTACCCCCCTAACCCCTTACATGCATATTAGTACCCCCTAACCCCTTCCATGCATATTAGAACCCATCCTACCCATTCCATTCATATTAGTACTCCCCTAACCCCTTCCAATAATTTTTCTACCTCATTAGTAGCCCCCCTAAACCCTTCCAATTATTTTTCTACCTACCCCTCTCCCCCTATCCTTATTAGTAGCCCACCTAACCCTTTCCAATTATTTTTCTGCCATGTAGGGACAGGCTATAGACACCAGAACCACTACATGAAGCTGCAGTGGTTCTGGGGACTATAGTGTTTCTTTAATGTGAGGTAAATTAGAGATTAGTGCCACGAATAATATGCTAGATTGCCTACTTACAACCAGATGAGGATGATGATGGGCTCTAGCTGCAGTCTGGCTCCACTGGTCTGGTGTAGAACAGGCTCTCTGGAGGCCGTTTGTAACTGTGGTCACAAAAATCAATGTTCTGGGAGAACGGGAAGCAGCTCAATTTTTTGGGGGCTTTTTACACAGCTCAAGGTCTGGGTCCCAGGGTCCACCTTAATGTTCCACCAATGAGTTTGTTCACAGGGGGTAGAGAGTGTAGGGGATGTCCGGATATGTGTGTAAGGAATGCATTGTGTGAATCTGTGTTTGTATGTGTAAGGGCTGCAAGGTGTGTTTCTGTGTATGTACGGGATGCAGTGTGTGCGTCTGTAAGGGGTGCATTGTGTGTGTGTAAGGAATGCATTGTGTGTTTCTGTGTGTGTAAGGGTTGCATGATTGTGTGTGTGTGTGTGTGTGTGTGTGATGGATGTCAATCTCTCTCCCTCCATTGTCACTCTTTCTCCTCCTCCGTCCCCCCTTGTCACTCTTTCTCACCCCCCGTCCCCCCTTGTCACTCTCTTTCTCACCCCCCGTCCCCCCTTGTCACTCTCTTTCTCCCCCTCCTTCCCCCCCTTGTCACTCTCTTTCTCCCCCTCCTTCCCCCCCTTGTCACTCTCTTTCTCCCCCTCCCTCCCTTCCTTGTCACTCTTTCTCCCCCTCCCTCCCTTCCTTGTCACTCTTTCTCCCCCTCCCTCCCTTCCTTGTCACTCTTTCTCCCCCTCCCTTCCTTGTCACTCTTTCTCCCCCTCCCTCCCTTGTCACTCTTTCTCCCCCTCCCTCCCTCGTCACTCTTTCTCCCCCTCCCTCCCTCGTCACTTTCTCCCCCTCCCTCGTCACTCTTTCTCCCCCTCCCTCCCTTGTCACTCTTTCTCCCCCTCCCTCCCTTGTCACTCTTTCTCCCCCTCCCTCCCTTGTCACTCTTTCTCCCCCTCCCTCCCTTGTCACTCTTTCTCCCCCTCCCTCCCTTGTCACTCTTTCTCCCCCTCCCTCCCTTGTCACTCTTTCTCCCCCTCCCTCCCTTGTCACTCTTTCTCCCCCTCCCTCCCTTGTCACTCTTTGTCCCCCTCCCTCCCTTGTCACTCTTTGTCCCCCTCCCTCCCTTGTCACTCTTTGTCCCCCTCCCTCCCTTGTCACTCTTTGTCCCCCTCCCTCCCTTGTCACTCTTTGTCCCCCTCCCTCCCTTGTCACTCTTTGTCCCCCTCCCTCCCTTGTCACTCTTTGTCCCCCTCCCTCCCTTGTCACTCTTTGTCCCCCTCCCTCCCTTGTCACTCTTTGTCCCCCTCCCTCCCTTGTCACTCTTTGTCCCCCTCCCTCCCTTGTCACTTTGTCCCCCTCCCTCCCTTGTCACTCTTTGTCCCCCTCCCTCCCTTGTCACTCTTTCTCCCACTCCCTCCCTTGTCACTCTTTCTCCCCCTCTCTCCCTCCCTCCCCACTCTTTCTCCCCCTCCCTCCCTCGTCACTCTTTCTCCCCCTCCCCCCTTCCCTCCCTTGTCACTCTTTCTCCCCCTCCCCCCTTCCCTCCCTTGTCACTCTCTTTTTTTTCTCCCCCCCCTCCCATGTCATCCCTTTTTTCTCCACCCCCTCCCATGTCATCCCTTTTTTCTCCACCCCTCCCTCCCTCCCTCCCTACTCTCTTCCTCCCCCCCCCTCCCTTACCTCTGTTGTAGCGTGGCCGAGCCCTGTATGATCCGTGGGTACAGGGAGCTTTTGTTTCCTGTACCCGGCCGGACTAAAAGGAAGTGCACACTTCCTGTTAGTCCGGCCGGGTACAGGAGACAGATGCTCCCTGTACCCGCGGACCATACAGGGCTCGGCCACGCTACAGTGAGGGAGTGACAGGAGAGAGTGCTGAGCCCTTCCCTCCTGTCAGCCCCTCTCCTCATGCTGCGCCCGGGCGGTGCGCCCTCATGGATGCACCAGCCCGGGCAAAGCTGCAGCCGCCTGAGGCTCTCTACAGAGCGCTCGGGCGGCTGCATCATGGGGTGGGCCGGCGGAGCTGGGGGGGATTTCCCCATAACCTGTCCCCCCCGCATGATTTGCTGGGGGGGATGCGCCCCCCCCCATACCTCCCGGTTCCTACGCCCATGGTTTCAGCACAACTGTAAACCACTCAGTTTCTTTATATATCATTCTGTTTAGAAAGCAATAAATATATTATCTTAAAAAGACAACCATTATTTAGCAAATAAATGCCAGCACCATTGTATTAATAACAAATGAACATAACCCTTTGTTCTTGTACCAAATGAAACCCCCAAAAAATATAGTGCAGTATTTTTAAAATGTGCAAAGTTTATAAGTTGGGTAAATTCACATAGAACAGTGCCTTGTAAGAATAGCTTCAAATCACAAGGATCGATACGTCCTGAGGTGACACTATCCCTCTTTTTTGCTTCCAACCGGAATAAGCTCAAAGAAAACGGTAGAAATAGTGCAATAGGTCTGATAATAAACTTAATAGACTAGGTCACAGAGAGCTGCTTACTTTAGAAAGAGCCTTCCACAATGTTGCTTTAGGTACAAGAACCAGTGTATCTGTAAAAGATGGTGTAAAATTTTGCTTGGATGGCAGTTTCCCAGTCCCTGGGAGTTTCTCTTTCTGCTGGAGTTTGTGCCGTCAGCCATTTTGTTCTGGCCTCATGTCTCCTGCCGGTCGGCCCCTCTCCGTTGGTGAGTACCTACTTGCTGGGAGAGGACCGGGATAACCCCCATCGGTCCAGGGGGCAGGGGGGAGGGGGGGAACGAGAGCTCCGCTTTAGAAGCTCAGTCTGTCTTGGCGGCAGAGGAGCGACCGTCTCCTCTGCGCCCGCCATGTTACTAGGCCTCACCCTCAGGGAGATAATACTCGCTGTGTGTCGCGGGTGGTATCCACTTGTGCCGATGACTGTCACCTCTCTGTTGGTTGGTAAATCGCCTTTTGGTCAGTGGAAATCAGCTATATTCGTTTCAGGTAGAGAGAGCTGAGGAGGTTTGCTTCCTCTCAGCTCCCCGGCCAGGCCCCCACCCTTACTATATTTTTTTTATATATAAAAAAAAAAATCTATATATATATATATATATATATATATATATATATATATATTTTTTTTTTTTGCATAATTGCCTATTTATCACAGATCACTTTTTGATTTATATGTTTAATCCCATGAAGATTTTTTTTTTCTTTGCAGTTTATTATAACTTAATTTTTAATCAACTTTAGGAGGTAAAAGCAACTCTTTGTATGCAATCTTTTTTTTTTTTTTTTGGCTCCAATTAGACATACAAATTCAGCCATCAGGCCGAGCCTATACAAAAAACATTCTTAGTTTTATATATTATGTCAACTATTCATGTAACTAATTCCACCCATCTGCAGCATAATCTAGCTTTATAAAGGCATACAAGTAGTGAGGGGTGAACATTGTTGATTAGAGTAAGCCAAATAGACTGAACTAGCGTAGTGGGTAACTCAAGAGGAAATGGCTTTCAGGTTACAATCCCTAACCCTGGGATGCCAGGGGGAATACACAAGGATGGGGTAAACCATCCTAAAGAGGTCTGGGGCGGGTCCAAGCTAAATGAGCTGCACACAAGGTGAGAACCCAAAATGTAGACATGTTGAGAATAACTAACTAAAAATGAAATCGGATTCACGTTACACAATGGATACACATTAATATTAGCTTGTCAAATGTAGGCCTCAATTTAATATTGTTTGATAAGCTTTTCATGTGATTTAATATTTTGAGAGAGACTTTTAAAAATGTTTTTTTTTTTCCAATATAATAAAATATCAAAAATAGACAAATCTAGCCCTGAAAATCAAGCTTGTGACTAGTTACCGGCTGCATGTAGTTAATACTCATCAGATCATGAAATCACAATCCAAAGACACAAAGCAGTGGCCAAAACAACTTTGAAAAACAGAGGCCAACCATATACCGTATATACTCGAGTATAAGCCGAGTTTTTTAGCACATTTTTTGTGCTAAAAAAACCCAACTCGGCTTATACTCGAGTCAATAGTCTGTATTATGGCAATTTACATTGCCATAATACAGACAGGGGCTGTGGGGGCTGTACGAGAGTTTACTTACCTCTCCTGCAGCTCCTGTCAGCTCTCTCCTCCTCCGCGCCGTCCGTTCAGCACCTCGGTCAGCTCCCAGTGTAAGTCTCGCGAGAGCCGCGGCTCTCGCGAGACTTACACTGGGAGCTGACAGAGGGAGCTGCACGGACGGCGCGGAGGAGGAGAGAGCTGACAGGAGCTGCAGGAGAGGTAAGTAAACTCTCTCTTACAGCCCCCACAGCCCCCCACTGAACTGCCAATGCTGGACCACCAGGGAAGGAGAGCCCCCCTCCCTGCCATGTATCAAGCAGGGAGGGGGGACGAAAAAAAAATAATTAGTAGTAATAAAAAAAAAAATTAAATAATAATACAAAAATAATAAAAAATTAAATTAAATAAATAAAAATAATAAATAATAATAAAAAAATATTAAAATAATAATAAAAAAAATTGCCCATCCCCCACCAAGGCTCTGCAACACACACACACACACACACACACACACACACTGCACTCATACACACACACTGCATTCATACGCTCACACACTGCACTCATACACTCACGCTGCACTCATACACTCACGCTGCACTCCTATACACACGCTGCACTCCTATACACACGCTGCACTCCTATACACACGCTGCACTCATATACACACGCTGCACTCATACACACACGCTGCACTCATACACACACGCTGCACTCATACACACACGCTGCACTCATACACACACGCTGCACTCATACACACACGCTGCACTCATACACACACGCTGCACTCATACACACACGCTGCACTCATACACACACGCTGCACTCATACACACACGCTGCACTCATACACACACGCTGCACTCATACACACACGCTGCACTCATACACACACGCTGCACTCATACACACACGCTGCACTCATACACACACGCTGCACTCATACACACACGCTGCACTCATACACACACGCTGCACTCATACACACACGCTGCACTCATACACACACGCTGCACTCATACACACACGCTGCACTCATACACACACGCTGCACTCATACACACACGCTGCACTCATACACACACGCTGCACTCATACACACACGCTGCACTCATACACACACGCTGCACTCATACACACACGCTGCACTCATACACACACGCTGCACTCATACACACACGCTGCACTCATACACTCACACTGCATTCATTATACACACACTGTAAATAAATATTCAATTAATATTTTTTTTTAGGATCTAATTTTATTTAGAAATTTACCAGTAGCTGCTGCATTTCTCACCCTAGTCTTATACTCGAGTCAATACGTTTTCCCAGTTTTTTGGGGTAAAATTAGGGGCCTCGGCTTATATTCGGGTCGGCTTATACTCGAGTATATACGGTATATTATTTATTCAGTAAATAAGGAATTCTAAAGAATTGACAAGGGAACACAATGTAAGGCAAATACAGCCAAAATGCAAAATTCTCCATTAACGTTACAATTCTAGTTTAATGAGGAAAACTCCTACGTTGTAACAGTACTTAATTTTTTTGTGGTTTCAGGACATGACCAGGAGTTAACCCACTGCTGTACACACCCCACACAACGACTGGTAGTGACCTCATCCCGTGACACAACCTTCCGTCTGTGGGATTTCAGAGACCCGTCGATACATTCTGTGAATGTCTTCCAGGGCCACACAGAGTGAGTAGCATTTAATAGATTAACTATCCGTGAAAGATTACATTTTTGGTCATGGGGCAAATTATTTATGAGCTATTAAAAACAGATTTAGTTTATTTGTAGTACCATTTAATCAGTATGATGATTTATCTGAAAAATGCAGATTTCCCTGTGTATTTTGAATGTTACCCATATGCTTAATTTGATCTCCATTTATTTTTTTATTTTTTTTATTTATCTATTGTACAGCGCCACAGAATGTGTTGATGCTTCAGAAATAATGGCATTTCTCTAGACTTATTTAGCTCTCATATTTTTGTATTCCATTTAGCTCTCCCTGTATATATTCTGTATATTCTGTTACATACCAAGCTCTTTGTCTCCACACCTTTAATTATGTAAAGAATATCTTAGAACCTGCAATTTCCATTTTAAGTAGCTACTTACTGCACAATGAAGAAGGTAGCACAAAGTATTGATTTCAAAGAGATGTGAAGAGGGAAAATGCTGAGATAGACAAAATGTGGGGGTCATAGGAAGCTGCTTAAAGTAGACCCGTTCTAGTGTTTTGTGTAAAAGACTTGTGCAAGAAAAGCTCTTGTGCAAGTGATTAAGATACACGTTATGTATGCTATATAAATAAAATGTTTAGTCTAGTGAGTCTAAGCACCATAGTCACTACTGCCCTTTGTAGTGGTTATAGGGCTGCTACCCCCCCATCATTGATTAGTCTGACAAATCAGCGGTCCCTAAAATACCATGGCCGGGACACTCGCTTATTGTTTTGCTAATGTGAACACAGTAATTCTGTCCGTTTCGTAAATGGTTTAATGTCAGTGATAGAACCCACCATGGGATTTCCCCCTTTCTTAACAACTTTAATTGTACTTACATGCATTTTCTCTTTAATGTCTTATTTTCAGCATCACACATGTAAAAATATTACTGTGATATACCCTAAAAATGTTTCAATGTAAATACATTATAATTAAAATAATGTGTTTAATCTGTTGTGCAGGGTGTTTAAAAATATCCTTTTATGGTATCAATTTTTTTCTTGCTCTGGTACAATGGTATATGTGTAAATTAAACTTCTAGTGGTCAGTTACATGGAGAGGCAAGATCTTCTTAAAAACAATCATCCATTTATTGAGAACCGATTAAAATATCTCCCATTCAGTTAACCCAGTATACTCACAGGGTCCAAACGTTCTTTCAATGTTCTCGTCATCTGTTGCCGATACTCACAGCCCTACACTAATATCACTGACCCGTTTCACCCAAAGTTCTTATTAATGAATATCCAATTTGCGAAGTCATTAATTTTCACCTCAGCGCTATCTACTCTAGCAATAAATTTCCCATCTGTTTTGTTTTACTCTGTACACTTTGTATTCGAAGGTCTATGATAGGTTTTAATGTACCTTTAAATAATAAGCAGATTGTGTTATAATTACTCGGTTTGAAATGAATTATTTTTATACGTGTGCAGTTTTAACGACATTATAAATCTGCTTTCATATTCTGAATTTGACCATACCATTAACGCATATTAAAGAGCTTATCCAACCTACCTATTTACTTTTTTCCCTCATCCATCTAATAAATTTGGATTTAAAACTGTCCTGTAGAGATTCCAATTTAGAAACCCGTAAGCTTATTGCTTGGTTATAAGGAATACTTTCGAGTTGGAGTGGGCTATCTGAATTAAGATTTACTACTGAAATATGACTTCTGTGGACCATTTGAATGCTCTGCTTGCCTTTTCATAATTTCATTGCTGCTATATCTTAATAAAGTGCTTTTCTTAACAGCGCCTGCAGCTCTGCGATAAGCCTGGTCTTGGAAAGAGATGCAGACGTATGCACAAATTTTAACAAACCTACAATCTGTCTTGCGTTTGCCCATAAACAGGGCTTTTGATATATGATTTTGCACATTGTTTAGCTATGCAGCAAGTCCTTATTATATTCCTAATATTTTTTCCCTTGTGCTTGATTTTGATTCTTTGAAATAATGCATAAATATTTCTCTAGGAACTGAAAATTGCCTGTAAGCTAAGGTCCAGCAGGTGGCGCCCAAGCTCTTTCATAAGCTTCAATAGCTCTTTTAATAAATACCATTCCCTACGGCCATCGTAGGTTCAACTCCTATAGCGCAAGGGAAATAGTATTTGAGAACAAGCTGTCTAGCATGTCGGTCTTGTTTTGGAAGACGTGTAGTCTGCAGGTACCTATTAATAAGGTGGAAACTGCTGTGGATTTGGAGAGGATCAAGGCAGAGGTGTAAGCTCTGCTGGTTTGGTAGGCCATGCCTTATTTTGGTCATAGGTTAAGACCTGCGTTTCTAACAACGTTATTTATAGTCTAAGCTGTTTGTAGGTTTAACATCGCTGCGCTGGTGTAAGACAAATTGCCTCTTGTACACAGATCTTCGGCATTTAGTTCTGTATTCCCTGAACCCAGGTTTCTTGGTTTTACAGAGTTTTTTTTGTTTGTTTTTTTATCGAAGACTTTTGAAAATAACAAGACAATATTTTGAAAGGTGTTTTTTTTTTTTTTTTATTTTTTTTTTTTTATTATTTATTTAAATGAAGTTCCATAAGCTTTGTTTTCATAGAAACACCACTGGGGTATTGATGAACAGGAGAAGTTTGAAGCATTACATGCTGAATTAGCATAATCTGATTTCATCATAACTAATAACTGCATGTTCCTTTTGTATATGCTTCCTCTTGATACCTTGAAAGTTATTGTAGGGTTTTTGATCTAAGTGTATAGTTGAAAACAAAAGAAATGTCAGTGTATAAGTCCAGGTAAAATAATTTAGAAATTAGTTAAATTGCCACAGAAACTGCAGATATATTAATTAAGAATTAAACCTCTGTTTACGATCGTACTCTAAATGCCCACTGGTTCCAGGAAATCTCTCCAAATTCTGTATATCTCAGACAATCTCTATCCTTCCATAGGGAACGGATTGGAGGAATTTTATATTGTCAATAAACCTTGTGATCACAATCACACAAAAATAAATTCAGCGCGGAAGCAAAGTGATAATAGTCCAAAAGCAGCTGGAACACCTCTCTTTTCCGATCAGAAAATTGGATAAAAACAGGGGGGTAGGTGCAGCTCTTCAGTAATCCTTGACAAGGTATATGTGAAGAGAACCAGAGAAGGAATAATAGAGTAGTATTTAAAACTGTAGTGGTTATAAATAAAATAAAAGATGTGCACTCACACTTTCCTGGAGCTTCAATACAGCTCCAGTGTATGCGCCTGGGCGGAATAATCCCCGCCTATGGATCAAGTGCAGAGGCAATTCTTCAAGTTATAGATGTGGTAGGGGGTATCCTCATAAAAAACAAACAAATAAAAATTGTATATGGTGAAGTATGTAGAGCTATGAAGCAAGGGTAGGTAAAAACTATAAAATGTGCACTCACGTGTAATGGAGCCGTAAAACCTGGCTCCTCTGATAGCGCTTGAAGTGGTATGATCCCCACTCAAGGATACAGGTGTAAAAGCAAATTCTTTCCTCCGTGTTTATGTGGAGATAAATAAACAGAACCACAATAGTGTACACCGTAAAAAAAGGATTGTAAGCAGAAATAAATAATTTAAGCCTACTCACATGCTAATGAGCAAGTTCCAGTTTGCTCAATCCAAAGCGCTTGGGTGGTATGATCCCCACCAGGGATATAGCTCCAAACTCATCCGACAGTAGCAAAGTTAGGTCCAATTAAAAAAGTACTTTAATGTTAAAAAAAATATATAATAAAGGAAATACAATATATAATAAAATAGTGATAAAAGTTATAAACAGTACACTTAACGCCTTTCTCCTTGGATAGGCTTTATCAAAAGACTTTTACAGTGTTTTTACACTTTTGATAAAGCCTATACAAGGAGAAACATATTTGTAGCTAACCCTGATCCTCCTTGCTTAATCATGCAAAGTTTCAAAGCCGCATAGATAGACTTAAGTATGTCTCTATATTTAAGTTTTGTTCCACTCCTTAGGATATTCTGTAAAATAAAAGGGATGGACCATAACCTTTATTTTGTCTATGTATTAAAATGTAAAGACTTGCGCGAAAGTTAGTGGCATCTGCATAACATTTTAAATCCACAACAAGCACATATGTAGCATAAAGTGTTGTCCAATATATGTCTCTGGCTCACTACTTTCTCTATTTGTGGTAAAATCTATTCTTTATATAAAATGGAATAAAAGAAAACACACACTCTTCACACACAAAGCACTTCAACAAGATGAAGTGCTTTAGAGGTCTGACATGTCCCTTTAAATCATTTTGAAATATTTTGAAAACATTATTTAATAAGCTTATACAAAAATATGAAATCATTTAAAAAGCTAATCCAGCTATGTTAAATTGGGTCCTCTGTTAGTGAGAAGAGTGCAAATACACTATTAAGCTGGGAAATCATCAGAACCGGTTGGCACCCCTTTTTCTAGTACTTTTTGAGTATATATCTTGCTGCATTTTAATATTCTTCTATTACACGGCTAATGAGTTAACACCGATAAGCATTATTTAGTGAACTTTTGTTAATTAATGTTCTGCAAGGTGGCATCTTTAATTGTTTTTATAGGTGATATTTCTCTTCCTGTATCGAATAGAATCCTAATCGTTTTCATCTTACTTTTTACATCTGTTTGTTGGGTACTTTATCTCTTGTTCCCTGCTTTAATAGATTACAATATGATTCAAGTAACCTGTTTAGTTGCACAATTTTGCAGAGCTATATGGATTGATTTATCAATGTTAAATTACAAGTATGCATATGTAACTCAGACACAGTACTGATACTTGCTCCTCATCACCAGTCTCAAAAAGCTAACAAAGTAATTTTCTCTACATGTTGAGTCTGCTACTTTTTTTTCCTCAAAATTATTTGGAGGTATTTGGGCCTTAAATACTTAAAGCACAAGTATTTTTAGTTTGAAAGACCCCTCCCCCCCCCCCCCCCCCTACTCTGGTAGAACTACAGCTCGAGTGATGCTTTGCATACTTTAAGGCAACTGTCATAAAACTGCTATGGGTTACCTTTTTAATGTCGTGTGACCTTGAAAACCTGAAACTTGTATTATGTTATTATTTATATAGCGCCAACAAATTCTGCAGCGCTTTACAGTGGGTGGACTAACAAACATGTAGTTGTAACCAGACAAGTTGGACACACAGGAACAGAGGGGTTGAGGGCCCTGCTCAATGAGCTTACATGCTAGAGGGAGTGGGGTAAAGTGACACAAAAAGGTAAGGATAAAAGGTAAGGATAGTATTAGACTAATGACTAATGACTAAAGAGAGGATTTAGTCGGGAGCTATTAACAGTTTAATTACACTTTTATGAAGAAGTGTTTTTTTTTTTTTTTTTTTTTGTCTTTATTTTTGTAGTGCATAAGCTTACAACAGATGGTTCTGAGGTACCCCAAAGGCAATCCTCCACCGTATTATAGACATTTGGACATTGAGGTACAAGATAGGTCTAGCACAATTTTTATGTTTAAAGATAGTTTAAGTAGTAGGCAGCGAAAGTTTTAACAGCTAACTCTGATTCACGGCTGAAGGTAACATCGCTGGTGTATCTAGTCAGCTAATTTTGAGCATCATAGAGTATCTATCTACGAGATATAGGTTTAGTCTAGCTTCATATCAGAGAGTTATACAAGAGTGGTTTACGGATTGGTTCAAGGGTTTAACAGCGGGTTTAACCCCTGGTACGCCTCTGGATTCATGGTGTGATTATAGGCATATTCTGTTCTCTTACAGTATTAGACATACCAGCAAGGGTTATAGAGGGCATGAATATAAAGTAAAACTTAAAAGTAATAGCAAAACAATTAAAAGGTGCAGACAGCAGGCCAAAACATAACAAGATTGAAGGACATTAGGCATTTTTACAAGTCACATGAACTTATCAGGGCAGCTGCCGAACGTTCTCATTCAAGGCTTGGTTCTCAGCCATTTCCATGCTTGGCCTGCTTAGAAGATATTTTGAACTGACTATGCGTAAAAGATCAACTGGTAACCGACGTTTGTCGCAACAATAACTGAATGTCCCTGGGGAGGCAATTACACTGTAATTACACCGCAATGAAAAGAAAATGATGGTCTTCAGCAGTAATAATGCCCCTGAGGGTGCCAGGCATGTAAGCTGGGCCTTGCATCACAAGCCATCTAAACTCATCCCCCTCAGCCTATGCCCACCGGGTGTACAGACCTGTCCATCTTGAGGGAGTCCTGCCCGGGAATGTTGTTGGTCTGAATGTGGAGCTTCGTGTGAGCTTGGTCATGCGGCTGCCTTGGTGCCCCTAGAGGTAAGTTCTGTCGCGGGTGCGAGGCATGGGAGTGTGGATGATCCCTCTTGAGCTGTTGCACCGATCGCTCCTGGTTTCCAGCTGGATTTGGTGTTCGAGAGAAGTGTGGCTGGGGAGATTCCCGCGTTTGCTGTGAGGCTGGGTTAGGCTTTGGCACTCGGAGAGATGCCCCTGAGTGTCGGTGGGGTCGGGCTCTGGTTAGCCGGGGGCTTCTCTGGGCTTGAGGGCGTCGGGCTGGCCTCCGCATGGTGCAGGCCTTGCGCCAACCAATAATTTTATGCATACCTGGGGCCAGGTCTTTCTCCGGCGGGATTTGGCTGTGTCGCCAGGTTTGTCGCTGCTTGCAGTGATTCTTCCGCCTCTGTGGGTGATGCTTGGGGAGGTCAACCCCGTCGGCTCTTGGCCCAGGCGGGCTCAGTGCTGGGTATGTTTCCGCTTGACGGGCGTTTGGGCCCGAGGGTGACTCTCCGTTTTTCCCCCTTCCGCTTTCGCTTCGTTGGGTTGCTGCTTTGCTTCGTGCCTCTAGTTGCGCCCAGAAACGGGCGAATATTACGTCTAGTCGGAGCTTTGTTTGCTCGTGTGCCGTGCATCCAGCTGGCGCTTCATGCTGCCTCCTGAGCTCATAGCTAGGAGGCTCGTCCGCCATTTTGAGAGGGACCGCGTGGTTGGCGTCCCAGCGGAGGTTGTCGCGTTAGGTAGGCAGGCGGGATGCGTGGAGCCGATCAGTGGAGACCGGGATAACCCCCGCCGGTCCAGGGGGGGGGGTGGACGCTCAGGCTGGTTGTTGCCGCTGCTGGAACGGAGGCGGGTGATCGGCCGTCTCACCTAGGCTCGTTCAAGCGTAGGCCGCAAGCCTCGGGCTGGCTTGTTCAGGTTCCGGGGTGCTTATGTAGGGTATCACCAGGTAGTGCATCGACCCCTGGTCTCGAATATTGCTGTGTGTCGCTTGGGTTATGCGGGTAGTAGGGGTTTTTGTCCCGAAATCTGCTGCCAGTTGCAGGAGCTCCAGCCATGCACGTCTGCTCCGCTTGGCTGGCAAGCTCCGCCCCCCCGAAGAAGTGGGTTTTTAATGATTTTTTGAAGGAGTGGAGACTGAGTGAGCATCTAACGGAGGAGGGACGTTATGGACTGTAACGGCGCAAGTTGGGAGCATGTAAGACCAATGTACGGAAATGCAGAAGTTGAGAAACTCAAGTGAAATCTTGCAGATTTAAGGCCACAATAGTCAAATTTAAAAAAAAATCTGTTGGTCAGCTGTACGGAGTTTGACTATTTTGGCCTAAAATTTGAAATTTGAAAATTTGAAATTCACTTTGAATTATCACTTTAGCTAATAATTTCCCACGCTACAGTACAATGTTCCCAAATGATGGCACATATTATTGCACTTTTCCTTATCTTTTAATAAAGAATATTGAAAACATTTCTAGCTACTTTTTAGAAGGATTATATACAGTAGGCTATTATTTAGCCACCTATCTCTATTTTTGATGGTGGGTTATTCCTCTCAACTGACTATCTATTTAGATTGGTATTTATGTATACATTGTATTATATACCTTAATAAAGTTATTTATTATTTTCTTTCCTGTTAACATTTACTATTGGAATTGGACTGGGTAATTGTCCTCATGGTTGTCTCTTAGTTAGACCACCTTTGGATTTATTTTCTTTGTTTTGTTTCATTACCCTAGGGTTACCCCCTTTCTACCCAGTCTAGGTGACCATCCCTTACCTAAGAGACGGTAATAGGGTAGGGTTTTGTCCTCCCTGTTTTCTGGTCCCTTAAGGTTTCATCTATACTAACATTTCTAGCTAACCTTAACAGTGATTCAAATCAAAATCAAATAAATTAACCCAGAATGGTACTTTTAGATTATGCTCGCCTCAAAGGATGTTGTGGATTTTAGATTTTGTTATTGGCAATTAATGGTGTGTGTATTATTGGCCTTGGTATGATAAAAAGCTAAACTAGTCCTGCAGGCAATCAAACCGGTAGTTTGAACAGGTAACAGGGCAACAGGAGCACTAACCACTCAGCTAGAAGAGGACATGTCTCACAATGTTTAAGGTCAGCTGTTTTGGGAAATATTGTTCAAAAATCTGATGGCTGCCGCGGTCATCCCTACACTCAACGCTTCCAACATTTTAAAGAAAATCTTAGTTTAGTGCTAAGGGCTACTGCATTCATCTGTGTTTGGCTACTGGTGTTACACGCTCCCTTTTTTTTTTTTTTTTTTGCAATAGAGTTTTAAAAATCAGGGTACGATGATCCGCACATTCATACTGGAAACGTGTGGGGGTGGGGTATTTTTATTTTTATTTTTTTTTAGTGATGACTAAAGCTAAATTTTCCATAGCAGGGGGGAAATTCACATTTCTGGTATTTTAAACTGGCCTTTTTTAAAATGTTCTTCTGCATCAAACACGTTAAAGCCAAAGGCTAGCATGGGCCAAGTAAACAAGATGTACCGGTAAGTTTGTGGGTCGTATAAAAAAAAAAAAAAAAAAACTTTCATAGTTTTAAAATGTACATTGTAAGCAAAAAACAGCATCCCTCTATACTAAATCCCAGTCCCCCCTCTACACTAATTCCCAGTCTCCCTCCTTCCCCTCTACTAAACCCCAGCCCCCACCTCTATACTAAATCCCAGCCCCCCTCTATACTAAACCCCAGTCCCCCCTCTACTAAACCCCAGTCCCCCCTCTACTAAACCCCAGTCCCCCCCTCTACTAAACCCCAGTCCCCCCCTCTACTAAACCCCAGTCCCCCCCTCTACTAAACCCCAGTCCCCCCCTCTACTAAACCCCAGTCCGCCCCCTCTACTAAACCCCAGTCCCCCCTCTTCTAAACCCCAGTCCCCCCTCTACTAAACCCCAGTCCCCCCTCTACTAAACCCCAGTCCCCCCTCTACTAAACCCCAGTCCCCCCTCTACTAAACCCCAGTCCCCCCCTCTACTAAACCCCAGTCCCCCCTCTACTAAACCCCAGTCCCCCCCTCTACTAAACCCCAGTCCCCCCCTCTACTAAACCCCAGTCCCCCCTCTACTAAACCCCAGTCCGCCCCCTCTACTAAACCCCAGTCCCCCCTCTTCTAAACCCCAGTCCCCCCTCTTCTAAACCCCAGTCCCCCCCCTTCTAAACCCCAGTCCCCCCCCTTCTAAACCCCAGTCCCCCCCTTCTAAACCCCAGTCCCCCCCTCTTCTAAACCCCAGTCCCCCCCTCTTCTAAACCCCAGTCCCCCCCTCTTCTAAACCCCAGTCCCCCCTCTACTAAACCCCAGTCCCCCCCTCTACTAAACCCCAGTCCCCGTCCCCTCTACAAAACCCCAGTCCCCGTCCCCTCTACAAAACCCCAGTCCCCGTCCCCTCTACAAAACCCCAGTCCCCGTCCCCTCTACAAAACCCCAGTCGTCGTCCCCTCTACAAAACCCCAGTCGTCGTCCCCTCTACAAAACCCCAGTCGTCGTCGCCCCCTCTACAAAACCCCAGTCGTCGTCGGCCCCTCTACAAAACCCCAGTCGTCGTCGGCCCCTCTACAAAACCCCAGTCGTCGTCGGCCCCTCTACAAAACCCCAGTCGTCGTCGGCCCCTCTACAAAACCCCAGTCGTCGGCGGCCCCTCTACAAAACCCCAGTCGTCGGCGGCCCCTCTACAAAACCCCAGTCGTCGGCGGCCCCTCTACAAAACCCCAGTCGTCGGCGGCCCCTCTACAAAACCCCAGTCGTCGGCGGCCCCTCTACAAAACCCCAGTCGTCGGCGGCCCCTCTACAAAACCCCAGTCGTCGGCGGCCCCTCTACAAAACCCCAGTCGTCGGCGGCCCCTCTACAAAACCCCAGTCGTCGGCGGCCCCTCTACAAAACCCCAGTCGTCGGCGGCCCCTCTACAAAACCCCAGTCGTCGGCGGCCCCTCTACAAAACCCCAGTCGTCGGCGGCCCCTCTACAAAACCCCAGTCGTCGGCGGCCCCTCTACAAAACCCCAGTCGTCGGCGGCCCCTCTACAAAACCCCAGTCGTCGGCGGCCCCTCTACAAAACCCCAGTCGTCGGCGGCCCCTCTACAAAACCCCAGTCGTCGGCGGCCCCTCTACAAAACCCCAGTCGTCGGCGGCCCCTCTACAAAACCCCAGTCGTCGGCGGCCCCTCTACAAAACCCCAGTCGTCGGCGGCCCCTCTACAAAACCCCAGTCGTCGGCGGCCCCTCTACAAAACCCCAGTCGTCGGCGGCCCCTCTACAAAACCCCAGTCGTCGGCGGCCCCTCTACAAAACCCCAGTCGTCGGCGGCCCCTCTACAAAACCCCAGTCGTCGGCGGCCCCTCTACAAAACCCCAGTCGTCGGCGGCCCCTCTACAAAACCCCAGTCGTCGGCGGCCCCTCTACAAAACCCCAGTCGTCGGCGGCCCCTCTACAAAACCCCAGTCGTCGGCGGCCCCTCTACAAAACCCCAGTCGTCGGCGGCCCCTCTACAAAACCCCAGTCGTCGGCGGCCCCTCTACAAAACCCCAGTCGTCGGCGGCCCCTCTACAAAACCCCAGTCGTCGGCGGCCCCTCTACAAAACCCCAGTCGTCGGCGGCCCCTCTACAAAACCCCAGTCGTCGGCGGCCCCTCTACAAAACCCCAGTCGTCGGCGGCCCCTCTACAAAACCCCAGTCGTCGGCGGCCCCTCTACAAAACCCCAGTCGTCGGCGGCCCCTCTACAAAACCCCAGTCGTCGGCGGCCCCTCTACAAAACCCCAGTCGTCGGCGGCCCCTCTACAAAACCCCAGTCGTCGGCGGCCCCTCTACAAAACCCCAGTCGTCGGCGGCCCCTCTACAAAACCCCAGTCGTCGGCGGCCCCTCTACAAAACCCCAGTCGTCGGCGGCCCCTCTACAAAACCCCAGTCGTCGGCGGCCCCTCTACAAAACCCCAGTCGTCGGCGGCCCCTCTACAAAACCCCAGTCGTCGGCGGCCCCTCTACAAAACCCCAGTCGTCGGCGGCCCCTCTACAAAACCCCAGTCGTCGGCGGCCCCTCTACAAAACCCCAGTCGTCGGCGGCCCCTCTACAAAACCCCAGTCGTCGGCGGCCCCTCTACAAAACCCCAGTCGTCGGCGGCCCCTCTACAAAACCCCAGTCGTCGGCGGCCCCTCTACAAAACCCCAGTCGTCGTCGGCCCCTCTACAAAACCCCAGTCGTCGTCGGCCCCTCTACAAAACCCCAGTCGTCGTCGGCCCCTCTACAAAACCCCAGTCGTCGGCGGCCCCTCTACAAAACCCCAGTCGTCGGCGGCCCCTCTACAAAACCCCAGTCGTCGGCGGCCCCTCTACAAAACACCAGTCGTCGGCGGCCCCTCTACAAAACACCAGTCGTCGGCGGCGGCGGCCCCTCTACAAAACACCAGTCGTCGGCCCTCCCCTACTAAATTCCAGTCCCCACCCTCTCTGTACTAAATTCCAGTCCCCACCCTCTCTGTACTAAATTCCAGTCCCCACCCTCTCTGTACTAAATTCCAGTCCCCACCCTCTCTGTACTAAATTCCAGTCCCCACCCTCTCTGTACTAAATTCCAGTCCCCACCCTCTCTGTACTAAATTCCAGTCCCCACCCTCTCTGTACTAAATCCCAGTCCAACAGTGTGACCGACACACACATACACACACTCACATAATTTTCTTTATTGCTCCCTACCTTTGGGAGCTGGTGTGGGGTCTCTCCCTGTGGTCCAGTGTGGATTTTCCAGTGGTCCCTGTGGTCCAGTGTGTCTTCCCTCATGCTAGCAGTTTAGTGGTGCCGGAATGACGTCATATTCCAGCACCCGGCATCACTACAGAGTGCGCGTGGGATAAGTAGGAAGACTGAGCTTCTCTCGCTGCCGCCAGCAATCTCTCCCTCCCCAGCCGGGTACGTTTTAGCAGAGTAGGCACCTGCAATGTGGGGAGAGCAGGTGCCTACTCTGCCTTAGTAAGCATGTCAAACTCGCGGCTCGCCGGGCCGCAAAGATATTAATTGTGGCCCATGGGCTGTGAGTTTGACATGCTTGTTCTATATAATCAAATCTAAAATGGATATATATACTCGAGTTATTTCTGGCTAGCTTTAATTTTATACCAGTTTTATTCTTTCTTTATGCATTTTTTTCTTGTTAGCACTTTAGTGTGCTGTGTTCAATTTTCCATTTTTTTTCTATTCAAATTATTGTCACAATTCATTTTCTTTATGAGCCATTTTGGAGATCATACAGCTCTCTAAAATGGAATTGTCTGACATAGATGAGAAAAAATGTCATATTCTTAATCTTGATCATTCAAACAGGTACCTGGGTCAATCATGTGTAAGGTGCCTTTAGTGACATCTACCTAAAATGTCATACAAAGTAGAAAGGAGTTGAATCATTATGGAGATAATCTGATTAGTTTGAAAATTAGACTTTCGGCAAAGACATTACTGGTGTCAAAGTATTCAATCTGCATGTGTGAATACATATCCTCCATGGTCTTTGCAGTACTATGAAATACGTTTTGTTGGAGATCTTTCCCTGTACCATGGGGACAAATCCTTCTTAGTTTGATCACTGCAGACAGGCACAATGTAATGTAAGACAATATTATTTAAAGGAACAATTAAACGTTAGGAATACAAACCTCTCTCCCTAATGCTATAGTGCCCCTGTCCCAAGTTACAGTGAGGGGAACAAAGTAATTGATTCCCCTGCTGATTTTGAACGTTTACCCACTGACCAAGAATTGATCAATCTATAAATTTAATGGTAGGTGTGTTTTAACAGTGAGAGACAGAATAATAAAAAACTAAATCCAGAAAAACACATGATAAAAAAGTTAGAAATTGATTTGTATCTCGATGAGTGAAATAAGTATTTGATCCCTTCGGGTTAGTCCATATTTGTCCAATCCCTCCCATCTCATGTGTCAAACTTTATAGCCAATTGACTATCTCTAGTCTAGGCTGAGTGGAATTCTCTATTTAGTTAAATGGACACTCCAGGCACCCAGACCACTTCTGCCCATTGGAGTGGTCTGGGTGCCAACTCCCACTACCCTTAACCCTGCAAGTGTAATTATTGCAGTTTTTTTTATAAACTGCAGTAATTACCTTGCAGGGTTAACTCCTCCTCTAGTGGCTGTCTACTAGACAGCCACTAGAGGGCACTTCCGTGTCTATAGCACAGGTTTTCTGTGCTAGAGCGTCGCTGGACGTCCTCACACTGTGTGAGGACCTCCAGCGTCGCTCAATTCCCCATAGGGGAAAGCATTTTTAATGCTTTCCTATGGAGAGCTCTAATGCGCGTGCGCGGACATTGCTGCGCATGCGCATTAGGTCTCCCCGGCCGGCGGGCTGGATCAGTCTCGCCCACCGGCTGACGTAAGGAAGGGGAGGAGTGGCGGCGACCTGAAACCACCGCCGAGGGACATCGGCGGGGGTCTCAGGTAAGTGACTGAAGGGGTTTTCACCCCTTCAGCAACCGGGGATGGGAGGTGGGAGGGAGAGGGAACCTTCAGTGCCAGGAAAACAGATTGTTTTCCTGGCACTGGAGTGTCCCTTTAAGTCACTGGGGAGCATACGACCATAGGGAGCACAGGCCACATTCCATCTGTGTGCCACTATCCATCCAGTGCCAACTTCCAATAAGTGCCCTGAATCAGTCAGGTTTTTTCCCGAGTCACTGCACTACAACTGCCCTCTTAAAAGTTTGCAATGACATCCAAACTGGCATGGAACAAGGAGACCTAACTGAAGCTATTTTCCTTGATTTTGAAAAGGCCTTTGACACAGTAGACCACAACATTATACTGCACAAACTAAAAAACTTCCCCCAACTGTGTCCATTTCTGACAGCGACTCCCTCCCTCTCCCAGTCACGTGTGGTGTTCCCCAAGGTTTTATTCTCGGCTCCCTACTATTCACATTATTTATAAATAACCTGCCTAATGTCTGCAAATCCTCAAATGTACACATGTAGCAGACGACACAGTAATCTATTCAAGCAAATCCGATCTACCGCAGCTTGAGGCTTTGCTCCAAGACCAGTTCACAGAGGTAGAAAAGTGGATCAAAAAAAACAAACTCTTCCTAAACACTGACAAAACTGTCACAATGATCTTTGGAACAGTACCTAAATTACACAAATTACAAAATCCCCATCTATGCATAAAAGCAAAATCAAATCGCACACTGACCGCAGTCCACTCTTTCAAATACTTGCTTTTGTTAGACCCCAATCTATCTTTTGGCCCCCACATAAAAAAAACCTTGCATCTAAACTTTATCCAAAACTAGGTGCTCTGTACAGAAACAAATCCTTCCTAAGCCCTACATTAAAGGATAAGATTGTACAGCAAATGCTGATGCCAATCATTGATTATGGGGATGTAGTATATGCACCTGCACTGAAAACCCACCTTAATAAACTTAATACATTGTATAACTCGTTGTGCTAATTTGTGCTACAAGGTAATTACAGCACCCACCATTGTGACAGTCTAAAAGGACTAAACTGTCTGTCGCTGGAATCCAGACACACCCTTCATCTTTCCAGCCTTGTGTTTAAAAGCTTTTCTGGGAAGCTCCCACCCTACCTGAACACAATGCTTTCCCCGGCTTTTCCCACCTCCTATAACCTCCGATCCCGTACCAACACTTTACTTAGTCTATCTCAATACAAAAAGAAAGCAGCTCGATCCTCCTTCTCCTACAGAGCACCACAAAATTATGGAACGACCTCCCGCACAATTTCAAATCTTCCCTAAGCCTAAAGTCCTTTAAGGGATCCCTCTCTACATACCTCAAAACAGAATGCACCTGTCATGGTTGATTATATATTTCCTACCTGTTCTATGTTACATTTTGTATATATTGTGTATCAATATTGTTTTTGTATTTTTTTGTACCCTATTGTATCAATGCAATGTTTTGTGGACACAGGACATACTTGAAAACGAGAGAAATCTCAATGTATAATTCCTGGTAAAATATTTTATAAATAAAATAAATAGTACTTGGTGGCAAAACCCTTGTTGACAGTCACAGAGATCAGATGTTTCTTATAGTTGAAAGCAAAGAAAAAAAACACTATATACTTATTAACCCTTAATAGGGAACACATGGGATGGGCGGCAGCATTGTAACCTAGCTGTGTGCTACAAAAAGTGAATACAAAAAATAAGTCCTGCGCTCACTCCCATCATTCCTGAGCAGCAGCAACAACGTTGATATGTACTGTGGTCGTTGCTGCCGCCCAGGAGTGATGGGAGTGAGCGCAGGACTTATCTTTTTGTTTCTTGTAGTTGGCCACCAGGTTTGCACACATCTCAGTTGGAATTTTGTCCCACTTCTCTTTGCAGATCCTCTCCAAGTCATTAAGGTTTCTAGGCTGACGTTTGGCAACTCGAACCTTAAGCCCCCTCCACAGATTTTCTATGGGATTAATGTGTGGATACTGCCTAGGCCGCTTCAGGATCTTAATGTGTTTCTTCTCGAGCCACTCATTTGTTGTCTTGGCTGTGTGTTTTGAGTCATTGTCATGCTGGAATACCCATCCATGATCAATTTTCAATGCCCTGGCTGAGGGAAGGAGGTTCTCACCCAAGATTTGACGGTACATTGCCCTGTCCATCGACCTTTGATTGGGCGCAGTTGTCCTGTCCCCTTAGCTGAAAAACACCCCCAAAGCATAATGTTTCCACCTCCATGTTTGCCGGTGGGGATGCTGTTCTTGGGGTCATAGACAGCATTCCTCCTCTTCCAAACACAGCGAGTTGAATTGATGCCAAAGAGCTTGATTTTGGCGTCTTCTGACCACAACACTTTCACCCAGTTCTCCTCTGAATCATTCAGATGTTCATTGGCAAACTTCAGACGGGCCTGTACATGTGCTTTCTTGAGCAGGGGGACCTTGTGGGCGCTGCAGGATTTCAATGCTTCACGTAGTGTGTTACCAATTGTTTTCTTGGTGACTATGGTCCCAGTTGCCTTGAGATAATTTACAAAATCCTCCCGTGTATTTCTGGGCTCATTCCTCACCGTTCTCATGATCATTGAAACTCCATGAGGTGAGATCTTGCATGGAACACCAGTCCGAGGGAGACTGACCGTTATTTTGTGTTTCTTCCATTTGCGAATAATCGCACCAACTGTTGTCACCTTGTAGCCTATTCCAGCCTTGTGTAGGTCTGCAATCTTGTCCCTGACATCCTTGGACAGCTCTTTGGTCTTGGCCATGGTGGAGAGTTTGGAATCTGATTGCTTCTGTGGACAAGTGTCTTTTATACAGGTAACGAGCTGAGATTAGGAGCACTCCCTTTAAGAGAGTGCTCCTGATCTCGGCTTGTTACCTGTATAATAGACATCTGGGAGCCAGAAATGTTGCTGATTGAGGATCAAATACTTATTTCAATCACTTTTTATAAAAAGGTTTTTACTAATCTATTTCCAGCGCCGAGGCTTACCGCTCTGCCACCTGCGTCAACATGGGGGGGGGGGGGGGGGGGAGCCATGGACTCCTCATCGGTGGCCATATCTAATACTCCTCATAGCAGAGTAGTGTTATGAATGCAAACCTATATTCCCTACGCTAAGGGCTATTTTACACCACAACCTAGGCCTTTAAAAAAAAAAAAATATATATCATTATATGTAAAGAAAATGTTCAGGTGATGCCATCGCTTTAGGTGAGAGATTTGTGTGTGCACGTGCATCACTTAGTTACCTTCATACTATAGAAAATAAATAATGCATTCTGTGCGCCTTTAACATTGCGATCAAAGGTGGAGACCTGCCAATAGAAACTGTGTGTAGGATGACTTATGTTTTGTAACGAAAGGGGGAGAGGGAACAAATTATGATAGATATGGTCTTTTGAGGCCCAGGAAGAGCCATAATCATGTGTACATAATACTTTGAAGTGTGAATCTTAGTTGGCGGGGATACACCCCCTAGGATGGCCTGTAGCATTTGCTTGTGTCTGGTTATAACCTTTTGGTCCGCAGCCAGTAGAACTCCCAGGCTCCCTGTTAAACTAATTAAAAAACCTAACCACTGAAAACTAGCAGGCAGGCTCTGTTCTTCTTTATATAGATACCTAGGGAACAGCTCTCATCCATGGCTTGTCTGAAAATCATGTCAGCCTGCGGAGAAATCCAATGTCATCAACCCTTCCACTGTTGGAGATTGCAAGTTCTCAAGCCAGAAGCACAGCATGGAACAGCTGAACCCATCACATCCTTATCTGTAGGAATGCGCTCAACTGCTAGAGCAATCTGTGTAAACAATTCATATTAATTTTTGTTTTTTTTGAATGGGCGTGTGAAATATTAAATGTGGACAACAACTCCCATAGCTCTCTACCAGCCAATGTTAACCAATCACTTTTTTAGACTCTGGCCATGTTTGTTAAACATGGGGATGTTCTGGGATAGCCCAGCAGACAGTTCGAAACCTGTAGTGTACCAAACGCTATAGTGCTCCATTTCCCATTTATACACAGCCCCTTACCTCGTGCAATAAAAATTAAAGTCACATTTTTACTTACGTTTTGACAGCACCGAGATCCCTTAGTGCTGCTCTATTTTCTGCCTTCCGCAGCATTATCAAGGAGGCATGGTTTACAACAGTGAGGGTCCAATCCAATGTTCTTTATAGCGGAGCATTGAGGACCTGATGCCCATGCATGGCGAGTACTGCGCATGCATCCAATGCTAATCATAGGAAATCATTGAATCCAATGCTTTCTTATGAGCTTCCACATCACGTTACATAGTTACACTCCATACAGTGGAGGTGCCTTTAGTGGCTGTTAGTATGACAGACAGTAGTCTTATGTTTAACCCTTCAAGGTAAACTGCAATGTTTTGCATTGAAGGGTTAAACCTACACTGTATTGAGAGGTGGTCTGGATGAGCTTAGTGGTCCTTTAAATGGCTCTTTGTGAATGTTGTCTGTAAATCTGTATTGTAATGTGCCCAGAACACAGAGGTACAGCATGTCGAGTATGGACTGCTAAACATGTAAGCATATTTACTTACCCGTGCTGCTTTACTCGCCTCTTGAAATGCTGAAGTAGCATTTAGCATGCCGCAGCCGTTCTTTGAAGGGGGCAGTTCCTTTTTAAGCCAAAAGCCATAGGATGGTGTAAACTTGTAGTTTCCCTTTATTATACAGAGTTCAAACATAAAATAATTACATATTTTAAAATCTCTCCTCTCTAAATGTCACTCAATAACCAGCTCAAGCATTGCGGTTTCTTTAAGAAGAAATGAAGGTGGGGGGGGGGGGGGGGGAGGAAGGGGGAGCCTTTAATACAGCTTAAAGTATATCAGATGTTCTTTTAGAATTAGATTTTCTCATTTGTGAAATATACTTTTTAACAGGGAGGAAATTTAAATCTTCAGCCAGCCCCACCTACTGAGACAGCAGTGACATTTAATGAAAAGAGACACTAGGACCAAATGATCTAACCTTCCTTAGTCCTGAATGTTTGCTAGCATTACCGGTAGTTATTGAGTAGATAAGATGTTTACCCCCAGGCAGAGCTTATTTTTGCCCATTTTTTTATTTCTATATTTTCATGGTATTATATAGTTTGAAGCAGATTTATTTAAGGTTGTATTCTATCCCCGTGACAGCACCTCCTAAGATAGGCACTTATAAAGATAATTGGAATTCCGAGTTAATCTTGAGGTTTCTTACCTACTAAGATCTGACTGCATCAGCACTTCATGGTCCAGCATCCTTTGCATCACACATTTTTCAATGCGTGTGAAATTTCTGCAGATTGTTATGCAAAACACTTCCCAGTCTCTGTGTGACTGGGGAGACAGCTGTTCATCCTAATGAGGAGTGCTAGCATCACAGTATTTCCGTTGATTGAGACCCACCGAGGGAGCAGAATGTACCAGATCGGGCAGTGGTGTGTGGTGAAAAAAGTGCCACTCTGTCAGCTGGAGGTATATGCTCGGCTGCTCCCCACGACAAGATAAATGAGTTTTGCTGGGGTTTGGCAGAGTCTGAATTTTTTTTTTTACTTTTGCGGAGGATAGTGGCATCACACCAAACTCCCTGTGAGACCCCCAAGTCCAAGTATCTCTAGACTATGATCTTTGTACATGCAAGATTACATTCTTCTTTTTTTAATATATTTTTTAACTTCTTGCTTGATGATACCTGCTGTCATACCTTTGAGTTATTAAAATCTTAATGTTTTACAGCGTTTCATTAGCACATGGTCCAGTGGCTCCTATCGATGCACCTTCATTTTATTTTAAATCCGTCATTTAGTCAAAAGTAATTTAACCTCTGGTTAACCTGTAGGGATTTCACAGATTGACAGCTATAATGCTGAATGAAAGGATTTTGGCACATGCTGTTCTGTTCGTTTCCTTTTAGACTGACAGCACGCAATCCCTAGTGCTAGATGAACATGGTATTTAAATTATTTTTTCCCCCCCTTCTTTAGGAATTGACCATGTAATGGTCCATTCAGTAGAAGATATTGTTCAGTAAACATGTTTTTTGGTACCTCTTCATTTGACTTGGAATGTAATGTATTGATTTGTCTGCATCTGCAAGTTCATTTGAAACCCTAATGTTGCTTTACTTTATAAATATGATGATTTTTATTTTTGTTGTCTTTACTTTGCATAAGTAGACTTTGATAAATCACTTTGTATTTCACACAGAAAAATTAATTGTATTATGCAGTTAACTCCTATAGCATGCTATAATGTATATGAGGCACACGTACTCAAACGAAAATTAAATGACTAGTTTTTTATAATCAAGAATAATTCCATTCTCTCATAATGGCATTTCTGAGACTAATATCAAACCAGTTTATTTACTGAATACCAAATTGCAGTAAATTGAAAACTGAATTGCAAAATGTAAACTAAATAGCCAAATTCTGAATATAGCTGAATTGGAGCATATTTCTTGGATCGACTTCTCGGTCCTAAAATGTGCAATTCATTCTCATTTCACTAAAGTTCGGCATTTAATGAATAAACTGCATTATTTGTGTCATAGGTGGAAAGTTATTGGAGTGTATTAAAAGTCCTCTTCCTATATGATCTAAAGAGAAATGTATGTAGGGACCCTTCTTGCATAGGTCACGGGACTCCTTGCCCCGGTCGCTCTTCGTGTATTGTCTTAAAACTTCCTCAAATGTTAGACCTTACAAATATTATCATGTACGATGGGAATAATATTTCAGCTGACAATCTGAGTTACTGCTCCAGAAGCACCTTCAAAGTCTACTTTATGGGATTTGCATCACAGCGGGACCTGCAGGGCTACTTCCTGCTTTCAAGAGAACTCATTGCAGAAGCTGAAAACTCTTTGATATTGCAGGAGTTTAAACAACTTCAAATATCTGTACCTTACCAGTATACTGCATTATCAGACCAATGCGTCAACCCAGCCTCGTGTGTCCTTTTAAGCACCAAGTTTTAACACGTGCTAAACTTTGTGAATAACCAAATTCTCCTGACATCTACTCAAATAACCAATATTTCCCACACAGTGCCTAGTTCTGATAAGCCCAATTATTAAAGAAGGGAAATAGTTACATTACCAAGGGCGTAATGGTGATCATTAAGAGACCAAGGGTTTAAGCAACGTAAAACTGAAAGAAAACCCCATAATGGTGCTGTTTTATTTAGTCTCTTATTTATTTATTTTAAATGATAAAAAAGGTTTTTTATTTTTTTTATTATTATTTTAAAAGTTATACATATGGAAAACTACAGACTACATTTTATTATGTATAAGTTGCAGGTTGGCAAAAGTTGACAAAAAATGGCGCTTCAGTCAAACTCTAAAACCTTTGTCATTGGCTGACTGCTTGGTATTCACCTTCCTTGTATTAGACTGGCATTGTCTGATACAAGTACGGCAGCTTGAACTTCGCAAACCATAGTCTCTTCTTTCTGGCCGTAAGTGGATACTGTATAGGAAAGAGGGTGAAGGGAAGCAGCGCCTTCAGTGTCCTCAAATCTAAGTAGGCGTAGAACAATATGGAAGATAAGAGGCCAAAGTAACGGAATACAGTGTACTGCTACAGCACTGCACACTGAAGGAGATCACTCCCAAATCAGTTATCATCCGAAGCCATTCATTGGCCTTGGAACATCTTCCATCAAAGGACCAAGACCACAAGCGTATCCACAGGTGGTGATTGTACCATCCAGGCGCATATATCTAGAGCTGATTAGAATCTCCAGAAAATCCAAAGTGTTATTCTCTTATTTAATTCACCAGTAATCTAAATACTACACTATATTTCAGTTATACTTCAATATTGCTCTACTCCAACTTAGATCGTAGGTTTCCCTGCACCCCCTTCCTATACTGCAGACGATATTAGCCATAATCTTTTAAATTCTAATTCTTGTGTTGAATTCCTTAATTAATTTTTATGATTAAACCTTAGAAGACTTGTTAAAATTACACTTTCAAGAAAAGCATTTTCAGTCTCATTGTTAAAGAATAAAAAGTCCAGAAAAGAGTATCGAGTTAATTTGACAATCTCTTTATTTCTGTCCTATTATTAACAAAATAAAAACTTGATATACAAAAAAAAAGCCCAGAAAGGTTTAGCTTTCTTGTTTTGTAACTTTCCTTTAAGGAAGGTGTCATGTAAGCTAACTGTACATTGCAGACCTTTGTCGAGGCATTATGAAGGAGCAGAACCGTTTTAGTTGCCACATCATTTTCCTAGGAATGTTACCGCATTCTGAAATTACATTAAGCAACTTTGTCTCATTAATGCAGTATGGTCAGGTCCTAATTAGAACCTAATTTGATGTCAATTTAAATTAAGAGGGCTTGCGTAAATTGGGCCTTTGTGACCCGGATAGTGCTAATCTCTAATCAGCAGACAGAATGGAACATGAAATCAAATTCTAGCGCAACCGGGGAAATGACAGAAAGAACTGACATTTTAAATTAAAATTACTAAATCCTTAGAAATGGATGTACATGACCCCTTTCTAAGGCGTGTGTCAGGAAATCAAATGCACTGAAACGATAATCTGGCAAACCTGAATTGAGCGTGATGGTTTCGGACAGAAAACGTGCTTCTTTCCAGCCTTTCTCTATATAACGCAAGCTAAATTTAACTCTGCAATTCTGTGCCCATTTCCCATTTTGCTCTGGAATAAGGCTAACCCATTCAAAGTGGTTAACCCACAGCTTGCGAAATGAATACGGTTTTATATGAATTTTCCTCTTTCTGCAAATTTTTGCTTCCATCTAACATATATTAGGTTTTATTGACACCGGCCTTGGCTGTACACACAAAGAGCAACTGCTGGATGTGCAAATTTCTAAAGCGTCTCTTGTCTGCATGAATGCTCTTTACCCAAGGGGAATATTCACTAAATTATCATTCCACTGAATGGGCATTGGTGTATAATGAGGAGGTGATGGGAAGTGCAGTGGGAGACCTATAGCTGCAAAGCTTGCATGGTAATTATCTGCTTACAATCAGTGTCAATATTACTATGCCCAGCCTCATGTTCATTTATATTAATGGCCGTGGTGAAAGGCACAGACTCTCTGTGCACAAACTATTGAGAGAGCAAATTTTAGACTTAAGGGACAGTAGATGAAAATCTGTATTCTAAATCATTGGATGGCTTTACATTCTTAATAATAATGCTTTATTTTCTTGTGTATTTCTTGCCTGTACGACATGAGATACCTGTGCAACAGGTGAAAGTGTGGGTGTGGCCACATGCTAGCCCCATCCACATTCCAAGTTATCTGTATTTTATGCTTTGCCCCTGTTCTCTCAAATGAAAATCCTGTGATATTTTAAATATGATTGGATACCTGTAAGGATTTTTAATAATTCTGTTATTGTGCTTACTTCCTGTCCTCAGCACTGTTACGTCAGCTGTGTTCACAGTGGGTGACAATGTGGTATCTGGAAGTGACGACAGGACTGTGAAAGTTTGGGATCTAAAAAATATGAGGTCCCCTATCGCAACTATCCGTACGGATTCTGCCGTAAACAGGTAAAGTTCCCTGTAACTTGTATTTAATGAGTGTGGCGTGTCAAGAAACAAACTGTGTACACTTTCCAGGTAATCCCTCTTCAGTGGTGGATTTACCCTCTATGCTGCCCCAAGACCAGTGTCCTTATATTATACAGTATATGCCAGTCACTGATGAGCACATTTGAACCTCACAAGAACAATTGAAAAGTGGAAAGGAACAAAACCCCGCCTGCTATGTTTCAGCAATTGAAGAGTTTAATAAAATTCACACTAATGTTCAGTGCGTACAATTGTAACCGTGCTCCTCAGTAATAAGAGTTAAGAATGTTAAGAGTGCATGAATGTGGCACAGAGGTCATCTGTGTTTGAATGTGATATGTGTGGGATGTGTGCATTTGGTTGGCTAAGTGTTGTCTGAATTGCTACATGGTTGTTTGAATGTGATGTGCGTTGTTGTTGGATTGTGTATGGTGGTTGTGTGGCGGAGGCAGAGTGTTTTGGGTGGTTGCTGAGTGGGGTTGGTTTAGTGTGATTAGTCATGCAGGCACACATTTATATAAACACAGTAATGCAGACACACATATCTTATTACAAGCCTTGTTTGCCACCACAGCTAGCTATAAGAGGGATGGTTTAACACAATCAGCTCCTTAACCCCTTAAGGACACATGACGTGTGTGACACGTCATGATTCCATTTTATTCCAGAAGTTTGGTCCTTAAGGGGTTAAAGTGCGACAACCATTTACTTGTCCTGCATCTTTGTTGGATGTTTTATAAGAATTAGTTAGGAGGGCAGTATTGCCATTGCATGCCAGGATATTAACAATTAGGCTAGTATTCATTCTTTAAACTGGTGCTGGTTTTGCTTTGTCTGCTAGTATTGGCATTTAAAGCAACGTCCCCCTGTATGCAATGGCTTTTAAAGCATGGTAACCATGTTAGCCAGTTTTAGTTCTGAGGATGATGAGATCAGTACCATTGAGCTGCTTGAGAACATTGTTTCCCTTGGAGGTAGTTAGAAACTTGCAGAATCTGGCTGCATCCTTCAAATAAAAAGATTTCACTATTACAACCTTCCTTCTTCATCCAATTATGTATTGTGTATGAATCATTTTCTAAAATGTCACAATAACACTTGCCTGTTTATACTAGCAAAATCATATCAAGAGGTGAAAAAAATGTGACCTGGTAACCCTTTTTCTACCAGACCTTCCCCCAATGCCACAGAGAGTTAATAATGTGGCTCGTACCCAGTGTTCTCTCCCACCACTTTACAAAGAGAGAACTTGACCGGTGCACATGTCCCGTGCGTAGCATAGCTTGCCTGGTCAAGAGGAGAGGAGATACTTCCGATGACTTCTGTGTAGTGATGTTCCCCTGCGACACACATGGAAATTATGTAACTGCAATAACCCAATACGACCTCGATAGTTCTGCAGTCAGGGCCCCTCTTGTCAGTGCTGCCTACCTGAGAACATGGTATTTGGCATTCTTCAAGATCCAGAGCTTTTCTACACGGCTCTAATGTTCTTCCAGAGGATCACAATATTTGTTTTGAATGACAAAAGAACAGCAACAAAAACGTAATTATTGCAGTAAGAAGTAGAAATTCCAAGTAGTAATTCACCCAACTGTTACGTAGATGTAAATAAATGAATTGAATCAAATCAAAATTGATGAATTTCTTGTTTTAAATTGTTTGTTGCAAACCTCCCAGGTTCAGCAAAGACTAGGAGGTGGCTGGCTGAATTGTTCATCCCATAAATACATGTATTAAAGACCTAAAAGATTGACATCATCCCTAACCTTGTGGGTGGTATTACAACTAAAAGGATATTAAAGAAAATTGCAAAAACAATACATATTAAAACAGTTACTCACATTTGAAGTTCCTGTGTTCACTGGAAAACCCCAGTCTTTACAGTTCCTGTAGTAAGTGGTTTCCAGAGCAGAGAGTTACTGGCCAATCACGAGGCTTCTTTAACATTCTCTCGCAATGTTGAGCATATGAGCTGAACTTTCCATTTAACTTGCTGTGAATTACGTACAGCTATGTCGAAACTTAAAAGGAAATAAAGTAGGATGGGGATGGAGGTGCAGAAAGGGTGTGCTTCTGGATGAAGAGTTATAATTTTCTTAAACGAAAGAGAATTGCATGAAAAAAACTATGTTGGGCTACCTGGCATGACTATTATTATTATTCATATTTATATAGCGCCAGTTTATTGCGCAGCGCTTTACAATAAAATAGTTAGCCACCATGTCCCAAATTACAGTTGATGGAACACGTCCAGCAGTTGCCTATGGCATGTCAATGAGCATACACCAGACCTTCTGTAGAGGATTCCAGCTTCAGACAAGTACACCATGCAAATTGGCTTCTTATCTAGGGATGTGTTTGTCATAAAGGCAAAGAACCACACAAGTTGACAGCCTTACAAAATTCCAGAAAATACTGAATGAATAGGTTTGTCCCAACACTAGCCTAAATTTAATTTGCTTTTCAAATAATTCAATACTGTTAGAAAAACTTTCTAAATGTTTTACTTACAAAACCTCCCGTAGACGTTAATGGTGTTTTCTGTAGATAAATCATTTGGAACGTTTTTCTTCTAACCGAGGCCACTGTCATCAATATTTCATTGAGTACATGTTGAGTTTGTGCCAGGATTGTTAAAATAAGACCTTTATTGTATGTTTGTATCAAGGCTTCAAATGTTAATACGTTGATTTAAACTTCTGTGATAGAAATCTTTGTGGCACAAATTACAATTAGAAAAAGCATTTCCTAAATATAACTTGGTACTGACATTTACTTAACCTGTGAGTTACACAATGCCTGGTCCTTTTAATAGTGTGTTCATTATTTTTTTTACTGCCAGTTAAATGCTATAACGAATACGGGAGAGCATTACCCGTTAAGATTTAAATATATTTCAAACGTTCGCAAAGTTGTAAGGCATTTTATTTTATTGATCACTTTTTTAAAGTAATGAGGCGATCACCCCTGCTATAATGAAGGAATATATTGTGATATTCTTCTGCAGTCATCAATACTCTCTCCAATGGCTGCTGACAAACTGTAATTATATCCCGGCGCTGCAAGAGAAAGCAATATGGAATCAGTCAGAAGCTTTATTTGAATAAAATTTGAATATACTTCATTCTTTCTCCAGCCAAGAATTCACAAGTGTGAAATAAGACAAGTGAATGAGCTGAAACATTATGTAATGTGCTGGGCTTGCTGTTAGCAAACGCGTTTTCCATTTATCACTCGAGTCTGAGATCACTTGACTGATATGCATTTCTTAGCACAATTTCATTGTATTTATTACACAAACTGCAGTGTTGAATGGTTTACAAGTCTTATTTGTTTTGACAACACAATGATGGCGTTTTCGGGCCAAAACTGTATTCCTTAAAGGAACACTGCCGACATCGAACAGGCTTACTCACTAAAGGGAGACTTCAAAGTTCAATTTCAAATTTTAGACCCAAGTAGCTGAAATGGAAGCATCTCTGGCTTAGAGAGTATTTCCAATTTTGTTATTTTTACTTTAAATTTTCTTTTTAGTGAACAACCCTGTAAGATCTAACACTGCTCCACTTTAAAAGGCTCCATCTTTGTATTAATTTGTTCACCATAGCTCCTAACAGTAGCGTTTCAATCTGGATAGTCCCATTCTGAGCAGGAAGTAGCATGCCGTCTTTACATTGTGCTATCTGGGTTCTGCACAAAGTAGGCTCACGAGCAGGGCGTAGCAGGCAGCCTTTATGTAATATGAGCTCAGCAGCAGGAATGTAATAATCGATACTATTCAATAATCTAAACTCTGCAGCAGGAAGAAAAGTCCTTCTGTTGATCTTTGCCTGCTAGAGGTTGCGTAGGTTTAAGACACAATTTTAGGTTCGTTCACAGCTCTGCAAGTCAAACTGCTGCCCTTTGTGGAATATAGCTTGTCTATGAAAATAAGAATACATACCCTGTTGTCCGCGTTCCATATTGAAATATTTAATGCTCATATTTTACAGGATAAGCGTCTCTGTAGGCCAAAAAATCATCGCCCTGCCCCATGACAATCGACAAGTTCGACTATTTGACATGTCAGGAGTTCGATTAGCGCGGCTTCCACGCAGCAACAGACAGGTAAATGCAATGCCATCCTAAATATGAAGTTCCCCTTTTCAGTCTCCATGTCCGGTGTTGTCCAAAAAATAATAAACCTTTTGTACAGACATCTGGTTAATAGATACATATTTTGGGGAATTTAGGTTAATTGATGTGTTGGCTATAAACTTATTTTATTTTTTTATAGGTTACGAAATGTAACTTATGTGACTTAATCATGTTTGGTGTCAATGTACAGTAGATATAAAAAGTCTGCACAGCTTTATTAAATTGCATTGTGTCAGATTTTTTCCATCTGTAATGTAATATTTCAACAAACAAAAATCCAGAGAAAAAAAATCTAAATATAATTATTAGGAACATCTTAAACTAGCACTGTCGCCTCCCTACAAAATGAGTATTTCATAAGATAAAATCTTTATTAAATACTCATACTGACTCTTTTGGACTTTCACTGAAAGTCCAACCCAGTCAAAAGTTATAGGGACTACTTTGTCTAATCACTTGGTGGAGCTACTGCCTTCTTAGAGAGTCACTCTCCCAGCTGTGTATAGTGATTAGCTGTATCTATGGAGGGTTTCACTTGATGCGGAGTACAGACCTCAATGCTCTACTACTCCCCCCCACTAAGTCCCCAGATATTGCCACTTTAAATAAAACAGAAAAGCAGGCCACTGGCAAAAACAGGCAAACACTTTCATAATGGGAATTAACCAATCACTTTCTAAATCATTGCTGTAGACGAAAAACCTATACCTAGAAATCTGAGTGTCCCAATCAATTCTCTAGGTACATAGCATAGTAACAAACATCTGAGTGTGACAATTCCATTACTAAGTTCTGTTATGATTTTGTGATATTTCAGGGCCACCGTAGAATGGTTTGCTGTTCTGCTTGGAGTGAAGACCATCCAACTTGCAATCTCTTCACTTGTGGATTTGATCGACAGGCCATAGGATGGAACATAAACATCCCTGCTCTACTGCAAGAAAAATGAAGCGGATATTAGATGGCGTTGTATGTTCCCATTTGCCATGAACGCTTTTAGTTTTGGCAGGTGCCCATCTTTATCGGCCTGCCCTCATTGTGAGATGACCCAGAGTGCTTTGTAAACGTTGTTCTTGTTCCCAAATTTTGCATGACATATCTGGGAAGGAAATAAAGGCACTGGTCCCTTTTCTGAATAGTAGTGTGGATGGAATGTTAAATTCGGGATCCTATCCATCAAAAGAAAGGTGTAACTTACTCACCTGAAGCACATCCTGCTGTGGTGGCTAACCTGGGTAGAGCATCATGGAAAATGTAGTTCACAGACATCTGCCGTGTCATAATGCTCACCTCCTGTTAGCTGATTAGCTGAACAGTAGATGCATTACATTTCTGTGAAATTAATGTGAAATTCATATAACTGTTGTGAAGGATATATTAGTCTGTTGCATTTAAACGTAGGCATATCTGCCTTGTGTTAAAAACAAACAAAAAAAAAAAACAAAGCAAGAAAGAAAAGAAGAAAAAGTTCAAAAATGTAAACTGTTACAAAATAAACTATGAACCAGAGTGTATAGTTCACTTGCTGCATAGTTAAGCATTAAATTAATGCATCATAAAGCATTGCAGGTTTTGGTAGAATGTTTGATAAATATTACTCTTAGTTTTTTTGTTTTTTTTAATATATATTTTATTCATAACATCACAAAAATACGATCTTAATGCTGAGCTTTAAAAAGAAATTCTGCGTTCTCTTAAACCAAATTGTAGGTTTTCTTGTGAAAGCGCCTGTGGAAATGGTGATTGTGCCCTTTTATTTAGAAGGGAAAAATTGGCTCCTGATAATCTCACATCATCCTATTCGAGCAAAATTGAAATCAGGCGCTCAATGTCTGTCTGAAAATTAAAGCAGATTTATAGCACTTTAGCTCAGAAATGCAGTTATGGACAATTTGGAACAGTCTTAAATACCATTTGCGGTGAATGTAAGCTGACCCCTTTGATTGACATTGACAACATTTGGAAAGGTTTCTCTCCCCCCCCACCCCCAAAAAAGCAGGTATTATGTTGGGCTTTTTGAAGTAGCGATTTGTATGCCTATTACAAATATTTTCTATTTTCATTTCAATGTTAGACTTTAAAATGTGTTATTACATCTGTGGTTAGCGTGCAATTTTTTTTTTTTATATATATAATTTTTTTTATTTTATTTTTTTGAGTGGGAAATAGGTTTCCTAAAATGTATTTTGACTAAATGATGGTTAGATAATTCTCTGCAATAACTCCACCTTCTTTTGTGTTATTTTTATGCAAAAACAAAAATGAACACTCCATAAAAAATACAGAAGGAGCTTCCAGTTATTAATGGTGCTTTGTAAAAGAAAAAAATATATAAAGATAACATCAAAGTAATAAAGCCACATTATCTGTCTACATTGTGACTCAAAACAAGTGTGTTAAAATATTGTTATAGCTCTGTTAGGCCTCCTTCTGAGTACTCAGACAAGGAAAACTGATGGATTCTTTAATCTGCTTCCTGGTTGATATAGTGTAGTAGCATATTAAACAGTGTCTCTCTGCATTTGTTTTGTGTGTATTTTTTGGCAATGGGGCAGTAACTGTTCAATTTGCGTTAAGCAACATTCGTGAAATTGGAGAAAGATTGTGTACACGGAGCAGAGAGTTGGATAATTGCACTGATTGTCTCTTGTTTGCATATAACGACATGCACTAAAAGCGAATACATTCTATTCAAAAATTAACCTTATTTTGCTGCTTTTGCTGTGTAGCAAAACTGAAAATGATCACCCACTCCCAAAAATACTGAAAGAACTCAATGCATTCAAATAGCATTTCATTTTCCAGTAAGTGTACCTACCGGTATCTTTTCTAGCAGCTACGCAGGTCCTGCAAATGTAGTGGACCTCTTCAATTGGTTAATCTGTTAAAAGAAGACCACTACAGATGTACAATGCAAATTCCAGAGCATTTTAAGAGTATCTAGATCTGTTCTTTTGGGTTATCTGTATTCTGACAAAAAGGGGTTGCAAACAAAAATGAGGTGGGGAGGGTCTGTACATAGAGAAAATAAGGAAAATTATAATATTGATCATTTTATGGTTCAGATATACAAATACATTTTGTGTAAAAGAGCATTTTTCAGTTTATTTTTTATTTTTTGGTGTTTGAACAAGGGAGGGTGATTTGCTTTACAGACTCAAAATGGCCGTAGTTAAAAAAAAAAAAAAAAAAAAACAGAATTAAAAACAAAAGAAGCAACAAAATTAAGCATGATTGTAATGCATATATGATTTGTATCTTTACCTCCCTGAATATTGTATATTACATCAGAATTAATGGTTGGTAGATGCATAAAGTAAAAAGAAAGAAAAGATGACTACTAGTTTAAGATCTTTTTTCTCCCAAAATGGTTTAGTAGATACACAACACAGTGTGCTATCTTGATTTAATCTATTTGTATACATTTAGTATTGCTTCCTGATTTCTGGGTTAATAACCAAGACTATTGGACAGTGTAAGGCACTTAAGTTGGCGGAAGTAGCTTGTCAATGTGTCCATTCACCCCACTCTATTAAAGACGTAAATGTCTTGATATGGGAGTTTCTAAACGTCTCCTCACCGAGTTTACATGTTCTCTAATCCTGAATTTAAAGGGTCGAAAGGTCTTTCCTATGTACATAAGGCCACATGAACAGGTAAGTAGATGAACAACCCCAGTGGTACGACAGTTAATAAAAGAGCGTAGATTAAATGTCTCTGAGTTGGTAGAGTTGGCACAAACTTTAGAGTTCTTGTTGATGTAGGGACAGGCACTACAATGGCCACATTGGTATGTGCCAGCAGGTAAGTAGTTCTTAAAGGGTCCTGGTATGGACGGCGAGGAGAAGTGGCTAGGGACAAGTAAATCCCTTAAATTCCGCCCTCTACGTGCAGTTATGGAGGGATATGTAGTCACTACCTCTTTAAGATGTTTATCCGAGGATATGATGGGCCAGTATTTTTTAAAAATTCCCATACCCCTTTCCCAGCCTGCATCAAATGTTCCAATACATCTTATCATGTGCGTCTCCTGTTTTGCCACATTGTCATCAATGAGGACTTGGCGTTCAGTTGAGAGGGCCCTAGCTTAAGCCCTCTTCAACACCCTATTGGGGTACCCTTTTTCCCTAAATGACAGTCTCAATGTACTTGCTTTGGATTTAAAGTCATCTAGGGACGAACAGTTACGCCGTAGCCTAAGGTACTGGCCAATAGGGATTCCTGCTTTTAATGGGGTGGGATGATGACTAGACCAGTCCAAAAGGCTGTAGCCGTCTTCTTCCTGTAGAGAGTAGTGTGTACTTTATTTGTTGCCCCTATTGCCAGAGACACATCCAGGAAGCATAACTTAGAGCCACCCATCTTGCTTGTAAAGCGCCAGTTGTAGGTGTTGTCATTAAGGGCTACAACAAAGTCACCAAAGTGTTCAGTGGTGCCTAGCCAGACGACAAAAATTTCGTCAATGTACCTCTTCCAGTATAGGACATGGTCCATATACTGTTTGAGATTGGGCTCCTCCCTGATTACTCTCTCCCACCAGCCCAGGTGCAAGTTGGCATATGATGGTGCACACGGTGAGCCCATGGCAGTTCCTCTAATCTGCTGGTATAGTTTCCCATTAAAGAGAAATATATTGTGAGTCAGTACAAATTTTAGTAGGTCCGATATAAATCCAATATATGTCTCGGGTAACTTGGGATCAAGCAAGAGGAACCGTCTGCAGTGTTCAATTCCCAAATCATGAGGAATTGAACTGTACAATGCCTCCACGTCTAAGCTACACAGTTTAGCATAATTAGGAATCTCAGTCTGGGTCAAGAACCCAAGTAACTGTTTGGTATCCCTAAGGTGTGAGGGTAGTTCATGTACCATTGGGGATAAAACCTTATCGAGAAACACGCTCACATTCTGGGTGAGATTGCCACACCCAGATACAATTGGTCTACCTGTTAGATCCGACATAGACTTATGAATCTTGGGTAAGCAATAAAAGGTAGACAGAATAGGTTCTTTAGGGATCATAAACTCAAATTCATCTTTAGAGATGAATTGCATATCAATGGCACTCGTCAACAGAGTACGTAATTCGACTAGAAAGAGTGGGGTTGGCTCTTTCTTGATCACTCGGTATGTGTTGTCATCTAATAGAAGGCGTTCTGCCATCCTAACATAACTGTCCCTGTCCATAACAACCACATTCCCTCCCTTATCGGATGGCTTAATAACCAGGTCCCTCTTGGCTTGGAGCTGACTAATAGCCAGCTTCTCTTGTTTAGAGAGGTTGCCCCCTGGACGTGCTTGATAGTCATCACTCGGTAGGGAGGAAATTTCCCTGCAGACCATATCTAAGAAAACCTCCAAGTTTCTGTAGTCCTTAAATGGTGGGGTGAATCTGCTTTTGGATCTTAAATTAGTGTGAGGAACTTTGTTCCTAATGGAACCATCATTAGATTCCAACAGTTCAACAAGCATTTGGAGGCAATCTAAGTCTTTAGGAGCTAATCCCAAATTCTGAGCTTTAGCTTCTTTGCGTAGCTCATGGTATTTATATAGGGCTAGCTTCCGAACAAATAAATGGACATCCTTCGTCCATATAAATTTATTGAAAGTTGGTGTAGGGACATAAGATAGCCCTTTGGATAGTATGCTCATTTGGGCGTTAGAGAGGGAGGATTTGGACAAGTTAATAATTTGCAGGGATGGTTTAGGCACTACTTCCGGCGTCTCTGGCCTCTGTCTCTGTTCCTTGTCCGAGGGCCCTGAGACAACTCTGCCTGACGTAGGCCTAAAAAATCAACCCCTTTCTTTAGGATGCTTTTCGGTGGGTTAGACGATGCAGGCGTATGGGAGGTGGATGGTCTATCAGATTCTGTATCAGTGGATTCATATTCTGATGTGCTTACATAGTCAGAATCCACTCTATTCCTCCTTTTAAAGGGGTGATAGACCCTTCCACTCTCAAAATCTGATACGTCCCGAAGATATTTTTGATGCTTTCTGACCTTAACCTGATGTGAAAATTTATCCAAATTTAATTTTAGCTTCACTTCCAAAGGTTCAAATTGGGGGTCAGCTTTTACTTGTTGGACCTCCTCTATTTGTTTATCAAGCTCTTGTTGTACGGTCTCTAATCTCATAGATTCGTACTTACAGATTATATTCATAAAAGTGTTTGAACAGTTGGTAGCTGCTTCTTCCCACTCCTTATTAAACTCTTCCAAAACCATCTGTCTCGCAGGGGGTACCTGTACCCGTAACCCCCTAGGTATGATGTTTTTAGAGAGATATTTTTGGAGTGGGGATATCTCCCAACTCATCCTAATTTGTTGTCTGAACAATTTGTTCAGTTTATTGAAATAAGAATGGATATTAGGAGGGGATGAGTTTTGTATAGTAAGGTCATTGCTGAAAACTGAAAATTATTTGGGGGGAAATCAGGATGAAGGTGATTAGCTTACCTTTGTAGATTGATAATCCTCTATTTCTTTGAGCTAAAGAAAGAAGAACGTACACCCCACAAAATGAGATGGTAAGAGAACGCTGCTGAAATACTCAGAGCAATTGCATAGTAATGGTAAAGCTCAGCATATTGCCTCTGTGTATGTCTAGTATACCAAGGCTGTGTTGATGAGCCCCCAAAACAGCTGTGAAACTTGCCTTCATTTCAGCACAGAGTGTCCTTGCAGTCCTCACTTTGCCTTCTGTGAGAGTATCAAAACTAATGGTCTTGGGGGCGTGGCCAGCGACTGAACCGAGCGGACATCTCCATGCAGAGCTCTGCTTGGAAACATAGCCAAAACTAGCCAAAACACAAAGAAAATAACTGAGAATCCATCCGAAAAGACTACCACCCCCCAAGCAGAGACAATGGGGAGGAAACATAAAAAGAACCAGGGCACGGCTATGCCTCGACAACCCGATATCAGACAATCTTTTGCACACCCCCAGAGACCCAAGATGGCGCCTGAGGCCTGCCACGCATTAGAATCCTCGGCTGAGGAGGAGAAATTACCCTCACCCCGTTCGGAAGACCGATCCACCACACCGGACTCTGAAAATGACGGGACCCCAGCCACAGAGGGGGATATCAGGAGGCTGCTGGTTGAACTGCGGCAAATATGGAGAGAGGATCTGCAAAAGGTCCAAACAGAGGTGGAAGATGTGCGCCGCGCAGTCCATGGCCTAGAAATCCGAAAAACCTCCAGAGACAAAAAACTAAGTGCGGTGGAACAGACCCAAAAGGAACTTACAACACAGGTACAAGACCTGAGGCGCATAGTGACCACTATGGAGACAAGACACAGAATGAAAAACCTGCGCCTCAGAGGAGTACCTGAAACAGTAACAGACACACAGCTCCTGACCTACGTCCAAGAACTCACGGCGACCATGGGCACAAAATGGCACACTGGTCACCGCAGCATTTAGGGTGCGCAAATCTGCAGCAGCACCCAGAGACATTATCATAGTCACATGAGACATCTCCGCAAGAGCCGCCATACTGACCAGATCGAGAGAGCTGGGAGCGGTGCTTCATGCGGGACACCAAGTGGCAGTGTTCCCGGACACACCGTTCTCAGCCTTAATAGAAAAAAGAAAGCTGGCACCCATAGCCCGGAGACTGAGAGACGCCGACATTAAGTACCGATGGGGTATGGACGGGTCCCTCACTACTATCTTTAACGGTGAGAGCAACACACTTACCTCGAAGGGGGACCCTGACAGCTTCCTGCAGCTTATCGGCATGGGGAAACCGCAGCAACCAGAGACCCCACTGCCCACAGATACGAGGGCAGAAAAGGGGAACTCTACTCGCAACAAACGCAGCCTACACAGGATTGAATCCATCAAAAACTATTATGATGTAGAACGTGAAGACAATTGAGACCTTATCAGAAACAGCTTTAAAAAGTTTTTACATTGCAGACAAAAGGGACCGCATCTTTGTACCAAAACCACTACCTTAAGTTGAAGTAGTGTAGCGGTACTTACCCTTCCCAGGGGCCGGCCGGGGTCCTCTGTTCAAGCCGCGCTCGGTCCTGCTGCTGCAAGAGCCACGCGCGGCTCACCCGCTGTCTGTGACAGGAAGGCGGGCAGTGACCGCGAGAAGCGGTCACGTGTCCCGCCATACTCTAAGAGCGCGCCGCGGGTATCGGGCGCGCTCTTAAAGGGACAGTGGGAGCCTAAATTGGCAAAGGCCTCCCATTGGTCCCTGTCATGCCACACTCCCCATACACTTACCTTTTGGGGGCGTGGATATGACAGGGGCCAATCAAAATAGATGTTAAGGTATTGTTACGGACCGTTTCAGCAGACAAGGGGTTAAAATCGTTTAGGCGATATGCCCCTTTCTGAGAGACAGGCACAGCTACTGCAGAACACCAAACTCCCGAACTCCAAGCTACACGAATCTTCCAACTCCCGAACTGGAAATACACGAACACTGGAATAGCTGAACAGGAAAAGCATACAATCCGCTTACACTCCTGGTAGTCAGCATACAATCCAATTCCCCCAAAAACGAGACGACACATCGGTTTGAGGGTCAAGCAGAATCTCAGGTGCTGGCACACCCAGCTTGGTTTTTATTACAGTCTTTTCAAATACAGGACCGCCCACAGGGAGTTATAAAACAACCAATCACATATCAGTTACATCCCACATATTCCCTCCCCTTATCCTGAGAGGAAACTCCATTATACATACAGTTAAACATACTTTCTACCCAACTTTCATAACTCTAAAACCATACATCACATTCACATAAAAATTACATATTCACAACCAATCCATTCAGGGGAACAACATATTAAAAAGGGCATGAATCAGACCAGGGGTTCAAAAGTTAGTAAAATATCTTTTGGGCCCTGGCTGGCACATGTCTATCTGGCTCAGACCGGTTTTGCAGAGCCCTCTTTCCTGGAGACAATGGGAAAATAATCCAATTATATCCAGGGATAGAGGCAGACTCCATTGAGCACATGGTTGCAAAAAGACATAAAACTACACAATGACACAATTACTACATAAAACATATACATGCAACATATCCCCAGATAGCTTAGGTCTGAGCGCATATTATTGAATGTCGCTCAGACCACACACATACAGTTCAATTGCCATGGAGCTAAAGTCTTTCCCATAGTCTTTCATTATATGAATGGGCTCCATGGCATAGCTATCTGGGGGGTGTCACTGCTCACACAGGGCAAGTACCGAATAACCTCACTGTATTTAAAGGGCCAGAATGAGTGACATGCACTCTTAGGGCCGAATACGGTTTTTAAAGGGCCCAATCTCCCAGGGCCATAGTCCAAAGGCAGCAGGCGGGCAACCAAGCTTCTCCAATGCAATGTGGTGAGATTGCTCTCGTCACAGGAATATATACTCACCTTTTTCCCTTAGTTCCTTGCCCTATCGTGGTTTCTGTTTCAGTTCCTTTAACGCTTGTTGTGTTCAGTTGTGTTCCTTCGTACTTGACCTTGGCTTTGTTTCTGACTACGTTATCTCTTTATCCTTATCTGTTCTGTTTGCCGGCTTGCTGTTTACTGTGTACCAGACCCCGGCTAGTCTTAGTTTACGCTGTCTCTTTGTGCCCTTGACCTCGGATCGCTCCTGACTCTGTACTCCTCTCATATACGTCGAGTCCGGCCATTCTAAGGTCCGGTAGACGTATCTCCCCTCTGTGTTGTCTTCTGTTGAGTTGAATCCTGCGTGTTGGGGTATATTTTCGTTCCAAGTAGTCAAACTGTTGGTGCTAGGAGTCTTCCTTCAAAGGAACACCGACACAATAAATATGGTTGCTTATAAAATTGGAATCTTTCTCTCTGGCCTCCTTTTCAAGTTTAAAAAAAAAAAATGCTCCTAAAACTCAGAATTTATTCTACTTGTATGGCAACTGCAGTTATACTGTACGAAGAGCACCCTGACTGATGTTCATGGACAATCTGGAACTTCTCATACAGAAGCTTTATGTCAGTGTGTCACATCTCAGCCATTGTGCTGCTTCACTTAGAGAAACATTGAATGCAGTGTTCTATGAGAGAAGTAGTGTGATGTTGAACTTGAAGACTTTCAAGTATTGGATGTCTTCTTGAGGAAGTATCCCTGTGCTGTTTGTGAGAAGTGACTAATGAATATGCTGCCATTTCTCTCAAATTACAATGTTTACATTTGTCAAACTACACTACCGGGGTCTATGCACCAAACCAAAACATGAAGCTGTAGAGGTTTTAATGCCCAATAAGTCCCTTTAAGACTTGGTTAGGGGGCGGGGCCTGACTCCGTGGATGGACTCATTTCTCTGTCGCTACAGAGTAATGGAGCAAATTTGATGGAAAATACCCAATGAAATTCTAAGCAACCGACTATAAACTGCAGCAGAACAACCTCTACATAGTCTGTTACACCTCATAGGCAGATTACACCATCCTTCGGTGTGTGTGATTCAAGAGGTCCTGCAGCCTAGCAGGACTAGAGGCCTGGGAGAGGCGGCCGATCTCCTGGTATAAGCCCCACAAATACTCTGAGGACTCTTTGCTGCCACGTTCCTTCCCCTCTGGACCGGTGGGGGTCATCCCGTTCCCCACTAGCTCAAAGCACTCATCTCTATTGCTTCTAGACAAGCACACAAAAAATCAGAGACAAGGGTCTCCACAAAATGGTGGATGCGCCTCTCATTCCAAAGCACCCTCCTGTGCAATCCAGCGGAGATTACCTTGGTGAAGCAGTCTCTCAGGCGCCTAGACACTTCTGGGAGAAGCCCAAGGTCCCGACGCAGCATGAACCTCAGATGGAGGTATGGGGGCATCGGAGCACAGGGCAGAGCAGGCCCCCCTTGGGTGCAGCCTTTTCCCCAGCGCCAATTACCTCTGTTGCCCGCCTGCCTAGACCAAAGGCTATCAGGGGTCTATCCCTACAGCACCAACCACCTCGCTGGAAGATCACACGGAACTTCCGGGCCATCTGAGGCTTCCACTATGAGAGGGACTCTCTAAGCAGAGTCCACGTTATGAGGAGGCCGGCCTCCGTCAGGCCTGGAGCTGGAGCTCACCTTGCCCTCAGCGTGCCACTTCCCTCAGCTGCCTTCATGACCTGGCTGCTTGTCCGGGATCTGGAGGATCCGGCTCCTTGCAGTCACATCCCTAAGACCCCAAGCCGTGGAATTGTCCAAAAATGTTCTGGGCTACAGGGGCTAATAGCGTGTTTCTCTTAAGGGAGCACTATAGAGTCAGGAACACAAACCTATATTTCTGACCCTTTAGTGTTAAAACCACCATCTAGCCCCCCTGGCCCTCTCTTGCCTCCCTAAATATAGTAAAATCTTACTTGTATTCAAGCCTGAAGATGCTGGTTCGGCACCTGCTTGCCTGTGAAACTGTCTGCTGCCTGTTGAGATCATCAGAATTGTTGTTCTGAGCCAATCACAATACTTCCACATAGGGTTGGCTGAGACTGTCAAGGAGGCAAATTAACGGAAGAGCCAACACAATTCAAACACAGCCCTGGCCAATCAGCATCTCCTCATACAGACGAATTGAATCAATTAATCTCTATGAGGAAAGTTCAGTGTCTGCAAGCAGAGGGAGGAGATACTGAATGTTGTGATTCAAACTAGGCAAGACTGAGATAGGAAACAGCTCTATCAGCCATCTGAGGAGTGGCCAGTGGGGTTATCACTAGGCTGTAATGTAAACACTGCATTTTCTCTGAAAAGACAGTGTTTACAGCAAAAAGCCTGAAGGTAATGATTCTACTCACCAGAACAAATTTAATAAGCTGTAGTTGTTCTGGTGACTATAGTGTCCCTTTAAGTGACTCCAGTTTACTATCTGACATCTCCTTGTACCTGGTTGTCTCTTAAACAGAACTATATGCAATGATCATATTTCTTAAGTTTGACTTTTATTTTTGGTTTCCAGCTCTGCAATCCTAATCGAGAGTGCAGTACCGGTGGTTTTCCTGTTGTGTTTTGACTATATCATCCGTTATGCGGCATCTATGATATGCCAGTTGGTATACTATTGTCTTCCCTAGTCTGATACTCAAGGCATGTCTCTTCTTACCTCTCACTATGTCTAGTATTTTACTATAGATGTTATCTTGATGGTTTTAAGTACCTAGACAAGAATGTTAAGTCTGCTTACTTCTGACAAAAAGAAAACGCAGCAACTCTTCCTATACTTATAAGTCGTTTTATACTTTATGTCACCTGTCATATGTCATTACTTAAAGGACCACTATAGGCACCCAGACCACTTCAGCTTAATGAAGTGGTCTGGGTGCCTGGTCCAGCTAGGGTTAACCCTTTTTACTGAGGGTTAATCCAGCCTCTAGTGGATGTCTCATTGACAGCCGCTAGAGGCGCTTGCGTGCTTCTCACTGTGAAAATCACAGTAAGAAGACGCCATTGTCCATAGGAAAGCGTTGTAAAAAAAATAAAAAAGACTTGGTTAGGATTGTTCTAAACAATTAATACTTTTAAGATAAATTGAAAAGCCAGCACTTTTGGATTTATCTGTGTAACCCATGCCCCATCTGTAAACGTGGTTCCAGAGTCCAGTTGGAGCCGCTGCCTCCTGCGAAAGAGTGGTTCAGCTATTACTGACATTTTCTGTACTGCCTTGTCAAAATATTGTGATAATGTATGTGGAAATCAAATTGTTTTTGCAAATTTTCGAACATAACCTAATTTCCATTTGTAACGTGCAGATGCCAAACTGTAATTATGTGATGAAACAAATAGTTAGGTTTAGTATTCTGTAGAGAGAGATTATAAATATGATGTAGTTACCTCTATCAGTGATTTGACTACTCTATACTACTCTATAATACGTTCATTTAGTCCACAGTACTTTGGACTAAAAAAAGTAAAGTAATATGTGAGTATCATATATTGAACAGGAGTTAAAGTTTTGCTGGATCTGAGCAGTCTACTACCATTCTAAAACTTGCTACTGGTTAGTTTGCTTAAGATGCACTGAAACAAATCCTCTGTTAAATGCAGCAGTCAACCACTTTTCATCCCTGTAAAATCACCATGAAAAATATAATTAATATATACCCTTAATTATCTCTGCCATCGGTTTATAAAAACAACACATAGCCTTAGAGGAGGGTGGCCAGATTTCTCCTTCATGGGTGAATGCTTTTAAGGAATACACCCTGTTATGGCTATAGCCCCATAGCATACATTAGCTAGAACCATTGTAGCCTAAAGGATCTATCTGGCCAGCCTACCTTAGAGATTACAGTTTATTTTTACTATGCTGTGAATTCCAATTCTGCTATTTTCCCATTTTACACGCTTAAGGGGTCTGTTTACTAAGCAGTGAGCTGTGAAGAGTTGACAAATGAATGCACTTCATATTTAAGCCAATATGGAAAAGTCGTAAAAAGATTTCAAAAAATCTTGGTTGAGTACCATCTTGTCATCTAAAAGAACTGGCCATTTAGAGAATGGGTCAATGGTATCTTACTGTAGGGTTATATACTATACCTTTTTTTTCTTCATTAACACATTAATCATATGATTGTCAGGTTGGAGAAAAAACGTGTTACTCACCCCTTTCCTTCACTAAGAAATTTACTGTCAACCCAACCCTTATTTGGAAAATGACTCTGATTTGGTTTAGATATAACTAATGCCGAATGGATGTTTATCTACTCATGTGTAGTGATGTCCCGAACTGTTCACCGGGAACCGTTCGCCGGCGAACATAGCTTGTTCGTGGCGAACATAGCTTGTTCGTGGCGAACGCGGTGGGCGAACATATGCGATGGTCGGTCCGCCCCCTATTCGTCATGGAGGTGGGAGGGTCTGGGAGGGAGGGTCTGCTGCTGATTGGCTGGAATGTGTCTGCTGACTGTGAGGTACAGGGTCAAAGTTTACTCAATGATGACGAATAGGGGGCGGACCGACCATCGCATATGTTCGCCCACCGCGTTCGCCACGAACAAGCTATGTTCGCCGGCGAACGGTTCCTGGCGAACAGTTCGGGACATCACTACTCATGTGCCTTTAGCTTTTAACAGTATGTTTAAACTGATGCTTGTTTATTGAAGGTGCATTTCTTTATTAGAATACTTTTAGTAACTTATTTAAATACTTGTATGTTTATTACATTTAATGTATACATTTCTACACATATTTCCAAGCAGACATGTACAAGGCTGTCCAAATAATTAGCCTCTCTATATTTCGTCATTAATTGATATGAAATCATTTTCACCCAAGTATAATTCATAAAAAGACCTGCTATGGAAATCAACAAGAATTTAAATGTAGAGATTTTTGTAAAGTTGCAACTAAATGCATAAGAGTTCTTCTGAACCCCATTTAAGATTTAGGTACCAGGATTATTGCCTAAGATGTGTGATATATTAACCTTAGCGGATGAGGTATGGAAACTGACAAACATGTTTGTACAAACATCTAGCCATCACCTGCCACCACCTTGCAAACGCCCTCTCTGTTGAAGAAGTAATATATTAGGAACAGCATCAGGTAAATCTGCCAGTCATCGAGAAATCATTAATTAACCATTCTACCCAGTATGTGAAAGACTTCTCCTAAATAAAGCAATTAAGCTCTCTCACAACTGAGCAGGCGCAGAAAGATAAACAAGAGTTTAATAAAGCCCTTGTACCCAAATGAGAAAAACTCTAGACTCCACTCTAGAGTGTACTCTTAATAATTGAGAAAAGCTAAGCAGCCATGCTAACGAGTTCCCACGGACTGTATTTCTAAAAAGTAAAGTGCTAGATGTGGTATAGTTCTCATGGAAACCAAAATGATGTTCTTACGGATTGATGTGAGCTGTGGAGCGTTGACAACTGAATGCACGTTTAGCAATTTAATATATTTTTCCGCTCTTTCTATTGTGTTATCATTTCACATTGAAGTATTCCCTCTTTCTTTAGTAAGCGTATACACTTAGTTTTGGTATATTGGAAGGACACGTCTAGTATAGGATCAAACTAGTACTGCAAGATTGAAGCCATTAACAACTCTCAGTTACTAAGATAAGTGAACTATTTAAAACTGTATCTGAATTGATGGGTCCAAAACTACATAAAAGCTGCTTTGGTTTAGCCTAATTTCAGTAAAAGTTGACTCTGTAACTCATTGAGCTTTAAGGTTTGTTCAATTTTCTGTACAGTCTTGTATGCTTACATTGTGCTGAGCTTAATTTTCGTTTGATGCAGTTTTGGTTATATTTGTAAAATAAATATACATGTGAAACTCATGGTGTTTCTTGCCTGTAGTCTTGTTCTTGTCTCTAATGCTTTACATTTTGTTTTAATTATTAAATGACCCTATTTTCATTATCTGCGTGACATTTCCTATATTAACATGGTGGTTTTATATTTTATTTTTTAAACCCAAAAAGTTTTTAAACCCCAAAAAATAAATTTGTATTGTTTTTTTTTATAATTTTTTAAATAGATCTTTATACTAAAATGTTAAATTGTAAGGCTAATATTCAGTCATTACATTGATCAAAATATTGAAATACATTTAAAAAAATAATTTAAAGACCATAGCTTTAACTGTACAGCTTCCTCCCTTCCCAGGTTATTTTCTCATGTCTCTGTGTGTGGACTTCTCCTAGGCTGCCTATGATTAGGAGCCTTCTGTGAATTTATTATTCAATTTGACTTGGGAACTGAGCTAGAGGCAAACTAACCATACCCAAGCATTTAGTTGATAAGAAAATCATGGTGACAAGCAAAACAAATACAAGCACATTTTAGCATCTATCATGTTGAGATTGGTGAAATACTTCTTTATCCGGTTTTGTGTAGATCTAGTAAGACACTAGTTCTTTACCATTAATCCAATGTATTTGTAATTGTTTTTTTTTTACATTAAATCAAGTACAGTTATTTCCATTGGTTGAACTGACATTCAACAACCAGCCTCAAAGCTCTCTCCAATGCTTGTTCTTCTTTAATGCTCACACACTTAGATTCATCATTTAACATTCCATTTGCAAAATAATTTAAAAGATTTACTTGCTCCTTGAGAGAGTCCATCTGGTCTCTTCTCCATATACCTAGCCGAAGTCACAAGAGAATTCTGGATAAAAAAAAAAAAAAAAGTCTGCTTCCTCCACTAAAATCTGCCTGGAATTTCCATCTACATCAAGCTTCCAATGTCTTATTAGAAGATTGGCCAATTCAATATTCTTAAATGCGTGAACATGTTTTACTATATTTTATCCATGTCCTATGTCATCAAGATTCACAAAAATATCCAGATTAAAACCTTCAAATATTTATATAGTTTCCTCAAACTAAGTGTCCTGTACAAATTCATGGAAAAATGCAAACTCCACGAGATACTGAAACAAGGGATGGAGTCAGCGCTAATCAGGAAGGCAGCAGTCCAAGAGATACTGGATTCCTTCTGATTATGGAATTTTCTACAGTATTTGACTGATTGGTAAGCTTTCAACCCAAAAGAGAAAAGTTTGATCACAGCTCAAGATGTCTAAGCTGCAACATTGATATAAGTATTCCACATGTCCTAGAAATCTGGTCCTGGGAACTCAGAGCATGCCTCAGGAAGGGGACTTAATTGTCCTTAGTCAAAACATTACATCTTTCTTGACTGTCTGAGAGCAAGCACTTCTGCATGACGCATTCATTTACACTTGAGAGATACAAGGTCAATTAATGTGACATCAGAAGGCTCTCAAATTAGGCCATCATTTTTCTTCAAGCCCACTATTTAAAGAAGTTCTACTTAAAAATCAACAATGATTTATTAGAAACGTTCTGAAAAGTTGGAGCAAAATGCATAAGAGTTGTTCCCAACCCCAAATAAGTTTTAAGTAGGCTTAATACCTTAAAATGAGCAATCCGGTTTGGAAAGACAAGCATGTTAAGTTCTACAAACCTCTTGTCATCATTTGCCACCGCTAAAAGACCTGTCTGTTAAAGGAGTAATGGATTCAGATGGTAAGCAGTTAAATCTGTCAATCATAGCAAAGACATCAATTAACCATTATAAGTTCCAGAAGATCTTATTTGATGATGATGTCCAGTAAGTCACGCCTAGCACGTGAAAGACTTCTAATAGATAAAGGTGTTTGGAGTGTTCCTTTTGTCTACTATCCCTAGTTAATATTTGAAATCCCAAATTTACAATTAATTCAATAAGGGAAACAAAGGATAGGGAGATATGAAAATATTTCTTAGATTAGGTTTCTTTAGCAATAAAAATATTTTCCGTACCTTTCTAAAATGCTCTGTTGTGCACTTCATATCTCCTCAAATCGTAAAATCACTGAATCAATTTGGTCAATTTATAAAATTAATTGATTTTTTTTTTTAAATAAATCTCCAGCTAGTTTCTGACGCAAAGCTCTTCAAAATTAAAATAGTCTGTTTAAAATGATTAAAAATACGATGACTTTGTAGTCAATTTGTACATTTATTTATAGTCCCCACACAATTTAACATTTTTAGCCAAACCCACCACTTTCAAAATTTGGAACAATTTAGTTTGTTCAATTTTGCTAAATTGTACTCTGTTTATATTTACTGGACTAAAAAGCTCCGTGTTGAAGAAAAGAGGGAAAAGAAAAAATAAACAGGTAATTATTCTAATTCCGAGCTGACTAGTATAGAAGTTACTCATTCATTTATTCATATATATATATTACTTTTGTTATGTTAAATTTACTTAAAATATGATTTTCTTTTTATCAAAAGCAGCAAAACTGCTTTTTCAACGTATCTAAGGTAATGATATTGTCTTAATTTTCTATAGAGAGATTAATTGAAGTGTGCACGTCAGACATCCATATATTTTTTTTCTCCTACTTTCTTAAAGGATTGAAAACCACAAATCTAGATCTCTTTTTAAAACTATATTGCTGATTTTATCTTCTGTTTAAAATTGCTGGGAGTCGTGCAGGGCTTAATGAGACGTTAGAGACAATTGAAGCTATTCTTTTCCCTTATAACCTCTGCAAGGTCAGTTTTAAACCTGAGACATTAAGTCACAATATATATTTAGTTTTATAACCGCACATTATATTTCAGGCTTAAAAACCGCAATATTTGTGTTTTGAGATCACACCAGTGTTTAAAACAATACTATAGCGTTCGGAATACAAACCTAAACATTAAAGTTTCACTCACCCTTTTTTTATTGCCGAGGCTCCCTCTGTGCTGTTATCTCCCTGTCTCCTGCGAAGTCATGATTCTGTTACTTCCTGGTTTGGTTAGCTCAGTGGAGCTAAACTCAAGAGGCAACAATTGCTCAGAGCACCTGCCTTGCAAACACTTCTCATTGAGCCACACTGGGAAGTTTGTGATTGGACAGCCACAGAAGGTCTGGGCGGGGTTAGAAGGGGATGGCATGCAAAGGCTTCAGACAATAGATCTGCAGCTTTTGAGAAGTGTTTTTAGACATAACCCCAAAGAAGATATATATAATCAAATGCAGGCATGTTTTCATTACAGGTATATCTACTATATCTGCTAAGCAGAAGAATAAGATAAGCTCAAATGATGGATAAGAAATGGAAATCTGCACATTGAGTTGTATACGTAAAGGAATGTTAATTGTTAACACTAAATAATAGTACCAGACAGTTCTCCAGAAATACAATACTACTAAGTGATATAAATAATAGTAAAATAAATAAATTGAATAAGTAAGCAGAACTACTGTCAAGATAGTGACTCATTCCCCCCACCTCCAATCAGAAAAGTGAAACATGCGGAGATACCAAAAAATGAGGTGCTCTCAAAAAACGTATACTTATGAGCTGATATCCATGTAAGCGTTATGCATGAAAAATAAAAACAAATAATAGTGCAGATCAATAAAATAATTACGTAAAAAAATGTATAATAAATACATTGCGCTAAATACCAGGAGAAACTATGACACAAAAATAATAACAATGTGGGTATCAGTCGCTGGGGATCATCAAGTGAAGAGGAAAAAAAAAGGTTTGCACTTATGACACAACTTTTCATGTACAGAGCATAGTAAAATACAAAACAAGATGCACCGTATAAACACTGCAGCTATACCTACTAGCTGTAAAGCCCAAGATCAGCTCTAATATTTGCTCTCGATAATCAAGTCCCTTTAGATACACGATTCAGCGGGCTTGCTTCCCCACTGACTTCCCGATATAACAGAAACACCTCCCCAAATTGTCTCTATAAAATCAGGCCACTCTCCGACAAACTTCCTGACAGCAACAAAAGGAACAAATGCTGTGGATAAATAAAAAAAGGGATTTATGATACAAATCGAATTTCAAAATCAATAAAAAGTGTTGGAGGTAAAAATGTCAATCTTGCCATTTGATCCCTTTAGTTGATGTCAGGATGCTTCAGGATGACACAATCGGAGGAGGAGGCCACGGCAGCGCCAATGGAGAGTCGGTGCTGCAGAAAAGGTAAGTTATTAATTTAAATACTTTTTTTAAAAATTTTATTTTATTAAACATTTTATTTTATTTTGCACCTAACTGAAAAGGGGCAATAGGGCTGTAGTGTAAAAGAATGCAGATATGTATTCCGAACGCTACAGTATTCCTTTAAAGAGATGAAATCGGTCCAATTGTCATAGCAATCTCTTCATCTGCAGGCTTGGTCCTTCGACACGTAAATACCAAGCTACCATAGTAACAAAGTCAGGAGCTATTCTGGGAAAAGTTAAAAAGTAGATAGGAGAGGTGAGGATTATCATCAGTTCACGCCGACAGGTGGTCAGTTATGCGATTTCAGAAAAGATTTGTTAGCTAGACCTATCAAGAAACAGATTTTTAAATCTTAACAATAATCTGGTTAGTTGTAACAGCTGTGTGCTACATCACTGCGTGATTGTTCCAAATTGTAAGCTGCAATTTTCTATTATATTGTATATTTCGAAGTATAGTGGCACTTTTATCATTATTAGTGCTATTTTTATACATTTATTACATCTTGGTTACACTTTATATTTTTCTGCTGGGATCATTTAAAGGAAAAATGTCACTTCCAAAGAAATGTAGTATTATGTTTGCATATCTTGATATGTAACTAATATATTTCTGTGAGGTGTGAAAATGAATATTAATAAGATTAAGTGTAGAAATTCACTCCTCTTTATCCTGTAACTGGGCACCTCCATTTTAACTCCCTGTCAATCATTGTTAGAAGCTCTGTCTTTGCAGCTGGTAGTCAGCACAGAGAAAGCATAGAGAGAAGAGGAGAAATGAAACAATGGATCTATTTTCTTCTCTCTATCTGCGTTGTTTTGCTCTATTATATTCAGGCAAGACAGTTACACTCAGTGAGATTTCTGGGATATCCGTATTAGAACACACATTGTTCTTATCATTACTGTGGAGTAGAAGGAAGCACACAGTGTGGGAATACAAAGTATCGTGAATTCATGTTTTCGTTTTTTGCATTTTCTCAACTTTTTACCCCCCTAGACCTAACAATAATCAAAATGGCAAAATCTAGGCTAACGAGCTGTGACTGTGACTGCGTTGGAGAATTTTTGCAAATCGATTAGTTTATCTTAAATTTTGCAACCCAGAGTTCAATTAATTACAATTCACACCTTTGTGAATAATCTCTTAGTGAGCTTAGTAAACTGTTTTTAACATTCACTTAATGAAACTCCTGGTCCAGCGTAATAGAAAGTACTAAATAATTATAAAAATAATCAGGTAAATCTCACTAGCGATATTCACTAAACGGTGAATTAATGGTAAATTACCTGGGAAATTGAATACCAAAAAAACAGAAAAAATATAAATAAATCACCAATCAGTTATTATTATTATTATTACTGGCATTTATAAAGCGCCAACAAATTCCGCAGTGCTGTATAATGGGGGAAAAAGACAAACACAATAAGAACAGACCGAGACAACAGGCAGAGGGCCCTGCCCGTGAGCTTACAATCTAGAGGTTGAAATGGGGGTATGAGACAAGAGGTAGCAGAGGAATTTGTATGTGATGGCAGAGAGAGTTAATGGTATAACTGCAGCAGCTGATAACACGTGAAAGTAATAGGGAGGTGATTGGTGTGGTTCCAAACAGCTGGAGGTGCATGCTATATAGTTAGAAGGAACCAGGGTGGGCGGGTAGAGCCGAGTAAAATGAAATGGCCTTCATGTTGCAGGGATGGATGGTTTGGGTCTAAGGAAGATAGATAAGACAGTTACTTTACCTTAAAGGAATTTAGAACTGGGAGTGGCAAGCGGGGGGAGGAGGAATGGAGCAGGCCAGTTATGTGTCCAGCTCAGCTCTTTTGGCCTTCAATCTGCAGATATTTGGTGAATTCCAGGCAATTTCTTTACTGAATAACCCTGAAAATGTTCTCATAATCTTTCCCATTGGAAGCAACATGGTCAGTAGTTTCTCCCTAAATGGGGGAAAGGTTTTACTGGGTGGGATCATTTGCGAATTCATTCTTTTCCAAAGCTTTATTGCTTTATTTGTCAAAGCATTTGTCAGTATCTGTATTTGTGTGCCCATTTAAAAAAAAAAATAGATTAATAAATATATATATATATATATATATAGACAAAATCTGAATTCTGATAAACAAATCTTTGTGTGACTATTTACAAATAAAATATGCAACAATAAGAGTCCATATGTCATCTATAGGAGCAACGTGATAGATTCGTCAATATTGCTTCCTGGCAACAATGAAATAGCACAGAGACGCTCTCAGTAACCCGTCAGGAACACCGAAAAATGGAAAAAGAAGATTTTTTTGTTTTATGTAATCTTATTATTGTTATTATTAACAACTTCTCAGTAAGAAAAAAAAACACCTCACTTTAGAGTCCACTTTTTTTATCGCAGGTATGATCTAAATTTACCGTCTGTAACAAAGTTTCACATATATCTATAGATTCTATTTTTTATACTAGATTTACTTACCCAGTGCTCGAGTACTTTATTACTAAGAATAGATATTTAAAATCAGCCTCCAATTCTCCATGACCATCTCCCGTGTGTTTCACCTTTCACCCCCATTTACACTACTCCACCTAATCCACACTGTGATATGTCCTGCTTCTCCCCTACAAACACATTTGGGGTTATTTAGTAGAGTGAGAATTGTTAGAAATTCAATTAATTTTAAATTGAAAGGAACATTATAGCATAAGGAATACAAGCACATAAATTAACCTGTTTACAGTTTAGGTGTCTGATACCCTTCCAAGTGCATTTAATGAGTTTTATTTAACTTTTTTCCCTCGCCGCTCTGCTTCCTACATTGCCGCCTTCCTTGGCTGAGATCATTAATCTTGATGATCACAGCTAGCCCAATGCATTCCCATAGGCTTTCAGGTGGCCATTAAAGATGGCCATCGGGTAGCCCTAAGTGCATGGGCCACCCATTGGGCCAACCTGAGCTTGCGGGGCTCGGTGCAGTTACACCAGTATCACAGGCGGTAGTTCTGCCACTGGACACCAGAACCACTACATTAAGTTGTAGTGTTTCTGGTGACTATAGTGTCCCTTTAAGGCCAAAATAGCCAACCTGGAAATATCCTAACATTCAGCTATGCTTCCAGTTCGGCTACTTAGACCTTAAATTTTAAATTAACTTTGAATTCCTGACACTATAGTGAATAGCCGTGATTATCTTACTCAAAATCTACATTCCTTCTCTCATTCATAAAGCTGCATTCCCTTACTCAATAACAGAAGCTTCATGAATTCCCACCTGCTTCCCGTGCAGCCATATTTCATCCCTCAAACCCACAGCCATCTTGCTGTCCTCATACAGTGCAATGTGTGATGAGCCTGTCGAAAGAGATTGAAAGGTTGTGATATCAAGTCTCCACATTGATCCTCACGATTCCCATTACTCCCAACACATTACTTACAACACAAGTTGCATTGTCTTCCATTGACTCTGTCTTCAACATCCTAGCTCAACTACGTTTCTGCCTATATAAATATCATCATTAATCCCATCTTCCCTTCTTTAGAGAGCTTCATGTACACAGATGAAAAATAATAAAAAATAAGTTGATGTTTACACTTGAAAATCCTGCATTTGCTGTTAATTCTTGGTCTTTGCAGCTTCTGCAGTGAGCTCTGCACAAACCAGGAAGTGGCGTCTCTGATGACCACTCAACTCTCCATCGCATTGTTTTTCTGCATTTAGCAGGGCTTTTTGAGCACAGCAGGGATTTCTGTGAGCTGCAGAATACCTGTCACGACATCTTACTTCTCTGTTCCTTTCCTGACAATTTCCTGAGTGATCCAGAATTTACTGAAATTATACAGAAAAAAACAGATTATACTGTGATGTACACCTTGAGCTGCTGTGGGCTATTTCCATTTTCTGTGTAGAATAAAACACAGTTACGTTTTTATTTTAGTCTCTTTTCTCAAGAAAAACATTTTTTTGGTGGTTTTTTTTTGTGTTTGTGTGTTCTGGTCAAATTTTTCAGTTTTAAATGTGATATGAATGTTCTATACTGTTTAAAATTCTAATAAAGAACAAAAAAAAAAAACGGTTTACACAAACAGCATTCCAGATTCTTACCGTTGTTTCTGACGACAGAAACCAAAGGACACGTCTGCCTTCACAGGAGTCATGTGATTCAAACGACAATCAGGAAAAAGCCAGAGAATTTTTCTAGTGGTGAAATTTCAATTTGATTCTACAATATATAATTCTTAGTTTTCTTGAACGTATAGCAATGCAAACCATCGCCAACTTGATAGCATTAAAAAGAAAAATGTAAAAAAGGTGAGGGAGGGAAAGTAACCAGTACACAAAAATAATCCAAACTCTGGGAAATATTTGTGCCTGCCAGAAGCACGGTTAAATGTATTTGCCGCACATTATCCAACATGCTCCCTGTATATAAGAATTATAGAGAGTAAAACCACTATGGTTGGTGTGTCTGGGGGCAGTAACACATTTTCTATTTTTAAATAATTACTGATATCAGCACTCACACAGGAATCAAAGGTTATGATGTAAACATTTCTCTCACCTTTTAACCATTTACCATTTTTTATTGGTCTGTGTATATTGTACTGCTTGTCTATTTTCCCCTCTTAATTGTACAGCACTGCAGAATATATTTGCACTTTATAAATGTAAGAAGTGCCTGAAAACCCATCTCTTTAGGAAAGCTTATGGCCTCCCAGAGTAACCTCTACCTCACATACCTGTCTCTTGCTCTCTCCTAAAGGGCAACACTCTAATCTATCCTCCAGCTCTGCTTCAGCTTGATATTTCTGTCCTTATGTGCGTCCTACAGTGTCACGGCACGCACTGCAGACAGCAAGGTGTGGTCGCCGCTTTAAGAGACCTGGCTGGGTTTGAACTCACAGCTCCAGCATCCCAGGCAGGTTCTCTGCCATGATATCCACCAGGGGTCTTTGGTATCTGTCTGCCTTATTCTGCTTCCTGACCGCATGCCTGGATTAAGCAGCGCTGATCCACATGCAGCCCTTTTCCATTTAGGGTCAGCTGCATCTAATTAGCAGGCTGTAAAAGCCAGCCCTGCCTGAAACATTTTGCCTGTTTGGTGTTTCCTGCCGGATCTTTGCTACGCTACTGACTGATTTCCTGGACTCTGACCTCTGCCTGCTTTACCGACTACGTTACTCCGCTGCCAGCCCTGACTTATGCTTATCGTCTGACCCTGCCTTTGGATTTCCCCTTAATCTGTACTGCGCTTTAGGTTTTTGCCTCCTCCCTGTGCCATCTCCTGCAACTGGGCTACAACTCCTGTTAAACTGTTACATAAGTGCCCAGGTGACTGTTACATACAGACTGTAAGCTCGTTTGAGCAGGGTCCTCTTCAAACTATTGTTCCTGTAAGTTTTCTTGTAATTGTCCTATTTATAGTTAAATACCCCTCTCATATTATTATTATAGTAAAGCGCTACTGAATCTGTTGGCGCTATATAAATGGCAATAATAACAACCATAATAATAATAAATGCCAATAATAATAGTAATGATTAATTGAGCATGTCTGTTTTCCTATGTAACGCAGCATGCGAGCCCAGGTATTACTTTACACAAGACTCTAACTTTTGTCAACGAGAGTCCCTGATTGGATGCAAAAATAGAGAACCTTGTACCATGCTTCAGAGGTCGCGCCACCAGCATACTTTCTCGTGGTGACCATGGGGGGAATCTCTGTCATCAGATCCATTCTGGACAAAATATGTGTTTAATGATCCACCTTTACCTTGAGCAGCAAATTCTACCATGTGTGTCTTTGAGCAATTGTACTAATAAATGTAAATACTGGACATCTGTGTATTTGGAAGATCTCCAGGATCCATCAATGACCGTTTTTCTCCCAATAACAAATATTCCATTTGTCTGCATCTTTTATATTTCATAACCTATGTTGGCAGAGTATTGTGGAAGATGTCACTGGATTCCATGGCAGTGTTGTAGTAAACGTGACAGTAATCTCTATCTTCTATTTCCCATTCCCATTACATAAACACGGGCATAACAGACAAAGTGACCCATGCAGACAGTAACAGAGTCTGCTCCAATGTAGCCTGGTCACACGTTGGTGGACTGAGACGGAATCAGTTCTGTGAATTATAGGGTTTGGGACAGTGATGGTAGGAGCTGGGTGATCCATTCATCATATTGAGAATAAAAACATCTTAGTGACCCATTCTTAAAGTGCATTATAATTAATATTAAAATAAATGTAACAAAATGTCTTAGACTTATTCCAGTATAACCAGTATAATCTCCACTTCACTGGGGATGGGGTGCTACTGCAGAAAGCAACTTATGGTTGTCACTTACCTACAGCCTAATTAATATGGTGCGCCCCTGCCAATCAATGGTGACACTTGGAAATATCACTTGGAACCAATTTTGGATCCCAATTCTCAGGTGAGGAACTTCTAATTTGATGAAAAAAGCACATTTCCGCATCCCATATATGGTTACAAAAATTATCAAAAAAATCTTTGGACACATGTCATACATTGAAAGCATTGTATGTTCTTGTATTAATATAGAATGAAACTTAAACTTGTTATCTTCATTCTTCAGCATTTTATAGAACACTATTCAAAATGACCACTAGAGGGCATGCTGTAACTTTACTTTATAATAATAATAATAATAATACACATGATTTTGTCTATTTGAGTAGTCATTTGAAAATGTGTTGATTTTATAATTTATGTGCCTGTAAGGCATTGTGAGGTACTATAATTGGTATGTCATGGATGCAGCGCAGGTTTCTTTGAAATATGCCTATCAACAAACTATTTGTAAGGGAACAAAAATGTACGTCAAAAGTTTTGATGTAATGATCTAAGAAAATTCCTGAGGCTCTCCCGTTGCTGATTAATTTAGCTAAGTAAGCAGTATTAGGAGAGTAAAAGTAATCATGTAAATTTTACGGGCTTATAGGAAAAATATGTGCTTAGTAATTCTTGAGTGTACTCAGCTTTGATTATGATATTTTGTGAACTCACCAGGTTTTTTTATGTGTTTTATTATATATATATTTTTTTTACTTATCCGCGTCTCTCAAGGGATTTAGTACCAAGAAATAGAAGGACGTACTCCATTATTCTGCTGTTCCTATTGTTACAAATTATATTCTTTTTTTTTTTTCTTATTTCTTTCTTGTAGTCTACCGCAGAAACCATTTTTCATAAAGCCATTAAGCCCATTAATTTATTTATTAGGCTTGCATAGTATAAATGTAACTTTCAACACTCACAATTGCCTTTTGTATAATACATTTTTTTTTGTTGTTGTTGCCGTTGAACCCTACGGGCGACATCTTTCATCATTGCTGCGAACATTTTGTTTGGCTTTAGGATATGTTGTTTATATTCTATTGATCAGTACATAACGGGAATACGGTTATATTGTAGGACATTTGACAATGACTAAAGAGTGACACGTTTTAAGATGTAGATTGTGTAACACGCTGAGTACAGTATTTGTTATTGTCATCTAGAACAGAAGGCGAGGAAAGGAAATATTCAGCAACAACAATGTCATTCTAATTCGGAGATACTAATGGTTTTTATTTTAAAGGGACACTCACTCTTTGGTTCACGTGTTTGTTTGTTGTCTGGCTAAACATTATTAGAATTGCAGTTGTAATTATAGTATACATTTAACTCAGGTCCAGCCGAGTTAAAATGTTCATAACTTTATTTTACCCAATCCCCACGTCTACAGCTGTCAGAAAAAAATACTAATCGTGTTTAATATCACGGGGTACTGGGAAAAGTGATATGTGCTAAATGAGGTATAAAGCTCATTTTTTCCCTCTCTACATACCTCAAAACAGAATGCACGTGTTGTGGTTGATTATATATTTCCTACCTGTTTCTTGTTAAATTTTGTGTATACATTGTGTATTAATATTGTTTTTATATTTTATTGTACCCTAATGTATCAATGCAATGTTTTATGGACCCAAGACATACTTGAAACGAGAGAAATCTTAATGTAGCTTTCCTGGTAAAATATTTTATAAATAAATAAATTAGTTCAACAGTAATCATGGTGATTAATAGGGCTTGGTGTTGAATCACAGTGCCTTGGGGTCTTGTTGCATGTTGCCACCCACTGGAATCCTGTCTCACCCTACCTGCTAGAAGTCCAGAGAGAGGTATAATAGTTATCTACAGCCCTGTTTAGTCTCATTGAATTTATTAGCACAACATGATGATAGATGTCCTGGAGTAGTACTAACATTTTAGTCCTGTAATTGCTGAATCTGAAATACTATGTGTATATATATATATATAAAATCAAAATTCCGAAACAACAACAACAAAAAACAATAACCAACAAACAAACAAACAAACAAACAAACAGAATACAGCATATTCACCACATATAAAATTAAATCCAGCAACATCTGCAACTTTATCTAATGGAATGGACAGTGATTTGGGGTTTGTAAAAATAAGTAATACATAATATTATGTATAGTGATATAACAGATTAGCTGGATGCTAAATTACCTTAAATGTAGTGGCAAAACTACCCGGGTCACAAATGGTCAATATAGGACCAGACCCTGGAGTTCTGCCTGTAAAAGGGGGGCCCTCGGCAGGCTGGGGGCCCGCATATCAAAACCGATATTTAATATATTGCCTACATACTGAATAACAATTACAAGACTCAACGAGGAGAATGGGCAGACGAGCAGCTTAGTATGATTTGCAGATACAGTTGTGTCTGCTGATTGAGATTTGGAGGTGTAGGAATAGAACCAGTTTTGGTAACTTTAAAGGGACACTATGGCGTTAGGAATAGAAAACTGTATTCCTAACACTCTAGTGTCCCTCTCTCTATTACTTTAGACCTGCCCTTGATGAAAAAAGTGCTCAAAACACCTTTTTTTCACTTCTTTCCAGTTCCAAGGTCCTTCAGCTCTGGCCCGTCTCCTCCTCCCACAACGTTACGCTGATGGTGGAGCCTAATACTGATCCGCAGCACACACCATGCGCGCGTTAAAGCTCACCCTTAGGAAAGCATGGAATCAATGCTTTCCTCTGGGGAATTTGAAGACTTAATTTCCTCATGCAAAACATGAGGACATCTAACTTCGTTTCAATCCAGGAAGACAGCCACTAGAAGTTGTCTTAACCATGCCATGTAAACTTTGTGGTTTCTTGTATACTTTTTACATGGCAGTGTTAAAGGGAAACCATAGTGCCAGGAAAACAGTTGTAGAAGCCGCCTTGGATAAACTTCTCAAATGATTTATCATTGTTCGTTTATCATTGTTACTTTTTAGATAAAACATTTGTAAAGTCACTGATTGTGATCTTTAAAAAAACAAAAAAAACAAAAATATTACACCGCAGCCTTAGACAATATTTTCAGTTCAACCAAAAATGTTAAATTAATTTTGAATTCCTGATAGAATATGTATAAATGCAAACACCACCCCCTGTGGCATTCATAAGCAACTCTTATGGAGTCAAATATTTATATATGATCACCATAAGATAAAGACAGCCGATTGGCTGACAGATATTATTACATTAGATAATAGCAGCAGCCAGTAACTAGAGAATGATTTTACCTCTGTTAATCTCTGCGTAAAAGGTATTTTTTTTGTCCAATATATACTTTTTTAAAGGGATTATCTACAAAGTGAGTTTTAAAAAACAGTGCTAAATAAGCCCCGACATCTCTATTTAACACACGGAATTGAGTCTAAAAAAGTTCGATGCTTTGTAGCAAACCATACAAGTTTGTACTAATTAAATTCAGACAGTATGTCATGTTGATCCAGGAGGAAAAAAAAAACAATCCAATTTTAATCAAAGGAGAAATCCAATTACGTATTGAGTAGAGAAGGATTTTTTCCCCCCTTTTAGGATAAAATTGGAAATAGAGTCTTTTTTTCTCTACTAACTTCTGGATCAGCAAATACAGGATGGCTGGACTTGAATGTAATTGTGACTCCAGTCAGGACAGATAGGAACACAGGCTATGTTGACTAGAATCTGTCACATTGGAAACCGGAATTGACGGTCGAGTCACTAAAAGGTTAAAGTGTAGTGGGGCTCTCGGGAACAGAGCTGAGGTTCAGTTACTCCATGCAGGAAGCGCTGTTCTGTTTCTGCAGCACAGCATTGTTGACGCTAATGAGCCTCTAATGGGATTTAATTGCTCTGCCTTGGTAAAGGCGTGACTATTAATGTCAATGCTGTTAAAATCACCCTGTGACTTGGAGTGTTTAGTAATCGCTTCCAGGATCCCTTATCAGGAGCAGGGAGCCGTATGCGTCCCATCAGGACGATATTCTCCTCTGTATTCACAGGGACTTCTGTTAGAGGCATTGGAGACGAAATAAAATGCTGGCTTGTTCCTAAAAAGTGTTCCTACTACAATTCTAGATTTTTCACAGCTAGTAGCTGGAAGTTAATTATTATTTATTTGTTTCATTTATTTATGAATATATGTGCTTTGCTTTTATTTATATTATGCTCCGGGCTGTCTTGGCACAGCCAGAGGATACTGTGCAAATGTTTTTAACCACCAACGTTGCTGTGCATGGGGACAGTGTTATGTCCCATTCTGTACTATGGCACATGGCATGGTGCATGCTTTTACTGGGCACTATCCAAGAAGATGACTTAGAGTACATGACCTAGACTGATGGCATTTCCCCCTGAATTATTCTCTGAAACTGCTATGTTTATAAAAAAATGGGTTAACCCTTGCTGGACCTGGCACCCAGACCACTTCATTAAGCTGAAGTGGTCTGGGTGCCTAGAGTGGTCCTTTAAGAGAAATCTTTAAGAGTTATACTACAATCTAACCTTAAAAAAGCTAGCAACCAGAGAATGCTACAGAAAGATGAGGTTTTCCAAGCACGTTATAAGTGAATTCCAGGGTTTCAGATGAATCGTGAAAGCTTGGGGTAACTCTTATATAACTAACTTCAGGATGCGCATGCATAAAGTGATTTGCTACATCATTGTAATGAAAAAGGAGATCTCTCCATTGTGTCAATTTATGATCTTATTGACCTTTAGTAAAGTATATAACTTGTGTTGTTTGAGGAGAACATGTTACTTAGTATCACTACTTGCTGGTGGACAGGAGTGTGGTGTGTAGGTTTATGGACTACTTCATGGATCCTGCTGGTTCACATGTTCTTCTTTCTGATTGTGTCTACCAAGATTTTCTTTATTTAGCTGAAATCCAGTATTGTACACCAGAAATTGGGCCTTAAGGATCTTCAGTTATTCTTGACGTTTTGATCCCTGAGGCATATTAACTAAATTACCCAAGAACATAGAATCAATGAAATAAGTCATCAATGAAATGACTGGATTAAAGGAAAAAAAAAAAACATGTTACCTCTTCATTTTCCTAAAATGACAGCAGTCCCCTATCCCGTATTCCTGTTGTGGACTCGTCAGTTGAAGATGTCTCTCACTGTTGCATCTAAAAAACTAATTTCACTTTTCTGTTTATACGGTTATACATGAGGTGACATTTTACCACTGACAATGCACTGCAAAAAATAGGACACGACTTTAAATCCTCATCACAAACCACAGACCATCAATGGTCCGTTGAGTTTGATAAAACACAATGAACTGTTACATTCGAAAGAACATTGATGGCCATTTATCACTATAATTTTTGAAGAAAAATAAAATGCCCTTTGTGTTGTCACACCTTCTGCCAACATTACATTTTCTTCTGTAACCTGGAAGTATAGTCAACGAGGTCCTTTGAACTTTCTACAGTATATTACCTCCTCTGATGAGCGATGAACTCTTGTTAGCATTGAACATCTACTGACAACAACAGAAAAAGAACTCTGTACTTAAACCCCCTTGGTTAGCTTTTCTGACAGGTTAAAAGGTTTTTTACCCTTTAGAGTTTCTTTGTTCTTTTTCACCTCGGAATCCTGCCGAGATGAAGCTTCTAGTTTTTTAACATTTCTGTACTGAACAGGCAGACCATTAAATTGCACTTGCACATAAACAAAACACATTAGTCATATATAAGAAATCCCACTCCTCCACAAATAATGTTCAAATACGTTCAACATCGAGTGTTTAATAGCGTAATTTTTACAAGGAACAAAAATAGCATTGAGTTATGAATTAAACTGTGTTTTAAAATGGCAAAAATCTTTCTCAATAGGCTTCATAACCGTACCTACCCTGAATAATGTTACCAGCCGTAGTATTTTTGATGCCTTATTATAAAGTACTTATAAAGCAGACAAAAGATCTGCAGCTTTTACATGCTGTTTTTAGAGATACCTCGAATGAAAAAATGCACAATTAAATGCATGCAAGTTTTCATTGGGGGTGTATCTGTTAAATAGTGAAAATATTTATTTGTCTTATTAGAAATAATGTATTTCTTAATAGGTTAAAGACTGAATGTCTCACAACAAACTGCTTGGACAAAATACTGGTGTACACAGTACTTAGTCAAAATATTACGTTTGTTACTGTTGTGGTCTATCAAGTATTCCCAATAGGTAGAAACCGCTTAATTTTAGTGAAATTCTTGTGATCGGAGTGAAGGGTTTCTTGCAAATAACACAGAATGCTGCAGAATGCAGATACATTGGCAGAAATCGGCAGTCATATTTTATTTTAATTTGTTTTCAAACACAGCAATTTTGAAATAAATGTATGCATTAAAGTATTCAACGAACCACCATTTGCTGTTTAGTAAATAGACCACTGGAGCAATTAAGATTTCTTTAATTCATTTTTCTTTTATTATTGTCTATTATTAGTTCAAAAGAGGCGTTGGTACTGAGTACTATTGTGTAACAACAGGAAATAAAAGTCCCAATTCTCTAGGGTTTATCTACTAAGCTCTGAATTGTAGAAGAATAAAATTTGAATTGCAATATTGGGGCAAAAATAGCAGATTTAGAAACCGTAAAAATAATGACTGCTTTAGACACATTTTTGCAGTTTAGATTTTAATTCTGTATAACTTGGTTCTCAAAAGTTAGTCCTAGAACTTACCCGCAGGCAGTTTTGCTTGTTAGATGGGGCGATGGGGCTGAAAAATAAGCCGGATCATCCCCACTGTTTTAACCCTTCCCACAGCTCAGAGAATGACTAACAGGGCCAACATGACTTCCTCTCGATATAATTAACTCATGAAGATGGCTTGAAGGAAAAAATATGAGGACTTAACGGGTTAACATAAGGTCCTGGGGGCCTCCCTATTTATTTTTTCCAGAGTCATAGCCACCCGTCACTACACCTGTAGGGAGGATGAAGCAATATCAGCATCTAATTGTTTTTGATAATCTTTTGCTCGTTATATTAATTCTTTAATGTATGTGGGACAAGTCACAGCAGTGTTTCTTGATCTATTTATCTTCTTTTTTTTTTTTGCTTCTTTTTACATCTTTCTTTTACTTCAGCCGAATTCTTTACCATATAACCTCTCATCTGAATGAGTTATAATATTACGATGCATTGATTTTATTTTTGGTTTGTCCCAATGAATGTTAATAAAAATAATTTTTTTTTCAGCCAAAACAAATTTCAGCCATTAGTCGATTTGCTTCGGACAAAATTCGTCATAATGTTTTGTTGATAATTTCCATTTGGGTCAATGCAATGCCCCGAACGCTGGCAAATCTTCCACTGCTTTAGGAAGAAGATAGAAGATAGGACCATCATTTGGTGCTCTCATGTAAGATTGCTATATTAAAAGGTACCACATTAGGGAGGGAGCATTGTTTAGCAGATAGCTCCCTATTTTTGTATTCTTAATAATGGCAGATACCAAATATGGCAAATCTAATAATATATACCAAGAGAGAGATATCTACTTTTCTTAATTTTGATCTTTCAGGTGTTCGGTTCATAACTCCCTAAATAAAAATTGGGACCTTTATGTGGGATTGCCATCTTTAAGGTTACCAAATTAGGCAGTTTGGGAGTTTAGTAGATAGCTCCCCTATTTGGTATCAGCTAACAGCAGTTCTTTTTGTTAGTGGTACCCTTAAATATCGATTGGTAATACCATATAAGGGTAGCAAATAAATGAATTTACAAGAATGTACTAATAAACAAATGGAATGAAGATTTTTGCTTCGTACAATTAGTTCATTATTCCATTCTGCCATGCGGAATTCAGATGAATGGAAGAAATATGACGATTTTCACCCAAATTTTGATTCTCCTGAACACAAAGGAAGTCGCTCTCAGGGGGCATCAGCAGTTGCTTGTGTACTTCCCCGGCTCCTCTTGCTTTGTTCTGTCCTAAAAATTGATGGAGGACCAACCAGTATTGGGGTGCTGTGACATAGTGTTGGACTGAACACGGTATGGCTGAATGGTGTAACCGAATTCCCATATTTGTTTGCTAAGATAGGTAATTTTACATAGCCATGTAAAATGTAAAACTTAAAAAAAATTTTTTGTGGGTGCTGTTCTTTATTTTGTTTAACCCCTTAAGGACACATGACATGTGTGACATGTCATGATTCCCTTTTATTCCAGAAGTTTGGTCCTTAAGGGGATATACTTTGGTTATTACGGCAGCACCACTACTTGGAAATTCATATTTCGACTGTGACCCCAATTTCCCTTTTTCTGATGTCACATCCTCCCAGCCCTGTTGCAGAGTAAAGGGTGGGGGACTGGCAGAGCTCCCAAGTGAGGGGCCTGTGCTACAGGATATCATTAATACAGTCTGGCAATGGAGATATCTCCCAACCAGACCATTGTGACCCCTTGTTGAGAAAGCCCCTTACTAGAGTAATGCCTATAACCCCCCGACAGTGGCCCAAAACAGAAGTGGTCCTGCTTATAAAAACCCAATTTGGATGCCTTTCATGACTTCATGCCTATTTTAAGTATATGCATCTTTTAAGTTAATTTTCTACATATTTTGTTTTATATGTGTCTCCTGTACTCTTCATGCATTGGATGTAAATCTACCCTTGAACATGGCACCACATATATAAAAATGTTACAGTAGCGTTCAAACACGTGTAACACCAGCTCATACACTGCTTGCTATAACTTTGCCTTCTTTTCTGTGTTTTAGAATATTTATTAGTATATTCCATTTAGCAATCCTTCAGAGGGGCACTTAGCACATTACTCTCAAGGTATGTTAAAGGTTGACAAGACTTTGAATTTCTTGCCAAGTGACACTCTAGAAAACCAGCGACATTCTACACGCTCTACAAGAAAAGTTTCTCGGTCTGTACTCCTTCAATTAACCTTGAAGCAAGTCCGACTAATTACATATAATTGCGGCAAATGCATTAGGATTTTGAAATGTCGACCTAATTAATGTTATTAAACATATTTTATTTTTGTCATTCTTTGAAAAACAAGAATGTGCCAAAGATCACGGCATTACTGGAGATTCAGTACAATAGTATTAACCCTTTTACAGCAACATTTCTTAGTCCCCTATCCTATCGAGCTAACAACTATTGTCTCCTAATCTGAACAGGGCAGCACTTATGTAGACACATTATATGTTATTAGATGTAGCTATTTAAAACAATTACTAAAAGATTATTAAAAAAATATAAGTGCATACGCAAACTACTCAGAGTGATTAATGAATACAGTTCCATTAAGCATTTCTATGTTTATCTGTTAGAAACCCATGATGCTCTGATTTAAACGTTGCTGCTTGTGAAATATCGGGCTACTCACAATTAGAAGCCCCATCTGAAAGGCACAGTTGTGCTGTTTTTAAGTTTTTCTTAATGTCTTTATTTCTTTTATTTTCCAAACAATACAGTAACATATGACCATGTATACATCATATATAAGGTATGTCGAAAACAGTACATTAGCGTAACAAACCATAACATAGTTCTTTGCTTACAACAATAATAATCTTGCACATGTCTCAGCCACCTGGTTGTTCCATGATTGTGTGTGTGTGTGTCGGGGCTGTAGCGGATTGGTACCGGGCTGTCCCACGACATGTATGAGAATAAGTGTATTTGGTCATATGGCTGGTTTAATGTGTGTGAACATGTATAGAAATCATGGTATCCGGTTATAGTGACAGTTAAATGTATGTAAAGAATTGTATTCCTCTAGTTGTTCGGTAGAATCATTCAAATAAAACAAGGGAATGAAACTACCGAACAACCAGACCACCCCGTGTAAAGTGTGCCTTCAATTACCGTTTGCAACAATGTTGCAAACGGGTAATTACCTATTCCTGCAGTGTGGTCTTTGTTCTCTGGGTGGCCGCCATTCGGGATGCGAACACGTGGCGGCGGCCATCTTAAACTGCCGAACAGCGGTGTTTTGCCGTCGAGTGTCTGGAACCAAAATCGGACACTTGACTAGGCAAACACCGCTGAGACCTCCAGACTCCTAATACTTCGTGGGGAAACTACCGAACGGCCCGCCGTTCGGTAGAAAGAACCCCACAAACTAGGGGATTCATCCGAATCCCAGTCAGGCCACTTAGCAGTAATATTTCACCCCTTTGCATTCGCCAGTTTGTGACCGACCGCAGGGCCAGAATACATGGAACTGTTTTCGGATACTTTACCTCTGCGGTCGGTCCAAACTTCAAAGTCCCATAACTCCCGAACGCTTCATCCGAATGGGCTAATTTTTAAGTATGTTGGTCCCCCAGAATAGAGCTATCTGGGGATGTTGGATTTGTGGATGTACCCCAAGTATTTAGGGTACATCCACAACTCGGGGAAAACTGTATACACGATAAGGGGATTATGATGCTAGAGGAGGGGAGGAGATCTGTGGGAGGTTACTACTTAAAGATTGGATAATGTCTTAAGTGATAGAACCTCCTCCCTTGCATGGGAGAGGGCTTTATAAGGAACTGTGGAATAAAGCTTGTCAGTTCTACTCCTGAAACTGTGTGTCGTCCAGTTATTGGGATTGCGATGGGGATACTGCTGTATTACTTTACCTGCTGGAAACCTTGCCTGTGGACTTAACATCACCTTGTTCCTGAGCCTCACTGGGATCTCTAGTGGAGAATAGCTGTGCAAGATCGGCTCTCCGCTACATTGGTTGGCAGCGGTGGGATCCAAACTCACAGAGGAACAAGCGTAAATGGAGTACGGATGGAGATTGATTTTTCTGCGCTAAAACGCTCCACGCTAAAGGATCTCCTAGAGGCAAGGGGTATACAAGCCAGCAATAAGAAGAAAGCAGTACTTGTTACAGAACTCATGGCAGAGTACAGAATGGAGGGCGATTCCGTTCCGGCACAGAGGGAGCCGGGAGGAACACCACAAGGATCGGAATTCCAGAGGCAGGTTCAGTTCAGGCTATCCTTTTATGGGGAAAACCCCCCAACAGAAATTGTTACCAGGACAATGGCCGAGGTACAAGAATTCATCCTAAGGACACAGGCACCAGAACAAAGCTCTGCAATTAATGTGCCACAGGAAGGTAAGCCTAAAATACCATACCAGGCTTTTAAAACATATGTGGAGGCAGAGGAAGATATAGACGCTTTCCTGCAAGACTTTGAAAGACTGTGTGCACTGCATAAAATTAACGCAGAGGACTGGGTACCTATTTTGGCCGGAAGGTTAACCGGGAGGGCAGCAGAGGCATATCGGACTGTACCTAATGACGAAATAAGGAATTACAGTAAAGTGAAAGAAATTATACTCGCCAGGTATGCTATAACACCCGAGGCATACCGGCGGAGGTTCCGGGATCTAAAGAAAACAGAGAAGGACTCGCACGCAGAGTGGGCATGCCAATTACAGGGGGCAGCGCTCGGGTGGGTGCAAGCTAGCAAGGCACGTTCTATGGAGGATGTAATACAGATGTTGCTGATGGAGCAGTTCTATGAGGGAGTAACCAATGAGGTCCAGGAATGGGTAAGGGACAGAAACCCTACTTCCCTTACCGAGGCTGCTAGGAAAGCGGATGACTACCTGGATGCACGCAGGTCACAAAAACCTGCAGCTCCAAAAGCAACCTTTAAAACATTCGGGGGAAACACCTACACCCCAGCTCCACCGAGACCACTACCACCACCACCACCACCCGCTGCACAGCCCCGGTTCCGACAACCCACCGCTGGCCCCTGTCATCACTGCCAGAAGTGGGGACATTATAAAAGGGAATGCCCACAGCTACGGGACCGTTCCACCTGGATTCGTCCAGACCCACCTCCACCCAGGGCGGCCGCAGCCCACCACTACCAGGACCTAGTCACCACCCCGTATGGTTCCACAGTCCCCATTACTACTGTGGAACAATGGGAGGTACTGCACGAGGCAGATCCTGTCCAGGCCAATGTGGATAATCTACGGCACCATCGACAGACGGTATATCTGAATGGTACAGCAGTCCGGGGATTACGAGATTCGGGAGCCACCATCACTTTGGTACAGAGCCACCTGATTTCAGATCAGGCAAAACTGAACAAAACTGTTGCCGTCCGGGTAGCTGGGGGAGCAGTGTACCGGCTACCTACAGCAAGGGTACATTTACATTGGGGAGCGGGGGCAGGGGAAGTGGAGGTGGGGTTGATGCCGCATTTACCGGCGGAGGTTTTATTGGGGAACGATCTGGGGAGGCTCACTTCTGCTTTTGAGCCCCAGTCGCCCACCACAGGGGAGGTCAACCCTGTAGTCACCCGACAACAGGCCCGCACCCAGGACCACAACACACTGCCGGAGGTCCAGGTAAGCAACCCTACCCCCCCTCTAGAATGTGTCCCCTGGGCTCCACCTAATGAATTTGTAGCTGAAGTCGCAACAGACCCCACACTTCAGGTGTATTGGGACAAGGTTGGCACGGGTTCCCCCGGGGCGGAGGGAGAGAAGTTTATCTGGGACAAACAACTTTTGTACAGGGAAACAACCAAACAGATTACGGGGTTAGACCCGATAGCGAGGAGACAATTAGTGGTACCACAGCGGTACCGGGCTGAATTACTCCGGATAGCGCATGATATTCCGCTATCCGGACATCTAGGGGTTAGTCGCACCAGGTACAGACTAACCCAGAGTTTCTTCTGGCCAGGGATTAGCCAGGAAGTACGCAGATATTGCACGACTTGCGATACCTGCCAGAGAGTGGGGAAAAGGGGGGATCGCAGGAAGGCTAAACTTCACCCCTTACCCATAATAGAGGAACCTTTTAGCCGAATAGCGGTGGATCTGATAGGCCCCCTCAATAAAGTTAGCCCGTCAGGAAAACGGTATATTTTAACGGTCGTAGATTATGCCACCAGGTATCCAGAAGCAGTGGCTCTGACCAACATCCACGCTGAGACGGTCGCGGATGCCCTCATGCGGATATTCTCCCGGATGGGATTACCCAGGGAGATTATCTCGGATCAGGGTACCCAGTTTACCGCAGAATTCACCCAACACCTCTGGAGGATCTGTGGCATTAAGCCTATTATCAGTGCCCCTTACCACCCCCAGACGAACGGGCTCTGCGAACGATTCAATGGTACCTTGAAGCAGATGCTCCGAACCTTCGCAGAGACCCACAAGGACTGGGAACGATTCCTGCCGCACCTCCTATTCGCATACCGGGAGGTGCCGCAGGAATCCACAGGGTTCTCCCCGTTTGAATTATTGTTTGGAAGGAGGGTCCGAGGCCCATTGGATCTTATTAGAGAGCATTGGGAGGGAGACCGGAGCACAGATGGCACTCCCATCCTACCATATGTGTTGGCCTTTCGGGACCGCCTAGAAGCGTTGACCAAGACGGTAAGGGAAAACCTTCAGGAGGCCCAGACCCGCCAGCGTACATGGTATGATCGGGGAGCCAGGGACCGTAGCTTTCAGGTCGGGCAGAAGGTACTAATTTTAAAACCTGTCCGACATGATAAGTTACAGGCCGCCTGGCAGGGCCCATATAAGGTGGTGGAGCAAAGATGCGATACCACCTATATTATCGGCCCCTGCACAGGGACTGGGGGGCGACGCATGCTCCATGTGAACATGCTGAAGCCCTACCACGAGCGTACTGAGGAGGTAACCGCCATCTGTGCCCCTAACACGGAAGAGTTTGACAGCTTACCCCTCCCCGATTTGCTAGGGGATGGGCAGCTGTCCGGGGATTTAGGGGAGGTTGCGCTGGGAGATCGGCTGAGCCCACAGGAGCGGATCGAGGTACAGCAACTATTGGAAGAGAAACGCGACACGTTCTCTAATGTACCTGGATACACGCCTCTGGCAACTCACCGGGTCGAGACCCCAGGGCAACTACCCATGCGCCAGACGCCATACCGCATTCCAGAAGCGGTACGGGCAAACATGCGTAAGGAGATCGACGAAATGCTCCAACTGGGGGTGATTGAACCCTCAGATAGTCCTTGGGCATCTCCTGTAGTCCTCGTACCAAAGCGAGACGGTACGACCCGCTTCTGCGTGGACTATAGGAGATTGAACGAGAAGACTGTATCTGACGCCTATCCGATGCCCCGGATAGACGAGTTACTGGACAGAATGGCCAGGGGCCAATACCTCACCACTATTGACTTGTGTAAAGGGTATTGGCAAATCCCCCTGGCCCCAGACGCCATCCCGAAGTCGGCCTTTGTCACCCCATTTGGCTTGTACCAGTTTAAGGTCATGCCATTTGGGATGAAAAACGCCCCAGCCACCTTCCAAAGGATGGTGGATCGACTCCTGGATGGATTCCAGGACTATACATGTGCCTACCTGGACGATATTGCTATTTTTAGCAATACGTGGCAGGAACACTTAGCTCACATCGGAGCTGTACTAGATAGGATAAGGGAAGCAGGTCTGACCTTGAAGCCGGCCAAGTGTAGTATCGGCATGGCTGAGGTACAATACCTGGGACATAGAGTAGGGTGCGGTAAACAGAAACCCGAACCCGCCAAAGTAGAGGCTGTAGCCCAGTGGCCCACCCCTAGGACTAAGACCCAGGTTTTAGCGTTTCTAGGGACAGCAGGGTATTACAGGAAGTTTGTTCCCAATTATAGCGCCCTGGCCAAACCCCTCACTGACCTGACCCGTAAGAACCTTCCCCGCCAAGTAAACTGGACCCCGGAGTGTGAGCAGGCATTCCAACAATTGAAAAATGCACTGATAAATGCCCCTGTCTTGGCAGCTCCCAATCCAACTAAACGTTTTCTTGTTCACACAGACGCTTCTATGTTTGGATTGGGGGCAGTACTGAGTCAAGTCGGGGCCGATGGCGGAGAACATCCAGTGGCTTACATCAGTCGCAAACTGTTACCTCGAGAAGTAAGCTACGCCGCCATCGAAAAGGAATGCCTGGCTGTGGTGTGGGCCCTAAAGAAGCTACAACCCTATTTATATGGACAGCCCTTTTCCTTGCTCACGGATCACAACCCGTTAGTCTGGCTGAACCGGGTGGCTGGAGACAACGCCAGGCTGCTGCGCTGGAGTTTGGCGCTACAGCCTTTTGACTTTAATATCCAGTACCGGCCGGGTAAGCAGAATGGAAATGCTGACGGGTTGTCAAGACAAACTGACTTAGAGAAATGATCCGTGAGCCCCCGGACATCCCCAAGCCGATCCGTGTTGGATCAGACTGTGTATGCCGGCTTGTGGGCAAGGGGGAGCAGTGTAGCGGATTGGTACCGGGCTGTCCCACGACATGTATGAGAATAAGTGTATTTGGTCATATGGCTGGTTTAATGTGTGTGAACATGTATAGAAATCATGGTATCCGGTTATAGTGACAGTTAAATGTATGTAAAGAATTGTATTCCTCTAGTTGTTCGGTAGAATCATTCAAATAAAACAAGGGAATGAAACTACCGAACAACCAGACCACCCCGTGTAAAGTGTGCCTTCAATTACCGTTTGCAACAATGTTGCAAACGGGTAATTACCTATTCCTGCAGTGTGGTCTTTGTTCTCTGGGTGGCCGCCATTCGGGATGCGAACACGTGGCGGTGGCCATCTTAAACTGCCGAACAGCGGTGTTTTGCCGTCGAGTGTCTGGAACCAAAATCGGACACTTGACTAGGCAAACACCGCTGAGACCTCCAGACTCCTAATACTTCGTGGGGAAACTACCGAACGGCCCGCCGTTCGGTAGAAAGAACCCCACAAACTAGGGGATTCATCCGAATCCCAGTCAGGCCACTTAGCAGTAATATTTCACCCCTTTGCATTCGCCGGTTTGTGACCGACCGCAGGGCCAGAATACATGGAACTGTTTTCGGATACTTTACCTCTGCGGTCGGTCCAAACTTCAAAGTCCCATAACTCCCGAACGCTTCATCCGAATGGGCTAATTTTTAAGTATGTTGGTCCCCCAGAATAGAGCTATCTGGGGATGTTGGATTTGTGGATGTACCCCAAGTATTTAGGGTACATCCACAACTCGGGGAAAACTGTATACACGATAAGGGGATTATGATGCTAGAGGAGGGGAGGAGATCTGTGGGAGGTTACTACTTAAAGATTGGATAATGTCTTAAGTGATAGAACCTCCTCCCTTGCATGGGAGAGGGCTTTATAAGGAACTGTGGAATAAAGCTTGTCAGTTCTACTCCTGAAACTGTGTGTCGTCCAGTTATTGGGATTGCGATGGGGATACTGCTGTATTACTTTACCTGCTGGAAACCTTGCCTGTGGACTTAACATCACCTTGTTCCTGAGCCTCACTGGGATCTCTAGTGGAGAATAGCTGTGCAAGATCGGCTCTCCGCTACAGGGGCCACCTTGCATCTTGTATTAATGGTGCGTAGCCGTATCTAAGCTTAGTGGAGTTGCATTGGTGCATACAGTAGCTACAGCGTTGTTGTGTGTTGGTATATGGAGGACTTGTGACCCTTTAGTGGTGGTTAGCCCCTCTTCTCGTTACCTGTGTGGATGCTTTGTCTTTAGGGTAGTGGGTGTGGTTCTCTGGGCTCAGGGACTACCAATTATTTTTGAGGTACTTGTTGACTAGCGCTGAGGATACCTCTTTGGGCGACTGAGTCATAGAAAAAACATTTCAGTGGGGTATGTGGTGAAATTACAAGAAGAAAATAGGGTAAGAGAAAGAAAAAAAGAGAAAGCGTGAAATTTTGACAGATTTCCACCCCATAGCTATTAGTAAGTTCGCGGATACTAGGACATGGAATGCCAAGGTCTCTTGAGCCAAAGTGAGGTCGCCCGGGAACATAAAAAGCAAAAAGAATTGGATTGACCCTTGTATGGGTGTATTCAGTCAATCCGACAACAGTGTTGCTATCATGTCCCAGTATGGTGTGAGTACTGAGCATTGCCACCAAATGTGAGACATTGTTCCCCTACCCGCTCTACACATCCAACATGTGTCAGATATGGTAGTGTATATTTGAGCTAACCTTGTTGGCACTAAGTACCATCTTGTTAGTATTTTCCTGATCAGTTCAATCTGTGAAACACAGTGAGTATGGAGTTTGTGTGATCTGAAGGCTTTGATCCACATGGTTTGTGGGATATTGTAGCCTAGTTCTTTCTCCCATGCTGTGGTGTAGCTGGGCAGTTGCTTCAACATGTCTACCTTTAGTGGGTTGTAGCAAATCGCGATTGTTTTCTTTTTTGGCACCTTAGTGATACATATTTTCTCCAGTAGAGACATGTCAGGCAGGGGGGACAGGGATGTGGATTTTGTTTGTTTGAACTTATGCAGTACGGAATGTATTTGGAGGTAGGACATGTACATAGATGGGGGTAAATCATGAGTGGAGCAGAGCAGCGGAAATGGGGTTAGTTTGTCACCGTTCCAGATGTGGTGTAGGTGCATCAGGGCACGCCCCTCCCAGCCCTTACTGTCAAATGTAGGAGCCAAGTGTTTAAAATATCTGAGTGGCGTGGTGAGAGAGAAGGGGGTCCAAGTAAGAAGTTTTTGTTTATGGTCATCCCAGGTTTTTAACATGGGCAGTGGGTTATGCAATTTGGGATGCAAAGGTCTGGGTATCCAAAGGAGATAGTGGAGACCCTCTTTCAGGGACCAGTGGGACTCGATTTCTACCCACGGGGGGTTGTGTTCGCCATCGTGAGTGCTTACAGCTTGATTGAGTATGGTGGCTCTAAGGTATGCCTCAATGTTTGAGCTGTCCATCCCCTCTTTGAGGAGCTTTCTAGATGTCATGGTTTTGGAGATCCGGGCTTTGTGGTGCCCATTAATAAAGTGGTCGACATGACATTATATGTTGGTGAGAAAAGTTTTGGGGATGTCCATGGGAAGAGAGTGAAATAGGAATTGTAGTCTTGGGAGTAACATCATTTTAAATGCCACTATGTGGCCCATCCAGGACATGAATTTAGTTGGCCTTGAGAAGGTCCTGAGGGTTTTTGGTGAGTTTTATCCCTAGGTATGTTATTTGATCTTTACTCCAGTCAAAGTTATAGTGTTGTTTTAGTGATTGTATTGTGTCATGTTTTAAGTTTATTGGCATCACTTGTGTTTTTGTTGAGTTGAGTTTGTAGTAGGAGAATTTGCTGTATTCTCATAATATTTCAGTAAGAGCTGGGAGAGATGTTTCGGGGTTGGTAATGGTCAGGAGGACATCGTCCGCGAATAGGCTAAGTTTATGTTTAGTCTTGCCAATCCGGACCCCTTTAATTTTGTCACTGGCGCGGATCTGTGCTGCCAAGGATTCGAGTGCCAAGAGATAGAGTAAGGAGGAGAGAGGGCACCCCTGCCGTGTGCCATTTGTCATGGCGAATTGGTGGGACATGAAGCCCCCATACATCACATTGGCTGTCAGCAAGTTGTAGAGTGCCTTAAATGCCACTATGAATTGGGCCAGGAATTAGTATTTCGAGAAATCTCCAACTTTGCAGGTTGAATACTTTCTCTGCATCCACAGAAAGCAGAATACCTCCCATCCCCCGTCGTCTCAAGGACTCCATGATGTCAAGTACTCGTCTAGTGTTGTCAGTCCCTTGTCTACCCTGTACAGGTCTGGGTCTATTAGTTATTGCAGGATTTTTGACATTCTAATGGCAATAATTTTTGCAAAGAGCTTGGCATCCAAATAGAGGAGAGAAATGGGCCTAAAGTTTTTACACTGATTTGGGGGTTTACCTGATTTAGGTAATGCGATTACCTTTGCGGTGAGCATGTCTTGGGGTAGTTTGGAGAGGTGAATAGCATCACTGAAAAGTCTCAGTAGTTGGGATGTCAGTATTTTGCTAAAGGTTTTATAATAGTTGTTCGATAGACCGTCAGGTCGTCAGGGCCTGGTGTCTTGTTGGCTGGAAGGTGTTTTATGGCTGCTATTTCCTCTACATATATGGGGCGTTTGAGCGTCTCTTGCTGAGCGGGGGATAGGGTTGACGTGCGAATGTTGTCTAAGTATTCCCTAGCTTCTGTCACTGTTGCGTGGTGTTGGGTGTCATCGTCCTGAAGATTGTCTAACCCCCCTTACAATTTCGCAAATTCATTACCAATGTCTATTGGTGAAATCAGTTTTGTTTTTTTTGAGTCTGTGGTGATGTAGGGGATTCTGGTTTTCGCTTGGATGTTTTTAAGTGAGTTCGCTAGTCCTTTCCCTGCTCTGTTTCCTTGCGAGTAAAGCGTTTATTTTAATCTTTGGAGGAATAAGCTAGAGCATTTTATAGTTTCCTCACAGATTTTAGTTTTGATATGAGTTATTTCAGACTAGACTTGGTGGGAGGGTTTGTCCAGGTTCCTCTTATTGAGGCCTTTCAGGGCCACTTCCCATTCTCTCATTTGGTTTTGATAGGTCCGCTTGATGTGGGACACCTGTTTAATAAACAGACCCCTCACTACAGCCTTATGAGCAAGCCTTACGGTGTCTCTGGGTACGTCCTTTGTGTCATTTATGTCAAAGTAGTGCGTTATCTGGTCTGTCATGTATTCCACAAAGTAAGGGTTTCGTATCAACATTCAAGCAGGGGAGTATTTGGGAAATAGTGATCCCAATATGGTAACTTTTGAAATAAACTCAAAAAAGCAAAAGCAGGTGGGGTATATTGAAACGTATAATTTAAAAAAAGCCAATTTTAATAAGATTAGGGCAGCTCTACAACATATCGACTGGCATAAACGCCTTAGTGATAAAAACACTGAGGAAAAATGGAAACTATTCAAACAAATATTAGAAAGGTACATTTCACAGTATGTACCATTGGGTAATAAATATAAAAGAAACAAATTAAAACCAATGTGGCTTAGTGGAGAAGTAAAACAAGAGATTAAAAATAAGAAAAGGGCTTTTAAAGCATTTAAATCGGACCATCAGATGCATCCTATATAAGATATAAGGAAGCCAATAATACTTGCAAAAAGGCAATTAAAGTGGCTAAACTAGAAAATGAGAAATTGATAGCCAAAGAATGCAAAACCAACCGCAAACATTTTTTCAAGTACATTAATTCTAAAAAAACAAAAAAATGAAAGTGTAGGTACACTGAAAACAGAGATGGGTCTGTTAGTCAATGAAGACCAGGAAAAGGCAGAAATTTTAAATAACTATTTTTCTTCGGTATATATTAATGAGGATCCTATGGCAAGAGATATGCATATGATTGCTGCAACAAACTTGCAGATAACTTGTGATTGGATAACTCGAGACAAGGTGCTACAGCTATTAAAGAAAATTAATGTAACTAAAGCTCCAGGGCCTGACGGTATCCACCCACGAGTACTTAAGGAGCTAAGTGGGGAAATAAGTGAACCTCTGTATTTAATTTTTCAAGATTCTTTTGTTTCAGGTATTGTACCGGAGGATTGGAGGAAGGCAGATGTTGTTCCTATATTTAAAAAGGGTTCAAAAGCCTTGCCTGGAAATTATAGACCTGTGAGCTTAACTTCTGTGACAGGGAAATTATTTGAACGGCTATTAAGGGATAATATTCAGGAATTCATCGGGAAGAACTGTGTTATTAGCAATAATCAGCATGGTTTTATGAAACATAGGTCATGTCAAACTAACCTAATTGCATTCTACGAAGAAGTAAGTAGAAATATAGATCAGGGTGTTGCAGTGGATGTGATCTACTTGGATTTTGCCAAGGCATTTGATACGGTTCCTCACAATAGGTTAGTCTTCAAACTAAAAGAAATTGGTCTAGATGAATATTCTTGTTCTTGGGTAGAACAGTGGCTTCAGGATAGAGTACAGCGAGTTGTCATAAATGGTAAATTTTCAAGCTGGACAAAAGTGGTAAGTGGTGTCCCTCAGGGTTCTGTTTTGGGACCGCTTCTATTTAACATATTTATAAATGATCTTGAAATGGGCATTGAAAGCCATGTATCAGTGTTTGCAGATGACACAAAACTTTGTAAAGTAATAAAATGTGAGCAGGATATTGCCTTGCTGCAGAGGGATTTGGATAGATTGGGGGACTGGGCACTAAAATGGCAGATGAAATTTAACGTAGAAAAATGCAAAGTTATGCACTTCGGGGTTAAGAATGCACAAGCAATTTACACCCTAAATGGTAGTGAACTAGGGATAACCACACACGAGAAGGATTTGGGAATTGTTATAGACAACAAATTAGGTAGCAATATGCAATGTCAATCTGCCGTTGCTAAGGCCAGTAAGGTTTTGTCATGTATAAATAGGGGCATAAATTCTCGAGATGAAAATATAATTTTGCCTCTTTATAAATCGCTGGTAAGACCACACCTTGAATATGCTGTGCAATTTTGGGCACCTGTTCTAAAGAAGGATATCATGGCACTAGAAAAAGTGCAGAGACGAGCTACAAAATTGATAAAAGGAATGGAGCATTTTAGTTATGAAGAAAGGTTAAAAAATGTAAATCTCTTCAGTTTAGAAAAACGGCGCCTTAGAGGGGATATGATAACATTATACAAATATATTTGGGGCCAGTACAAACCATTATCTGGAAATCTATTCATAAACAGGGCTATACATAGGACACGAGGTCACACATTTAGGCTTGAAGAAAGGAGATTTCATCTAAGGCAAAGAAAAGGTTTTTTTACAGTAAGAGCAATACGGATATAGAATTCATTGCCGGAAGAGGTGGTTTTGTCAGAGTCTATACAGATGTTTAAATTGCAATTGGATAAATACTTGCAAAAACATAACATACAGGGATACAATTTCTAATTAGTGGGATAATAGCTGCTTGATCCAAGGAGACATCTGACTGCTATTTTGGGGTCAAGAAGGAATTTTTTCCTAGTTTGTTGCAAAATTGGAAGCGCTTCAGACTGGGTTTTTTTGCCTTCTTTTGGATCAACAGCAAAAGCATATGTGAGGAAGGCTGAACTTGATGGACGCAAGTCTCTTTTCAGCTATGTAACTATGTAACTATGTAACTATGTATGAGCGAGTCTTGTAGTTGCCAAGGGGGTTTGTGCTTAAAAATGAATTTGTCCGAGAGAGTCAGGATTATGGGGGCGTGGTATCTCGCAGTCTAGTGCTTGATCTAGGTGTGTGCCTGTGATGTAGAAACTGTCGAGATCGGAAGGGTTGTGTGTTCTCCACACATCGTACAGGTTGTGGGTGTTTAGTAGGGACTGTAGGCGTTTTGCTAATTTCGTCATCTGTGCTGCCCTTGTGGGTACCTTGTCAGACGATGAGTCTATTCTGGGGTCTTGGACGCAATTAAAGTCACCTCCTATGATAAGGATGCCCTGTTTCAATTTGTCATTTTTTGCTACGACATGCGATAGGAATTCTATTTGTTTGTCGTTTGGGGAGTATATATCAGAGCCGGACGGGATGCCAGTTGGGGCCTTCTCCTGTACCGTTGAGTTCTGCTCTGTGAATGAGGTGGCTGATTGTTGTGTGTAGGGGGAGGCTCTGAGTGTGACTGTGCATGGTGGCTAAATGTTGTGTATGGAGGATGTTGAATTTGGCAGTGTGTGGTGACTGAGATGTGTGTGGGGGAGGTTGTGTTGTGTGTGGAGTCTGAATTCTTGTGTTATGTGTGTGAAGGGAAGGTTAGATGTAACTGTGATTGCTGAGTATTGTTTGTGGGAGAGGTGGTTGAGTGTTTGCGGGCATTTTAATATATCTTTACCTTTTTCTTACAAAAATCTGCACCCCTCCTGCTTACCTTCTCTCAGGAGGGGAGTATAATGTGTCCCCTTAATGGTAGAGGTCTACTGCCTTTCTCTATAAGTTTTATTAGTGCCTGTTATGTATCTTGCAGACCCTCCTTCATTTTACTTTATCGTCTTGGTTCAATATGACCTTCTGCCATTTTATCCTGTGACCCCTGTGTCCCTAATTCAGGATGGCTTATACCGTGTGATGCAATATTTCAGCACCTACTATCATGGTAAAAACCTTTGCTAATATCATTAATATGTATTTTAATTTTGTGACCGACTTTCAGAGCTAGAGCAACACTCTCATCTCATTGTAGTCAGGGCCGGCGCGTCCATAAGGCGGCACAGGCGGCCGCCTTAGGGCGCACCGGCTCTGGGGGCGCAAAATTCCAGTGACCGGCAGGAGGGAAGTGCTCCCTCCTGCCTGGTCACCTCCTGGATCCCCGGAGCTGCTGGGAGGCATGCGGCTGCAGTTGATTAGGAGGAGGCGGTGAGGGAGCTCTCTGATCTCTCTGACCGGCTCCCTCGCGCGCCTTTTGCTGATGCCGCGGGAGCCGGAATATGACGTCATATTCCGGCTCCCGCGGCATCAGAAAACAGCCTGCGAGGGAGCCGGTCAGAGAGATCAGAGAGCTCCCTCGCCGCCTCCTCCTAATCAACTGCAGCCGCACGCCTCCCAGCAGCCTCACTTGACCACCAATGAGAGACCCACGCCAGCACTCCATGTAGGGAGGCTGGGTGGGAAATTTACATTTAATTTAGATAATTAATTACTGTGTGTCTATGTGTGTGTGCATGTGAGTGTGAGTGTGTGTGTCTGTCAGTGTGTGTGTGTTCGAGTATGTGTGTGTGTGAGTGAGTGTGTGTGTGTCTGTCAGTGAGTGTGTGTGTGTCTGTCAGTGTGTGTGTGTGTGTGTCTGTCAGTGTGTGTGTGTGTCTGTCAGTGAGTGTGTGTGTGTCTGTCAGTGTGTGTGTGTGTATGTGTGTCTGTCAGTGTATGTGTGTGTGTGTGTTCGAGTATGTGTCTGTGAGTTTGTGTGTTTGAGTATGTATTTTTCTGTAAGCCTGTCTGTATGTATGTATCTGTATGACGGTATGCCTCTGTATGTATGTATGTGTCTGTATGTCTTGTACGTATGTTTCTGTATGTCTCTGTATGCATGTATGTAACTGGATGTATGTTTGTCTCTGAATGTCTGTATATATGTCTCTGTATGCATGTATGTAACTGTATGCCTTTATGTCTCTGTATGTACGTATGTGTGTGTCTCTGTATGCCTGTATGTCTTTGTATGTATGTATGTGTCTGTATGACGGTATGCCTCTGTATGTATGTATGTGTCTGCATGCCTGTATGTCTCTGTATGTATGTTTCTTTATGCCTGTATGTCTGTATGTATGTGTCTGTATGACGGTATGCCTCTGTATGCATGTATGTCTTTATATGCAGGTCTTTATATGCCTGCATGTCTCTGTATGCATGTATATCTCTGCTTGTATGTGTCTGTATGTCTCTGTATGATTATTTCTGTCTTTGTATGACAGTGTACCTGTATGACTTTGACTGTGTGACTGAAAAATGATGCCTGTGTGCCTGTGGCTTGGGAGGAAAGACACACAGGTGAAGATGCATTTTTTTTTTTTAATGAGGGTTGGGGGCGCCAAAATACATCTTCGCCTGTGTAACTAAAAATCCTAGCACCGGCCCTGATTGTAGTTGATACACTGTCCAAATTTTCAGCATTCAGCATTAAACTGTTTTTTCAGTGGTTTAACAGTGAATGAGTGTTCCTGGCTGTCCACAGCTTGGCCACCGCTGGGGATATGGGTAAGGAGGACATTACACTTTTCCTTAGCCTGATTTATAGCAGAAATGGGCTCTGTGATACAAGACGATGCTCTCAAATACTACCACTCATCAATTCACAGATTAATGCGTTCCTATTATTCAAGGCAGCACAGAGGGGCAAGGTTGTGGGTACCTGGAGAATCTGATTCAGTGTTAAATCATTTGTGGGGACTCTAGATACTACAACCACATCAATGCGATGAAGGAGTTATAGCGTCCCTTTAATATTTACTATGAACCAGTTCTATGCTGTTGGAGGATTTACTAATAAACTGTTCTATGCTATTGAAGGCTTCATTCTGTGCCTGACATTTTGATCTATTGTGTAGAAGAGGTACCGGCTGAGCATTGGAGTAGGATAAAGTTGCATTTTGATGTCCTGCATTATAAAGGATTTGGTGCAGGATTTAACTCCTCTAACATATTTGACCTATTTGATTGCTTGTTAAATATATAGGATATTTATTATATTTCTATACACTGGTTTATTTTAATATGTGCTTGGTCTGGAAGACAGGGATTGTTTTTGGCAATTTTGCAGAGGTTCCAGTATTAGGGAATATCTCAAATTGCTATATTGAGCAAAGTACAAAGGAACTAATTAAAGTTTTGCAGTCGTATCTCTCCACCCATCATTCAATTGATGATAAGTTATTTGTAACTAACTCCATAATTCCAAAGTCATTCTAAAATTACAAAGATTTGAAACATATTTGCTTCTTAATTACTTCTATTTTGTTGTGGACTTTAATTTATATTGCTGATGAGTTTTATCAAAGTCACCCAAATGATCAAATGTGTGCTTGGGGAGATTATGGAACTATTTTGAAAAGAAATGTAATGACGTCTCAGGCTTAGATCTGATCAAACCCATCAGGATCACATTGAGGCAAATTGGAGTCCCTTAGTGTAGAGCTGGTCATGAATGGGTTTATTTAACCAAGAATGCCAGATTTCAGTGTCCAAAACTGTGGATTTTCATCAAGACATTCTAAAGGAAAGCAAACAGTGTTTACCCATGGGAACATTTCACTCGATCATCAGACTATCTTAATACTACCTGTTACATTTTTGTATGACATAGCTTAAGGTGTTCAGGAATGAAACTATATTCTCTACACCCATTCCCTTGTTCCCCTTTAGTTCATAAACCCAGGGGTATACCTAGAGCATTTAGCACCCGGGATGGGTCCTATTTTTGCCTCTCCTCCCCTTTAAAATGTAAAAAAACAACCACAGTTTTTAAACATGTATTTAGCACTGAACAGTGTTTGTGTGTTTGAATGTTAGCATGTTTTTGTATGGAGTATGTTTGAGTGAATGTAAAGGTGTGTTTCTATGTAGTGTTGGTGTTTAAATGCAGGCATGCATTTGTGTGTTGTGTGTTTTTTGAATGCAGTGATGTGGTTGTATATAATGGTGGGGTTTGTATAAAGTGTTGACATTGAAATGCAGGGGTGTATTTGTGTAGTGTTGGCGAGATTCTGAGATGTATGCACAAATACACACTGACACACATGCAGATAGATAGACACACACTGACACACATGCAGACACAGAGGCGACTCTAGGTACAATATGTGGGAGGGGGCACATAAGAAACCATAGTCAAAACTTGAGGGGGGAGGGCACTAAAACATTTCACTAGGGGATGGGGTAATATGCTTGACATCAGATTACTCCCCTATTTGCTATCCTTATGTGAGATTGCCATATTTAAGCTATCTGCTAAACAGCACCCTCATTTAGTATCTTTAAATATGGAAATCTCGCATAAGGTCACCATTTAGGGAATTATCTACTAAACAGCCAACAGATCAAAATTAAAAAAAGCCCTTTTCTTAATTTGAATCTTTCAATTGTTTAGTAGATAACTCACTTATTTGTTATCTTTATGTAAGATAGCAATATGTAAGGACACCAAATAAGGGATCTGTCTACTAAACACATACACATTTAGATAGACACACAATAACACAATAGATGTATGTCTGTGTGTGTTTAGATCTGTGGTTGTGTGTGTATATAGATCAGAGACATATACCTACATAACCACACACACACACACACACACACACAATCCCAAACCTACACACACAATCACATTCATAAACACACCTATTCACAACACACACGCTTAACCACAGAGATGCATACACAATCACACACATAATCACAGACATAAACAAACACAATCACAGACCCACACACATACAATTACAGACACACAATCACATACACATATAATTAGATGCACACACACAATCATCACATACATACACACATTTAATAAGAAGTCCACCCAACCTTCCTACCTTGCTCTAGGAGGGCTGGAGTGGAGGGCTGGTGATCAGTGGTTGCTGCTGGGATCTCGAGGATCTGTTATAACGTTGATGCCGGGATGACGTCATGTCCCAGCTGCCGGCTCACTGCAGGTACGAAGACAGTTAGACACAGTCAGATGCACACAGTTATACACATACACTGTCAAATACAGCCACATGCACACTGTCCGAGGCACATAGTCACTCGAACACAGTTACAGGCAGACAGTCACACACAGTTACGCACACACAGCTACATGCAGACAGTCACACACACACACACACACAGTTACAGGCAGTAGCACGCACAGTTGCAAGCAGACTGTAACACAGTTACAGGCAGCATCACATAGTCACAGGCAGATAGTCACACACACTCATTGGCATGCAGACAGTCACACACAGTCACACACACAGTTACAGGTAGACAGTCACACACCCAGTCACAGGCAGATAGTCACACACTTGCACAGGCAAAGAGTCGCACAGGCAGGCAGTCATACATGCCGTCATAGGCAGACAGTCACACACACAGTCATACACAGTCACACACAATAGCAGGCAGACAGTCACACATACAGTCACAGGCAGATAGTCACACACTACCACAGGCAAACAGTCGCAAAGGCAGCCAGTCATACATGCAGTCATAGGCAGACAGTCACACACACACAGTCAGACATTCACACACACGGTCAAAGGCAGTCACATACAGTCACAGGCAGACAGTCATACATGCAGTCACAGGCAGACAATCAAACACACAGTTACAGTCACAGGCAGACAGTCACACACACAGTCACAGGCAGACACTCACACACAGTCACAGGCAGACAGTTACACAAACAGTCACAGACAGTCACACACACAGTCACACACACCCACACACACACATACACACACACACACACACACACACACACACAAACACACACACCATAGTCTCTCTTACTTACTGGAGGAGGAGTGGAGTCACTGAAGTCCCTGTTGTGTTGTAGTTAGGGAAGCAGGGACTCCTTCCTGCTTCCCCTCTGTGTGCTGCAGTAAGAGCAGCGAGTGGAGGCTGCCTGTAGCTCCACCCCATGGGTGATTTGGCTGCACCTCCAACTCTCCGTGCTGTACTCCTGCTGTATTTCCTGACCAGCCCCTGCAGGTGTTAGCTGTGTCGGCTGCCCGGCGCCCCTACTGCCATGGCGCTCTGTGCAGCCACACAGCTCACACCTCCCCAAGCCTGGCCAGCCCTGGGGGCACCCCCTACCTTGTGACACCCTGGGTGGACCGCCCCCCACTCCCCTTAGTACGCCACTGCATACACCCTTAGTATTCAACATGAAAGTAGTATCTGTCAACTATTGCTTCCTCCTCCAATTGTCTTCAGTACAGTATATCTTACAGTGTTATAATATCATTATAACATTTTTCAGAAGTCTCTATGGTGGTAAATAAAAGGTTAAATTGAATTATCCATACAGATGAGCCCATTGATGTTTGTTACTGTAATTCTGTTCATGTTTGTATTACCTCTCAGTTGCTGATGGTCAATTGGTAGTTTGGTTTCATATATGTTGCTACCTGGAAATAACCCTTTGTAAAACAAACAAACAAACAAACAAACAAACAAAACCTTAAAGTGAACCTGTAAACATGTACATTTTCAGTTACCTCCGGGCCGTCCTCTGCTCCTCCTCCGCTCGTCTCTTCTTTGATTTGCCCTGGTTGGGACGCATCCCCAAGCAGGGCAAATCTTGTCAGTAAAGTCGGCACACTGGCTTTGTTGCCAGTGGGTCAATTTTGCAACTGAGTGGCTTCACGTCACTCTGTTCCTATACTCCCTAGAAGCATGCACTGTGGTTGCTGTGGGAGGAGAAAAGAAGGACCTTCTGTAAGAGGTCTTTTCTGCTCTCCCTTGTCAGTCAGTGGGCACACCGAGGCATTGGCTGAAAGTTGGGAGTAAAATCTAATTTTAAATAGGTTTTTCTCCAAATATATACATTTGCTATTAAAACTGCTAGCACAATGCATATATGTAAAAGAAAGGTGCTTAAAAAATGAATTCTCAATCAAAAAGTGCAACTGTGCATATATTACATTAGCTGCTTTTTGACTATTTAGTGTTACCTTCAAACACCGTAAATAAACCAAAAAATGTTAAATAGTTGTTAGAGCTTCGATAAGATTAGTTCACACATGTATAACACTCCTTTTCAACAACGTGCCAATGCAAAGGGATGACTGTGTTATTAGAAGTGATAAAGTGCTTTTAGTGTCACACAAAACATTGTACGTCTTATATAAAATATTGTGCCAATGATTAAACACACAAATCGATTTTTGATGTGAGAGTAAATTTTTTTAAAATACTCAGCATTAATAGGAAAATCCAGGGATATTACACCTCAAAAACAAAAGCAGATGAAATGTGTAGCGGAGTAGAGGTATGATCCAAGGTAGCTCCGCTGGTAGACAGGAACAGCAATCCAAGACAGGTATAAAACAGGTAGCGTAGTTACAATCCCTTCCCTCCAAGAACTAGACGACACATAGCTTGGAGGTCAACTGTCAGCTTTATTCACACATTTGCTTTTATGTCTTTTTCCCATGCAAGGGAGGTAACTTAAAATATCCAATCACATTGTGGTCACCTCCTCTCCCTCTCCTCCCCTTAGATTAACAGTTAAGCTCATTAGTGGGAACAAAGTTTTCCCCAGTTTCTGGATGTCCCCTAAATACAAGGGGGGACGGTGACAAATGAGGGGTCCCCTGGTAGGTCTGTTCTGGGTGAGCAACATACTCAAAATTCACCCAGATCAGACCAGGGGTTCGGGAGTTAAAGACATTTAAAGATTTGACCGACCGCAGGGATTCGGTAGCCGAAAACAGCTCCATGGATTCTGGCCCTGTGGTCGGTCTATTTCACTGAACAAAAAGTACCGAACATTTCAGCCATCCGGCTCTAATATTACGTTCAGATGAATCCCCTAGTCTGGGGGATTCATCCTACCGAACGGCGGGCCGTTCGGCAGTTTGAATCGTGCGTTTCTGTGGTCCTGGAGGTCTGAGCGGTGTCTGGGTAGTCGAGCGTCCGATTTTAGTTCCAGACGCTCGACAACCAAACACCGCTGTTCGGGAGTTAAGATGGGCGCCGCCACGTGGGTATTATGCGAATGGCGGCCACCCACGAACCCAATTACGGTTCTTGCAACATTGTTTCCTTCTATTAAGGGGAGGCACAAGACCACAGCAGGGTGGTCTTGCATTCGGTACTTTTAATCGGTTCCCGAACCGGCTAAGAGTTTCTGGTTCGGGAACCGATTACATTAACAGGCTGTTCAAATACAAGGTACATTCAGTGACATGTAGTTCAAATACAATATAACATTTCAGGTAACAGTCTCTTGTGGCTGCTTCTGCCACAATGCTCCCCCAGAACCAAGCCAGCATACACAGTCTGATCCCAACGGATCGGCTTGGGGATGTCTGGAGGAGTACCCACAGATCACTTGTCCAGTTCAGTTTGTCGAGATAACCCGTCGGCATTTCCATTGAGCTTCCCCGGGCGATATTGGATGTTGAAATCAAATGGCTGCAGCGCTAAGCTCCAGCGCAGCAGCCTGGCATTGTCCCCTGACACCCGGTTCAGCCAGACCAACGGGTTGTGATCTGTGAGCAGTGAGCAATGTTTGCCCATACAAATAGGGCTGCAGTTTCTTGAGGGCCCACACCACGGCAAGGCATTCCTTTTCGATGGCGGCGTAGCTTACTTCTCTGGGTAAAAGTTTTCTGCTGAGGTAAGCTACCGGATGTTCACCGCCATCGGCTCCGATCTGGCTCAGTACTGCTCCCAATCCAAACATTGAAGCGTCTGTATGGACGAGAAAGCGTTTAGTTGGATCGGGAGCAGCTAACACAGGGGCATTAACAAGAGCATTTTTTAGGAGTTGGAATGCCTGTTCACACTCTGGGGCCCATACTACTAATTTAGGGAGGTTCTTGCGGGTTAAGTCGGTAAGGGGCTTGGCTAGGGCGCTGTAGTTAGGTACGAACTTTCGGTAATACCCTGCGGTCCCCAAAAAGGCTAGTACCTGGGTTTTAGTGCGGGGGTTGGCCATTTAGCTACGGCCTCTATTTTGGCTGGCTTGGGTTTTTGGTGGCCGCTGCCTACTCGGTGTCCTAGGTATTGGACCTCTGCCATCCCTATATGACATTTACTGGATTTGAGGGTCAGTCCGGCTTCTCTGATGCGGTCTAGTACTGCCCCGATATGGTCCAGATGGTCTGCCCAGGAATAACTAAAGATGGCTATGTCGTCTAAATGTCGTCTAATAGTCGGTCCACCATCCTCTGGAATGTGGCCGGGGCGTTCTTCATCCCAAATGGCATGACCCTGAATTGGTACAAGCCAAATGGGGTGACGAAGGCCGATTTGGGAATAGCGTCCTCGGCTAGAGGAATTTGCCAATATCCCTTGCAAAGATCAATAGTGGCTAAGTATTTGCCCCTGGCTATTTTGTCTAATAGCTCGTCTATCCGGGGCATGGGATAGGCATCGGATACGGTTTTATCATTGAGCCTCCGGTAATCTACGCAGAAGCGGGTAGTTCCATCCCGCTTCGGCACGAGTACCACTGGGGATGCCCAGGGGCTATCCGAATGCTCAATTACCCCTAACTGCAGCATTTCCTTCAGCTCCTTGTACATGTTCCCCCTCACTGCTTCGGGAATGCGGTAGGGCGGTTGACGGAGCGGGGTCGGATCTAGGGTTTCTACTCGATGGGTAGCTAACGGGGTATATCCAGGGAGGTTGGAAAAAGTGGCTCCTTTTTCCCTAATTAGACTTTGGGCCTGAGCTCTTTCCTGAGGATTCAAGCGCTCTCCTAACTGTACAGCTTTTAGATCCTCTTGCAGGGTTCCTCGGGCTAGCATTCAGGGAGGGGTAGGTTATCTGCGTCCTCAGCAGCCGAGGCGCAGATGGCGGATACCTCCTCTGTGCGCTCGCAGTAGGGTTTCAGCATGTTCACATGGAACATGCGTCTGTCTCCGGTCCCGGCGCAGGGGCCAATTATATAGGTGGTATCGCAGACCTGCTCTACCACCTTGAATGGGCCCCGCCAGGAAGCCTGCAGCTTGTCAGTAGGGACGGGTCGTAGAACTAGCACCTTCTGGCCGACCTGAAAGCTGCGGTCCCTGGCTCCCCTATAATACCATCGGCGCTGGCGTGTCTGGGCCGCCTGGAGGTTGTTGCGCACAGCCCGGGTCAATTCCTCCAAGCGGTTCCGAAACTCCAACACATAGGGTACGATAGGGGTGCCGTCAATGGTCGTTCCCCCCTCCCAGTGTTCTCTGATTAGATCTAGGGGTCCCCTTACTCTCCTTCCGAACAACAATTCGAAAGGGGAGAACCCCGTGGACTCTTGGGGCACCTCTCGGTAGGCGAACAGGAGATGGGGTAAGAACCGCTCCCAGTCTTTCTGGGTTGCTACGAACGTGCGGATCATTTGTTTTAGTGTTCCATTGAAACGTTCGCAGAGGCCATTGGACTGGGGGTGGTATGGGGAGTTAAGGATAGCTCGGACCCCGCATACTTTCCAAAGCTGGTGAGTGACCTCGGCCGTGAATTGGGTACCCCTATCCGAAATAATCTCCCGGGGGATCCCCATACGGGTAAATATGCGCATAAGGGCATCTACTATGGTCTCAGCATGTACATTCGTCAGGGCTACTGCTTCGGGGTATCTAGTGGCGTAGTCTACTACGGTCAATATGTATTTCTTGCCAGACGGGCTTTTTTGTTTCAGTGGTCCGATGATGTCTACCGCTACCCGGCTAAAGGGTTCTTCGATTATGGGCAGGGTATGTAGTTTGGCCTTGTATCGGTCCCCCCGTTTTCCCACTCTCTGACAGGTATCGCAGGTATTACAGTACTGCTTAATATCCTGTGATATCCCTGGCCAGAAGAAATTCTGCAGCAGCCGATGTTTGGTTCGGCTGATCCCTAGGTGGCCTGACAGGGGAATGTCATGGGCGATTCGCATTAACTCTTGTCTATACTTTCAAGGCACAATTAACTGTTTGATGGGTACGGGAATCGATCCGGCTACTACCTTTTCTGCATACCGGTATAATAACCCCTTATCCCAAGCATATCTCTCCCCCTCTATGCCAGTCTGGTTTTTATCTACCCGGTCCTTGTAAACTTGTAGGGACGGGTCCAGGGCGACCTCGCTACCAAATTCTAATGGGGCAGCCCAGGGTAACACAGTGTGATCAGGGGGTTCGGGCTTACCTGAGCCTCAGAGTTGATGTGTGGTGCCGTGGTGCGAGCCTGTTGACGGGTTACGACCGGGTAAGCCTCCTGTGGAGGAGGTCGGGTAACAAAAGCGGAGGTTAGCTCCCCCAAATCGTTCCCCAAAATCACATCTGCAGGCAGATCCTGCATCATCCCCACTTCAATTTGCCCTGCCCCCGCTCCCCAGTCCAAATGTAGTTTAGCAGTGGGTACTTTGTAGATGGCCCCCCCTGCCACCCGAACTGCAATACAGTCTCCAGTGAGATGGTCCGGGGCCACTAGATGGTTCCGTACCAGAGTGATGGTGGCCCCGGAATCTCTTAATCCCTCCATCCGCTTTCCCTCCACATGGACCACTTGTCGGTGGCCTTGGCGGTTGTCTGATGCCGCCTGTACCGGGTTTACCTCATGGAGGGTGCCTAAGGGTTCCTCTATTTGGGTAGAGGTGAAAGGTTGAGCCAATGCTCTGGCCTGATAGCAGTGTACTGCGGCTCGAGGGGTGGGCGGTGGTCGTTGAGGGGTCCAGGCCGGCCTGGCCCGGTTTCGGGGACAGTCTCGTTGCATATGACCAAGCTGGTTACAGGTATGGCACCGGATGGATGCCCTGTTGTTGTACCGGGGGGGTGGTGACTGGTAGGTCCCCCCTGGTCGGGGCGAATCTACGGGGGTAAGTCGGGGAACATTTGGCGTGGATTGCACTCTAGTGGATGAGGGCTGTTCCCGCCGGGTGTCTTGATGCTCATCCGCTAGCTTAGCGGCCTCTTGCAGAGTACAGGGCTTACGATCTCTTACCCAGACCTGTAGCTCTCCGGACAAACATTTGTAGAACTGTTCCAGCACCATCAACTGCATGATCTCTTGGGACGTGACGGCTTTTGCTGCCTCAATCCACCCAGTAGCTGCCCGTTGTAGGCGGTGTGCAAATTCTGCATGCAAGTCTTTTCCCGGTTTGCTTAGTTCCCGGAACTGTATTCGGTATGCCTCAGGTGTAATGGCATACCGTGCGAGCAAGGTTTGTTTTACCTTCTGGTAGTCCCGGATATCCTCTGCCGGCATAGCTCGGTAGGCATCTGCTGCGCGGCCTGATAGGTTACCCGCTAGCAATGGCACTTGGTCTTCAGTGCCAATTGGCATGCAGCTGGCACAACCGTTCAAAGTCCTGTAAATAGCCATCAATGTCCCCCTCGGTATCAATAAATGCTTTAAATGCCTGGTACGGTATTTTAGCTTTCGCTGGCGGGGTGGGGACAGACGTTGCGATTCCTTCCCCCGCTTGTTGGTTCCTCTGCGTCACTCGCAGCATGAGGTATGCCTGTACATCGTTGTAAACCTGGTCTGCCTTCTGCTCTGCTATGGCTGGTGGGAATAGAGCCATCCTGCTCCTATATTCCCTGGCAAACTCGGATTCCTCCTCCTCCCTTGGAGGTGCTGCAGCAGCTGCGACTCTGTCTCCTTCCATGAGCTCTGCGATTAGGATAGCCTTTGTTTTGTTGCTTGCTATCCTCCCTCTCGCTTCTAGTAACTCTTTTAGCGTGTCCCGTTTCAAGAGGGTATAATCCGTTTCCATTCAGTCCTTTTTAATTCCTGCTGAACACTTCTTGCTGTGTAGTACGATCCCGTCGCTTGCCACCAATTGTAGCGGAGTAGAGGTATGATCCAAGGTAGCTCCGCTGGTAGACAGGAACAGCAATCCAAGACAGGTATAAAACAGGTAGCGTAGTTACAATCCCTTCCCTCCAAGAACTAGACGACACATAGCTTGGAGGTCAACTGTCAGCTTTATTCACACATTTGCTTTTATGTCTTTTTCCCATGCAAGGGAGGTAACTTAAAATATCCAATCACATTGTGGTCACCTCCTCTCCCTCTCCTCCCCTTAGATTAACAGTTAAGCTCATTAGTGGGAACAAAGTTTTCCCCAGTTTCTGGATGTCCCCTAAATACAAGGGGGGACGGTGACAAATGAGGGGTCCCCTGGTAGGTCTGTTCTGGGTGAGCAACATACTCAAAATTCACCCAGATCAGACCAGGGGTTCGGGAGTTAAAGACATTTAAAGATTTGACCGACCGCAGGGATTCGGTAGCCGAAAACAGCTCCATGGATTCTGGCCCTGTGGTCAGTCTATTTCACTGAACAAAAAGTACCGAACATTTCAGCCATCCGGCTCTAATCTTATGTTCGGATGAATCCCCTAGTCTGGGGGATTCATCCTACCGAACGGCGGGCCGTTCGGCAGTTTGAATCGTGCGTTTCTGTGGTCCTGGAGGTCTGAGCGGTGTCTGGGTAGTCGAGCGTCCGATTTTAGTTCCAGACGCTCGACGACCAAACACCGCTGTTCGGGAGTTAAGATGGCCGCCGCCACGTGGGTATTATGCGAACGGCGGCCACCCACGAACCCAATTACGGTTCTTGCAACATTGTTTCCTTCTATTAAGGGGAGGCACACGACCACAGCAGGGTGGTCTTGCATTCGGTACTTTTAATCGGTTCCCGAACTGGCTAAGAGTACCCGAACCGGCTAACCGATTAACAGGCTGTTCAAATACAAGGTACATTCAGTGACATGTAGTTCAAATACAATATAACATTTCAGGTAACAGTCTCTTGTGGCTGCTTCTGCCACAAAATGTTATAGTGCAATATTTAAAGTACGATACAGTGCACCCAAAGGTTTTAATAAATGCCCACTCACATTGACCAGAGCCTGAAATTGGTCTGGGTTACATTAGTGGTCCTCGGAGAGAATTTTGGGTAACAATATTTCTATACGTTTTTGACTCTGAACAAAGTCCAAATATATGAGTCAGCTCAATACATGCAGAAAAAAAACATCAAAATAAATATCTAAAAATAACAAACTAGAAAAACAATCAAATTTTTGTTCAACATATCTATTGCAATACTTCAATCATCATTTTTTAATCAGCACCAAGTAATGTCTAAATATATTTCTCAGTTTTGCAGAGCTGAGCCCACTTTGAATGTACCTGAGATATCTACAAGAACATTAGTCAGATGAAAAGCCAATGCATGTTGTAATACTCTCCATCGGAGAAATCTTTTAACACAGCGGGACTCGCCTTTCAGATCCTGTTATATTGGTAACATTTTTCTAAAATGTAATTTAACCTTATAATCTACTTTGAATGAATCATCCCACACTGTGCATAAAACGGTATATATATTACACTGCTGTTTGATGTGTTCCTTTGCTTTTTAAATCTCTGTCCTAGTTAACACTATGGGATTTGAATGTAATTAACTTAATATAAAATTTGTGTTTGGTTTAGCATTAAGAAGAGTCTCTGGTTTCTTCTTCCAAATTACGGAATTCCTGCATATCTTGAAATCACCCAGAGCGATTGGCTGCACTGACGCAGCCAATCACATTGCTCTTATTATTCCCATTGTAATGAACAGGGACATTTCCTCGAGCTACGCAAATATAACCACGTTCAGAAACATGCACAGAGCATTTCATTAGGGTGAACAATGGGCATATTTTCAAATTTTCTATAAAAGATGACGATTTATTGTATTAAATAAAGTTATGTATGAAATATTAATTCAACAAAAGAATTAAGTGTAAACACTTATTTAAGGTGCCTGCTAAATTTGACTTCAATAAAAATTTAAAATATAAGGCCTAAAACATCAAATGCTCTAGTGGAAACCAAATCTAGGCTTATTTTTGCAGAAGTATTTTTCGTGAACATGGTGAAATTGCACACAGTTAGTGTGAATACTTGTGTATGAAAAGTATCCAGCAAGAACTACATCAGCATATTCTAGCTGCGGCAAATATGAAAGTGATCTCATTGTTATTAAATTATTTTGTTGCAGATTACGTATAATAGGTGTAAAATTGCAACATTGAACTTCAATTTCAAATTGAACGTTTTCTGCTGGATAAAAAGTCCAAAACGAGACTAAAGACTCACAAATTGGCTCAATTTTGTTCTTATAGATTAAGGTTGTTCAAACACCTTTATATATACTGTGCAAAGGTAAATTTATAGCCAAATAGGTCATACTCATTGTTTGAGCTTACCATGTTATTTATACATAACCCCACATTGTCAATTTTAGTTTTGTTCAACTTCATTCAGAGCACACACAGTTAAATTAACACATATTATATTTATTAATGTATCATTATTGTTTACAGAAAATATATACATGGGGCAAATATTTTAGAGATTTCCAGGAATATTTGTGGCTATAAAACTTGACTCTTGTCTCTGACTTTAAGAATAATATGACCCATTGAAACTTCCCGTACTTCCTTTTTGAAATCAGACAAATCCGGGTGTTTGTAAATCAGTCTGTGTAAATAAGGTACATTATTCTTGTTATAGATTAAATTTAGCTCCATCTATTTGTATTAGTACAGCGCTGTGGAATTTGTTGGCACTTTATAATAATAATTATAAAAATAATAATAACAATAATTAGTAAATCACCTATAATTTCCCAGAACAGTCCAGCCCCTGGCCACACACCTCCACTCACACCTCTAAAATTAAAGAGTCCTTCTTCGTTCATTTAAAATGTTGAGAGGTTTGCTGATTTATCTCACCAGGTCGTAATATACATTTAACCCCTTCCCGCCGTTACGCCGTCACAAACACTGGGCCAATATAGTCGTTTTTTGCTTTTTTAGCACAAAAACAAATATGAACGCTAACTTTGGCCAGTGTTTGTGACTAAGTGGCTACTAAAAAAGACTGGACATACCCCACTTGCAATACCTTTGGTTGTCTACTTTTTCAAATGGTGTGCCATTATGGGGGTAATTCTCAATCCTGGGCTACCACACCGTCTCAAAGGTAACATTACCAATCTGGCAAATTTCTATTTGAAAATGGAACGTTCTATATTTGACCCTGTAACTTTCCAAAACACCATAAAACCTGTTAATGGGGGATACTGTTGTACTCGTGAGACATCGCTGATTACAAATATGTGCATTTCTGTGCAGTAAAACCTAACAGTATTATGACATTCACAGCTAAAATGTCAGACGGAAATACAAATTTAAAAAAAAATCTTATTTTCTCACATTTTTTTTTTATTTTATTCATAATGAATTATGTTCCATATATGAATAGTTAATGATAAATTAAAGCCCTGTTTCTCCTGAACAAAATGATATATAATAAGTGTGGGTGCATATAACATGAAAGAGGGGAACTACGGGTGAACAGACATATAGCGCAAATTCTAGTTTTTGTTTACGTTTTGTTTTGATCAGAACGTGCACTATTGACTCCGTCCTGAAGGGGTTAACAAGCTTGGCCATGGAATTAACACAAATAATTCCATAAAAAAAGAAAGAAAGAGAGAGTTCAAATCTCTCAAAAATGGAGGAAGTCTGATGTTGTGGGAGCAAATAACAAAGTTTCCATGAAATGCAGTAGTTGCAACTTAATAGCCATTTTTAGTTCAGAAAAGGTTAATCCTATTGCCATGTAGTCAGATTTATAGTAAATCTTGGGGGAATGGTGTGTATGCAGGCAGCGTAAGGGCCTATTGGCCTGCAGCCGAAAGTAGTGAAGGACTTAGGTTAATTAGGTACTCAGGGGGAAATCCAACCTTTATATGAATTGCTGCCATTGACCTCCAAACATATTTACAGAACTAGGTCTCTGACAAAGTGAAAACAGCTTATAGTCTTTATATTGTACTCTGTTGTTTTATTATTATTTTTAAAAAAAAAATTTTTTAAGATTATCGTGACATTTTGAATAACATCTAGACTAAACTTATAATATTCCAAATATTTTAGGTTCTATTAAATCCATTAAGACAATGTTCCTGAATTAGAGAGACATTCCAAGGAATCGGTGGAAAACATTTCTGGGACATATGCTATTCTGATATAAACACATAAAAGGGCTACTCCAACCAAAAGGCAGGACTTGATAAAAGCTCCAAATATTGCTTATGTGACAACAAATTGCCCTTTTCTAATACTTTATATGTGCTTGGCACAATCTGTACACAACCTACAAATGGTGATACACAAATTTAAGTGCTGCAGACAAGGTGAAAATGTTCATTAAAAGAATTTTACAATTGAATCTAAAATTTAGTTTTCAATCGGAGCTGAAGCTTGTTTTGAACAGATGCTCTAGCCCTTTATAAAAAAAGATTATTTTAATATTGAATTCGTAGTTGATTTAAAAACCCTACAAACTGTGGCAAACCTCACCAGAAATCCAGCACAGGTCAAAGGTCCCTTTGTTGTATCCCACCCTCTATTCCAGCATCATTGGAGTCTTCTAGTAGTCCAATCATATGCTTCTCACAGAGGAACAATTGATTGGACCATTCTCCGGGCTCAGAGCGGAAACACTGCACATATAGACTATTACCATCAGGTCTGCCATCAGAAATTTTGGGGCCCATTACAGAGCTCAAGGCCTGGGCCCCCAATGCCATTCCCCATTCCACCACGATCTTCCGAGCACTTAGAGATGTGGTCAGTGCCATCCCTGGCAGGGCCGTCTATAAAATTGATTTGGCCCTGGGCAAGAATTTGATGGGGCCCCCTGACCCCCACTCCCTGACATGCAATCACGCTCTCCACTTCCCAACGCAGTAGCAGAACCATTTTCCCATGCTTGCAGAGTCGTATTTAGCACTGAGTTGTGTTTGTGTGTTTGAATGGAAGCATGTTTGTGTATGGAGTATGTTTGTGTAAATGTAGGGGTGTGTTTGTATGCGGTGTTGGTGTTTGAATGCAAACATGCATCTATGTGTAGTTTTTTTTTTTGTTTTTTTTAAATACTGGGGTTTATTTATATATATTTTTGGTGTTTATGTATTGTTGACGTTTCAATGCAGGACTGTGTTTGTATGTCGTGTTGAAGGTTGAATGCAGGGGTGTACTTGCGTGTAGTGTTGGTGATTTGAATGATGAGATGTATGCACATGTACACATAGACTGCCACACACACACACACACTGTGATACACATACACACCCACACACACACACACACACACACTGAAACACATGCAGATACACAGACATAAACAATGACACTCACACTAACACACATGCAGATACAGACTAACACAGATACACACACTAACACATACAGACACACAGATACACAACCTGACACACACACAGAGACATATATACAAACACTGATACATATGGATACTCAGAACCACTGATGCATATACTGACACACATGCATACACAGATAAAAACACTGACTATATACAGATGCACACACAGATATACACAAGCAGGTACACACACTGACAACATACAAATACACAAATACATACAATGATAACATACAGATACACACACTGACACACATACAGACACGCAGATACACAACCTGACACACATGCAGATACACACAGACCACATGGAGAAACATAGATATACTAAATACAGATACACATATATACATACTGACAACAGAGATACACACTGACAGACATACTGACACACACTGACAGACATACTGACACACACACATATGCACACACAGACGCACACACACACAGAAATAGTGACACACAGACACCCTGACAGACATACTCACACACATACACAGACATACAGACACACACAAATACTGACACACTCATACATACTGACACACATGCAAAGTTTACATTTTTACACACTGACAGACATACTGACAGAGAAACTGACATGCACAGACAGACAAACTGACACACAGACAGACATACTGTCACGACTACTAGTGTGGTCCAGCACGCAGAAACTATGTAACCATATACATAAGAAAGGAAAGAAAAATGAAAGGACAGAGCGTAAACCGGACCTTAGAATGGCCGGACTAATACGCTAGAGACAGAGAATGGTCAAAGGGAAAGCCGAGGTCAAGGAAGCCAGAAAATACTCAATACTGTTTAAACAAGCCAAGTCAAGGAAACCAGAAAATCGGAATAACCAGGGAAAAGCCAAGATCAGGATACCAGGAAATCAGAAACACGAAAATAGCACTCTCAGGAAACCAGGAAACCAGGAAACGGAAACCACGACAGGGCAAAGTACTGGGGTGAATTAGGGGTTTAAATACCCCTCTCTATGCTATGATTGGTCAGAGGGCGACCTCTGACCCCAAAATGTGCGTGTGCGTTGACGTCGTGACGTCACGCACACGTTGGTATAATTCTCGGGGGCGGAGCTATCCATAGACGTGACCACGTGGTCGGCGCCATGTTGGATTCGGGCGTGATGCCCGGAAGAGAGCCCGGAAGTACAATGACCAAGAGTTCCCTATTCCCTATGTCAAAATTCTTCTCGGCAGGTGTGAGTTTGCGAGAGTAAAATCCACAGGGATGTAAAGGCGTATCAGGACTTTCTCTCTGAGACAGAATGGCTCCAACCCCTGTCTCTGACGCATCCACTTCTAGGATAAACGGTTTGGTTGGATCAGGATGGGTCAGTACAGGTGCTGAAGAAAATAAAGATTTTAATTGTTCAAATGCCTCTCTTGCTTCTTTGGGCCAAGATATACAATTTGCTCCTTTTTTGGTTAAATTGGTTATAGGAGAAATTACGGAAGAAAACCCCTTTATGAATTTGCGGTAGTAATTCGCAAAACCTATAAAGTGTTGAGTAGCTCTAAGGCCCTTGGGCAACGGCAACTGTAAGACTGCCTCCAGCTTGCAGGGATCCATCTGGAAACCAGACGGAGATATAATGTATCCAAGGAATTGTATCTCCGTTTGGTCAAACTGGCATTTCTCCAGTTTACAGTAAAGACCGTTCTGTAACAGGGTTTTAAGTACTACTCTCACATGTTCGTGATGTGTCTCTAGGTCTGGGGAATAGATGAGAATGTCGTCCAGGTACACTAGAACGAACATGTGAAGGTACTCTCTTAGGACATCGTTAATAAAATCCTGGAATACCGCTGGAGCGTTACATAATCCAAACGGCATAACCAGGTATTCGTAATGTCCCATTCTTGTGTTAAATGCGGTCATCCATTCGTGACCGTCCTTAATTCTGACTAGATTGTACGCACTTCGGAGATCGAGCTTAGTGAAGACTCGAGCTCCCTTCAATCTGTCAAACAGCTCTGATATAAGGGGAATAGGGTAGGCATTTTTTATAGTAATCCTATTCAAACCCCTATAATCGATACAGGGCCGTAGATCTCCCTCTTTTTTAGAGACAAAGAAGAACCCAGCCCCGGCTGGTGAGGAAGATCTACAGATATGACCCTTTCTGAGAGCATCCTTTATATATTCTTCCAAACAAAGATTTTCCTGGGGGGACAAATCATATACTCCTCCCTTGGGAGGCATAGTCCCTGGTAATAAATGTATGGTACAGTCATAAGGTCTATGTGGAGGTAACCCCTCTGACTGGGCCTTGTTAAATACCTCTTTTAAATCCATATACTGCGGCGGTATCTGTGTGGTCAAGGGAGGTGCAATAGGAACATTAATGGTACCAATAGGTTGTGGTATTTGCTTAAAGCAAACATCTTTGCATCTCTCACCCCAACTCACAATCTCTCCTTCAACCCAATATAAAACGTAGATTGTGTTTCAGGAGCCATGGGAAACCGAGTATTATCGGACATGTAGGTGAAGATATGATTTGAAAGGTCATCTCTTCAGAGTGGAGTATACCCACTGAGACAGTGATTGGCAGAGTTTTGTGTGTGATGAAAGGCTGGGTAAGAGGCCTTCCATCAATGGCCTCGACTGGTATAGGTTTCTCTTTCTGTCTTAAGGGCAGGAGATATTTTGCAGAGAACTCTTTGTCTAGGAAATTCTCCGCTGCCCCAGAGTCAATCATAGCCTCACACTGAACAGTGGTCCTGTTAAAAGACAAGGTAACTCTGACAAGGAAACGGTTCTTAGTCAATTTAGGGGACATATACATCACACCTAAGGTCGGTCCCCGTACGTGCCTTAGGTGTGCAAGTTTTCCGGCCGAACCGGGCATGAAATCTTTGATGCCCTTTCTTGCCACAATACATACATAGCCCTTCGTTACGTCTGTGTTGTCTCTCTGCCTCAGTGAGTTTTGCACTACCCAATTGCATGGGTTCAGGTTCTGGAGGAGGAGCTTGGCTACTCACCACTGGGTTAGAGAAACGAGGAGCTATGGACAAATTAGGACGTCTATTACGTTGTTTGTTTTTCTCTCTTTCTCTGAGCCGGTTATCAATGTCTATCATGTAGGCAATAAACTCATTAAGATTAACCGGAAGGTCTCTAGCTGCGGTCTCATCTTGTATACTCTCAGCTAGACCTTCAGAGAAAGCAGCCACCAGACCACTATTGGTCCAATCAACTTCGGACGCCAGTGTTCTGAATTCAATGGCGTAATCGGCTACAGAGCGACTGCCTTGTTTTATTCTCATAAGGGCTTTGGCAGCGTTCTTCTCCCTGCCTTTAGGTTCAAACGTAGCCTTAAAAGCTGTGAGAAAAGCACTGTAATCACGGGCTACGTCGTCTCCACTTTCCCATAAGGGGTTAGCCCAGGTTAAGGCTTTTCCAGTTAATTGGTTCATCAGATAGCCTATTTTTGATCTATCTGTAGGGAATGAACCTGGGGAAGCCTCAAAGTGGTATTCAATTTGGTTTAAAAAACCTCTGAATTCTTTAGAATCACCTCCATAACGAGGGGGAGGTGAAAGGGTTATGGATGGTGGTTTATGTGGTACGGGAACCACTACAGGTGGCGGAACCACAGGTTGTACAGGAGGGACCTCTAAATAGGCAGTCCTCTGGAGCAAGGTCTGAAATGCCTGGGCAAACTGGTCTAACCTGTGGTCCATATCCTCCTATTTTCACAGGCAATCATATGTTTGCATAGTTCTGCAGGATCCATGGCCCTGTCGTAATGTCACGACTACTAGTGTGGTCCAGCACGCAGAAACTATGTAACCATATACATAAGAAAGGAAAGAGAAATGAAAGGACAGAGCGTAAACCGGACCTTAGAATGGCCGGACTAATACGCTAGAGACAGAGAATGGTCAAAGGGAAAGCCGAGGTCAAGGAAGCCAGAAAATACTCAATACCGTTTAAACAAGCCAAGTCAAGGAAACCAGAAAATCGGAATAACCAGGGAAAAGCCAAGATCAGGATACCAGGAAATCAGAAACACGAAAATAGCACTCTCAGGAAACCAGGAAACGGAAACCACGACAGGGCAAAGTACTGGGGTGAATTAGGGGTTTAAATACCCCTCTCTATGCTATGATTGGTCAGAGGGCGACCTCTGACCCCAAAACGTGCGTGTGCGTTGACATCGTGACGTCACGCACACGTTGGTATAATTCTCTGGGGCGGAGCTATCCATAGACGCGACCACGTGGTCGGCGCCATGTTGGATTCGGGCGTGATGCCCGGAAGAACTGAGAGAGCGGTTCCCGGCTCGCAGACGAGCAGGTAAGCTCGTGTTGTCGGCGCGGTCGTGCCGGTCGGGCACGGCCGTGAGGCTCGGCGGGCCGGTGACCGCAACACATACTGACACACACAGACAGACATACTGACACACACAGAAAATACTTACACACACACATACGCCCTGGCAGACATACTGACACACACAGAAACATACTGACACACAGACATAGTGACACACACACAGACACCCTGACAGACATACTGACACACACAGACATACTAAGACAAACATACTGACACACACAGACATACTAAGACACACATACTGACACACACAGAGGCCCTGACAGACATACTCACACACATACTATGACACACACAGATATACTGACACACACAGACAGACATACTAAGACACACACAGACAGACATACTAAGACACACACAGAGACATACTGACACACAGACAAAGGCCCTGACAGACATACTGACACACACAGAGACATATTGACACACAGACATAGTGACACACACACAGACACCCTGACAGACATATGGACACAAACAGACATACTTAGACAAACATACTAAGACACACATACTGACACACACAGACACCTTGACAGACATACTCACACACTATGACACACACAGATATACTTACACACACAGACAGACATACTAAGACACACACAGACACCCTGACACACACACACACATAAATGGTCACACACACACACAGACACCCTGGCAGACATACTCACACACATACTAAGACACACAGACATGCTGACACACACAGACAACCTGACAGACATACTGACACACTGACAGACATACTGACACACACAGACACCCTGACAGACATACTGACACACACACACACACACTCAGAAATGGTGACATACACACACAGAAACCCTGACAGACATAGTAAGACACACACAGACATACTGACTCACACACACACACATGCAAAGTTTACATTTATAAAGTCACCCTCCAGCCTTCCTTATGGGTTCCCTGGGGTCCAGTGGCAGGCTGAGGTCGTTGGGAGTGTGAGGCTCCTGCAGTCCAGCTCCCTCCTGACGGCCTTCTCCTCCATCCCGCGCGGCTTCATTCTATCTGGGAGGAAGTGACTCACGGCAGTCACTTCCTCCCAGCCTGCTGCAGTAAAACAAGGCGGCCCGGGCCCTCTTAGTGTGTGGGCTCCCGGTGCAGAGTAACTTTATGTAACATTGATTAGCTGTATTGTTGTAACATTGTATGTTACTGTTTTTCTGTTACAGGTATAACGAATTGACTAACATGGAAATATATTTATTAAATGTGATAGTGCTCACTTTTGTGTTATCAAAACTGTAGGAATGACAGCAGTTTAGAGAATGTGTTTCATCTAGCAGCCTCTGTGTTACGCAACACTCTGCTGGCTGCTCACACACCTGGGTTTCTATGGCAACTCACTCTACAGCAAGGGCAGAGAAGTGCGGTTAAAAAAAAACTGCTCCAAATTGCTCACTTCACTGGCGGTTGCCATCTTCAAACATTCGTATTTTAGAAACTGTAAATCCTACAGCGAAGCGCTTTATATTGTGAGAATCACAAGACCCAGACCTACATTGATGCCTCTAGTATGTCTCTGAAATATTAAAAATGAAGGCACAGTCGCAGTTTAGAAATTGCCCTTCAAATTTGAGGTGGCTAGAGTGGAGTTTCAATGAATGTCAATGGACAGCGTCAGTTGCAAACAAATGTTCATATTGTGAAAACTATCAGGACTATGGCTTAGCCGTGGACATTTTTAGTGGCAGCAGGGATAGCTGAACGTTTTGATATAAGATTTGTGTAGGTGGGCCTGAAAATGAGGGAGTGGTGGCAGTTTAGAAATCATGTCCTGATTTTTCAGCTTTTGCCAGCTCCCACTCTAGCTTTGCCATTCATTCCTATGGGAAAAATTTTGCCACAAGAACGACGATATTCCGAGAACCATTCAGCGAAACGTTCCACAAAGTAATAGCAACGCGATCGGGAACAATCTGCACGTTTTGGTATATTTTTGTCTATGTAGTGTAAAAACTGTGGGAGGAGTTAGGGTGGCAAATTTGGCTATAATAAGAATAATAATAATAACTAGAAAAGCTACAATTTCTGGGGAAATTGTGAAGTGTTCTTGCCTCCACCAGTAGTCTACAACTGGAGTGGGCGGAGTAACTGTTATTATTTATTTATATAGCACATTTAATTGCAACGTTGTTGCCCAAAGTGCTTCACAGTTACATTAAAACATACAGTTATAGAAACCATTAGCAGGTGCAAAAGGCCCTGTCTATGACATCACTTGCTGCTGCAGCCTTGCACAGGTCAGAGTATTTTTGCGGTTGCCATCTTCAAACGGTCGTATTTTAAAAACTATAAATCCTACAGTGAAGAGCTTTATATTGTGAGAATCACAAGACCCAGACCTACATTTTGATGTATAGTATGTCTCTGAGATATTAACAATGAAGGCACAGTCGCAGTTTAGAAATTGCCCTTCAAATGTGAGCTTTGCAGAGTGGAGTTTCAATGAATGTCAATGGACTGCGTGAGTTGCAAACAAATGGTCATATTGTGAAAACTATAAGGAATACGACTTAGCTGTGGACATTTTTAGTGGCAGCAGGGATAGCTGAACGTTTTGATATAAGATTTGTGTAGGTGGGCCTGAAAATGAGGGAGTGGTGGCAGTTTAGAAATCATGTCCTGATTTTTCAGCTTTTGCCAGCTCCCACTCTAGCTTTGCCATTCATTCCTATGGGACAAATTTTGCCACAAGAACGACGATATTCCGAGAACCATTCAGCGAAACGTTCCACAAAGTAATAGCAACGCGATCGGGAACAATCTGCACGTTTTGGTAAATTTTTGTCTATGTAGTGTAAAAACTGTGGGAGGAGTTAGGGTGGCAAATTTGGCTATAATAAGAATAATAATAACTAGAAAAGCTACAATTTCTGGGGAAATTGTGTGAAGTGTTCTTGCCTCCATCAGTAGTCTACAACTAGAGTGGGCGGAGTAACTGTTAGTATTTATTTATATAGCACATTTAATTGCAATGTTGTTGCCCAAAGTGCTTCACAGTTACATTAAAACATACAGTTATAAAAAATTTGCAGGTGTAAAAGGCTTTGTCTATGACATCACTGGCTGCTGCAGCCTTGCACAGGTCAGAGTATTTTGGCGGTTGCCATCTTCAAACGGTCGTATTTTAAAAACTAAAAATCCTACAGTGAAGAGCTTTATATTGTGAGAATCACAAGACCCAGACCTACATTTTGATGTATAGTATGTCTCTGAGATATTAACAATGAAGGCACAGTCGCAGTTTAGAAATTGCCCTTCAAATGTGAGCTTTGCAGAGTGGAGTTTCAATGAATGTCAATGGAAGGCGTGAGTTGCAAACAAATGGTCATATTGTGAAAACTATCAGGACTATGGCTTAGCTGTGGACATTTTTAGTGGCAGCAGGGATAGCTGAACGTTTTGATATAAGATTTGTGTAGGTGGGCCTGAAAATTAGGGGGTGGTGGCAGTTTAGAAATCATGTCCTGATTTTTCAGCTTTTGCCAGCTCCCACTCTAGCTTTGCCATTCATTCCTATGGGACAAATTTAGCCACAAGAACGACGATATTCCGTGAACCATTCGGCGAAACGTTCCACAAAGTAATAGCAATCCGATCGGGAACAATCTGCACGTTTTGGTAAATTTTTGTCTATGTAGTGTAAAAACTGTGGGAGGAGTTAGGGTGGCAAATTTGGCTATAATAAGAATAATAACTAGAAAAGCTACAATTTCTGGGGAAATTGTGTGAAGTGTTCTTGCCTCCATCAGTAGTCTACAACTAGAGTGGGCGGAGTAACTGTTAGTATTTATTTATATAGCACATTTAATTGCAATGTTGTTGCCCAAAGTGCTTCACAGTTACATTAAAACATACAGTTATAGGGGGCGTGGTCTGACCGCCGACGGTGATGGCTGCCTAGGCGAAGAGCTCTGCGCCCTGCCAGACCCGAAACGCCGAGCAAAACGCTACTCACCCCTGCCAACGAACCACGAACCTGCCTACTGAAGGAGGAACACTCCAAGGAATGGCCACAAATAAAAAATCCGGCAAAAAGCCGAAGGAAGGGACCCCTTCCGTCGCCGAACTCCTCGCGACGCCCAGGCCGCATGGAATCAAAGATGGCGGCGGCCACATGCATGCGGGCTCTCCGGAATCCCCACATATCGGAAACAACGGGCACAGACCACTGCAGACGACAAATGCAGAAATCCTGCACTCAATTGCAGAGGTAAGACACTACCTGGCTGGGGAGATAGAGAGATCAGCAAGGGAGGTTAAGGAGGAGATTCAGGCAGTGGGCCAGCGCACAGAGGCCCTGGAATGGAGGATGGACCACGTGGTAGCAGCCCACAATGAAACAACCTCCACCACCAACCACTTACTCACTAGAGTGGCTGAACTAGAGGCAGAGCTAGAGGATGCCTCTAATAGGTCCCGCAGAAATAATTTGAGAATTAAAGGTATACCTGAAAGAATTAAAGATGCAGACCTAACAACTGTATTGCTGAGGCTGTTTAAAGACCAATTACCTGCCATACCGGAACATCTATGGACCATAGACAGGGCGCATAGAGCGCTGAGAGCCAAGGGCCCACCTGACAGCCCCCCTAGGGACGTGATAATGAGGTGGCATTTTTTCTCTACCAAAGAAGCGATTATTAAAAGCGCACGCCGCCACACTTACTCGCTGGATGGCTCCACACTCCACCTTTACCAGGACATCGCACCTGCCACTTTAGCCAGGAGACGGGAATGGAAGCCCGTTGCTGACCTAGTCAGGGCAAAGGGCCTCAACTTTGCATGGGGCCACCCCTTTAAAATGCTGGTGTTCAACGGCCCGCGACCAGCTGTACTCCTGCCCACGGCTGACCCAAAGGCCTTCCTCCGGGGACTAGGTATAGAAGTCCCAGAAGATTTCCGACTCCCCCATCGAGGGACCCAAGCGCTAGGCCTCTTGCCCAGGGATGGGGCAGGCTTGGATGGCGGTGCACAATAGGGGACCCAAAGGGGCCTTCCCTCTACCAAACATTACCAACTCCTAACCTAAATCACCTTAACGATATCCCCTCCCGCACTAAACAGCAAGAAGAGACTTAGACCCAAATCATAGGCTATAACACAAAAGTGGACTACCAAACTGAACACAGACGGCTACAGCTGCGGACCGCAAACTCACAGACGACACGAACACAAGAGACATTATCCAAAGATCCAATGTATGCAACACTCAAGTAATCAAGACAAGACCTGCGACAGAAGGATTACTACCACACATCACAGTACAACACCTAGGGGCTTGTGTAAGGACTCTGCGAAAACAAACGGAACGTAATATACCCTAGAAATTACATGAAACTCAAGGGACTGGCACTGGGTGAATGATTACGCAGCGCCCGTTAAAAACTTTACAACATCGCAAGAAGAAGAATGACGCAGAAAAAGAACGGCTACCACTCTAACCCGTGACCACAGACTCTGAGTAGAAACGGAAGCGGTGCAAGGACGAGAACACACTTATACAGAGGACCTACTCTTATACAGAGGACCCACTCTTGCCTGACCCGTCCACGATATCACCGTGCAGCACGGTTCAGAGACTCTTAAGACCCACCCATTTACAAACAGGACGGTGCCGGAGTCCACTACTGAATAAGACACTGGTTCCTCCCCAGGCATTAGGACACTGCTCAGGGTCTTTGAAAGTGTTGCATCCACGACCAGAAACGCAAGTGTATACTCCCTCTCCCCCCACCCCTCAGTATCACTCTGTTACTCTATTGTTTTATTATCTCATTATTATTTTGCTATCTTCTGCTTTTCTGTTTTGATGTGTAGTTCACAGTACTTAAGGGGACCTCAAGGGCTTTCTGATGATGACGGACCCTGGGGGTTATGACCTAGGCCACCAGGTGCATATGCGGTAGGGGATAATGCTTAGTACCCCATGGCTGATCCCACCCCCCCAGACCCGTCATCAGGACCACCCCCACAGAGGTGACTGAAACTTCTTATTCTCTCCGGACATCCCTGTTCTCCCCTGCCCCACCCCCACTAATACCCTACGGGACGGGTGACGGAGTAACACACCCCGGCAGCTCTGACACAGACGGGACGAAGCCCCCCCCCCCCCTTGCGGACCCTGAATGATATCCGGGTAAGGTGATTAGAACTTTAGAGGGAGGAACTAGGTGTGATAGTTCTAAATATATTCAATGTGGTAAATGTCACAGGTTTAATGTCTCACGCAACTTACATATGTATTGAATGTCTACTTAAGGTCAAATATGCTTGCTTCGTAACTGTATTGTAACTCTGTATACGTACAACTGATTTGGTATGAAATTACACACATCCCTTACCGAACTTGGCAGGGCACTGATGTTTATACGCTAAGATATCTAGATACTCGGGTCTTCGGCAGGGTGCTCGGCGATTGATTGTCCCCTCCGTGCTACTTTAAGTACTCGCGGAGCGGACAACCACCCCCCGATACACCCGCACAGATAAGACCGGAGTGATCCCCTACCCCCTGTACTGTACCACTACCCTTCCCCTTTTCCCTCACCTCACACACTAAGGCCGAGACAGCTGAGACAGCCCTTGGGCCTCAACAACCCTCCCGCAAATAGCCTCCAATAGCCCAACTCATAGGCCAAACGTACTCTCCCTAGTGGGGACTCCCTTCCCATCCCCATACCGGTCTCCAAAAGGAGCCCAATCTCTACCTCTCCTCCCTAGATCACAAGCACCGCTCCCTGGTGGGGGACGCGGCGGACGGACCTGACTACGACACTCACGGGACTGATAGGACCTTAACCAACCCGAAGCATGGCCACACTTAAAATTACTTCCCTTAACGTTAACGGCCTCAATACGCCGACCAAACGACGACTGCTCATGAGGGAACTAAAAAGACAAAAGACAGACATAGCCTTCGTGCAGGAGACTCATATGTTGCGCTCAGCCCGGATTCAACTAACCGACCACCTGTACACCAGGGCGTACTCTTCCAGAGCTCTGGTGAAAAAAAACGGAGTAGAAATACTCCTCCATAAAAACTGCCCTTTTATCGCTCATACGACACAATCCGACACCACGGGTAGGTATGTCATCCTTACTGGGACCATACACGCCACCACCTATCACCTGATCAATGTCTATGCGCCCAATCAACCAGACCCAGCCTTTTGGGACAACTTACACAGTATTGTGCAGTCCCTTTCGCATGGTATAATAGTATTGGGGGGCGACCTGAACGCCGCCCCCAGTCCACCAGTCGATCGTAGCACACCGATGGGAGGTCAGAGGACCACGAGGGTGGGGGGACAGGATAAATTGCTATTTCAATTCATGCAGAATACACAACTACTTGACCCATGGAGACTGCGACACCCGGGACAAAGAGACTACACTTTTTTTTCGGCGGCACACTCCACTTACTCCCGCATAGATTTATTTCTGGTCAATCAGGCTGGGATCCCGTGGATCCATTCCGCGCGGATCAACCTCATTACGTGGTCAGACCACGCAGACATAGAACTCTCACTACGAATCCCAGGCCCTAGGCCACCGTGGAAATGGAGGTTGAACAGCACACTCCTTAAAGACCCAGATGTTGCACAGCTAATTCAGAAAGACATTGTTTCCTACTTCGAAGAAAACGACACGCCGGACCTAACACAAACCAAAATATGGGCCGCCCATAAGGTGGTCATCCGGGGCTCCCTCATCAAATTGGCAACTAGGCGAAAAAAGCAGAAGGCGGAAACCCTCTTCGAGCTCCAGAAGGCGCTGAGGAGGGCCGAAGCCAGGCACAAACAATCCCCCACGACACAAGGCCTCCAAGACCTCCGGGAACTCCGTCACAAAGTTAGGGCCTTAGCGGTTGAGGAACTTGGTAGGGATCTAGTCCGCAAAAAACTACTTTATTATGAACGCTCTAATAAAATGGACACCCTCCTGGCCCGGGCACTCAACCCCAAACAACAGTTCAAATCCATAACGGCGATCCGAAATAAGACAGGGCAAATCACACACAACCCCGCGGAAATCAACCAGGTCTTTACGGAGCTCCTGGCAAACACATATAACCACTCCCCGGACTTAAACAGTAACAATGCGACATATGCGATCACGGTTGCAAATTACTTGAACAAAACTAAATTGCCACATCTCACACCAGAAAACATATTGACACTGAATGCCCCGATAGAGGAGGATGAGGTCGATAAGGCCCTCTCAGCACTTAAAGGTAATAAGGCCCCGGGACCGGACGGATACGACGGTTCCTACTATAAGATCCTTAGGGACGCCCTAATCCCACGATTGGTTAAGGTATATGCGGAATGGATGGACGGAGGACATCCCAACCCAGAAACACTAACGGCAGACATCACCCTCATTCCGAAACCTGGCAAAGATCCGTCGGAGGCTGGGAACTATAGGCCCATTTCGCTCATAAATTTCGACGTCAAGTTGTTCGCCAAAATCCTAGCGACCCGTCTAAACCCCTTGCTGGAAAAACTGGTCCACCCGGACCAGGTCGGCTTTGTGCCATCTCGACAATTATACGAGAACACTAGGAGAGGAGCAGATGTCATATGGTGGGCAGTGAGGACCCGGATGCCTTCTCTGATCCTTTCCCTAGACGCGGAGAAGGCGTTCGATAGGGTCCTATGGCACTACCTCTTCTCGCTTCTGGAGCACCTCCGAATGCCGGAGAGGTTCGTAAGGGGCATAAAGGCCCTGTACACAGCACCTAGGGCGCAGACAGCAGTCCCAGGGGCGGCTGCGACCCCATTCACGCCCGCCAACGGCACCAGGCAGGGCTGCCCCCTTTCCCCCTTATTGTTCGTCCTAGCGCTTGAACCACTTCTGCAACAGATAAGGGAAGACCGGAACATCCCAGGCATACAGGCAGGGGGGGAAGAGTACAAAGTTTCCGCGTATGCCGACGACATAATGGTCACCATCACCAACCCCCAGAGATCCCTACCACACCTTCTCTCCCTCCTAGATGAATACGGGCAGGTATCGGGCTATAAAATTAATTTAGAAAAATCAGTGGCAATGCCACTGGAATTGAATACAGCAGAGATTATAGACATACAAACCAACCACCCCCTTCACTTCTCAAGAACCGAAGTCAAATACTTAGGGATCAAACTAACCGCAGACCCAGAGAAGCTATACGACGCGAACTACACACCCACAATGCAAAAACTATGCAAGGACATAGACAAATGGCAGGAGAAGCCAATCTCATGGATTGGGCGGCTGCATGCCATAAAAATGACACTGCTCCCACGTCTATTATTCTTGTTTCAGGCCCTGCCGGTCAAAGTTAGTAAACAAGATCTCACCACACTACAAAGACACATAGATAACTTCATATGGGCACAAAAACGGCACAGGATGGCCAGACAGGTGTTATATCGTCCGAAGTTAAGAGGAGGGCTCGGACTCCCGAATTTACATCTTTACTACTTAGCGGCCCAATTAGCCCAAATAGTGGCGTGGCACACTCCAGAAGGCTCCCATAGGTGGGTCGACCTAGAAACTAAGCTCATGGGCACAGACCTGCCACAATACTGGATATGGGTCCCCAAACCAGACAGACCCGCCCTAAACACCACCTGCCCGGCCATCCTAAATTCGGTGAGAATTTGGGACAAGACGGCTATCAAATACGCACTCAAGCACACCCCCTCGCCACTGACACCATACTTGAGAAACAAGGCGTTTGAACCCGGGCTGAGCGCAAGGGACTTTAGGGGCCTGGAGAGCTCGGGGATGCAAAGATACCGACAAATGTACGAGGGCGACGCCTTTAGAACGTTTGACAGTCTTAAACTCCTGACGACCCTGACTACAAAGGACGTATTCCGCCATATGCAATTACGAGACTTCGCCAGATCTCCAGAAGTTAAAAAAGCAGCACACACCCCTATGACGTTTTACGAACAGCTATGTAATGCCGAAACTGTACAAAAAGGCCTAATAACTGCTATTTACTCACAACTCAGCGCCCCCGTCAAAGACGCCACAGACCCACGATACATTAGCCAATGGGAGACGGACCTGGGGGGGACGCTGGAGGGAGAGGATTGGGTTGACATATGGGAAGCGACAGCCAAAACCTCAATTTGCGTACTACACCAAGAACAATCATACAAAATGCTCATGAGATGGTACACCACACCAGTGCAACTACATAGAATGGGTAAAACCACGACCGATACATGCTGGAAGGGATGCGGGGGTAAGGGCACCTTCATACATATGTGGTGGGAATGTCCCGAAATGCACAAATACTGGACGCGCATACAGACGCTCTTGACAGACGTGCTTTTGCAACCTGTTGCTTTGGAACCCTGGTCGATCTTATTGTCCAAACCCATAGACGGCCTCCCCAGGAACGAACAACGACTCTTTGACAAAATCACACTAGCGGCCAGAAGGGCCATTGCCCAAGCATGGCTTAAACCTGACCTGCCCACAGACGCGGACGTAATCGTAAAAATCAAAGACACTTATCTGATGGACAAACTCACAGCCCAAATTAGGAACACAGAAAAGTCTTTCCACAAAATATGGCAACCCTGGGAAGACTATATTGACGAATAGGGACCTTTATAATAAGACGCTGTCAGACAGAGACTGCTTATCTGGCCTCACTCCGCCGCGCCCCCCCTCCCCCCCCCCCCCACGACCGGTGCCTCCCCCCCCCCCGCCCATCCCTCAGCTTCCTATCCTGACCCGCCCTCCCCACCACTGTTCTTATTTTTCGCCGTGCACAAACAACAAACAATTGGACATATTACGACAGAACCTTCGGCTTCTCCTGAACATAACATTGCATTACGTTGTCCTCTCTCTTTATACACGGCCTACAGGCACCCAAGACGATGAGCAATAATACGAAATAGTAAAATACCAAGGCCATAAAGGCTAATATACACCTAGCTTACTCTATAGGACACACGTCACACTATGGAGGTCGATCTCGGTGACAGCCGTAACATCCCAAAGAGCCACGCTCAGCACCGACGCGATCCACAGATGTCAAACCCTGTATAGCCACATGCAACACAGACCATATCTCACCATTGTGACTTATTACAGCGAGAAGCGATTTGTCTGCTGCACTGTTTATCTACATTGGAATGTTTTGTTTCATTCTAATGTTTTTCATTGTATTGTACAGTTTTATTTTTACGCTATTGTTTTTCCTGTTCCCCTGATTACAGGGCTAAAACGCCCTCCCCCCCCCCTTTTTTATATATTTCAAATAATGTGACACGGAGCGGCACAAAACAACATCTACTATGCTAAAACATCATCTGTCTACTGATGCATATCCTGTAAAACTGTTTGTACTCGTCCCCTGCGCGAGCCACTGTATATTGATATGCCGCACTCCGTGCCGACACAAAAATAAAGAAATTTAAAAAAAAATAAAACATACAGTTATAAAAAATTAGCAGGTGTAAAAGGCTTTGTCTATGACATCACTTGCTGCTGCAGCCTTGCACAGGTCAGAGTATTTTGGCGGTTGCCATCTTCAAACGGTCGTATTTTAAAAACTATAATTCCTACAGTGAAGAGCTTTATATTGTGAGAATCACAAGACCCAGACCTACATTTTGATGTATAGTATGTCTCTGAGATATTAACAATGAAGGCACAGTCGCAGTTTAGAAATTGCCCTTCAAATGTGAGCTTTGCAGAGTGGAGTTTCAATGAATGTCAATGGAAGGCGTGAGTTGCAAACAAATGGTCATATTGTGAAAACTATCAGGACTATGGCTTAGCCGTGGACATTTCTAGTGGCAGCAGGGATAGCTGAACGTTTTGATATAAGATTTGTGTAGGTGGGCCTGAAAATGAGGGAGTGGTGGCAGTTTAGAAATCATGTCCTGATTTTTCAGCTTTTGCCAGCTCCCACTCTAGCTTTGCCATTCATTCCTATGGGACAAATTTCGCCACAAGAACGACGATATTCCGTGAACCATTCGGCGAAACGTTCCACAAAGTAATAGCAATCCGATCGGGAACAATCTGCACGTTTTGGTATATTTTTGTCTATGTAGTGTAAAAACTGTGGGAGGAGTTAGGGTGGCAAATTTGGCTATAATAAGAATAATAAGAATAATAATAACTAGAAAAGCTACAATTTCTGGGGAAATTGTGTGAAGTGTTCTTGCCTCCACCAGTAGTCTACAACTGGAGTGGGCGCAGTAACTGTTATCATTTATATAGCACATTTAATTGCATCTTTGTTGCACAGTTACATTAAACCATACATTTATAAAAACTCTAGCAGGTGTACAAAAGGCTTTGTCTATGACATCACTTGCTGCTGCAGCCTTGCACAGGTCAGAGTATTTTGGCGGTTGCCATCTTCAAACGGTCGTATTTTAAAAACTATAAATGCTACAGTGAAGAGCTTTATATTGTGAGAATCACAAGACCCAGACCTACATTTTGATGTATAGTATGTCTCTGAGATATTAACAATGAAGGCACAGTCGCAGTTTAGAAATTGCCCTTCAAATGTGAGCTTTGCAGAGTGGAGTTTCAATGAATGTCAATGGACTGCATGAGTTGCAAACAAATGGTCATATTGTGAAAACTATAAGGAATACGACTTAGCTGTGGACATTTTTAGTGGCAGCAGGGATAGCTGAACGTTTTGATATAAGATTTGTGTAGGTGGGCCTGAAAATGAGGGAGTGGTGGCAGTTTAGAAATCATGTCCTGATTTTTCAGCTTTTGCCAGCTCCCACTCTAGCTTTGCCATTCATTCCTATGGGACAAATTTCGCCAGAAGAACGACGATATTCCGTGAACCATTCGGCGAAACGTTCCACAAAGTAATAGCAATCCGATCGGGAACAATCTGCACGTTTTGGTATATTTTTGTCTATGTAGTGTAAAAACTGTGGGAGGAGTTAGGGTGGCAAATTTGGCTATAATAAGAATAATAAGAATAATAATAATAATATATATGTGAGATAACATTAAGTGGTCTTGCTATGCAAGAACACTTAATAATATATATGTGAGATAACATTAAGTGGTCTTGCTATGCAAGAACACTTAATAACTAGAAAAGCTACAATTTCTGGGGAAATTGTGTGAAGTGTTCTTGCCTCCATCAGTAGTCTACAACTAGAGTGGGCGGAGTAACTGTTAGTATTTATTTATATAGCACATTTAATTGCAATGTTGTTGCCCAAAGTGCTTCACAGTTACATTAAAACATACAGTTATAAAAAATTTGCAGGTGTAAAAGGCTTTGTCTATGACATCGCTTGCTGCTGCAGCCTTGCACAGGTCAGAGTATTTTGGCGGTTGCCATATTCAAACGGTCGTATTTTAAAAACTATAAATCCTACAGTGAAGAGCTTTATATTGTGAGAATCACAAGACCCAGACCTACATTTTGATGTATATTATGTCTCTGAGATATTAACAATGAAGGAACAGTCGCAGTTTCGAAATTGCCCTTCAAATGTGAGCTTTGCAGAGTGGAGTTTCAATTAATGTCAATGGAAGGCGTGAGTTGCAAACAAATGGTCATATTGTGAAAACTATCAGGACTATGGCTTAGCCGTGGACATTTCTAGTGGCAGCAGGGATAGCTGAACGTTTTGATATAAGATTTGTGTAGGTGGGCCTGAAAATGAGGGAGTGGTGGCAGTTTAGAAATCATGTCCTGATTTTTCAGCTTTTGCCAGCTCCCACTCTAGCTTTGCCATTCATTCCTATGGGACAAATTTCGCCACAAGAACGACGATATTCCGTGAACCATTCGGCGAAACGTTCCACAAAGTAATAGCAATCCGATCGGGAACAATCTGCACGTTTTGGTATATTTTTGTCTATGTAGTGTAAAAACTGTGGGAGGAGTTAGGGTGGCAAATTTGGCTATAATAAGAATAATAAGAACTAGAAAAGCTACAATTTCTGGGGAAATTGTGTGAAGTGTTCTTGCCTCCATCAGTAGTCTACAACTAAGTGGGCGGAGTAACTGTTAGTATTTATTTATATAGCACATTTAATTGCAACGTTGTTGCCCAAAGTGCTTCACAGTTACATTAAAACATACAGTTATAGAAACCATTAGCAGGTGCAAAAGGCCCTGTCTATGACATCACTTGCTGCTGCAGCCTTGCACAGGTCAGAGTATTTTTGCGGTTGCCATCTTCAAACGGTCGTATTTTAAAAACTATAAATCCTACAGTGAAGAGCTTTATATTGTGAGAATCACAAGACCCAGACCTACATTTTGATGTATAGTATGTCTCTGAGATATTAACAATGAAGGCACAGTCGCAGTTTAGAAATTGCCCTTCAAATGTGAGCTTTGCAGAGTGGAGTTTCAATGAATGTCAATGGACTGCGTGAGTTGCAAACAAATGGTCATATTGTGAAAACTATAAGGAATACGACTTAGCTGTGGACATTTTTAGTGGCAGCAGGGATAGCTGAACGTTTTGATATAAGATTTGTGTAGGTGGGCCTGAAAATGAGGGAGTGGTGGCAGTTTAGAAATCATGTCCTGATTTTTCAGCTTTTGCCAGCTCCCACTCTAGCTTTGCCATTCATTCCTATGGGACAAATTTTGCCACAAGAACGACGATATTCCGTGAACCATTCGGCGAAATGTTCTACAAAGTAATAGCAATCCGATCGGGAACAATCTGCACGTTTTGGTAAATTTTCGGCTATGTAGTGTAAAAACTGTGGGAGGAGTTAGGGTGGCAAATTTGGCTATAATAAGAATAATAATAACTAGAAAAGCTACAATTTCTGGGGAAATTGTGTGAAGTGTTCTTGCCTCCACCAGTAGTCTACAACTGGAGTGGGCGGAGTAACTGTTATTATTTATATAGCACATTTAATTGCAATGTTGTTGCACAGTTACATTAAACCATACATTTATAAAAACATTAGCAGGTGTACAAAAGTCCCTGTCTATGACATCACTTGCTGCTGCAGCCTTGCACAGGCCAGAGTTTTTTTGCGGTTGCCATCTTCAAACGGTTGTATTTTAAAAACTATAAATTCTACAGCGAAGAGCTTTATATTGTGAGAATCACAAGACCAAGACCTACATTTTGATGCATAGTATGTCTCTGAGATATTAATAATGAAGGCACAGTCGCAGTTTAGAAATTGCCCTTCAAATGTGAGCTTTGCAGAGTGGAGTTTCAATGAATGTCAATGGACGGCGTGAGTTGCAAACAAATGGTCATATCTTGAAAACTATAAGGACTATGGCTTAGTCGTGGGCATTTTTTGTGGCAGCAGGGATAGCTGAACGTTTTGATATAAGATTTGTGTAGGTGGGCCTGAAAATGAGGGAGTGGTGGCAGTTTAGAAATCATGTCCTGATTTTTCAGCTTTTGCCAGCTCCCACTCTAGCTTTGCCATTCATTCCTATGGGACAAATTTCACCACAAGAACGACGATATTCCGAGAACCATTCGGCAAAACGTTCCACAAAGTAATAGCAATCCGATCGGGAACAATCTGCACGTTTTGGTATATTTTTGTCTATGTAGTGTAAAAACTGTGGGAGGAGTTAGGGTGGCAAATTTGGCTATAATAAGAATAATAAGAATAACTAGAAAAGCTACAATTTCTGGGGAAATTGTGTGAAGTGTTCTTGCCTCCATCAGTAGTCTACAACTAGAGTGGGCGGAGTAACTGTTAGTATTTATTTATATAGCACATTTAATTGCAATGTTGTTGCCCAAAGTGCTTCACAGTTACATTAAAACATACAGTTATAAAAAATTAGCAGGTGTAAAAGGCTTTGTCTATGACATCACTTGCTGCTGCAGCCTTGCACAGGTCAGAGTATTTTGGCGGTTGCCATCTTCAAATGTTCGTATTTTAAAAACTTTAATTCCTACAGTGAAGAGCTTTATATTGTGAGAATCGCAAGACCCAGACCTACATTTTGATGTATAGTATGTCTCTGAGATATTAACAATGAAGGCACAGTCGCAGTTTAGAAATTGCCCTTCAAATGTGAGCTTTGCAGAATGGAGTTTCAATGAATGTCAATGGAAGGCGTGAGTTGCAAACAAATGGTCATATTGTGAAAACTATCAGGACTATGGCTTAGCCGTGGACATTTCTAGTGGCAGCAGGGATAGCTGAACGTTTTGATATAAGATTTGTGTAGGTGGGCCTGAAAATGAGGGAGTGGTGGCAGTTTAGAAATCATGTCCTGATTTTTCAGCTTTTGCCAGCTCCCACTCTAGCTTTGCCATTCATTCCTATGGGACAAATTTCGCCACAAGAACGACGATATTCCGTGAACCATTCGGCGAAACGTTCCACAAAGTAATAGCAATCCGATCGGGAACAATCTGCACGTTTTGGTATATTTTTGTCTATGTAGTGTAAAAACTGTGGGAGGAGTTAGGGTGGCAAATTTGGCTATAATAAGAATAATAAGAATAATAATAATAATATATATGTGAGATAACATTAAGTGGTCTTGCTATGCAAGAACACTTAATAATAATAATATATATGTGAGATAACATTAAGTGGTCTTGCTATGCAAGAACACTTAATAATAATAATAATATATATGTGAGATAACATTAAGTGGTCTTGCTATGCAAGAACACTTAATAATATATATGTGAGATAACATTAAGTGGTCTTGCTATGCAAGAACACTTAATAATAATAATATATATGTGAGATAACATTAAGTGGTCTTGCTATGCAAGAACACTTAATAATAATATATATGTGAGATAACATTAAGTGGTCTTGCTATGCAAGAACACTTAATAATATATATGTGAGATAACATTAAGTGGTCTTGCTATGCAAGAACACTTAACTAGAAAAGCTACAATTTCTGGGGAAATTGTGAAGTGTTCTTGCCTCCACCAGTAGTCTACAACTGGAGTGGGCGGAGTAACTGTTATTATTTATTTATATAGCACATTTAATTGCAATGTTGTTGCCCAAAGTGCTTCACAGTTACATTAAAACATACAGTTATAAAAAAAATGAGCAGGTGTAAAATGCTTTGTCTATGACATCCTTGCTGCTGCAGCCTGGCACAGGTCAGAGTATTTTTGCGGTTGCCATCTTCAAACGGTCATATTTCTAAAACTATAAATCCTACAGTGAAGAGCTTTATATTGTGAGAATCACAAGACCCAGACCTACATTTTGATGTATAGTATGTCTCTGAGATATTAACAATGAAGGCACAGTCGCAGTTTAGAAAATGCCCTTCAAATGTGAGCTTTGCAGAGTAGAGTTTCAATGAATGTCAATGGAAGGCGTGAGTTGCAAACAAATGGTCATATTGTGAAAACTATCAGGACTATGGCTTAGCCGTGGACATTTCTAGTGGCAGCAGGGATAGCTGAACGTTTTGATATAAGATTTGTGTAGGTGGGCCTGAAAATGAGGGAGTGGTGGCAGTTTAGAAATCATGTCCTGATTTTTCAGCTTTTGCCAGCTCCCACTCTAGCTTTGCCATTCATTCCTATGGGAAAAATTTTGCCACAAGAACGACGATATTCCGAGAACCATTCGGCGAAACGTTCCACAAAGTAATAGCAATCCGATCGGGAACAATCTGCACGTTTTGGTATATTTTTGTCTATGTAGTGTAAAAACTGTGGGAGGAGTTAGGGTGGCAAATTTGGCTATAATAAGAATAATAATAACTAGAAAAGCTACAATTTCTGGGGAAATTGTGTGAAGTGTTCTTGCCTCCATCAGTAGTCTACAACTAGAGTGGGCGGAGTAACTTATTATTTATTTATATAGCACATTTAATTGCAATGTTGTTGCCCAAAGTGCTTCACAGTTACATTAAAACATACAGTTATAAAAAATTAGCAGGTGTAAAAGGCTTTGTCTATGACATCACTTGCTGCTGCAGCCTTGCACAGGTCAGAGTATTTTGGCGGTTGCCATCTTCAAACGGTCGTATTTTAAAAACTATAATTCCTACAGTGAAGAGCTTTATATTGTGAGAATCACAAGACCCAGACCTACATTTTGATGTATAGTATGTCTCTGAGATATTAACAATGAAGGCACAGTCGCAGTTTAGAAATTGCCCTTCAAATGTGAGCTTTGCAGAGTGGAGTTTCAATGAATGTCAATGGAAGGCGTGAGTTGCAAACAAATGGTTATATTGTGAAAACTATCAGGATTATGGCTTAGCTGTGGACATTTCTAGTGGCAGCAGGGATAGCTGAACGTTTTGATATAAGATTTGTGTAGGTGGGCCTGAAAATGAGGGAGTGGTGGCAGTTTAGAAATCATGTCCTGATTTTTCAGCTTTTGCCAGCTCCCACTCTAGCTTTGCCATTCATTCCTATGGGACAAATTTCGCCACAAGAACGACGATATTCCGTGAACCATTCGGCGAAACGTTCCACAAAGTAATAGCAATCCGATCGGGAACAATCTGCATGTTTTGGTATATTTTTGTCTATGTAGTGTAAAAACTGTGGGAGGAGTTAGGGTGGCAAATTTGGCTATAATAAGAATAATAAGAATAATAATAATAATATATATGTGAGATAACATTAAGTGGTCTTGCTTTGCAAGAACACTTAATAATATATATGTGAGATAACATTAAGTGGTCTTGCTATGCAAGAACACTTAATAATAATATATATGTGAGATAACATTAAGTGGTCTTGCTATGCAAGAACACTTAATAATAATATATATGTGAGATAACATTAAGTGGTCTTGCTATGCAAGAACACTTAATAATATATATGTGAGATAACAGTAAGTGGTCTTGCTATGCATGAACACTTAACTAGAAAAGCTACAATTTCTGGGGAAATTGTGTGAAGTGTTCTTGCCTCCATCAGTAGTCTACAACTAGAGTGGGGGAGTAACTGTTAGTATTTATTTATATAGCACATTTAATTGCAATGTTGTTGCCCAAAGTGCTTCACAGTTACATTAAAACATACAGTTATAAAAAATTAGCAGGTGTAAAAGGCTTTGTCTATGACATCACTTGCTGCTGCAGCCTTGCACAGGTCAGAGTATTTTGCCGGTTGCCATCTTCAAACGGTCGTATTTTAAAAACTATAAATCCTACAGTGAAGAGCTGAAGAGCACAAGAACGACGATATTCCGAGAACCATTTGGCGAAACGTTCCACAAAGTAATAGCAATCCGATCGGGAACAATCTGCACGTTTTGGTATATTTTTGTCTATGTAGTGTAAAAACTGTGGGAGGAGTTAGGGTGGCAAATTTGGCTATAATAATAATAATAATATATATGTGAGATAACAGTAAGTGGTCTTGCTATGCAAGAATACTTAATAATATATATGTGAGATAACAGTAAGTGGTCTTGCTATGCAAGAACACTTAATAATATATATGTGAGATAACATTAAGTGGTCTTGCTTTACAAGTGGACATATACCATAGGGCTGTAATTTTTATCACCTTATCTTTTACCATATAAAATATATGTATGGTTAACATTTATTGTATCATTAATATGCAAGTTTAGAACAAATAGGTATACTAGAGAAAGTAAAAACAATAACATTGATGTCATTTCCTGATACCATATACCAGTTTTAGAAATTGATTTGATCATTTTCAATTTTTCAATTCTTTAGAATTAATTTACCCAACATAATATTTTGGCATATATATATTTATTTATTTCATAAATGATGCTTCTGACCCATCTGACTTGACGATACTTTCTAGGCTTGCATGACAAGAAATTCTGATTCTGATGAAACATTGTTTCTGAAGTAACTGTTCCCTAACAATCTTTTTCCCATCAATAATCTCTTTTTTTTTGTGCCATTAGAATTCCTTAATTCAGAAGACTAAGATGATCATCTCCCGAACATGTTCGGCATTGTGCAGTTCCGTTCGGCCATAATTTTGTTGTATTTTATCTCCGAATTTGACAGAACATTGCAGAATTTCCCAGTCTAATACTTACCCACCCCCCACTCACGAATTTAGCTAGCCGAACTAGCAATTGTAGCTGCAACTCAACATTTGAGGCAGGCAGACATCGCCAAAAGGATTCATTCTGGTACTGTGCACTAATGTTCGGATGTATAATGTAGTGTGGTTTCATTGTCAATGTGTGTAAGTCTACATGGTGTCATTTGTCATTTGATCTTTTAACCATTTTGACCCAAACAGGGACACACTTTAAATCTAAGAGAATACAAATAAGAAATTGCAATTAAAAAAATATAATGATAATCTAGACACTTCTGTCATATAAAAAAATTGTTGTCAATAACATGCTCACAATCTTTACAAACTATGTATAAAATACATTAATAATTTCTTAAAACCAAGAAAATAGCCAGTAGTCCTTCCAGAATATTATTCAGATTTTAAACATGTAGATAGATTTTTGTAAGAATTTCTGCAAGTTGGAAGTGCTATTTTGATTTTCACACTCTTTTTGCAGGTGATATTGTCCCCCAAAAATAAAGATACAAACAAAAAAAAAAAAGCAAATAGCGAGGACATTTCATTTCACTGGGATTTTATTCACTGAACAGAAACATTCACTTATCAGATATCACTGAAGTGTGCAATTTACTGAACCTAGCAGCAAATCCACGTCTCATAAATTCAATCTTTTATTTTGTTTATTTATGTTTTTATTTTTTTACAAATCTTACAAATGTACATTTGGTTATACAATATTGCCATTATTTCCATGCTTCTTTTGTACAGATTTCGTGGTCAGTCATAGTTGTTTGCCCGACACCTACCCTTTAAAGACGTACATATTTGGTTCCTTCCCTTTTTGTTTCACGTGTTATCAATCCGAAATGACCTGGGTTACCCGGCTTAAAGATGGATGTCACAAAAGAGATTAGTCAATCTATGATTGAGTCCCATACCAGGAGCAAAATGCGTCAGATGATGTCAAGAACTTGCACCTAATTTGTTTTTTTACTGAGTCACTATGATTGATTATGGATGAACATTTTTTCGTGATTATCATTTTTGTAGTTATCTCTTTCAAGGGTTTTTGGGAGCTGCGGTGGACTTGGTCACTCGTGTAAGTAATGTGGTCCTGTTAAGTAATTCTTCTCTTTGTGCTATCAGTTGGAGCTTTCAAAGCTCTCTTCCCCATTTTTATGTTGTTTCTGCTGTTATAGTTAGAAATATGTATTTTTACAAAAGAGTAAAACATAAAGTTTAGTCTAAATCATAAAAAAAAAAACAATATATAAGCAGCTATTCCTTCAAGATTTAAATGTCCGCATTGACTTTTTTTGACAGGAACTATGTGCGATCTGGAGAATACAGATTATTTCAATTTAGTTAAATACCAGGAATATATCCTTGAAAAGATCAAAGATGAAATTTATCAGTTTATCATTTTTCTTGAATATTGGACAGGGTTTCCTTCTGGAGAGCATCATTCACTTTGGGCCAACCCCAACATACTCATTACACACTCCTTACACTTCAAGACATATACAGTGAAATAAAACATCAAAAAATATTGTGTAGATTGAATCATGTGCACCTGTTATACATGTAGTGTTATATTATTTGAGATTTTAAACCATGTTTACTTTGGTTGTACCATCATATCTAAAAAAAAAACAAAAAACAACCAACTAAAAACTACAGAATAATCATGAGCATTCTTTTAATTTTACATCTTTCAAACCACAATGAGGTGTTTCTGTAACCATAGCAACATAGACAGAGCTTTATTTTTGTATACAACTAATTATTTTAATTATCAAAGTGATAATAATATACCTTAGTGAGTAACCCATGAAAGTATATAATGTTTTGTTATGTGGCTGGTTGACATTCCATAACAGAGAGGCTAAACGTGGCACTCTGGCTGATGTAGATGACATTTCCCATTACGCACAGCAAATGGGTAGTCCAAAACAGCTGGACTACCCAGTGTTAGTCATCATAATTCTATAAATATCAATTCTTTACATCAATGACTACTTTGCAACAAATACTTTTTGTGTGTGTTCTGTGCGTTTTAATACACGGGTTACATTGTAACATTTATGCTGTTTGTCACTGGTCAAGTGCTGTCAATGAGCGTATTCTTTGTGTCAATAGCTCCTGCTTTGTATCCAATAGAAGGCTTAAACTAATGTAGATAGAAGTAATCTAAGCAAAGATCTTAACACTCCATAAAAGACAGAGGGGGGGGAAATGACCAATTTGTCTTGCAGGTATATTTAAAGTACAATAGCAAATCCAAACCAGCTGAGGCAAGAAAGGACGGAAAGATTAAAGGATTAATACATCCTTATCTCAATCCCCTTGAGTAGTCTAGTATTGTACAATGACCCTACTAATTTAGAGCGGACAGTTTGGCAGATGTGCGACTTCTATTGCCAAGAGATCTGAACAGAGAAATATCTTGTTTTGCCTTAAAGGAAATACTGTTTTGTCATCTTGAGTTTTACATTTATACAAAAGACACTACTCAAGTTGGTTTATAGTGGTTTAAGTATTGCAGAGGGCGGTGAGTGCATTGCTGCGAAATGCGTTGTACAATCCTTCAGCATAGGAGATAAGACAAACTGGGAGATTATGAAATGAATACAATATCACACAAATTAAATTAATATACCATTGAATTGGATTTGACTGCTACGGGGAGGATAATACCCACTACAATTAAATGCTTCTACTACGTACAAATATTAAGTCTATTCACTGAGCTAGCCATGTTTAAAGAAAATGCATAGATCAAAATATTTTTTTGTATAATATATAATATATAATATTAATAATATATATAATATTTGATTGCCAATACAGCATATCTTGTGCAGTTATAATTTAGCAAGATATTACACTTCCATCACAGTCTTTTCACTGGTAAAGCAGGTGCTGGTATAGGGATATACTCATACATTTTAAAACAGAATAACTTTTGATCTGTGTATTTGTTGGCTACTTGATTAACGGAACATATTGTATAGTGTATTTTTTATTTTTTAAAGTGCACCAGTATTACTAATGACATGCTTAAAATTTTATAGACTCCAATATCAGCCTCTTATTAATGGCACATGCAAAGGGGAATTTTACTTCCTAGGGTTTTTAATATTATGTTTGTTTATTTCCTGTAATTAAAGGGTTACTCCAAGCATCATAACCATTGCAGCCTTCTGTAGTGGGTTTGATCCCGGGAATATCCTGGCACCGCTCCTCTGTTACGTAGAAAAACCATTTTACAAAAGTTTGCCTTCTCACTTGGGTCCCCAATCGACTCTTGGGCTCTTCACTAGCCAGTGACGGAATCCAGAAGAGGCCAGAAGTTGTCCG